>NC_091078.1:89955000-90580000 GCF_032405125.1 Capricornis sumatraensis
GTAGTTTTTTTGTCCCCCGCCCTGCTTTTGAAGCGCTAGATAGGGCTCTTTTTAAATCCAAGCCTTAGTTTGTTTTTTGTTGTATCTGAAAAGATGGGGAAGGTAGGTTCTTGGTGCAGTAATTTCCCTATGAAAAAAACAGAGATCTTTTGCCCAAGAGTCACCGACTTGATTTTGCAAATGAGAGAACTTAAGGAAAAAAATTTTTGAGAGATCCAGTCTGGTTCGTGGAACAAAAATGGGAAGTTACATTAACAACGTATTAACAGCATTACGTTTCTAAAATTTTATGCCATATTGTGACACCTTTCTCATCGAGGAAATTACCATTTTCTGTTTTTAGAATACAATTTTTGACCATCCAGTGATTTGGGGTGCTCTGCCTGGATTTAGTCAATTTAAAGCAGGGTTGTTTTTTTTTTTTTCCTGTTTTAGTGCGTGGTTCCGTTTTTCAGATTTACTTTGAAAAGTAATAGGAATTTTCTTATTTGTAGGAAACGTGTTTTATTTGTAGCTTGAGTCTTGGTAAAGAGAATCTTGAATGAAGCATGTGCTTCCTCTCTGCACGTGCACAACCGCTACATTTGCACAACTGAAATTGATAGCCTTTTGTCAGTAAGATACGGACGAAAAAGTCAAGTTGTTAATTTCTGTTTGGATGAGAACGCCAAGGGAATTCTTGGTGTGAGAAACCAGGCTGAGAAAGATGAAGTTAAGTCCGCTAGCATGAGGACTGTTTCTAGAAATATCTTTTGAGTTAATGTAATAGATGTCAGGGTTCAAGAGGATTCTTTAAGGGTCAGGATCCATCAATTCTTTTGGTTTATTTAGTTAAGATGTATAGTCAATATGAGGAAAATTATATTTCAGCCTAAATTATAAATTGGTAGAGAATAGGTTAAGAGTAGATTTAGATGGGCTCTTGATTGTAACGTTGAAATAGCAGCTTGAACTTTTTCCTTTTTAAATTTTTTTTTAGCTTGATATCAGTGTTGCAGTCCATTTTCTAAAAAGTTTTAACCAAAACATAAGGCACGATGTACCTCATTTTAACTTCTCATAGGACCAGAAAATTGGCCTAAAACCCCTGTTCTGTTTGAAATGTGGGATGGCACTAGGAACTGTTGGCTAGTGTGTGTATGGTTTTTTTTTTTAAATATGTCCAGAGGCTGCTCTAAAATAGATTTCATTGGAACACACTAAAAGATATACTTGAGGAATTAAGAAGTATAAAACCTCATTTTCTCCCCAGAGTCTCATGCTCCCTTGGGGAAAATTGGTATTTTCCATTTTCACTTAGAGGCAGAGGCTGTTACCTTTCTCCTCTCTGGAAGGTTTTGGTAAGGAAAATATAACATAAACTTTTTTCATGTTTAATGAAAATGAATAATTTTTAACTTACGTAAATAGTTTTACACTGAGCAGCAGCTGTTCAAATAGTGCAATAGCAATTTAAATAGAGCTTTTAAAACTTAAATAAGTTTTACCATTGTGGACTTCATCCTGCCCAACATGAAGGGAGTTAATACTTGGTGATGGAATTTCATAGAAAAATTCAACTTTTCACTAAAAAAAACAGCTTTATCAGAAACAGTGCAGCAGGTTCTGCTAGTTTCCCACTTGATCCCCAAATAATACCCTCTTGGAAGACTTGAAAGGTAACACTTATGTATAGAATGTGGCTAGGTGTTCATGCTGGTCATCTGGGTCTTTTATCATGAACATGAGATACCTCTTCTTTTTTAAAAAATTTTTAAAATATTTATTTATCTGTTTGGCTGTGGCAGCTCTTAGTTGTAGCATGTGAACTCTTAGTTGCAGCATGTGAGATCTATTTCCCTGACCAGGAATCGAACCCAGGCCCCCAGCATTGGGAGCCTGTAGTTTTAGCCACTGGACCACCAGGGAAGTCCCTGTATACCTCTTCTTGAACTTTTCTGTATCAAGGATTCTGTTGCATTCGTATTTTAATATGGCAGGACTTTGCTTGTGACTGCTTTTCCAGTAAAAAAGATTAGGACTTGTATTCTTGGTAGCTTAAAGATAAACTTTTGTAAGTAGAACTTGCCTTTTCTCGGTCATCACAGTAGGAGAACATCCAAAATACTGCCATTCTAATTAAGTGATAATAATGCAAACACTTCATAGTGCTTAGTAAGTTGTAGGCGCTGTTCTAAGCAGTTTATATGTGTTAATTAAATCTAAGTAATCCTATGTGGTAAGTGCTATTCCCATTTTACGGATGAGTAAAGTGAACTACTGAGGTAAATAACTTGCCCAAGGTCACACAGCTAGTAAAAGGTGGAGTTGGAGTTTGAACCTAGGCATAAAATACTTATTTCTTTTTCATTATAGAAAAATTATGGGTTTTTTTTTAAATTAACAACTATTAAATTCAGTGATGTTTAGTATGTCTTCATCCTGGGAAATTTTCAGATTGACAAATTATGTTCATTATAAAATTAATACATGTAATCAGTACTGACAGATAAATGATCTGTTGACTAGAGTAAAATTTTACTCTTTGATTATTTGTTAATTCTTTTTACTTACTGGACAGGCTACTCTGTGCACTGTAAGGAGGCACTGTTAACATTTTACCAAATTGTGGAATTGCATTTCCTCAGTGAGTGTTTCACTGTTGCCTTCTTTTACTCTAGAATCTAGTAGTGTAAGTCCTCAAAATCAGTAATTGACATAATTTTTCTGTTCAAAGTTCTTGGGAAGTGACGTAGTGATGATTGACTTTCTGGAAAATGTTTATTGGTTAGTGCTTTATGTAGGGAACAAGATTAGCTGCGCTCATGCGCCTGCATCTCTTGCAGGTGCATCACAAACTAAATGATCTCATGCATTTGTGTCCATACTGGTCTAGTTTAGGAGAATTAATGACCAGTTCTTCTCCCAAATCCCCATCTTTTCCCCCAAAATTTGGAATTATGTTTTTGAAGACTTTGGGATTAAGTGTCTTAAGGAAATTTGCATGATGTTTTTACGTTTTATATGAATGACTTGGTTCCAAGTACCATAGGTTTCCATAGGTAGAAGTAAATCCGAGCCGTAAAGTATAGGCAGAATTCAGTCATCCACATAAAACATTTGATAGGAGCGTACAAATTCTAAGTAATGGAGGTAAACTCTGACATATTCCCCAGTCCAAAAAGGTCAAGTTTCATGTTTCTTACCTCTGGAATTCTAGAATGTTCATTCTTAATTCTACACTTAGTGTGTCAATTGTGATTTAGAGATGAATCATCCATTCGTACAGTATTATGTCTGTAGTAATAGACTGGAGAAAAGTGACTTTTAAAATGTTGTGAGGAACAAATGGATATTCATTGTATTTTAGTCATTAGTAGGCATCAGAGATGGATTCAGAGAGAATTGCAGACCAATGTGATTGCCAGCCTACTCTTATTTCCTTTTCTTCCATGAATTACTGTAAGTTGAAATGAATATTTTATATTTTCCATTGGTATATTTTTGTAATATTGGTCCATCTTATTTTAAAAGTTTAGCTTGTTTTTACACTTAGGTGTGTGTATATATCTATATATATATTTTTTTTACATTCACATAATCTTAATACAAACACAAAGATTGGCATTGATACTAAATAAGTTAATAAAAGTAGTTGAGGAAAAATGTTTCTTTGGCTGAGGAACAAAGCTATTTGATCTTAATTTTATGTCTGTTCAGTTAAATTTAACATTGAATTCTTAGTATGTTTAATATGTTTTGTATGTTGCAAGTAATATAAAATATTCTAGTTCTGATTTGATGGTACAATCAATTTCCTTATTTGACTTCTATATCTCCAAGTACCTTTCTAACTCTTGCTTTGAATCCCATAAAAACACATCTATAAAAGGGACTTCCCTGGTGATTCAGTGCTTAAGACACTGCATCCACTGCAGGGGGCACAGGTTCAATTCCTGGTTGGGAAGTTAAGATCCTGCATGCCATGTGGTGTGGCCAGAAGGGAGGGGAAAAGAAATGATGAAACACATTCATAATCTGTTTTGTCAGTAGAGAAACCTTGTTAATATCAGAAGTCAACTCAGTAACTTATCTTTCTGATAACAGATTTGTTGGAAAGCCTGCATATGAGCAAAATTATGTATTCCTTAATGTCTACAAGAATTATGACTGCTGTTAGTTAACCTTTATAAACCAAAAAAAGGGTGTTAGTTATGGCTTTTGACCCTGTTACATGCATTAAATGGGAAAAATATTAAGAAATAAGATTTTAAAGTAGACAAAAGAGGGTAGAAAGAACATGCTAGATATCAAATTCTTTTTTTCTTATAGCTAATATCCATATAGCTAATACAATTTCTTGATCTAAATAAAGAAATAATTCTGTTTTTCCACCTCTTGGAATGATTGGTTTCACCTTTTATATACCCATTTACATCTTTTCTTTTACTTACAATTCAGGATACAGGTTTGCAGCTAGGGAGACTATTTTGAATTCCACCTACCCTATTCATATATTAACCTTGGGCCAAGTTAAGTGTTAGCTCAGTTTCATTTGTGAAATAGCCATATTGAACTTCATAGGGTGGTTTTGGTGATTAAATGAGATAATGTATATAAAGCCATTAGTACATACTTGAAAAGGAATAATGAGTCGTTAATGGTTAGACTCAAAAATTGTCAGAATCTGGAGAATATTATATGGGATACTGACTTCCTTATGTGAAATGGGTGATTAATATGTAAAATGTTCTGTTTCCCATTTGGGTAGTCATAGATTTATTATTGCCTCAGATGATGATACTATGACATCTGTGTTTTCTTTAAAAGAATTGACAAGGATGTGTTGATCATATACATGCTTCAGTGGTTATTAAGGACAAATAGACCACCAGGGAATGTTCTTTCAGGACATTTTATATTTCTGAACTACCATTACTAGCACATTGACTTGAAATCTTTAAAAATAGTTAACAGAAAAATTTTATTCTCCTAGAAAGTGATAATTGGGAATAAAAATTAGAAATTATAACTCTAGCCTAACTACAAAAGCCAGTTGAGATATTTGAAATACTTAGGATATAAGTATTTTTTGTTAGACCTGAAATCTTGCACCTTTTTCTATTTAAAAAAAAAAAATTCACAAGTGTTTTCACATTGGCAGACTATTTGAGTACATTTGAGGTGACTCTAGGACATTGCTTTGGAATGAAGCAAATGTTAAGTACTTTTAAGAGTGATTTGAGAGTTAATTTCTATATACATTTTTATGGTTTAACTGATATCTTTCGCTTTTGGTTAGATTGATGGTGGAAATAGTGTTGTAATATCTAACTAAAAAAATAATTTTATGTAGATTAGTAAAATATCATAGAAATTTAAAGCCACTTGATACTTCTTTTTGTCACATTTTTAGATACCTGAAGGCACTTGTTAGTTTAGAAACATAATCAATCATGTATAAAATCCATCTTTAAAAATCATGCTTGGGTTATTTTGGATGTGAAAGCCTATAAAAACTCACATGCTGTTTTCCCTCACAAGTTTTTCCAGTTTAATTGGGGATAGACGCAAAGATAAAACATTTTCTTCTACAACATTCTGTAAAACAGATTTGAATTGAGAGGATGGATTTCTTGCCATTTTTTGAGCTTTCATTATGCTTTATAAATCACTGAATTGTTCAATTTGTGAGACCTAATTTACAATGACAACAATGATATTTTGGTAGTTTAGAACATATTTGTATTTAGTATAAGAAATAATCTTGACAAATTTTATTTTCTTTTTTTTTTTAACTCACTTACTCATTCATTCAACTTGGGGCCAGTGCCCCAAGTAAAGGGAATGAACAAGGCAGTTATAGTTCTTTCTCTAATGGAGCTTGCAATGAACAGATTATTGAGTATATCCATCTGCTATAAATTTGATTATAGGACAGTTTTGTATGTAATAGTTCTTTTTGAGTGTTGTCCCCCCCAGCCCCCACTGTTTACTCCTGGTGTCTTTGTTGCATTATTATAAGTAATGTTGATTTTATACCCACCCGTCACTTCTTTAGTGTGTAATTCTGAAGTACTAGGAATCATTTGTTCTGCACACATTCTCTCATTGAAAGCTACTGCTTTTACAGAAACTTTTGTAATATATACATTGTTTGGTAAATGAATGGATATATCCTTTGACATTATGTCCTTTAAGGCTTAATAAGTGAATAGAGAATACAGTAGAAACAGTTACTCTTTAGTACAAGTGGAACACTGTTTCCAGTAGTGGCCTAAAGGTATTTTGATTGACATTTATTGATTCTTTATAAGTAGTGTCTTGAAAGAAATTAAGGTTACAGCATATAACATCTGTGAATAACAATGAAAGTGGTTATTTTGGGTTTTGGGAAAATGTATATATATATGTACACTTGATGTTTGAAGTTTATAAGTCACATTATTTCATCCACAAGGTGGAAATTTGAGGTTATTAGGCTCCTGATTAAAGAACAGATTGAATATTTAAGTATTTTTTAAAGTTAAAAGGAGTGTGTAGTAGTTGGCCAAGTGGGGAGTAAAAACTTAACCATCTTACTTTGCACCAGATGCTGTGCTTAGAGCTTTTCCAAGTGTTGTCTTATATGGGTGTATGGCATTGTAGTGGTTATTAGGATAGCTCGAGTTCTCCTTTTTACTGAAGAAAGTAATGAGCTTACTTGGTTAAGTTGGTTTGCTTGGGGTCTCTCACAAATAAGTGAGAGTAAATACTAGAGCTGATATTTGTGTCCAGGTTTGACTCCAAAGTCCCACATCTTTCCATTTCACCAAGTTTTCATAGTAAATATCCTCCCTCTTGATGTTGGTAATACAAGAAGCTAATGGATGCAACATGTTATGCTAACGTTAGCTTTAAAAACCAGATAGAATAATTTTATTCTATAGACACCTAAATGGCTTAAGTGTTTTTATGCTTTTACTTATGGCGTAAGCATTTAATTTGCTGAAATAAATGGTCCTAGACATACTACTTAAGTGTAACATAAACTAAGAGTTGAGTTAATTTGAGTTTATGCACAGCTTCTTAGGAATAATATAAAACAGGCGTCTTTTAAGTAGTTCAGGTTGCCTAGTGTAGCATCTGCTACGTTTTGCCAAATTATAACTTCCTTTTCTGCATGTGTGATGCCAGATGCTCATTCCTATAGAGTTTTTTTCTTCAATGAATTAATCAGTATTTCTTTTACATGTCACAAAACATCCAAGTAATAGGCAGCTAGACTTTTTCTTCAATTAACTGTCTTTTGCACTTCACAAAATAAGATAGCCCTGATAATTTTTTTCACTATATTTATAAGTTAAATAAAAGCCACAAAAATATAAGAAACTACTTTTAAGATGGAATTTTAAAATTAAAACTGTTTTTCATTTTAGCACTTTTTCAGCCATTAACTCCAGGCTCTCGGGAATTTGAAGATGTTTTAAATATTCTCCACTCATCTTACCTTGAACCAACTTCAGTAGCAAATTTTAACTACAGGCGTGCTTGCTTGATACATAACGAACTTTTGGAAAAGGAGGTATGTTTTAGATTGTGTCTTTTGTAAGATTCTTCAGAGCCAGTTAATAGCCTGGTATTTGTTTTACCTTTTTAAAAAAAGCTGAAGTTCTTAGGAAAGCCAGATTATGAAAGGGAAAAACAGGTTTAAATGACGTGTTTTTTCCCCTAAACACTGTTGATATTGCACTGCATTTATCTCTGTGTTAAATTAATGTGTTATTGTATAAAATAACTTCTTTTACTAAAAATGAATCTTAAGCATAGTGATAACTTACTGTTTAATGGCTTCATTATAAATTCATCAGAAGGCTTTTTGATCTTTCAGGCACATGTTAAGTGCAATCTCAAAGAGTGTGTTGTGTCTTAAGTTCCAAGGTTAATGAAATAAAATGTGCATTTATTTTTAGGATATGTTTAATTTTTCCCTTAATTATTGCCAGGTAATTGAATTTAATTTAATATCATTAGTAGAAATTCTTAGTGAGAAAGTGAGAACAAAGGGAAGTATTTGAGCCTTTTAGATAGTGAATTAAAGTTTCATGTACAAATTAGAATACTGTTTGAGTTTTGGTTTAGGAAAAGCCATAATAATCTTGGAGTTAATACAAATGGCATGTTTGGAAACATTTGATGTGTATACTGCTTTCTGATGTACAGGAAATGCTGTTAATTTTGTACTTTTAAAATTGGTTAATCCAGTGCTATCAGTATTTAACTTTGAAAGGATCCCTAAAGTAGCTAAATGTTACTGGCTCCCAGAGAAAATTAAAACCTTGGTAGTTTGATGTGGTTTCATGGTATGATAGGGATTATTTGTTAATTTATATGACAATTTAGTCTAAAACTTCATTATATTATTGAAGATCAATAATAGCCTGAATATTGCATGTCAATCTGTTAGATACAGGCTGCATATCTATGTGTGTCTAACAGTGAATGCTAGCAGTTCAGGGTGACTTACAGTTCAGATGTACTTAGATCAAGTCACTCTTACGGGTATGGAGCATGGCTTATGTACTTGGCACTGAGTTGCAAAGAAATGAAACATGTTTGCTTGTTCTAATTGAGTTTATAGTCTAGAAGTTGGTCATTAAACAAAGATTTATTAAGCCACCTACTATATGCAATGGGTCATCCTTGGTGGCTCAGTGTTAAATAATCTACATGTTAATGAAGGAAACGTCTGTTCGACCCCTGGGTCAAGAAGATCCCCTGGAGAAGGAAATGGCAGCCCTCTCCAGTATTCTTGCCTGGGAAATTCCATGGACAGAGAAGCCTGGCGGACTACAGTCCATGTAGTCACAAAGAATCAGACACCACTCAGCAATGAAAACAACAACTATATGCTATGCACCATGTCAGATAAAACAAGAAATCCAAAGATAATCAAAATATGAACTTAAAAATCTATGGGAGGGACTTCTGGTGGTCCAGTCGTTAAGAATCAGCCTGCCAGTGCAGAGGGACACAGGTTCGATCCCTTGTACAGAAGGATCATACATGCCATGAGGCAGCTAAACCCATGTGCCACAACTGTGGAGCTGCTCTAGAGCTGGAGAGCCACAGCTCCTGAAGCCTGAGTGCCCTAGAGCCTGTGCTCTGCGACAGGAGAAGCCACTGCAGTGAGAAGTTCCTCTAGGAGAGTAGCCCCTGCTCGCCACAACGAGAAAAAGCCCGTGGCAGCATTGAAGAACCATTGCAACTTTTAAAAAAAGTGTGGTAAGATTTTAATAGAATTTTAGTTAAAATTGTTCAGCACTACAGGCTTATTTGACTATATTTTAAGGCTAAAGAGCCAATTATAATGAAAAAATGAAGTGCAGAAATTTCAGGGAGAGAAAAGATAATTTCCATTTTGGTAGGTTTGACATTTTTTTGCTGTGCGTCACAGCTTGTGGGATCTTGGTTCCCGGACCAGGGATCATAATTGGGTGCCCAGCAGTGGAAGTGCAGAGTCCTAATGACTGGACCACCAAGGAAGTGCTGATCTGGAATTACTGAGAAATAAAATTCCTGAAACTCTTCACTTGAACAACATAGGCATGTGCTAAGGCATTGTTACAGATTTAATTTCATTTAGTTTACAGAAAAGCGAAGAGAACTGAAGTTTGATGGTCGTTTAGATAAAGAACTTTCAGAATCCTATGCATTTCTGATGGTTGATCGGTATAAAGTAAGTGAACTCATTTTATAAAAAATAATTGGAAAATGTTTGCATTGTAGGTTACTAAATTTACAGTTATTCAGTACACTTGATTTTTATAAACTAACAATTTGTTGATATATAAATGGAAAAAGTGATTTAGTAATGCAAAGTATTTCATTGCTTTGTGATTTGTTTTTCAGATATGTTCATTTTTTTCTTTGATCAGAGCTATTCCGCCCCCCTCCCGAATGTGCTTGATAATAAATACTTTTCCTTTTATTAAAGTAGATTATCAGGTGGGAGGTGGGAGGGAGATTTGAAAGGGAGGGGACATATGTATACCTGTGGTTTATTCATCATGATGTATGGCAGAAACTAACACTATATTGTAAAGCAATTATCCTCTTATTAAAAATAAAGACCAAAAAAAGTAGATTATCTTCTATATTGCTGATTATATGTGCTGAGAACTATTTTTTCTCCTTTGATGTTTAGATGGAGTTACTGTCTCTCAAATATTTTGCCAATTCTAATTCTCCCTAAAAGGGAATGTTTATATATTAGGAATGTCGTGAATTCTGAGTATCTGTCTGACTTGGCATAAACAAAAAATAGATTTCAACTATGGTTACATTGGAAATGTAAACCAGTTTTACATTGATATTTAGTTGTTATGAGTAAACTAGCATATATAATTTCTCTAATGTAAAATATAATTTAGAAGCTTGGATTTTACTTAAAACGAGTTTATAGACTATCTTTTCACATTTTTAATGTAATGTGACTGCATGATGACATGTTTTGTTTATTTAGGTTCAGAGCATATGTGAAAAAGGACTACAGGTGGGCCAGTCCAAAATAACAATTCTTGGCAATCCTTCCATGGGTAATCTTTTGTTCTTTTTCCATATACCTACTCCTAAATTGCCCTTTAAAGTATATTATCTAGTTTTGCTGCAGTCCTAAAAGTTAAATTCATGTATGCTTTGTCATGTTCCCAGAAAGAGAGACTAGTTTCAGGTTCTGCAGTGTAAAACCAGTTTTATCCTTTGTTTCTGATTTTGCATACTTCCAACTGAACCAGGGTTATCTTTTTTTCTTTCAATGTCTTAGTCTAGTCCTAGTGATACTGAGAAATCTGATTAGTTTAATGTTTTTTCTGGTTTTATTTTTGCTTTGGTTCAATATCAGCTATCTTTACAGTCACTACATTTTTTTTTTTACCATGTGATACCTTTTATCTGTTGTAATTATCTCTTTATCTCTTATTATAATCTTAAAATATCTCATAATTTTATCTCTTAGAGTATTATATAATTGTAATACTTAGGTTAAGCATTTGGACTTTTTATATTTGTGTCTTAATAATTCTTTCATTTGTCTCTTTACTAGGTGTCTATCTTTCTAGGTATGCTGATTTACTACAAGCTAATCCTTTGGAAGCTGGGGTAGTGGGTGATGTGGTTATTTTTAAAATAATGAAGGTAATTATGACTTTTATATTTCAATATATCAAAGATAACATTTGATTTGGAGTATAAGTTTGATTAAAAGCCAGTACTTGCTTGTGTTTGGTATATAAGATACTTTTGAGAGAAGTTTGCCGTCTTTAATCTGAATTACTGAACCTTAAAGTTAGCTTTCCTTTCCAACGAAAAGAATGAAAGAGGGAAATATGTTGATAATATCACTTAAGCAAGTGAAGAGTGTTGTGAAGAAAGTTTTTATTTCCTTGTATTAAACAAATTCAAAACTTTTTTCTGGAGCAGGGTAACTTTCTTACTGCTTTGATATTAGTAAAAAGTTTTGGCTATTACTTTATTACCAAGTATTAAAGAAAAAAACTTATAAGTGATCTGTATTCAGAGGTACACTATCATATTAATGTCATACAGTCAATGATAAAGTTTTGATGGGCGTGAAAGATGTTCTCTATTTTAGGGTAAAATAAAGAGCGTATATGACCCCATGGGTGTAAAAAGTTCAGAATCTGTATTAAATAAAAGTGCTTCGGACCCAACACCAAAGCATGAATGTCATGTGTCGAAGAATGTTAATAGAATTACATCACTTCTGGCTTACAGAGCCTATGAGCTTACTCAGGTAGGTGCCTGGATCCACTTTAGTGTTATGACCTCATATCAGTTTGTCACTAAATACTTTAAAATATCTCCCTTTCAGTTCCCTCTGCCACCACTCTAGTCTAGACTTAGCACTGCCATCGTTCAGTGATTCGCACTGCTGTTTGTTCAGTGTTTCCAAGACAGCTTGGAAACATACAGTGGTCCTCCTCAGGGTGATAGTCAGATTCCTTAGCCTTGCTAGTTCTCCCTGCTTGTAGATTGACCTCCAGCTTGTTGTTTTGTATGGTTACTGCCCTCAGCGATCCCATTTCATCTTAGAGCCTTGGTTTCTCATGGCCTGAAAATTCCTGTCTGATAAAATATTACCCAACCTTTAAGGGAAAGTTAGCGCCCCCTGAATTACCTTAATTCTTGCCACTTTGTGTCACTGATTTGATAGATTCTATTTTTATTAGTATTTTTCTGAAATTCAAGCAGTTCATTTTTTAGCTTTATTCAGATATAATTGATTTACAGTAAACTACACATGCCTAAAAGTATAATATTTGATATCACTCATGGTTTTATATAGTGTTTGACTAAAAGAAATGTTATTCTTATTTTAAAAAAATGTGTATATCTAAAGGAATTGTGTATAAAAGTGGTGGTGCTAACCTCCCTGGAAATGTTCTCTTTTTTTTTCTCTCTTCCTTTGATGTTTTACTTTATTTACATTTAAAAAATTTATACTTTCTCCTTTGTTTTTGAAGAATCTCTGTGGGTAAAAGACCTTTTAGCAGAAATTGTATTCCCCAAAATCATCTGGACTAACACATTGCATTGCCTTCTGGGCAGTAGCAGTGCTGTCAGCTGTGTTTGTAATCTACCACCTTCCCTGTACTGCCTTGTCTGTGGCTGGAGTCAAGAATCTGTTTTCCCTTTGAAATAATGAGCATAGTGGTAGGTTTGCTTGAGTTTGTGTTTTTACTGTTTTATTTCCATATCAATGGCTTTTGTGAGCTGACTTGGAGGTTATGCCCCATTTATTACAGTTTTTTGAGGAGATTTGTTGTACGTTCCCACTGGTCAGCTCTTCAGAAGTAAACTTTTTTAGTATCCTGGCATTTGAGATACATATATACATACAATACGTGTGCGTGTGTGTGTATATGATATTTTTATATTATGAAATTAATATAAAGTATAAATTATTTTAAATAAATTGACAGGCAGTGCTTAAAGATAACTTTCTGTTAGAGGTACTTCAGTTATATTGTGTTCCTCAGATATCAGGCAGATAAATATAACATGCCACTCTAATTCTTGCCTTCTTAAGAGAGGTAACTGTGTTTTCTTATTTTTAGTATTATTTTTATGAGTATATCTTTGATGAGCCAAGGCGAAGACCAAGACACGTGTGTCCATATGCAGTTGTGTCTTTTGCTTATAAAGACGATATTCAAACTCAAAAGTTCGTACCTTCATCAAGGTAAGACTTGTGAATCTTACATGTCATTTAGAATCTGTCGCACGTATCCTACACTGCTGAGTTAGGAGGAGCACTTTCCATTTTGTTTGCTTCTATTGAAATTCATTAAATACAGGATTGTTCATGACAACTTTTAAGAATTAAATTAGAAAGACAAATGTCTGGAAATAAAAACTAAAATTTACTAAAACCTCATCAATTAACCTTTTTTTCCTGATATTGAAAATTTGTGTAGTTGGTGTCAGTGCCGTTTTTTGTTTTGTTTTTGGCTGCCACACTGCCTGAGGGATCTTAGTTCTCCTAGCAGGGATCAAACCCTGGCCCTCGACAGTGAAAGTTCAGAGTCCTAACCACTGGACTGCCAGGGATTCCCTCAAATGCATTTTGGCTGGTGGGGGGGAGGGGAGGTCGCTGCTCTGGGTCTCGTTGCTGTACGGTAGTTGCTACAAGCAACTCTGCAGCTGAGGTGCATGAGCTTGTTGCAGTGGGTTTTCTTGTTGGCAGAGCGCAAAATGATCATCCTCTGGCAAACTGTACGTTTACTTTTTGACTGTTTTCTGTCTTCCTTATGTGACTGTAAGCTCTGTGAAGGCAAGGGTTTTGTTCCTCCGTGTAATTCTGTTATCCAAAACTGGGCCTAATAAATAATAGAAGCCTAGTAAATAACAGAAGCTTACTAAATATTTTGGGCTTCCCTTGTAGCTCAGTCGGTAAAGAATTTGCCTGCAGTGCAGGAGACCCGGGTTTGATCCCTGAGTTGGGAAGATCCCCTGGAGAAGGAAACGGCAACCCACTCCAGTATCCTTGCCTGGGAAATCTCATGGACAGAGGAGCCTGGTGGGCTGCAGTCCATGGGGTCGCAAAGAGTTGGGCACGACTGAGTGACTAACACTTACACTCAGTAAATATTTATTAAACGATGAACATGTTTAAATATGATTATATGATTGAGGCTGTTTCTTCAAATCTCGTCGCCATAATCAAGTAATTGACAGAGACTTTAAAGGACTAGATTCTCTCCTGATGGGTATTTTTGGGAAAATTTTTGAGGCAAGGAAGTAATTCTGATTTTTCCATGTAGACTTGGGTTTATTAAATGTTATAATAAGTAATTTGTTCTTCATACTTGGAGGGAAGGATTTAATTTTTTTGTACAGTATGCCATTAAAAAGCATTTCTATCAAGGCCTGAATGTTAACTTTCATGTTGTTAGCCATCAGTAATATTTCTCTTCTCTTTTTAAAAATTTATTTGTAGATCTAACAGCTTTAATGCAGATAGAAACACAGGTAAGATTCTTGTATTTCTTTCCTTTAGTTTTATAAATCAGAAGAATTATGTTGAGTAAAAAAATGAATTAAATGCTTTGTTTATTTTTATAATGAATGAGACTCTGCAAAGTATGGAAAAACTCGAGGCCATGTTAAGATATAGCATTGACATTTGGTCATCCAAACATATGGTCTCCTTTGAGAATCTGCTGGTACTGTGAATAGTCCAAAGAACTGTAGTGCTTTGATTGATAAAGGTAAAAAAAAATAAAACAGGCTTCACAACTCAGACTTAAGTATTAATGTCATCAGAGATTTAGAATTAAAGAGAGAAGATTAAAAGCAATATTGACATTTTCTATCTGCAAGTTTCTACACAATGAAAAGAACGCAAGTGGAACCTAGATGACATTGTGTGGAGTTCATATAGTTGACTGGATTTAGTGTCCTCTCCTTAGGAGGAAAGAGGAGGGCATTACTGTATTGTCTTGTACTGTACTGCTCCTAAGCATTCTGATAGGAGGACATGTAGGCAAATAAATTTGTTATCTTTTTCATCTGGAATAATTTTGTATGAAAAGAGATACCCCAAACAAAAATCCAATTGTTTGAATTCTCTGTAAATAGAAATGTCAAGACTTTTTTTTTGGTGATCTACTTAAACTGTGTTTCTGGATTATTTTTCCCCTTATATCTAGTAAACATGTCTTTGTTTCTGGGCTGCCGAGAGTCTGAGTTGTGTCATTATTCTTTTTATATAGATAAATTTAACTACACGTTGTGGAAAGGACAGCTTTTAAATAAAGGAAAGCTTTTGTGTTATATTTCTCTGAGGTCAGCCACTCGTGCTTTTTTGCCTGTCAAGCTGTAAGTATGTTGTATTGTAAGAAAATAGCAATATTAGTTGCTAATTATTCAGTTCTTACTTACATTTAAAATTTATTTTTGTTTTTCTTACATTTAACTTTTACTTTGATCCATAAGAACTTAAATATAAATACTGATTTGTTTTTTTAAAAAAAGATTGATTTGATAACCTGGAAACTTGGGTTAAAAAAAGCTCTCTGCTTTTCTGTTTTGATTTGCAGATAGGCTAAATAGTTATATACATTCATGGCATAAAACTTTTTCTTAGTGATTTAAATATTAAAAGTGATTTTTCAAAGTTTTGTCCTAAGTAGATACATTTTTTATTTAGCAATTTGAACACGATAGACTGAAAACAGCTTGATGTGGTGAGTTTTGTTAAAATTTATAGGCTGTTTTCAGTCCTTTGCAACATAAGTTGGAATAGAAAGATTTAAAATGATCTTTTGGTACACCACAGTAAATGTTATGGGCCCTTATAAATGGTAGAAGAGCAATTTAACTGTTCATACTTGAATTGCCTTTAATAAAATGACAACTTTTTATTTTTATCCCTTGTGGCTGATAAAATTGGTATTAGCTTCTGGCTTAAAGAAAGAAGGTTGGTAATATTGCTGGGCTATTTAGCTACCTGTATATACGTGTGAACTTCACATATCAAATATCAAGTATGATATTAATAAATATGCTCATCTGTATTCCATCCAGATGTATGTGTCTGAGAGACAGAGAGAGTGATTGAGAGAGAATATTACTAGAGTTAAAAATACAGATAAGGCAAATAAGCCTTTTCAATTTTCTTTCAGTCCTGAGAAGTTAGATGTTGAAACAGTTATGAGTATGGATCAACTGAAACAGAAAATCCCTCCAGCACTATTTTATAAAGAAACTTACTTTGGTCCAAATGAAGGTAGAGCAATTTAATTTTATTACAGTGTATAAGAAGCAGACTTGATTTGAATACTAACTGTGTATTTTTTCTTATGTCAGTTTTGAAGAATGGAATGTATTGCAGCCTTTATGAAGTTGTAGAAAAGACAAGGATTGGAAGTAACATGGAGAGTTTGCTGCAGAAACTAGAGAAGGAGAAACTTGTGAGTTAAAGGTTTTCAGATGTTCCTCCTTCTCCCTTAGAAACGTGCATATTAATAAGTGATTATGATAATATTTCAGTTTATTTCATTTTTGCCACTGAAAATACCATGAAGTCTCTGTTGCTGCCATTTGGTTAAAAAGTGTTTTATTGTGGCCTTTGGTGCTGTTCTTTTTTAGCCTTGACACTAGATCTTCTATAGACTAGTCTTTTCCACGAAGTATCTTGATTGTGTTTTGTGACTGTGATATTCAGCAAGTACTTATTATCCTGTTTTTATGCAGGGTATATAGTTTGGTGAAGAATGAGACAGACTATTTTCCTGGATTATGTGGTGAATGGAGTTACTTATTTGTTTCAATAGAGACTGTGCTGTATTTGAAGATTGAGAAAGAACAAGGCCCTTGATGAGGTTGAAAGTATAAAAATATTAGAGGGTAAAGTGGTAGAAAATACGGCTAGAAAAGTGTAGGGGGCTGTGTTGTGCTCAAATGTTTGTACATTTGGACTTGATACTATAGAAATATATTTTAAAGAATGGGATGAGATTTTGATTATGTATGTAATGTGATCAGAGCTGTGTTTTGAAAATTTACTTAGGTTTCTCTGTAGAGAATGAATTGAAAGGGGAGATGAGGTAGGAAACTACCATTTAGAGTAATGGTAAGTGTGATGAGAAAGGATAAGGAAGAAATCAATTTAAGGGGTATTTACTAGGTAGTATCTAATTTAGTGCATATTGAGTATATTGAGTTTGGGTGGAGGGATTACTAGTTCAGGCATCAGACTGTGATGGATTCAGAAATGAATAGAAAATGGTTATGTGATGCTACTATGTATAGGTTAGTTGAAGGAGAGGAGGTGATTGCAGAAAAAGAGTGGTTATTATTCCAGGATTTCTGTTAACATGAGGTAGGTGAGCTTGTGTTCAAATGTTTAAGGGACATTTCTAGTAGCAAGGAATAGAAGTTTTTTTGCACAAGTATCAGCAGTTGTCTTTTTACTCATTTTCTGAGCCTTGGTTTCCCAGCAGTCAAATGGAAAGTTGTATCAATGATTTTTTTTAGAACTTGCAACTTTATAGATGACTACATAGAATTTCATTATATGGTTATACATTTGCTTAATCAAACCATCGTTTATAGGTCAAATTATATACAGAACTTATAGGCAGAGTTTGTACTCTTATTAGCAATAACTCTTTGAGACCAGCTATAAACCTGTAGGTTAGGCATCTTTGAACACACACATATGCACATTTACATATATATGGACATCCATTTACATTTATCTTTGTGTTTCTTATCCCCCCACCCCCCACACCAAGCTCATCTGTGATACAAGTATTCCTCATGATCAAAATCTATTCAGTTCCTGAGTTCATTAAGTGAAAGTTTAGGTAGTAGGTTTGGATATAATGGAATATTGGCTTATCCAAATCTGTTCAGTTCTTGAATTTCGTAGAACACATATTGTGAATCTCGACAGTGAGGAGTTTATCACAAAAATACAACATCTGTTTAGTGCCTAATAGTGAAAATCAGGATAGGAAGGATACTAGCATTTTGTTCTTCACCTGAGCAAATATAAGGTTAGGTTTGTGGAGGACTGGGTCTTCCCAGAATCAAGAAGTAAAGTAAGATCCTCTGTCTTAGAAGGCACAGGCATTCCATAAGGATACACCACATGAATCTAATGAACTGACATTTTGTATAGCTCCCCCCTTTCTTGCAAGCCCCGTTGGGAATTATTCTCATTATAGCTACATCCTTCATAGTTGTCGTAATAATGGGAGGTACATTAGGGACTCTTGGGTTCTAAATAATTTTATCCTGAGTACATACAGGAGATATTCTGGATCAGAGAAATTTAGTGAACACCTCATAGTAGGTAATACATGTGTTGGCTCTCCTTTGCTCTATTTCGTACCCTTAGGGCAATGCATCCAGACTCTGGTCAGTTAACTCTATGCAAGTAGTTGGACACTCCATAGGCAAGGGGTAAGATGATTTTTCCTTCATAAAGGGAAGGAGGCAGCTATTTCCCTTCTGTCCTGAAAAGATATCCTTGAAAATGTAATGAACGTTAACTCCAACCTTTGGTGAATAAAATCTCTTCTGGAGCCAGTTAGCCCTCTTGGACCTAAATACCTAAGGAGATAGCTCTTCAGTCTTCCAGGAGCCTTGGGACTTAACCTAGGAACCTAATCTGTATTGTAAACTTTTGTGTGCTCACTTAGCACTTCTAGGGAGATAGGAGAAATGTATCATTTTGGATCAGAGTAGTTAACTAGGTAATTGTCTATAGATGTAATTCTTAAAATCTGTGAAGAGTGTAATATTTCTGGAAGAAATGAAAACAAACATTCTCTATATACATTTCTGCATGTCAGAAGGCTAGGGCTTTTTGCAGGGACACAGAATTCAGGAAAGTTGTATTTTCCCACAGGGATATTTATAAGTAAAATACTAAACTCTCTTTCAGTTGATGGTCAGTGAAATTAACTCTTTTAAAAAAAGTTATTGACGTATACTTGATTTATAATGTTGTGTTAGTTTCAGGTGTACAACACAGTGAAGTCATATTTCTTAAAGTTGACTTTAGTATAAGAAAAAATACGAGAGAAATGTTCCTAAATTTGAATATTGTCTCTGATAGGAATATTTTGAGTCTCTTGGTGTATGTGTACAGGGTAATTTTCTCTCAGGTATATATTTAGTATATTAGATTTATTATTTAGAAGTAGAATTACTGAATCATAACATATGATGGCTTTACAAAATAATGCATCTTATTTTAAGTGGTTGTACCAGTTTATACCTTCAGTACCAACAAGTTCCCATTAACTCATATCATCATAATTACTTGATATAGTCAGACTTTAAATGTCTTTTAATATTCCATTGCCAATTTTTCCTTTTCAGTGTCTTGTGGTTTTTAGTATGGTTATTTACAGTATTGTGCTGGTTTCAGTTACATAGGATAGTGATTCAGTATTTTTTGCAGATTATATTCCAATATAGAGTGGCTTGTGTTATTAATGTGAAGAGTTTTCAGATTTATTTTGGGCACTAATACTCAGCTGTGTGCTGTAATTTTTTTTTTTTCATAATTTACACTTGCCTTTCTACTTTATTCACAGTGTTTTTTGGAGAACAGATGTTTATAACTGTAATGTAATTGAATTTGTCTATCTAAATGTTAAGTACTCTTAGTGACTTGTTTAAGAAATCTTTTCCTTGCTCCTAGATCTTATAGATACTGTTATCCTACGTTTTTTTGCATGTGTTATGATTTTTCCTTTGGCACTTAGCTTTTTTTTTCTTAATATATATGTATTTTATTGAAGTATAGTTGACTTACAGTGTTCCAGGAGCACAGCAAGGTGATTCAGTTATACATATACACACATATTATTTTTGAAATTATTTTCCATTATAGGTTTTTATAAGATACTGACTATAGTTCCCTATGCTATACATTAAACCTTTGTTGCTTGTTGCGTATCTGGTTTATTTTTTACTAGAAATCTAGCATTCTATTCATACTAAGTCAAACAGGTGGAATCAAAATGTCATAAATTTTTTGTTAGGCAAAATTCTTAAATTTTGTTGAATATATATATATTATACATATTATTTATATACTTGTGTACAAAAGTTTTTCTACTAGATAAAGGCCTGAGAAAGAACATCAAAAAAAGAAGGAAATTGGAAAACAAACTAAATGAAATGGGAACACTGAATATGAAACAGAAAAAGTGAAACTAGGTAAAAAGTAAAAGATAATCATATAGTCCAGGTGTTTTTAAACATAACTGCTCATTAGAAAAATATCTGGAGGAAAAAAAGCAATATCTGGGCATTTATATTTTTCAAAAAATTGCAAGATCATTCTAATAGGCATCTGATACATAACTTTTAAAAAAATATATGTATATGTTTTTTTTTAACTTTTGTGTGATACAAGACACAAAAGGAATCCAATCTCATTTTTTCCCCCAATATGAATCTAACAAGTTGTTCCTGAACCATTTACTGAATAGTCCAGCCTCTCTCCACTTAAGAAGTTTTGATATCAGATAGGGTAAATTGCCCACTTTTTTCATTGTTTTTGGAGTGTTTTACTATTTGAGATTGAGCTTTTTTTTTCTTCCTCCCAAAATTTAAGAATTGTTTTTTTACTTTTTTCAAAAAATCTTAGAATAAGCTTGTTAGTTCCTCACCACTCCCCACAAAAACAAATCCCCATTGTAATTTAAAAATTGGAATTGTATTAAATTGGTAGGTCAAATTCAAGAGGATTGACATCTTTGTGATACAGTCTTATCCATGAACAAAGACCATATCCATGTAATATGGTCTTAATCTTCTCTTATAAGGGTATCTTTTAACAGAATTTTATAATTTTCTGAATATAAATCTTGCTCATTTTTTATCACCAGACATTTTGCTTTTTTGATGCTGTTGTAAACAGTATTTTCCATTTCCATTCCAGTACATTTTATTGTGTATTTAGAAATGTAATTGATATTTATGTACAAAAATAATATTTATGTCAGATCAGTATATGAAATTTGAATAATTTGGTTTTTTTTTGTTCATGCTTTGAGATTGCTCTATATGTTTCACTTTCCAGGAGCACCATTTTTTTTCCCCCTCTCTGATCTAGGATCTCTAATATGATGTTGAATAGAAGTGATTACTGTAGGCATTCTTATCTTCTTGATCTTCAGAAGAACACTTTTAACATTAACCATTAGATTGGGACTTTGCAGTAGGTTTTTCATAGTTACCTTTATTAATGTTTTTCCTTCTTTATTTTTTAACCTTCAGTGGGTTTTGAATTTTATTGAATTCTTCTGTATTTATTTATTGAGATGGTTACATGGTGTATTAGAGTTACACCAGAGGAACAGAACTGATAGGACATACAGTTGATACTTTTATAACAGCTTTGGTTTAAACTATGCAAGTCTACTTGTGTGCAAATTTTTTCATTAAATATGTCCTACGGTACTGCATCATCCATGGTTGCTTGGATCTGCAGATGCAGAACTGTGGACTTAGAGGGCCAGCTATAAAGTCATATACATATTTTTCAAGTGCGTGGGGGTTGGTTCCCCTAACTCCCACATTGTTCAGGTGTCAGCTGTATACAGATAGAGATTTATTATAAAGCATTGGCTTTCACAGTTATGGAGTCTGAAAAGTCTCAAGGTTTGTAATTGGTAAGCTAGAGACCCAGGAGAGCTGATGTCATAGTTTACAGTCTGAATCCAAGTGTTTCAGAACCAGGAGATCTGACAGTTTCAATCTAGGGACTGGCAAGCTTGAGGCCAGGAAGAACTGATATTTCAAATGTAGGAGAAAAACCAGTGTGCCACCTCAAAGGCAGGCAGGAAAGAATTTCCTCTTATTCCAGGAAGTGTAAGCATTTTTGTTCTAATCAGACCTGCAACTGATGAGACTCACCCACACTGGAGAGGGCAGCCTGCTTTATTCTATCTGTGTACCTATCTGTACAGTTAACTCATCCCAAAACATCTTCCGAAACACCCAGAATGAAGATTGACCAAATATCTGGACACCTTGTGGCCCAGTGAAGTTGACACATAAAATTTATTGTCACACATAGTATTTATTGTTTAAACTTAATAAGATGCATTTATCTATTTTCAGTGTTAAACTGTTCCTGTGCTTCTGGTTTAGAAAACCATCCCCTCCTCTTTAAAAATACTTGGCTTATTGTGTGAATGTTTTGTTTAGGAGTCTTGTACCTGTGATGATGGGTGAGATCTGCCTACAATTTTTCTTTCTTGTATTCTTCTGATTTAGTTTTTGTAGCAAGGTTATGTAGCTTCCTAGAATTGTAGGTAGTGTTTCCTCATTTTGCAAAAAATGGATGTATATATAATGAGAAGAGTCTGTTCTTTGGATGTTGGGTGGCACTTAACTGTAAAACTGTGTATAAAATGTTTATGGGTTTGTGATTCAATTTTTTTAATAGAAAATTCAGGTTTTCTATTTCTTCTTGAGTCAACTTGGGTATTTATGGTTTTCTTTATTTTTAGGAAATGTCCGATTTCTATTTTTAGAAAATGTACTGAGTGAGGATTATTTTTATAGTCTTTTTAATAGCTACTGTGAGCATTTTTACAAATAGCATTTTATTATGCTGTCTCTTACTAGTACTTTTCACCAAAGGTTTGTTGCCTTTATTCATCTGAAGAACCAAATTTTGGTTTTGATCCTCCATTGTACCTTTGTTTTCCTGGTTTATTAATTTCAACTGTTAGTTTTAGTCTACTTGGGCAGGGTGTTGGTATTTAGTTATTTTTGATTCTTACGTAAGAAAAAATGATCAATGAACTTTGAGTTCCAGGTACTTTTTTAGTTACTTTCCACATGTTTTAATGTGTAGTATTTTTGTTATTCAGTTCTAAGTGTTTTTTAAAGTTTCCATTATGACTTCGTTTGTCACATGATGTAGAGGTATATTTTTAAAATTTCAAGTGTATGTGAATACATTTTTTTTCTTTGAATTGCATTGAAATCAAGATAGGTAATTATTTGAAATTTTTTTGAGATTTGACTTTATAAAACTCTGTGTTCAGTTTTTGTACATGCCCCCTCTGGATTTGAGAAAAATGTGTATTGTTTAATTGTTAAATCCTAGGGACAAAATTCTGGTTGACAGCTATTTTCTCTTACCACTTTGACTGTATATGCTACAGTGTCTTCTGGCTTCTATTTTTGTTGAGAGATCTAGTTGTAGTCTAATGATGGTTTCTTTGTAGGTCATTGTTTTTTTCTGGTTGCTTTTAAAATTCTTTCTTTGTCTTTGATATTTTACAGTTACATTAAATATATCTAGGTGTAGATTTCTTATTTATCCAGCTTGGTGTATATTTTTTCATGTTTATAGATTAATATCTTTATTTCTAATAACTAAGAATGTTTTAGTCATTATCTCTCGGATTATACTTCTCCTTCTATTTCTTTTGATTGACTTCTTAGGACTCTGAAACATCATTCTGTTCTCCCTGTCAGTCTGTCTTGTGTTTTTTGCCTTATTTGTACTGCATTTTTTAGTAATTTCATCATAGGTATATTCTAGATTGCAAATTCTATCTTTAGCTGTGTCTTACTTGCTGTTTAATCAATTTATTGAGTTTCTAATTTCACAGAATTTATTTTTAATTTCTAAAAGCTATCTTAGGTTCTTTTTGAGATCTACCTTTTTATTTTTTCTTTTTTAAACAGATTCTTGTTAATTCTTTCAGAAAGATTTATGTGCCAGAGGCTTGTCTAGGAGGTAGAGATTATATTCTGATGTTCCCTTGGTTATGTTTCTTAACTGACTCACCATTTTAGCCATTTAAAAATATACAGTTAAGTGATTTTTAATGAATTTGCAGTGTTATGCAACCATTGCCACTATATTTTTCCAGAATATTTTCATAACCCCCAAAAGAAACTTCCTATTCACTAAGCATTTACTCCATATTCTTCCCTCACCCACCATCTCCCCCACAACCAGTCTCTGGCAACTAGTAGTCTACTTCTGTCTTTATGTTTTTTTGTATTGTGGACATTTTATATAAATGTGATCAAGTAGTATGTGGCCTTTAGTGCCTTCTTTCACTTAGCATAATACTTTCAGGACTCATCCTTATTGTGGTATGTATCACTACTTCATCTCCTTTATTTCACTCTATGGAAAATGCCACATTCTGTTTGTCCATTCATCAATTGTCTCCACTCTTTAGCTATTAAGAATATTGCTGCTGTGAACATGTGTATGCCAGTTTCAGTTCTACAGTATTTCTTTAAACATTTCATACATGTTATTTTATATATTTTATCTGATGATTCCAATCTGCAGCCCTTGTGTATTTGATTCTGTTGTCTTTGCTGAATCTCACTTAGGGTATGTTATTTTTTCAGAAGCTTGACAATTTAAGATTCTGAGCTTTATATTTTTAATACTCTTTGTTTTCATTCCTGTAACATTGTTTGGAAAGCCAAAATGTCAGTAGTAGAATCTGGTAATATAAATCCACAGACTGGGTTAATAATGTTTTCTGAGGGAGGAAGCAGTAAGGTGTAATAAATAGAGGCATCGGTACAGAATTCACAGGTGCTTCCTTTTTTGCAGGACTGAAAAGTGTTTCTTTGGGTTGATGCTACAGATGTTTTTGCTGGGGCTTCTGTCTGCCTGAGTTGTTTCTGAGTGTAGAGTCCCTGTGCTTCATGGGTCTCTGGGGACATTGACTCCCTTTAGGGAACTAGAGTCTTTAGGCTACTAAGCCAGTGGGGGTTAAAAAAAAAACCAAAAACCCTTGGCATATGCAGTGGGTGAGAAGTTAAATAAATCTGATTGTGTTTTTTCTCAGCAACTACAAAACATGAAGCTGTTATTCACATCTCCCAGTTTTCTGTTCTGACAAACCAAGAGTTACATAGGGATTTACAAATTTTGCACAGGCGTTGTCCACTGTATTTTTGGGTTTTCAAGCAGTGCTTTTATTAAATGTAAATGGTAGCATAGTCACTTTAGCCCTTTAAATTACTGGTTCTTACACAGACTTTATTTACTGGGCTTGTGTCATGGAAATTTACGTAGCACAAGTTTTCTTCCAGAATCCAGAGTCCCTTAGAGTTCTGCTGCCATACTCAGTTCTTCACTGAGTACACCCTTTCTTTAATCCAAAAAATACCGTGAACTATTGCAGCAGTCTGTGAACTGGGTTCTTCGCATTATGTTGTTTTCTTTCCTCCAGTGCTATCAAGTTTTCTTTATTTTTTAGGGAAACACTTCAGCTCAAAAGGGTATACTCTCCAGGGCATTTCTGGCTAACTTGGCATTTTTGTCTTCTTACAATCTAGCCCTTGATCTTTCTTTCTAGATTTGTCTTAATGTTTCTTCTAGTCTCTGCTCACCCTTGGCCAGTCGTAAGTACTCTGATGCCTGCAAACTGTCCATCATGTTGTAACTCTGCCTTTGCTCGTGTTGTTGCCTCTATTGAAATGTCTTTCCCACAGTCGTAGGCCCTTGGCAATGTACCCATCCTTTGAACTCCACTTCCCATCCACTCTAAATATGTTTTCCCTTTCTGTTGCTTTGTAAAACTTTTGGAGACCTTTCCTGTCTATCTAATTATTGATATTTCTGTGTTACTTTCACCACCCAGTTATAAACTTCTTTTGATCAAGGATCTTGTGCTGCTTGTCTCTCACGTTATCTCTGGTAAGGCAGGATTACTTTACATGTGAAAGACGTTCATTAAATACGTGAAGAAATAGATTATAGCTACACTTTGCATTTGAAATTAGCCTGAGCTCTTGAAAGGCAGCGTTTGGTCCTGCTTGTTTCATATCTCCAACATGTAGCACACCACCTTGGCAATTTTTAACATGGCTTCTGAGTTGCTGAGGAAAATATTTGAAGTTTTAGTTTTTGTTTGGTTCTTTTAGTTTCGAGGGAAAATCAGCAAGTTGATTTAACAGTTACTTAGAATTCTTTCAGTAATATTTTCTCATTAAAACTGTGAAAACTTAAGGAATTCTTAATTAGTTGAAATCTAGTTCGCAGAGAATTGGTAGGGTTTTTATCTAATTCAGTAGCAGTACTTTCCTTAAAAAGATAAAAACTTTTTGCTTTCCTTACAATTAGTAGGAACTGCTTGCTATGTTTCTGCCTTCCGGTGAATAATAAAGCAGATTCAACTTCTTTCTTCTTCTAAAAATGCAGGTTCTTGTTAAACCTTTGGGAGACCGAGGATACCTTTTTCTTCTCTCTCCTTATCAAATGGTTCCTCCATATGGTAGGTGGTCTCTTTAATTTTTTATGGTTTTCCTTTAACTTTTTCGAAGTTAACACATATTGCTAATGGATTTCTCTTTTTTTTTTTAGAACATCAAACTGCTAAGCCTCGAGTTTTACATGCTTTGTTTCTATTTCAAGAACCTAGAGGAATAGTTCCTTGTAAGTTCATTGGCTATCTAAATCTAGTTACATATAGATAACTGCATTTTAGTGCAAATTTTCAGGTAACTCAGTAAGCATTTTGACTTTCTTACACCATGTTTTGCGAAATAATGGAGATATTACAAGGTATTAACCATATAAAACACAAATTATATGGCTTTTTTTTTGTTTCTATGAAAAATTATTTTGGTTTTTATCAGTGTTTTCACTAAACATTGATTGAAATTGTTACAGTAATATAGCTTAGGTTTTCAGGGTTTCTATTTTAAGATTTTTTTTTAAGCTTAGTTCATTTTTGCATTCAAATTTTAGTAACGTTAAGTGCATCATGCACTAGGTTACATATTGGATCGTTCAAAATTAGTAAGAATCTTCACACTATTTTAAGAGAAATTTTTCTAGTCACCATTTCTAAGAATGAACTTTAATGCTGTATTAAGGTAAACTTCTCACTGTTAGATTAAAAGTGAAATTCATGGGAATTTCCTGGCAGTTCACTTGTCAGGACTCTGCTTTCTCTCCTGAGAACCTGGATTCAGTCCCTAATAGGGGACCCAAGATCCTTCAAGACCTGGGGCATGGCAAATGAAAAAAGAGAGATTCTCAATTGTAGCAGTTTAGTGCCTGCCTATCTGCTTATGGGGATAGAGTTCATAAGTTAAGTTAAGTTAAGTTAAGTCAAGTCTGTTATGTTAAAACAGGAAGGAGTGACATCATAGTCATTTGCAGGACTGTCTTTCTAGGAGCCTCAGATTTTGCCCCTTTTCTCTGTTTCTTCTTGTATTTTACTTGCCACTAGTTGATGCCTAAGGACATGACAACGATCTTCAGTGGGCCGGTGTTCTTCCCTTTAAACATAATATTCCATAATTTTCATGTTTTAGTTTCTTATTGGCCCATTTTATGCTCCTGGGCTTAGAGGCATGCTATTTATGTATTCTTACATAACATATATGTACTAGGATACATATGGACTTCCTGATAGCTCAGTTGGTAAAGAATCCACCTGCCATGCAGGAGACCCTGATTCGATTCCTGGGTCAGGAAGATCCCCTGGAGAAGGGATAGGCTACCTACTCCAGTGTTCTTTGCTTCCCTTGTGGTTAGGCTGCTCAAGAACCCACCTGCAATGCGGGAGACCTGGGTTTGATTCTCTGGGTTGGGGAGCTCCCCTGGAGAAGGGAAAGGCTGGCCAGAGAAAGGGAAAAGGGAAAGGCTAGTCCAGTATTCTGGCCTAGAGAATTCCATGGACTGTATAGTCCATGAGGTTGCAAAGAGTCAGACATGACTGAATGACTTTCACTTTCACTTTCCATTAGGGTACATACTGGTAATGTATGGGTGTCGTCACACTGCTTTGACAATATGTAGATCTGTGCTTGTCTAGTTTCTTGATTACTAACATGGTTTGCTTTTTTTGTTTGTTTACAGCACAAAAGGGTTCAACCAGTGCAGCACCTCAGGAGAAACATGAGAGCATGTCAGATGTGTTAAAAATAACTCAATTTTTACAATTTGCTTTGATTCAGTGTCGAAAGGAATTCAAAAATATAAATACTATAAATTTTCATTCTGTTGTTGAGAAGTATGTAAGTGAATTTTTTAAGAGAGGTTTTGGTTCAGGTAAACGAGAGTTTATCATGTTTCCATATGATTCACGATTAGATGATAAAAAATTCTTATATTCAGCTCCAAAAAATAAATCCCATATTGATAATTGTTTGCATACCTATATTTTTCGACCTGAAATGTATCAGTTATCTATTTATAAATTAAAAGAGCTATTTGAAGAAAATAGAAAACTTCAACAGTTTAGTCCACTTTCAGATTACGAAGGCCAAGAAGAAGAAATGAATGGTACAAAAATGAAATTTGGAAAACGAAATAACTCAAGGGGTGAAACTATTTTATCTGGAAAGCAGAAGTCATCTCACTCTTTGGATTATGATAAGGACAGAGTCAAAGAATTGATTAATTTAATTCAGTGTAAGAAAAAAAACGTGGGTGGGGACTCAGACACAGAAGATATGAGAAGCAAAACTGTGAAGAGGAAGCTTGAGGATCTACCTGAAAATACGAGAAAGCTTGCCAAAACCAGTAATTTAACTGAAAATTGCCATCTGTATGAAGGTAAAATATCAGAATTGCTTTCATATAGTGTAAAAGTAACAACCGAAAACATAGTTAAGCAGTTCTGTCTGTTCTCCTCATAACAAGGATTTGCAAATTATAGCTTGAGAGCCAATCCAGCCAGTCCCCTGTTTTCCTAAAGGAGATTTTATAGGAATACAGCCTTACCTTTTGTTTATGTGTATTTAGCTGCTTTTACACCATAATGGCACAATTGAGACAGATTGTATGGTCCACAAAGCCTAAAATATTTACTCTCTGATCCTTTACAGAAAATATTTGCCAGCTCTTGTCCTTGTATATCAGATTTCTGAATTGTGTCACTTGATGCTAAAATAAGAAAATAAAGTATGTTCAGCTATCACTTTCCTAATTGGAGCTGCTTCCCTTTAATATTTCTTTACTTTTATAATTGGAAAAGTACAAAATTGAATATTGAGTTCTTTTAGAATGTTCATTAATGAAAAGAGCCTTCTGAGCTTTAAAATTTCTTAGATGCACACCCTTTTTCCTACCCTAGGAGTCCAGTAATTTGTTTGGGTTTTTATTTTTTCTATTTTTCTTGTTTTTAGGTGACAGAGACAAATTCTCTTAAGTGTTTCAATATTGCTAGTAATTTAAAGGGTCTTTTCATCTAGATTTTTAACACTGCTCGTCTATAAGCATGAAAAGTGTCCCTTTGCATTCAGTACATTTTGCACTGCTGCTATTTTTGTTAATTACGGTAGATCTGACTGTCCTCCTGTTTCTTACTAAGCAGCTTTACTCCTGTGTTTTCTAATTCAGCATGTCTCAGAGCTGACTAGGTTAGTGCCCTTGTTAAATTGTTCTCTAATCAGTCTCTGTAACCTCAGTTACTTTTCACTCCTCTGTTCTCCTTTATTTCCTCTCTTCCTGCACTATTCAGTTTAAAATTAAGTGATTTAAATTTAAATTGATTAAAATGAAATAGAACTTCATTTCCTGTGTTACATACCAGCTGCATTCCACCAGCCACTCTGCTGCTCTGAACAGCACAGGGAGGGGACATTTCATCGCTGCAGGAAGGTCTGTTTGACAGTGCTGTTCTTTTCAGTAACTTTCAGGGTTTTTTCTTCACTTGATCTGTTTCTCTTTCCAGTGTTTCATCCTTGACCCTGTACTAGATGGCCTTCCTTGCTTCTAATGCTAATTTCAGTATCATGTTCTTCTCAATATTGTTTTACTAATTTGCGAACCATCTTAGCTTTCAAGGCTTTGCTATAGCCTGGCCATGTCCAGCCTGAGTAGCCCTGTTTCCCACTCTCCCCAACAGGCACTCTTAGAATACATAATAATGGTCAGCCTGGTACTTCTTTTCCCACAAAGCATCTTTCATTTCTTTCAAGCCTTGTGTCTGTGAAGTTGCAATCCCTCCTTAGCTTTCTGGCTGTTCTGGTCCTTGATACTTTTCATCTCTTTTCCCTTCTGGATTTCTGCTCTGTTGTGAGCCTGATGGTGTTTACTGATCCATACTATCATATACTGTTGACTTCTGTCTTGAGAGTTAAGTGCTTACTGTTTGCTAGCTGCTTTATGTGTATAGACTCATTTAGTTCTTGATTGGTAGACATTATTGTCCTTATTTTACAGGTAAAGAAAACCATCTTAGAAGTTAAATAATTTTATCTAAAGTTACATAGTTCACTGATCCATGTTTGAAGTAACTTTTGACTGCTGTTAGGCATCATTCCTATTTCCTAGCACTGAACACATAATGGGCAAGATAGTTAAAATTTGGCACCATTTTAGCAGATAAGTGGCTAATTTGTAGATGTGAAAAAATACTTGTGGGCAGAAATCAGGCTTTATCGAAAGTTAAAATGGTGGAAAGCCATGCTAGTTATAGTGGACCAACTGAGAAACAGGGAAGAGAGGGGCTGGGGAGACGGACGGAATGGTTAAAGCAGAACTAGTGACGGCAAACGGGCATGGCTAGGTGTTCCTCACTCGGTTCATTTATAGTTATTTGCACACTTTATTTCTGATTCTGAAAGTAAAGATTTAAAAGTTGGATTCTGACTTTTAAAGTATGCTAGTCTTGATTTGGTGGTGAGCTTGCTTTGTTTGTTTTTTAAACTTTATTTATTCATTTATTTTTGTTTATTTTTGGATGCGCTGGGTCTTTCATTGCCGTGTGCAGGCTTTCTCTAGTTGCGGAAAGCAGGGGCTACTCTAGTTGCAGTGTGGGTCTTCTCATTGTGGTGGTTTCTCTTGTTGTGGAGCTCAGGCCTCGGCGCATGGGCTTCAGTAGTTGCAGCACGCAAGCTCTGCAGTTGGGGCATAGGGGCTTAGTTTCTCCATGGCGTGTGGTATCTTCCCAGACCAGGGATTGAGCACGTGTCTGCTGCTTTGGCAGGCGGATTCTTATCCACTGTGCCACCAGGGAAGTCCCCCACTCACTTTATTAAGAGAAGGCCTTCTGTTTCCCCTATCCCCTCTAATAACAACTTTTTAAAGTATGATTTACATACAGTGTACTCATTTTAAGTGCACACTTTCATCAGTTTTTTATAGCTGTTGTTACTCCCATTCCAATATATAGGATATTCTCATTACCTTCAAACGTTGCCTTGTCTTTCTTTGAATTTGTCTCTTTGCACTCCATTGCTGGTCTGCTTTCTGTCTCTCTAGATTATTTTACCTTCTCTGTAATTTCGTATAATTAGGTACAGTATGTACCCTGTTTCTAAATTTGGGGGCTGTGGTATATTATGCACTACCTAAATTGCAACATCTACCCTACCTTTACCCTCCTTAAATATTAAAGCACATGACTTTCTGAGTGTCTACTCTCTCTACAAGTTTTTAAATATATTGGTGGTGCATATAACCCACATTTATACTTGCTTGAAGCCATGTCTGATATATTTTCTCTCCTAATACTTTTTGTTCTTACTGCAAGATTGGTGTAGATTTCTTTGGGATGATTTTGCATCTCTTAATACCTCAGCTTTGTTATGAATTAAGTAATTAGTCATTTAAGATAAAGTTTAGGTTAAAAGGTTAGTACAAAATGTTGCGGGAGAGATCAAAGTCATGGGTTTTTGTTATTTCTTTAGAAGATTTAGGTGTACTCTGCATACTCTTCTTGAACACTTTGCAAAACAGTAAGGATAGGTATTTTTCTGTTGTCAAGTATCTTGTTGATTTTTAGGATTTTGATGGTAGAATTTAAAAAGGTACCTACAGTATAGTTATTTATATGTATTATCCACATTACCAACATGATATCTGAGCTCATTTCTTAACAGAATTTTCAAGATATGAAGATAAACTTCATTTAATGGGAATTTTGACCTGTGTGCAAAATTGTAGAATCAGTCATGTTTGGAAAGTAAGGGGTGGATATACTTGTAAACTCACAGCAGGTGATTTGATTGAGCTCTTGCCTATAAATGTCAAATTATAATTAAATTTTAGGTGTATGTATCTGTATATATATATATATATATATATATTTAATTTTATGCTTGGCTTCCAAACTGTAAGAGATGGCTCTTTCTTCTTCCCTTCAGAGTCCCCACAGCCTGTTGGCTCACTTGGGCATGAATCTGACTTGAGACGGCAGCAGCAGGATACCTCTAACTCTGGCGTTGCTGACATCCATAGGCTGTTTAATTGGCTGTCAGAAACACTAGCAAATGCACGTCATTCTGATGCATCCCTGACAGACACAGTCAACAAGGCCTTAGGATTGAGCTCTGATGATGCCTATGAAGAGATGAGGCAAAAGCATGAGTATGAGTTGAGCTCCACCCTGGATAAGAAAGAATATGAGCAGCCTCCTGGTGCAAAAATCGAAAATGCACGTTTTAAGGATACTCAGAGCCCGTTGCTAGACGTTGATCCATCATCTTTAAAGTATCCTGTTGGTGTTTCTACCAGTGAAGTAGGCACTGACCATAAATTCCATTTGAAAGAAGTAAGCCTCTATCATTGGATTACCTTTGTTTGCTTTTGTGAATATTTGTGTGAAAGGGAGGATGTGGGTGTGCTTGTTTTTCTTTTTACAAAGAAATGATACACATTTCAATAATAGTGTCTGTGCTGGATAGTATTTGTAAGTTATTTCTTATTACAAAGAGATGAATGCAAGTATTTTTCTTGCTGCTGCCCATATAGTCTAAGATTCACCATTGTGATAAAAAGTCACAGCAGGACAACCTGTTTTGTCAGGAGCTGCTTGAAAGTGCTAGTCACTCACTTGTGTTTGAGATTAGAGTAATACCTTTATCATGTTGATTTTACTCATTCGTAATGTTTAGATTGAGGTTTGAGCATTTGCTGTGAAAAAAGGTGTTCATTCTTGACTTTAAAATTAGTTGAAAAGGTATTGAATCTGTACTCTTAATTTTTAGGATCCAAATTTAATTAGCATGAATAATTTTGAAGATTGCAGTTTGTGTCCTACTATTTCCATTGAACATGGATTCCATAGACAATCTAAGTCAAATAATGTTGAAGAGACTGAAATACATTGGAAACTTATTCCAATTACAGGTAAGAACAAGTGCACTGGGACATAGGTTTGCTTGGTTTTACTTAGGGAGTAGTTTCCTGAAGGGTTTAATCTTGGAAATTCTTGGGGCTTATTTGGCTCTGATATCTTCAGTGTCTTATTTTGAGCAGTGTAATATTCATCATTGAATTTTGCTGTGTTCTTGGTCAGTATCTGCAAAAGAGCCTATTGAAAAGAGAAAGATTTAAAATATACTTTCTCTGTGGAGTTGAACATGCAACTTGCAAATGAAAATTGTTGGCAGGAATTGGGTTTCTAATAAGGTGAGGTAGCTACAGAGATGAGTGAGATCCTTTGGGCAGCCAATTAAATACTGTCTTTGCAAATTATTAAACTTCAAAAACTATCATCTAAGAAATGTTCATGTTAAGGTTCATCTTTTAGAAATAAAGAGTTCTTAATATTGGGTTATTTTCAAGAAATTGAGTCATTGTAGAGAATGGCCTGAAATGATTAAATGTTAATATCCCTAGAAAGCTTATACAACCTTATAAAGCTTATAGTGGGGCAAAAATAGTTTGTGAGCATGCTAAATCGCTTCGTTTATGTCCTACTCTTTGAGACCCTATGGATTGTAGCCCAGCAGGGTCCTCTATCCTGTGAGATTCTCCAGGCAAGAATACGGAAATAGGTTGCCACCCCCTCCTATAGGGGATCTTCCTGACCCAGGGATTGAACCCGGGTCTCTTACATCTCCTGCATTGGCAGGCGGGTTCTTTATCACTAGTTTAACAGATGTTGAAAGATCATTTTGCAGTGTTCTAACTTCTCTGAGCAAATACATAGACACACACACAGATACTGTTAGTATCCAAGTTCTTATTCATCTTTGTTAGCTAAGCATTTGGGGAAATAATGTCCAGGGCACATGTATTCCATTCCTTGATCTTTATTTAACCTTTAAAAAGAAAACAAAAACCAATTTTTGCTTGAAAGCAGACTGGCTTATGACCTAAAAGCTTCTGAGACCTCCAAGGACTCTGAAGAATTTCTAAAAACCTGATGAGTTTCTGTGGGCTTCAGCACCTTTATCTGCTTGGTTCCTTCTTAGAGAGGGCACAAGGCCCAGAAGTGATAGTAGAGCAGCAGCTGGAGAAGTTGGTTTGGGTTGGACAAACTGAATAAGGAAGTAGTCTGTACAAGGTGCTTATCTTAACTTTCATCACTTAGACACCTTCATAGTTGGTTTCAGAGTCATTTGAAGGCACAACATCAGGTGTCGATACTCCATCATCACCTGAAGGGAAAAGAAAGCAACTTCCCATTTCTTAATGACCCTTCAGGATTATTTTAGGTGCACAAAAGAATACTTGGATTTGTTAGCATTTGGGGTTATTGGAAAGGTGCTTTGAAAGGTTGTCACCAGTATCTGAAGAGAGTGTACAATTCTAATGGATGCTTTCTTTCCCTCAGGAGGGAATGCCAGAAGCCCAGAAGACCAGCTGGGAAAACATGGTGAGAAACAAACAGCAGGTGAGAAGGCGCTCTTTGCTTTTCTTCGATGTGCCCTTCTTCAGAATTGCTCCGGCAGTTATGGTCATCTGTCAGGAGGGCATCAGTTTAGGTCTGTTAATTACAGAAAATTTGGACACTATTTATTGTATTTAAAATATTCATTCATTTATATAAGAATATATTCAAGGGAGTCACTGAATATTCACAGATTAAATTTTTTTCACCTACAGTAGGTTCTGTCTGATATAAGGATTTGGAAAGACCGGAATATTTTTCTTAATCCACTTCTAGAGAAGCAGTCTTCAAGTTTCTCTTAAATTAAAAAAAATATGAGGAGGTGAGGCCATGTATCTTTTAGGTACATTATTCCTAGTCTTATATTTCTTTGACTGAATTCTTCTATTTGTAAACTAATTTCTACAAATAGTAAGAGAAGCATGTACAGATGTTGCTGATGAGCTTGTTGTATAGTAGGTGCCTGGAAGACAGTCTCTTTTGTCTGAACTCAGTTCAGTATCTTGGCAGCTGGCCACAGGCAGACTCTTCTTGCTTGGAATCTGGTCTGGATTTTTTGTTGTTTCTGTTTCATTTTATCTTAGTCTTTCAGAAACCTTGTGTTGTTTTTTCTATTTGGAAGAAGAGCTAAGTGACTTTAAGTTTAGTAGATCTTTATGGTTATTCTTGTCTTTGGGGGTGAAAAAAGAAAAAAGACTGAGTTAATAGTTTTCTTCAAGATCTTTGTCTCCTCCTAGGAAAAGACGATTGGGGGTGTGGGGGCAGAAAGTAGGAAGAATAGATACATGACATACAGGAAAATGCGTATATCTTTACAGCGTGATGAATTTTTACATATGTGAACACTTAGGTGACCGCCTCCCAAATCAATATGTAGAACATTTTCAGTGCCCCAGAAGGCTTCCTTATGCATCCTCCCAGTTATTATTCTCCCTGCCCCAAACAATAATCATCAGTGTTCCTTCTTTCAGCATAGATTAGTTTGACCTACTCTTGAATTTAAGGTAGATGGAACCTACACTCTTTTGGTATTGGCCCTTTTACACAACTTTATGTCTGGGACTCATCTATGTTTTGCTTCTATCAGTAATTCTTTTTTATTGGGAGAAGTCAGGTATCTTGTTTATGTCTCAGAATGATCCATCCGCATCTGCAGTCTTTATTTGGCATACCATCTTCATATTTTGCTGTTAAAAGTATAAAAATCCAAATGATGTTACCTTTAGTGAACTCACTACTCTCCTTGCACTTAAAAGCCAAAGTGCCACAACGCTTGAGTGATAGTAGAAAACATACTGTTATGATATTGACATGTATTTCTTTTAAATCACTTATGAAGAATTTTTAAAATAAAGAAATTTTCGATCTTAATAAAAATAGGGAATCTGTACAAAATAGATGGTGATCATTTGCATTTTCAAAAGGGAATTTGGTTTAGTTTTTTAATATGGAAAATTCCCCAAATGAATTTAAGTTATATTTCAATTTAAAAACATTTCCTTTATCCATAGCCCTTCAGGAATAAGCTTCTTGGTCTTAACTATAGCAGAAAACTCTGGGAGAATGTATTTCAAGTATTTTTAATAATAAACCATTCAGAAGCCCTTTTTTTTTTTTTTCCCTTCAGAGTTTTTAAATGTCCTCCCTAACTGATCTGTTTTATGGGATGCAATTAAAATTTTTTATTTCAATAAATCAGATACTTGTCATGGTACATGTCAAAGAAGTACAAAAATACTTCAAAAAATGCCTTCCAACCCTAGGCCACACATATCGTTTCATCCAGTGAGTCAGGGTTAGTTACAGACTTATTTATTGGTTGCTGCACTGCGCAGCTTGTGGGATCTTGACTTCCCTGACTAGGGAGGGATCTGATCTGTCAGTTAAGAGTCCTAACCACTGGATCATCACGGGGTTCCTCGTTACATTTTCTTATGTATCCATCCTGACATTCGTATGTCCACTAAACGCCATACTGCAGATTTAAGAAATGTGTTCAGAATTCCTAAATTAGTTTATGGAACTTGAATTTTTTTCTGGTTTATCAGTTTCATACAGTTGTAATTCTGAACTGGTACACTGGATGTTTTACTCTCCTTCCCTTTTACCTACAGACCTCCTGAATGGTCTTCATATCCTGCTGACCGGTGCCTTTGCAGTACTTAACGGATGCAGTGGTTCATAGTAACCACTGGGGTTGGAAGAGAAATGTCATAAACTAAATGCTGATGAGCTGTTTAAACATTGACAAAAGTGTGACTGTGGGGGAAATCAAAACTGAGTTTTATATAGAAAAGTTACACTGCTATACCTGGGTATAAACTTTAATAGGAATTCCACTATATCTTAAAAGTACTACAGTTTTGAAAACTAAAACTCTGTGTGGACTTTCTGATCTAGAGGTAACATTTTATATACTGTAGTAGCAATTTGTTAGGGAATGTTGGCTAAGATTTAAGAAAAATTAGGAATATTTTGGAAGATAAAATTATAGGAACTTGAAGACAAAAATAACAGAACTTTGTCTTTACTGAAATAAAGTATTACTATAAATTGCTGTTAAACATATTTTCCCCTTGTTTTTTACAGAGAGATTTAGGGTGCCTGTTTTGCAATGCAGTTTCAAAAACATACTGTGGTTGAATTTAGGATTTGTGAGGAGAATAATTTAGGATTTATGTTCTTATGAATTGAGCTACTTGTCAAGAATCAGAAGTTATAATTCCATTAGCATTAGCTTGCTTAATGATCTCTTCATCTCAAATGGGGTAATAGCTATTATGATTTCTCTTGGAATTATTTCCAAGCGAAATAAAAATACTAAAGTGCTATCAAAAAGCATTACTGTTAATGCAGCTATGAAATATGTTCTCTTCCTGTATTATTGAGCCTTTCTTTCCCTGATTAGTTGCTAACATTGTAGCAAATCCACTATGCAACCCCATAGGTAAACAGCCCCATCAGTTCAGTTCAGTTCAGTCGCTCAGTCGTGTCCGACTCTTTGCGACCCCATGAATCACAGCACGCCAGGTCTCCCTGTCCATCACCAACTCCCGGAGTTCACTCAGACTCACGTCCATCGAGTCCGTGATGCTGTCTAGCCATCTCATCCTGGGTCGTCCCCTTCTCCTCCTGCCCCCAATCCCTCCCAGCATCAGAGTCTTTTCCAGTGAGTCAACTCTTTGCATGAGGTGGCCAAAGTACTGGAGTTTCAGCTTTTTAGCATCATTCCTTGCAAAGAAATCCCAGGGTTGATCTCCTTCAGAATGGACTGGTTGGATCTCCTTGCAGTCCAAGGGACTCTCAACAGTCTTCTCCAACACTGCAGTTCAAAAGCATCCGTTCTTCGGCGCTCAGCCTTCTTCACAGTCCAACTGTCACATCCATACATGACCACAGGAAAACCATACCCTTGACTAGACAGCCTTAGTCGGCAAAGTAGTGTCTTTGCTTTTGAATATACTATCTAGGTTGGTCATAACTTTTCTTCCAAGGAGTAAGCGTCTTTTAATTTCATGGCTGCAGTCACCATCTGCAGTGATTTTGGAGGCTAAAAAATAAAGTCTGACACTGTTTCTACTGTTTCCCCATCTGTTTCCCATGAAGTGATGGGACCAGATGCCATGATCTTCGTTTTCTGAATGTTGAGCTTTAAGCCAATTTTTTCGCTCTCCTCTTTCACTTTCATCAAGAGGCTTTTTAGCTCCTCTTCACTTTCTACCATAAGGGTGGTGTCATCTGCATATCTGAGGTTATTGATATTTCTCCCGGCAGTCTTGATTCCAGCTTGTGTTTCTTCTAGTCCAACGTTTCTCATGATGTACTCTGCATATAAGTTAAATAAGCAGGGTGACAATATACAGCCTTGGCGTACTCCTTTTCCTATTTGGAACCAGTCTGTTGTTCCAGGTCTAGTTCTAACTGTTGCTTCCTGACCTGCATACAGATTTCTCAAGAGGCAGGTCAGGTGGTCTGGTATTCCCATCTCTTTCAGAATTTTCCACAGTTTATTGTGATCCACACAGTCTAAGGCTTTGGCATAGTCAGTAAAGCAGAAATAGATGTTTTTCTGGAACTCGCTTGCTTTTTCCATGATCCAGCAGATGTTGGCAATTTGATCTCTGGTTCCTCTGCCTTTTCTAAAACCAGCTTGAACATCAGGGAGTTCACGGTTCACGTATTGCTGAAGCTTGGCTTGGAGAATTTTGAGCATTACTTTACTAGCATGTGAGATGAGTGCAACTGTGTGGTAGTTTGAGCATTCTTTGGCATTGCCTTTCTTTGGAATTGGAATGAAAACTGACCTTTTCCAGTCCTGTGGCCACTGCTGAGTTTTCCAAATTTGCTGGCATATTGAGTGCAGCACTTTCACAGCATCATCTTTCAGGATTTGAAACAGCTCAACTGGAATTCCATCACCTCCACTAGCTTTGTTCGTAGTGATGCTTTCTAAGGCCCACTTGACTTCACATTCCAATATGAAAACAGATAAAATTAATTATCCTAGATCCTGAATGCAACTTATTCCCACAGCATTTCAGTTTGATGTTCTTTCAGTTGCCTTACACTCAAAAGTTTTCATATTAAGAAGGTGTTACCACAGTAGTGGGCATTACTTCACAAAGATTATAGGGGTTGAACAAGCTGTTGCAACTAACTATTCTGATTAAAATATGTCTGTTAGAGTCAGGTGTACAGAAAGGTAGGGAAGCAGAAGCAAGCAAGTGACTTAATGTATAGTGATGTTAAATTGGCATTTGTTTGAGTACTTCAAAAGTAATCAAAGAAAGTAACATTCAGACTTGTCATTTGAGCTACTGAAATATAAAAAGCAGCCATAAAATAAGGGCGCATAGGTGATAGGGTCATACCATTATTTGAGGTTTTTACTCTACCTTCCAGTACATAGTTTGTTCTAAATATATAGTTGACCTGGCCTTTTTTTCTTCCCCTTATTTATGAGTTTGTATTTTCAGATGTCATTAATATTGGATTGCTTTTGTAATAATAAACTCTTCCTGTATAGGTATGAAATCACCAGAAGAACAGCTGGTGTGTCTGCCACCACAGGAGGCCTTTCCTAATGACCCCCGGGTAATAAGTAGACAGAGAGGCTCTGATTACCAGTTTCCATCCTCTCCATTTACAGACACACTGAAGGGCACCACTGAGGAGGACGTGTTGACAGGTCAGGTGCTGACAGTGGAGGAGCAGTGTGTGCCAGCCCCAGAGCCACCCGCAGCGAGCGAGACCACAGAGAGGACAGTGCTAGGAGAGTATAATCTCTTTTCTAGGAAGATAGAAGAGATTCTGAAGCAAAAGAATGTTTCATATGTCAGTAGAATTTCCACACCTGTATTTTCAACGCAAGAGAAGATGAAACGGCTTTCCGAGTTCATATATTCTAAAACTTCCAAAGCTGGTGTGCAGGAGTTTGTAGATGGCTTGCATGAGAAACTAAATACTATTATTATCAAAGCATCAGCCAAGAGTGGGAATTTGCCACCAGTCAGTCTTAATGAGTCTTGTCCTAAGATAGCACTGAGTCCTCTGGGAAGGCATGTCACTCCAGTTTCCTCAAGCGACTTCAGCAGTAAACACCGTCTTGAACTCCTTGGTAGTGACCCTTTGAAAGATGCCAGCTCTCAGGAGCAGCATTCCTCAGCTTTGGGTTCAGCTGAAGTAGCGGTGAACCAGCCACATCAAGCCACAGAGCCAGTGGTGACTTCTGATCATACTGTACCTGGTGGTATTGCCCGGGAACCAGTAGAAAAGGAAACAGCAAAATCGCCCAATGATGTAACCATTTCTGCCCAGCCAGCTCTTTCAAATTTTATAAGCCAGTTAGAACCTGAAGTTTTTAACAGTTTGGTTAAAATCATGAAAGATGTCCAGAAAAATACTGTGAAATTTTATATTCATGAAGAAGAAGAGAGTGTTCTCTGTAAAGAAATAAAGGTAACTAAATGCGAAGGTAATCATAATGCTATCTATACTTGTGTTGTTGAGTCTGACCTCTATAAAATGGATTTTTTGTTTTTTAAATGCTGACCATATTATTTTTTATAATTTAATGCAGAGTGGAGTGAAAGACTAGTAAGTTCAACTAAATTCAGAACCTATGATCTAAACATCTTAGAATTTTGAATCTTATTTTGCATAGTATCACTTTAAAGACCAACTGCATACAATTGTCATACCTTTACATTATTGATTCAAAGATTTTAAATGTTTCTTGGGTGTTTTAACAAAGCAGAGGGAGAGATGCAGAGAAATGAAGTTGTCACTGTTTACCTCATGGGGTTTTATCAGTCATATAGAAAACAGAACCGTCTGGGATGACCTAATGTTGGTATCTTTTTGTGTTTATTGATGTCCTGGTCATGCCAGGGTTCCCTATAGCCCTTATTGATCAAAAAACATGTTTCTGAAAAACTTAGCCAATCATGAAAGATTCTTTATTGCAGGAAATTGTTTTTGTACTCAAGCTATGGAGTGGACTAGCATTTCAGGCAGTTGATTTAAAAAAAAAAAAATACACATAGAGACATACAATTCATAACACATGGGACAATTATATTAGTGGTTAACTAGTAATTAGTAATAGTAGTTAGCCAGTTAGTATTCACTGGTGGCTCAGATGGTAAAGTGTCTGCCTGCAAGGCGGGAGACCCGGGTTCGATCCCTTGGTTGGGAAGATCTCCTGGAGAAGGAAATGGCAACCCACTCCAGTATTCTTGCCTGGAGAATCCCACGGACGGAGGAGCATGTGGTGGGCTATAGTCCATGGGGTTGCAAGAGTTGAACATGGCTGAGTGACTTCACTTTAATTCCTTAAGGGAATGCCTTGTTTGTGTCATTGTTTTTGTGAAAGTTGCTCAGTCGTGTCCAATTCTTTGCAACTGCATGGACTGTATAGTCCATGGAATTGTCCAGGCCAGAACACTGGAATGGGTAGTCTTTCCCTTCTTCAGGGGATCTTCCCAACCCAGGGATCAAACTCAGGTCTCCCACATTGCAGGCAGATTCTTTACCAGCTGAGCCACAAGGGAAGCAAGCCCTAGTTTTCCTTAGTAAGGGAATGCCTTAGTTTTAAAAATATGCCTGCTCTTTTATGCAATTTACTTACCATGATGAGCTTCTGCTTTTTTAGTTAGAGGAAGGAGAAGGGACTGTAAGTGACCTACAGCCCAGCGTGCCTCAGAAACTCCATGCTTTGACATGCCCCGAGCCTTTGTCAGTTTGAGGATCTCTGATGTTGGCATACTTGACCTGATGTGCTCAGGGGAAGGTGAAGAGCATGGAAGTGGAGGCAGCCAAGTCCTCAGTATGTTGCCTTTAGTCATTCCATGTAGTTCCTTGGGAGGATGAAACCAGATTTTTCAGGAATTTCTTGGTTGTGTTTTTGCCCTGTATGTTCAAGCATTGAGCTTCTCAACACTTTTTCACCCCCAGCAACATGTTTCCACATCTCTGTGGGCATCACTGCACATTGGCATGGAGCTCAATGAGAGTGGGTTGGGCACAGTTCCCAGTGTGCTCAGCGTAACTCCATCTCCCAGTGTATTTTAAAGATTGTAAAACACTTAGAGTAAATGTGTTTACTTATGAATGGTGGTTTTAATCTATTATGGCTTAGAGTAAATCATATTTCTGTTATTTATGTAGAGGAGAAAAAGGATGTGTATTTTTAAAATAAAAGGAAATTAGATCAGATTTTAACTCTTTTAATTAATACCCATTAGAAATTTTGCAAAATGTTAGAGTATAGGACTTCATAAATAAAATTTTAAACTTCCTGAATATTTCTGGAATCAAAATGATTTGTTGCTTTATGAGTTATACTCTTATATAAAACAAACTTGCATCTAAAGCTTCTTAGTGTAAAGAGACCAAAAATTACAAGCAGCTCTATTAGACGCTAATTTCCTTTTTCATAACTTGATGGTAAGCTGCTCGGGGCTCTCTCCAGAGGCTTTAGAGGCTAGAGTAAAATGAAACAACATAGAAGATGCTTCAGGGCTACACAGAAACAACTTCTTTGGGTATGACCCTTATAGACAGCTCTTAAACACTGCTGGGGGCAAGGTTGGTTTACATTTATGGTTATCTAACCAGCCTTGCCACACATGAGAAAATGAATCTGCTCCTGCGTCTGAAATGAGGAATGTGACCTTCAGAATCCTGCCTTTTGCTTCAGGGTTCAGGATTCCCCCAGCAAGCAGAGAATGCTGCCAAGACTGGTTATCTTGTGTCCTTTGAAAGGTAGCACTGTGTCACCAGCATGGCAGGAGGCATTATTGGGAGAGTCTGTTTTGTTTGAAGGTGTAGACTTGACAGGCAGAGCTAATTAATGTGTAAGTACCACTGTACATATTGAAGCTCTGTATGAATGATCTTGGGGTGGTTGTGAATTAAATGAGCTTCAGCAGTTGGAAAAGTGCTTTGTAACTTTGAAAGAATATACTGGTAACTGCTGCAGATAATCAAAGGCTTGCTTTAAAAGGAAGAGAAAAATGGAAGTGAGGGAGTGGTTGCCCAGAAAAAGTATGAAGTTAAAAACCTGGGCTAATCCATTCTTTCCGTTCTGTTACCCCAGCTGGCATTTACTTGGCTTTGACTGCATAGGATTTGTAATGCTGTGATTGTGACCATGAAAGCTCTGAGCTTCAGAGTCTTCTCTAAGAGTGGCCTTGATCTCTGAGGGCCCTCGTGTAAAGGTTATCATTAATTATAGTCCAGTAGTAGTTAAATATAACCAGTTTATCTTGCATTTCTGGTGTAAAATGGATGTTTGCAAGAAAACTTTCAAATGTTGATTTAGTTTGTTTTTTCTTTTCAACAGGAGTATCTTATCAAATTAGGCAATACAGAGTGTCACCCAGAACAGTTTTTGGAAAGAAGATCAAAATTAGATAAACTATTGATTATTATTCAAAATGAAGACATTGCAGGTTTCATTCACAAGGTAGACTATTACACTGAATTCCTTACTTTGTAAGAAATGTCTACTATCTTTGAGACTGAAGCTGTTTGTTTTATAAATATTGTTAAGTTGTAAAGGAGATAAATCTTCAAGCTTAGGACATCTAGGACCTGCACTGTGCTCTGTGAATTGACTTGTGGGATTCCTGTTTGTACCTCTGCAAAATTTTAAATTGTAGCCTATCACATATCTTCTCTATTGCTTAGTCAAGAGTAAGAACATTGACTGCTTGAATGCCACTGGGTCTGCTGACTGTTGTTACCACCTTCATTCATATGTCCTTGGAAAACCTGTTTCTACCCCCTCTTTGCCAAACCAGTCCCCCTGTCCCTTGGGTTTGGGGGTGCCCCATCTAGCCTTCGGAGAAGGCAATGGCACCCCACTCCAGTACTCTTGCCTGGAAAATCCCATGGACGGAGGAGCCTGGAAGGCTGCAGTCCATGGGGTCGCTGAGGGTCAGACATGACTGAGCGACTTTATTTTCACTTTTCACTTTCATGCATTGGAGAAGGAAATGGCAACCCACTCCAGTGTTCCTGCCTGGAGAGTCCCAGGGATGGGGGAGCCTGGTGGGCTGCTGTCTATGGGGTCGCACAGAGTCAGACACGACTGAAGCGACTTAGCAGCAGCAGCAGCAGCAGCATCTAGCTTTAGGAGCCTATGTCAAGCACCACTGCTCTCTGAAGTCTTTCGTGACTGTTCCAGGCTCTTCCCTCATCTGAATTCTCAGTACTCACAGAGCAGGAGAAGTTAGCATTCATTATTCTGAATGATGAATTTCCAGGTCTGTTGTAAGTGCCTCTTCCTTAGAGTGTTCTGTCAACATAGATGCCCAGTACATGTTAGTTTGTATATTTGGAAAAAATGTAAATATTTTTGCATTTGACTTTTCAGAGGCAACACACTAACTAGTACAGGTGAGCCACAGTATGTTTCTGGTACATTTCACACTTTAGTCTTTCCTTATTTCTATTTTTATTTTCGTATTTAAATAGGTACCTTGTTTGGTGATGTTAAAGAAGCTCCCTTGTGTTAGTTTTGCTGGTGTTGATAGTCTGGATGATGTTAAAAATCATACATACAATGAATTATTTGTATCTGGAGGTTTTATTGTTTCTGATGAATCCATTCTAAATCCAGAAGTAATCACAATTGGTAAGACTTATTCTTTTAAGCTTGTAACTTGTGTCTTCTCTAGGTTTTTCTCATAAGTGACTCACTTGTACTTTTTCATGTATTGTCCGTTCTGCCAGTCACAGGTAATTTCCATCATTTTTTGGAATGTTTATTACTACAGATTTTTTTGCCATTCTTCTACTCTATGAATAACTTCTCTAAATCTGGCATAAAGCAGGGCTCTCTGCACCTACTTCACCTAGATTACTTTTGGTTTTTGTTAAACTTGTTTTTTGTGTGTAGATTTTATTTTACTGGATCTCAGAGAGATCGCTTAGATCTGTCTCCCTTTGAGGGGGGAAAAAGAAAATACTACATAGGAAAGTAGGTGTTCCTACGTAATATCAGCAAACATGTCTTCCATAATTCAGTTGTGGAGTGACTTATTTATTGAATTTAAAATAAACTTCATTATCTCTAACAGAGAACCTTAAAAATTTTTTGACATTCCTCGAAGAACTTAGCACTCCAGAAGGAAAATGGCAATGGAAAGTCCACTGTAAATTTCAGAAAAAACTAAAGGAACTGGGCAGGTAAGGTTTGAAAAATAACTATTGGTTGTTGATTTTAACATTTTGTTCACAGAATTTTGTTCTCTATATGTTTATAGATGATAGATGCTGCTTGGTTGTCATAGGTATCTTTTGCCAGCCAAAATGGTATTCTTGTTTATGTAGAGGTTTGCCAAAGTTTATATGACCTTTGCCATTTGGGCTTAGAATTGTAAAATGAGATAGTCAGCATTCTTTTTTTTTTTTTAATGGAACTGTATATATGCTAGATCAGGTCCTATCCCAGTTACTCTAATAACACTACACATGAGACAAGGATTAATTTTGATGTAAGGGGTTCTATGATTAGTTCACTAATTTGTGTAAATAAGTGATGTCTAACATGTCCAGAAGTCACTTCTCAAAGTATGATTCTTGGAATAGTAACTAGTCCCTTGAGAGGCTCTGCAAATAACTGTTGTAATCAGATGACTGCTAGAGTCCATATAATGTCCTTATTTACAGTTAAGGGTCTGAGAAACTGTAGTTAAGGATACTATGTTACATTCTGTCAGCATTTCCAAAACGTAAGCCACAAAACTTTTTTTCTTCTTGTACCTGTTGAAATTCCATGGCACACAATCAGGGAAATTCAGGCCTAAATAATTTTAAATTAATTTTCATTGAATTTGATTTTTTAAAAAGGTCAAATCATGTGAAGTGTAGGCATTGGGCAAGTCTTTTATAACAGATACCAACACTGAGGGCCAAAGGTATAACCTGTTCAAGTTAGTACCCTCATCTTCCTGACAACAGCCAATAATTTCTCCCACAGGTTGCCTTATGTCTGGAGGTAGAGATAGCTTAGAGCCATGTTCTTTTTGAAGGAAAGATTTATATCTTTGTCCTTTTATGCCTTTCATTGCATTTCTAAATTAGTGAAGCTGAAGAGAAGTGAAATTTATTTAATAAGTTGAGATTTTTGTCTGAACTGAGTAACTGGTCCCCAGGCTTTGGACCCAGAGAAAGCCCTTAACCATGGGATTGCACAGTTTCTATTCTTCCTCAACTCAGAAGCACCCATACGTCAGGCAGTGAGCCAAGCAGTGTGGTTGTGATCAGTTGCCTCTGTTGAGAAATTACGCTGTCAATTTCAAGTGAAAACATCCATACTAAATTTTAGAGATGCAGATCCAGATACTGAACTACTTAATTTCACAGATTGAATGCTAAAGCTCTAAGTCTGTTGACGCTACTGAATGTCTATCAGAAGAAACATCTGGTTGAAATTTTGTCATATCACAGTTGTGATTCACAAACTCGAAATGCTCCAGAATTGGATTGCCTTATCAGACTTCAGGCTCAGAACATACAGCACCGGCACATAATCTTTTTAACAGGTAAAGCACATGCTCTAAGTTTTCTACTATGAATTCAGGAATGTGGATGAAAGGATTTTGTGGCACTGTGTGGGGTGTTTATGAAAACGTGGAGGAAAGGGTTTTTGAGGGCTGCGGGCAGGCGTTATAATTTTATATTTTCAAGTGTTTTATATTCAACATTTTTCCCCCCATATTAGAAAAGAGTATCAAGATGATTTCCAGTTACACTGATAATGGAATAGTGGTTGCAACTGCTGAAGACTTCATGCAAAACTTTAAAACCCTTGTGGGCTATCACAACTCAAATACAGAGGAAAACCTTCCATTGCTTGGTGCTAATGAGAATCTTGAGTCCCAGTCAGGTAACTTTTCAGTAGTTTTCATTTTCTTTAAGGTAGACAGAAAAAGAATGGTTTTGCTTTGATTTCATATAATGAAAACTTATTTTGAAACTGCTGACCTCGGTGTAAACAGCTTCAGGGGAAGTGTTTCAAGGCATTTATCATTCTTTTACTTAAAATATACAAAATCTCATTTATTATACTGTAGTCCGTTGTAAGCTGTTAATGGTAGACTGCATACTAATATACAGTAAGCATTTTCTTTGGAGGTAATGTAAGTATTACTGGCTTCTGTTGTGATTTAAAGCAGTTAATGATAAAGTAGTAGAAATATCTATAGCTTTAGTCTTTTGTGAGATGGCCTCTGCTTTGGTTCCAGGTTTTATGTAAAATGAAAGATGAACGTTTTGTTTTCGAGGAAAAGCAGAGATGATCGAACATTTGATAGAGCTAACCAATTTAGTAGTAATCCAGTGAAGCTAGATGTCAGAATTTTTATTTTATATTTGTCTTGTCAAATACTGAATTACCGTATAACTTTAGATGCTGTTTTGACATTAACCCCTTTGGAGCTGGGAGTTGGGATTTCCCAACATTAAACGTGAACACATTTCGCAGAAGCTTTTAGCATCGGATTATCTGGACATTCACACCTAGTGTGAGTGTTGTGACTAAGTGAACTTGTGGCAGAAGACCAAGCTTTAAGGGATTGTGGACTTGCAGACCCTGACGCATTATATTGTGTGAGTAGTGTATAATTTTAAAACTTAAACAAATTGTGTATTTCAATAGAGGAGGACTTTTTGTTTTTTAAATGTAGCTCTTATAGAAAACGATGAAAAGGATGAAGAGGATATGTCTCTGGATTCAGGGGATGAAATCTCACAAATAGAAGTATGCAGCAATTTTCATTCAGAAATATTGGAGAAAGAGACCAAAGGATCACGTGGAACAGATCAAAAAAAGAATATTCAAATTGAGTTGCAATCGTCTCTTGACTTGCAAAAAAGTTTATTAGAAGATGAGACTTATCAAATTGATTCTGCAGAGAGAGCTTCTATTGATAGAGTATGCTCTGAAGGAGAGAACAGTAATTCAGTTGAACAAGATTCATATAGCAACTTTCAGGTTTATCACAGTCAATTAAATATGTCCCATCAGTTTAGTCATTTTAATGTTCTCACTCATCAGACATTTTTGGGCACACCATATGCCCTTTCATCAAGTCAGACTCAAGAAAGTGAAAATGACTTTTTAGCTGCTTATACTCAAAGCTTGGATAGAGAGAACGCTCCATCTCCGTTAAGTTGGTGGAAAAGTGATTCTTGCAGGCCGTTTTCAAAAGAGAAATAATTATAGTAATTTTTAAAAACAGGTTGTTATGGACTTTTTCTGTTTCTTAAAAGTGAATTAACAATTTATATTTCTTTCTCTAAACAAAAGGTTTCCTTTCTCATGGTTTTTTTTGCCCCTCTTATTTAAATCATGATGGCCTGTAACAGTTGAAGCCTCTGGAAATTGAAATAAATATATATATTTTTAACATATATTGTACTTGAATTATCTCATGTTGGCACTTCTAAGTTTTACACTTTATATGTCATCTGTACTTTGGCTTCAAATTGAAGCTTGTTTTATATATAAAACTAGGATATTTGCAAAAGGATAGTGCACAGTAGTGGCTTTACTTTTCCTCTAATGTCAGATTATCCCAAATACTTTTGCTGAAATGATGTATCAACTATTGTATTTATTTAAGCTTTTGTATAGTGTTTTTACACAGGTATAAGCCAGTGATGTTAATAAATATTTACAGGATTTTGGCTCAATACCTCAGGATTTATTGAACAAAGCAATTTCATTTAGGTTATAAAACTGTGTACTTAGGACTTAATACCAGGCAGCATTATTTTTTATCTTTAGACTTAACCATGTAATTGTGCCTGTTACTAAAATTTTGGTCAAGCTTTTATTTTTTTCAGTGCTTGTGTGGTCCTTAGACTTAAAACAAATTCAGTTTCATATTTCAAAAGATAGGTTTCTGTTATTACAGGCAGTTTATTAACAGTTTGAAACCAACTTTCCTACAGGTTTTTAAATTGTTAGAAAAAAATGTATGTATATTTTTCAGGTGGTAAGTAAGCACTTAAGTGCTGTACCAAAGTACATGGTGGAGATAAGAGTTTTGAATCCACATGTATTGGTTAAAAAAAAAATGCTTCTTCATTACTAATACAAACTTGTAGATGTTTTTAAAAACTATAGTTTCTACAATAAAAGTCATCAAAGGACTTAAAAAAACTTCCTCATAAGCCTAAGCTGAATCTGGGCTATTTTAGTAATGTTGTGACATCAGACCTTCCTTTGGCCACTAAAAGAACTTTAGGTCCTACTCTTCAAACTCTTTTTATAGAATATAGTAGATAAGTGGTGTTTCAATCAGTAAGCCTACATGTAGACTGTGGAAGAACATTATCTGTAAACTCCAGGCTGTGTTAAGGTAAGTAGATAAATACCCACATTGTGACAGAGCAGGTAACTTTTTCTTAACTGAGCTTTTATGAAACTGTTTTATTGTTTTAAATACATAATATACATACACAGCATTTTTCTACATTATGTACAAGTTTTAAATAAGCTTTAAAAAATAAATTTAGGCTACGTGTAAAAACAGTTAAGCAACAACCACATTTTATAATTTGGAACACAAATGAAGGATTTAATTTTCTACATTTAAAACGAAGAACTAAAATTCTCTTCTTGATTTGCAGCTAAAGGCATGAGATTAGTTTCCAACTCCCTTTGCTTCTGGAGAAGGCCCTGAAATCACATTGATTTGTTAGTAAGGTGTGCAAATGAACCCTATTCTATATTTACTTTGAAAACACGTTTTCAATTTTTATACCAGACTTTCTCACTCGGATACTGTACTTACTATATATATAGATAGAACTATTATAGATTTGTAACACTGTCTTCATATTTTTAGCATAAAACCAATAGAGATGGCCTTCCTTAAAGAGGCGCCATCCCTTACCTTTTCCTCAAACGTCTTAAAAAGATCCTGAGTCTCCCTTAACATCCAGTGTGTATGCTGACTGCATTAACCTTAGTGGCTAGCAGAAGGCCCTGCTGAACTAAGACATGGTCACTATATAGGTGAAGGTGTATGTATATTACATTCTTTCTCTTAACTCACAACTATTTGTCTCCTCTAGAGTATGCTTGTCATTTTAAAAGGTAATGTAAGTAAACTCTGTGTGAATTACCGAGCTTGAGTTACAAAACTCAATCCAGGTGTAACCAATGCTAACGTGTAAAAAAAAAAGCTAAAGGATTCTTGATAATCCTGTATTAGTGGGGGTGATTTTCTAGCTTTATAGAAAAAAAAAATGTTAACAAACACTTGAATCAACAACTTAAAATAGATGAGGCATTTGTAAATGACTGGACATGGAAAAGGTACTCCTAAAACTACAGTTTATTTGGGGAAAGTATACTGTGAATCAGAACTAACTGCAAACGCAGTTTTGTATGTCATTTTTTAAAGCACAGCAACAGGTGTTTCTTCAAGGCTACCTGATAGAGAAAAGTTATATAGACTTAAATATTGGATTTTTTAGCTGAGAAAGGTAATGAGTCACAGTTGGTCTGGGAGAAAAAGTCTGGTAAGACAATACATGTAATTTCACACTGAATATATAGTGCTCTTTGGGTCTTATGTCAATGCTCTGTTCTAAACACAGCCAATACATTCATTTTTAAAAACTGTGAACTGCATTACTGAATTAAACCACAACTGTACTTATTTTCTGCCTTTGGTTTTTGGGCCTTACTGATCATGCTTTGCCATTTCAAATGTATGCATTTTCATTCAATAAAATTGTTTTAATACTCACGTCTCATGATTTCATGCTGGAAAGAAATACTCTTAGAGATGGCAATGTGAATCAAATAGAAGAAGAGAGATGACCTAAGTCATGTAATCCATCAGTTAAGCTTAAGTAACTGCTTAGCCATTCTATCAGAGTCCTCCACCAGAATATGGTCACACCTACACTTTTGAAAGGCTCGTACCTGTCTCAGATCTGATAGTCCCTTAAGGATTGCTTGTTGTTGATCCCTGTTTTTCACCAAGTTAGGATTAAGAAGTGGGTCCCTGAGATGGTCAGAGGCAAACAGCTCTTGTTCTTGGTCTGAGGTGAGACAGGATGTAAATGACAAAAATCAAATACATTTCTGATACTATGAAATAGCCCTATGCTATAATTTTCTAGGGATTCATTAATTTATATCCTAGGAAAGCACCAATTTAAGTAATACATATTCAGTACAAAATTTTATAGTTGACTCGAATACTAATTTGGGTTTTGAATTTGGGGTGGGGATGCATTTACCTACCATGTGCATTTTGGTAGTGAGGATCCTGGGTTACAGGCCTAGACAGTGGTGCATCTGGATCCAGGTAATAGACCTCGTTGGTTCGGACATACGGAATAAAATGAAATGGATCAGATATCCCAGGTGATAATTCTGTTTGACTCTGTCCTGAGATCAGATTCTCTCTTTCATAATTACTATTTTTTAGTGTCTGAGTTTGTTGCGTTCTGCTTTTCACTGCCGGAATTGGTGGCGACTGAGACCTGTATTTTCCCAAAAGCACAATAAAGGACTTAAGCATTAATCAATCAACTATTGTGTCTTTTATTTTAGATTAAGCATTTTCTATTCTTCAGTCACATTTCAGTTTATTCTAAAGTACTTACAACATCTTAGGTAACACTATGTATAAAAGGCTTGAGTTTTATGATTTTTCCTAAAATAGGCCAATAAAATGCGATTAATATGTGCATTATTACTATTTGCTGAGGATATACATATACAGACACTCTCTAGAACAGGGAGAAAAAAATTTACTAGCTTCTGAGGATCAATCAATGCTACCTGATTTGAGCCTAATGTTCATAATACAACTTATGCCACCTGAAGTAAACTTGCTGTTAGAGCCACATTCAGAGACAACTCTAAACCAGATGGTTCATAATCAAAAGCAAACAATTCTAAATTTGCCATTGGTTATTTTCTCATTGCTAACCAGTCATTTCCCTCTCCTCTCAATCCAAGGAGAATGTCTATTCCACTGTTGACATCTGGAAAATCAACACTGTTAAATCTGGAGCTAATAGAAAATGTCACATTTCTGCTTAGGCTGACCTTTATATCACATAGAAAGCACTAAGTAGCAATGAAAACCATAACATACCTTTCCTTGCTAAAACAATTAGTTCTCAGAGGTTCTTCTTCCTATATGATGGATACACAAATGTAGAAAGGAGTAAATAACAGTATTTCCATATATCCCCACAAATAATTGTAGTGGTTTACTTGTTATAATGTTTCTCAAACAATGATTTGAGCAACAGATCCTAGGTAACAGGCTAGGTATTTCTCCAGTCAGAGAAACCAAACCAGTCATTCCTGACCTTGCCCATTATTTGGATATTTGGATTATATCTCTCTCAAAGAGTGTTGGTTCAAATATTCATTGTCACTGGTGGTTTTAGTCTTTAAGTTGTGTCCGGTTCTTTTGCAACCTCCTGGACATAGCCTGCCAGGCTCCTCTGTCCATGGGATTTCCCAGGCAAAAATACTGGAGTGGGTTGCTACTTCCTTCTCCAGGGGATCTTCCCACCCCAGGGATTGAACCCAGGTCTCCTGCATTGGCAGGTGGATTCTTTACCACTGAGCCACCTGGGAAGCTCTATATGTACAGACTATAAACAAGAGTTTTGAATGGGTATTTGAATAAAGAATACTACTAATCTATACAGGGTTTAAGTATACATTTTCTCCGTAAAGGACAGATAGTAAACTCAGCTTTGTAAGCCATGTGGTGTCTGTTGCAATTACTCTGATAAAACGTGCAGCATGAAGTTAGTCACAGACACAAGAATGAGCATGGATGTGTCCCTAAAATACTGCATGTGCAGTAGCAGGCGGCAGCACTACATTTGCAGCCTGCTTCTGCACATTCAGTATTTTGCCCTTGGGCCATAGTTTGCTGACCCCTGGTGTAAAATAAACTAAAGCAAATTTCTCCTTGTCAAAACATGCATGTGAGGAACTGTAGTCTCATTCTAAAAACTTCGATGCATTTAAAGAAATAATTTTTAGAACAGCTTTACCTTTCTGACTAGCTGCGGCCTGAAACTTGGCTCAGTTTCTTGAGATGAATCAAGAACTTCTGGTGAAGTGCCTCTATTTTGAGAGATTTGTCCAGGATTACTTCTTTCAATCAAATGAAGCAGTTCCATCTGCCTTCTTACCTTTTTTTCTTCTCTCAGCTTTTGAAGTTGTTTAGGGTACTTTTCTGACGCTGGAATATACCTTCTGAGTGGCTTATTTATGTTCCAGTCAGGTCTTTTAGGACATTTCTTCATATGTTTTGTTTGCTTCTCCGTTCTTGGGGTCTGATTACACTGGTCATTATACCAGCTGTTTTCTTTCTCTAAGTTGGCTCTTTTAATCGGACTTACTAGTTCTTGATTGTTACTCTTAGTGTTACACTGTTCATTAAATTCTGCAGCAATCTCAGGGGATGAACAGTTTATAATTTCCCTCTCTGATACTGATGCACAGCGTGATTCTGTATTGGGAAATACTCCTATACTTAAGTCATCTAAAAAAAAGTTTCAAGTGATTAATTTTTCTTAAAATTGTGGTAAAATATACATAATGCAAAACTTACTCATCTTAACCGTTTTTTCAAAGGTATTAAAATTGCCCTCAAAAACTTTGTTCTGAAAATAAATTCTAAAGTTGTTGTAAAGTGGGGAGTTCAGCTCAGTGTTCCGTATTGACCTAGAGGGGTGGGATGGGGGAGGTGGGAAGGAGGCTCAAGAGGGAGGAGATACCTACATACATATGGCCCGTTCACCTTGTACAGCAGAGACTAATGCAACATTGTAAAGCAATTATATTCCAATAAAGAAAATCCTCTACCCACTAAACAACTCCTTCCCGCTTCCTGCCACCTGGTGGCAACCACCATCCTACCTTGTATGATTCTGACCACTATAAACACAAGTAGAAGCTAAGGTATTTGTCTTTTTGTGACTTATTTCAGTTACCATAATGTCCTCAAGGTTCATCCAAGCTGTAGCATATGTCAGAATTTCCTCCCTTTTTTAAGTGTGAGTGATACACCATTTGTGTGTCTGTAAACACATAGCCCATTACATTCCATTTTTCATTCATTCATCTGTCAGGGGACACCTGTGTTGCCTCTTTGTTTGGCTATTCAAGACCTCACTTTTTGTAGCTGTTTTGGGTATACACCCATAAGTGGACCTGCTGGACCAGTTAATTGTATTTTAACTTTTCTGAGGCAGTGTCACAGTTTGCCATAGCAGCTGAACCATTATACATTCCCACCAGTAAGGCACAAGTGTTCTAATTTCCCTAAATCTTTCATTAAACCCTTTTTTAGTGCACAATTCAGGGTACCAAGCACATCCATGAGGCCACACAATTCCAGAACCAATCAACACCTCCCGCAGAAACCCTGCACCCACTTTGCAGTAACTCCCCATTCCACCTCCTTCCCAAACCCCAGCAACCTCACTCTACTATCCATACGTGAATTTGTTCATCTAACCCTAGATTCCTTATATCAGTGAAACTATTAACATACAGGTGTCCCCTGACAGATGAATGAATGAAAAATGGAATGTAATGGGCTATGTGTTTACAGACACACAAATGGTGTATCACTCACACTTAAAAAAGGGAGGAAATTCTGACATATGCTACAGCTTGGATGAACCTTGAAGACATTATGGTAACTGAAATAAGTCACAATATATGTGCCTCCCTGCACAACTGCCCCCTCCCCTCAACTCCAGCTTATTTCATTCAGCATAAGGCCTTCAAGGGTCATTCAACCTGTAGCACATATCAAAATCTCAGATGACTCATTCTTAGCATCACATAATAGAGATCACTTTTTAAACCAAACTTCTAAACAGGACTGTCTGGTTTTCACTTAGAAATGCAAGATCATAATTTTTAGGGAAATGTTGACTGCTACTGATAGTGCATTTCATGTATTTTTTTAATGTTTCATGTACCATCATGCTATGCCAGCAGACTATCCCTGAATTGCATATAACCTTTCACTTTTTTCCATTTTGAAAACAAGAAAAGTTCACCATTGAAAAAAAAGACGTGAAATTTCCTTACAACTTACATGATGTTCATGGTTATATATATATGCTCTACTGTCACAACAGCTGGTAGCCTCAAACTTAGAAGGGCTATTTTTCCACATATGATTGAAATTTTAAATTCACAAGTAGCTAAGCAAAAGAGGTCTGGATTGCCCATTTAAAAAAAAAAAAGTCCACTTATTAATCTAAATGTGTTATTCCAGGCTAGAGGTGCCCCAGGACTAATTCCTACTAGTAAGGCTGCCCAGCCCACATCATTCTCATACTGGATATCGTTTGCCACTTTAGACCCATTTATATTCTCTCCCCTGCTCTCAGGCTGATTGGTAAGAACCTTATCAGTGGTATTCTGGATCCTTGGGCTTCTGTTTTTATTGAGTGTTCATAAGCAGATTTCAGGAAGGGAAAAGACAATTCAGGTTATTTATTCCACTGTCTCAGTCCCTATGAGCTAACCTCAGGCTGACTACCTTTCCCAAAGGTCACGGTTCCCCTCAAAGTTCTCTACCAACGCTTGGCTTCTAGATTTCCACCAGCACTCCGGCTGCTGCCAGCACCAGTCAGAGCATCACTGCTGTGTTCCTGCACATCCACTCCTTTGAAAATAATCCCTTTCTAAATAAGTCATCTTTACTGATATTTGAGGACCCTGATGGATTATATTCCCTCAGAGTCACCCAGTGGTAATATACATAATTTCATGGTCTTAAAAACTTAGTTTGACTTTAGTTAATGTGTAGGATTTATAGAACTTTGTTATTACTCTGGACATAGAGAAGGGACCAAACCAGATTTCACACTAAGAGCTAACAATAAAAAAAATACCAAGGGCTCATGAGCAGAATGATTTCAGATAACTAAGCAGGTTGCTTTAATCCTCTCTTCTTTTTTCAAATTCCCTTCTACTTTCCTGTCATAGGATGTGGGTAATCTTGTTATACTGAAGAAAGATCTAAGATTAACTGGCAGAAAATAGTGTTATGTGGAGAACGGATTTCTGTAAGATAGTACCAGCCAACTCCTATTTCCAGAGGAATATTATCCCCTACTTAATGGCAAGCCAAATTGTTTTTTGTCTAAGTTACCAAGACCACAAATAACTGATAGCAGGGCCTACTGGTAATTAGTTTAAAAAGTGAAGGGCTCTAGTTCAAGGTGGTGACCTATGAAGATACTGAACTCACTTCCGATGGACACACTGAACCTACATATACATATGGAACAATTTCCTCCTAAAACAAAAACCCTAAAAAACTGGCTGGGTGACCCCTACATACTGGGCAAGTGAGAAAGCCCCAGCATCAAAGCAGGTGAGAGAGGCTGAGCCACAATCAAGCTATGAACCCTGTCCCTGTGCTACAACCCACAATTGGGAGGGAACTCAAGAGCTTTCCTCCAAGGATCGAAGGGTTTGAACCCATTGAGCATCCCCGCTTTTAAGATCTGCACAGCACAGATAATGCCCCAAAACACCTAACATGAAAACCAAAACTAGACTCAAAGCTACAGCAGAAGGGAAAAAGAGCTCTTCAAGGGTCACCTACTCCCAGGCCCAGTGCAGAGGCAGCCAATCACACTGCTATGAAGGAAGCTCATTTAATATTAGGTTGAAAAAAAAATTAGTTGAAGCGTTGGCCCAAGGGGTAGGCATGTAAGTTAACACATCTACGGGCTTGCTGGAATACTCCCACAGTGGGGGTGTGGAAAGAGGCTGGTGGGCATCACCTTTTATTTAAACAACAACACCACCACCACCACCAGGCCTGTTATTTCCACCTTGCTGCCCCTGCCCTATTACACTCCCAAGCTTCAAGGGGAGTGGCAGGAGGCATCTTCGCACTCTCCCTCCGCCTTGTTCTAGCTGGTGCACGCCATCTTCACCCTCTCCCTTGACCCCAGGCCAGAGAGCCAGTATCTCCTGGCAGGGAACTTCTGCGAGCACCTGGTGCCCTGGTTTCTGCAGCTGCTGCCCAGTGGCTGCCCCCTGACAGACTGGCTCTGGAGGCCAGGGTCCCATGAAACTGTAACAATCAGAGAAATAGCTCCTGACAGAGTATCAACCCCAAGGACACTGAACAAATAGCAGGCTAAAACAAACCACCAGTCTTTCTAAAAAAGATCCCTACTTGCTTTTCCAAAAGGTTTAGCCTGAAGGAAAGGCTTGAGTTTGGCACACATCAAGGGGTGTATGGATAAGCTCTCAGAGAATGGAGGTCATTAGATATAATCTTGGCATTTTTCCTCTGCCTTACGCCAGCAAGGCAGTGTTTCCCGAAAAGTTTATACACTACGCTTGTATGGTGTCCCAAGTTCTGCAGGTGCCACCAGGGGACACCTCTACAACACCTGGTTCTAGTGGCCAAGGGCTTCTGCTTGCAGGCCCCACAGGACTGTAACCAATGGGGCTTGTGTTCCAGGCCTCATAAGACTACAACAACTGAAGAGACAATTACTGGCAGGTTACCAACCACAGGGCACTGGACAAACAAAACTGAAACTCACACTCTCATCTTCCCTGAAAAAGGTCTAGGGGCAGGCCTCAGGTCTGCACACACCCAGAGTCCTGCTGCACTTCTCACAGCGACCCATCTCACGGGTACCTCTGCCTCACTTCAGCCTGCTGCTATGTCCCAGGAAAGAGCTTTATACTTGTTTGGAGCCCCAATCTGTGCTACTGACAGTATAAACATTATGGTATATACCTGAAACTAATGTTATATCAGTTATATCTCAATTTTACATTTTAAAACAAGATAAGAAGTTACTGGAAGTTATTTTTTTTTAATTACTTTAAAAAAGAAATTTCCTGGACATACAGGTGGAGGGCTGAAAGGATTCATAGTAAGCCTATGATAATGACACCCAACATGGGTATTACTTAATTACTTATGTAAAAACTTAAAAGAAGCACATGAAAAGATACTTAACGTCAGCAGTCATGATGAGAGAGCACTTTATAACCATGAGAATTAGTATGAGTGAGGATATAAAGAAACTGGAAACTTCAGACATCACTGGTGGGAATGTAAAATGGTATGGCTGCTTTGGAAGACAGTTTAGTAGTTCTTCAAAACTTGAAACATACAGTTACTCTATGACTTTGCAATGCTACTCTTCTCCCCCAAGAGACTGAAAAGTTATGTCTACATAAAAATTTATACAGTAATGCTCACAGCAGCATTATTTCTAATAGCCAAAAAGTGGAAGTAAATGTCCTCAACTGATGGAGGAATAGAAACAAAATATGGTGGTCTATGCATAAAATGGAAAACTGTTCAGTGATCAAAAGAATGAAGCGCTTACTGTCATATGTTACAATACAGATGACCCTTAAAACATGCTAACTGAAAGAATCCAGACAGAAAAGATTTCAATCATACGGAATGTCCAGAATAGACAAACCTAGAGACAGAAAGTAGTCTGGTGGTTGCCCAGGAGTAGAGAGGAAGAAGGAAATGGAGAATGACTGTTGATGGGTACAGAGTTTCTTTTTGGAGTGGTAAAAATGTTCTAAAAAATAACTATGGTGATGGCTGTACAACTCTGAATATAAAAACTGAATTGTATCCTTTAAAAAACACTGAATTGTATCCTTTAAGGGGGTTAATTTAATGCTATGTAAATTATATCTTAATAAAGCTGCTATAGCGAAATTAAAAACCAAGAGATAAAACCTTCATTTTCTAACTCTTAACTTGAAAACCTTAAATTCCTTTAAATTTTAAACTTTAATTTAATTTTAACTGTGATTTTAAGTAAACTTTAAGCCAAATCACAATTTATCAACCAATACCTGTCTGCACACCAGTGTCCTTCCTGGGAGAGGCTGTAGAGTTGATACATGTATTCATTTTACTGCTCACTTTATCCAAGCCATGTCTTGAGTTTGCAGTGTTGTTAGTAGAGGCATTATATTCCACTTGTATTCTATCAACTGGCAAGAGAAATAAGTTATCTGATAAAATGATACAGCAGCAAATAAATAAATATGACTTTTAGTTTAATCAAGTAGTGTAAACACTGCAATAAAAATTTAGAAGGGTTAGCCTGAAGTTTCCTATAAAAAGTTATCAGCATTTTTATCCCTTACTGAACTTAGGGAGATTACTTCATGGACAACTCTGTACAAATGGGTACAAAAGTATACATTTTACCTATTGTGAGGGAAATATTAAGAAAATATATGTGAAAAGATACTGGAAAGTTCAGCATTATTTAGTTCTACTATTAACGCAGTTTGCCAAGTAAGCATTATAAAATTACATTAGTTCAAAGTCTGAAATTCCTTAAAAAGTATTTAGTTAATAAGCGTTTAAAGGTATTAAAAACAGGCAATTATTCTCAATCTTAAAAAAATGCTATAATTATAAATAAAATTCTAGTTGTGCTTACTGCCTAGATTTTGAATCAATCTAGAAGGGTCATGTCCCTTCTGAGCCAATTCTCGGATTCTCTGCTCTTGTTTCAGTCTCTGGGCCAGCTCCTGCGCTCTCTGCATCGTCTGGAACAGCTTATTCGTCTGCAGAGTCATCATTTCCTATCAATGTTGAAGCGCACAAAGTTATTAAATATAATTATCAAACATATACAGACATGACTATTCTCTCAGTAATAATTAATAATTTTCTAAGTTCCTACTGTATGCCGGCACTATTCAAGAAACTGAGTAGAGCAGCCAACAGAACAAAGTTCCTTCCTTTCTGGAGCTCATGTTTTAGTATCTTTTTCTACAGCTGTATTAGACCACCAACACAAAAACTCTTTCACCCACTCAAGATTATACTAATAAAGTTTCCAAAGCTTCTAAAGCCAGTGGTCAACTCCATGATTTTATTAAGGTGAAAGAAAACTAGAGAGGCCAGAAAGTTTGAGTTTGTTCATGTTACAAAAAATCACAAACTTTTTTTGCCAACCCACTAGATTATTAAGAACTAATACTCAAGATTTATGGTCATTTTTTATAATTCAAGCAAATAACATTCTTTTTTCATGTACGTAGTTATTTCACAGATGTAGTTGGCTCAGCATATTCTATGTATGCAAATCAGAACCTAAACCATTTGTACATTCATCAGCTAATTCTGAAGCAAAGGTTGCAAGCGGGAACTGGCAAGAAAAGGCATGCTCCCATGCCCCCATGCCACCTCCAAGCTCCAGGGCAAGTGCTCTACTGTCTACTCTCTAAATCTTACGAACCTTTCGCGATCGAACGTCACTGTATAACCTGCTCTTTGTCAGGTCCACTCAAACACAGCACTTGATATCACCATACCTATGCAGTCTGTCCACTGGCTACAGAAGTTCTCCTACTCTTTTTAACAGATCTTTAATTAGCACAGAGGAATCCTCTAACATAGTAACAGAATCTATGATTGATCCCAGCCAGTCATTCTGCAAGTAAATGCTCCTGTTCACAAATGAATACAGACAGAAAGCCCAATCATTTCTCTTAACATATCTAGAAATTTATTAATAACCATTGCTTAGGAAACACTTCAAAATTAAGCATATGGAAAATTTTTGTTTTTTGTTGTAATAACTCATCTTGACCTCCCCTCTCCTCAGAGAGAAAAAAATAGCATCTGTGACAAAATCTTTTGAAAAAATAAAAGCTCCAGCTTTCTTCCTACTTACAAAACCTTTACACAAAGCTTTAATGTTTCTGCATACAGCTTCACTATTTCAAAATACATGCAAATATTCTGGTTATTTTTCCTTTAAAAACAAACCCACTTTAAAAAAAAACAACCCACTTTTACTTTAAAATGTCACAGTTAGGATACAGATAACCTACTTCCTTTTGTTTCTGCTTAAGCGTGTCTTCTTCATACTGTCTCTGCATCTGTTCTCGTTCCCGGGCTAAGCGGCGCTCCTCCTCTTGCTCCTCCTTCTTTCTCTGCTCTTCTTCGAGCTGCTTTTTCTTGCGCTTCTCTTCTACTTGAGCAGTGATAGCTTTCTACTCATAAACAGTAACATAAATCACTGTCATAAATCTAAAAAATTCACACAGCATTTTTCTGGTGTTTCAAAATGTTCATCAATATACAGAGGGTAAGTTAAGTTAGAATGTCAAATTAAATTAGAATGTCAGGTTTTTCCCATCTCCCACCTGTCAAGTTCTACATGCCTTTTCTTTTTAATCCCAGGAGGGCTCTTAGAAGAACTCTGAGTGTTTAACATAGTGCCTAGTAAAAATAGCAGATGCTCTATAAATGTCTGTTCACTTAATTGACTGTTAACTGCATGAACTAAGCCTAATTCTTCACACAGTAGACATTTTAAAGAATTATTAGACATTCAAGTCCCTTTAGTATTAGACTAAAATTAGGGTAGAATTTTAATCTTAGTTTCCTTTCTTATATTATCTGCTAGATTTCTTAATCATAATTTTACCTCAATCCTTTATATATATTTCCCTTCAAAGACCTAATTCAAAGACCCTGAACAGAATTCAGAAAAACTGGAGGGGAAAAAAAAACACAAAAACAACTTAATACTATTAACTTAAACAGATTCAGTATCATTTCAGATACACAACCTATACATTAGAGACCTTCTCTCTTGGAAGGCAGGTGGCTGTACCATGTGATACAACCTAGCTCTCAGCATGAGCATGATTCTAATGTAACGCCAGTTGGGGTAGGGATTAGATGTAATCACAGGATTGTACAAGGCTTGTGCTCTAAATTTACAGCAAAATTTTAATTTCCATTCACTTAGGTATCTAGGCCATGGCTACTAACTATTAAGGCAAAGAACAACACGTTACAATGCAATACCTGATGTTCTAACTGCTTTTGTCGCCTCCTGTCTCGTTCCTCAATCTGAGCTGGGTCCAAAAGAGCAGTCATAGAACGGAGAAAGCTGGCAAGACAGATATATTAGCTACTTAAAACCCACAAATGTGAGTTTAACAAAGTACTAACTCATTTTTGTTCGAAATACATCATTTCTACTTTTTTTTTTTTTTTTTTGATAGGCAAGAAGGAGATTAATACAGGACACCTGAAAGAGGTGCAAGTGGGAAGGCAAGGAGCTCTGCCAAGTCATTTCTACTATAAATAAACATAGGGAACTGAAGACAGTTAAGATATGAACAGACAACAGCCCTAAAAAACAGCACACAGACTTTCTTAAACATCAATAAATACTGAAGAATGAACTTACTTCGTTTTCTGAATGTTTGCCACAGCTGTATCTCTAAAAGGTTTCACTGTATGTTCCTCCTCTGAAGGTTCAATCTGGCTTCCAACTGTAGGTGTATACAGACTGCTGATATCAGCCAGCTCCTGAGTGTCCGGAGAGACACAGAAGTACTCTGGTTGTTTTTGCATTGACTGAGAGGATAGTCGAGACTGAGAACCAGGATAGTTCTTTAAGGAATCAAAATGCATCGCCCATCTGTCATGTTCCTCACCCTAATCACGACAAACAAGACCTGCTAAGAACTTTAATAACTCTTCTTACATTTAAAATCCCAAATGACAAATAACACAATTTCTAAAAGTCACCACACAGCAAAACAAGTGTCATGAAAATTAACAAAACTGCATTCTGTATTGATTCCACATACGTTGAGATAGCTAAGCTTAGAGAATATGAAAAACTCAAAGAATTAGGAAATGTCTAACAAGTTACAAGAAACTATGCAAAATCGCACTTACTAAATTCATTCAAAAAAGGTTCACAAGAGCAAATGTGGAAAAATTTAAATATTCTAGTCTTGTCATGAAGTTTTAGGGTACTTTTAAGTTTATGATTAAAGATGTTTAATTTTTTTCCCTGTATACCCATGAAACTTTATAAATTACCATTGAGGATATAATTTTCTCCTCTGCTTTTTTTTGCCGGTCATCTTCTATTTGTTTGTTCAACTCTTCAATCCATTTTCTCTGCTGTTCTTGTTTCACAGCACTGAAAGGGTGTGCCAGCAGTACTGCTTCCTAAACAACAGTCATCAGTACCATTAAAAGTTTACATTTCTTTTCCTAATCACTTTATCTTTTACAAATCTTTCCAAAGAATTTATATATATTTAATTTGATAATATATTTATTTCTAAGAGATGCAATAATTTTAAACAAAAAAACTCAAGTATACAAGGAGCCCTCATAGTCAACAAGAGTCTGAAATGCAGTGAAATGAAGTTGCTCAGTTGTGTCCACCTCTTTGTGACCCCACAGACTGTAGCCTACCAGGATCCTCCATCCATGGAATTTCCCAGGCAAGAGTACTGGAGTGGGTTGCCGTTTCCTTCTCCAGGGGATCTTCCCAATCCAGGGATTGAACTCAGGTATCCTGCATTGCAGGCAGATGCTTTACCATCTGAGCCACCAGGGGGACAGTACTTGGGCGCAATCTCAAAAACAACAGAATAATCTCAGTTCGTTTCCAAGGCAAATCATTCAACATCATAGTAATCCAAGTCTATGCCTCAACCACTGATGCTGAAGAAGCTAAAGTTGACCAAATCTATGAAGATGTCTAACATCTTCTAGAAATAACCAAAAACAGATGTCCTTTTCATCATAGGGGACTGGAATGCAAAAGCAGGAAGAGATACCTGGAATAAAGGCAAGTTTGGCCTTGGAATACAAAATAGAGCACAGTAAAGGCTAATAGAGTTTTGTCAAGGAACACACTGGTCATAGCAAACATCCTTTTTCAACAACAGAAGAGACGACTCAACATGTGGACATCACCAAGTGGTCAACATTAAAATCAGAATGATTATGTTCTTTGCAGCTGAAGAGAGAAGCTTTATATAGACAGCAAAAACAAGACCTGGAGCTGACTGGCTCATTCCATTAGCTCCTTTGCATAATTCAGGCTCAAATTGAAGAAAGTAGGGAAAATCACTATACTATTCAGGTATGACCTAAATCAAATCCCTTATGATTACACAGTGGAAGTGAGGAACAGATTCAAGGGATTAGATCTGTTAGACAGAATGCCTGAAGAACTGTGGATGGAGGTTCATAACACTGTACAGAAGGAAATGATCAAAACCATCGCAAAGGAAAAGAAACACAAGAAGGCAAAGTGGCTGTTTGAGGAGGATTTACAAATAGCTGAGGAAAAAAGAGAAGTGAAAGGCCAAGGAGAAAGAGAAAATTATACCCAACTGAATGCAGAGTCCCAGAGAATAGGAAGGAGTGATAGTCTTTTAAAATGAATAATGTAAAGAAAAGGAGGAAAATAATAGAATGGGAAAGACTAGAGATAACTTCTAGGAAGTTGGCGCTATCAAGGGTACATTTCATGCAAGGATGGGCATGATAAAGGACAAAAACGGTATGGACCTAAAAGAAGAGATTAAGAAGAGGTGGCAACTATACAAGAAAGGTCTTAATGACCCAGATAACCACGATGGTATGGTCACTCACCTAGAACAGGACATTCTGCAACAAAAGTCAAGTGATCCTTAGGAAGCATTACTACGAACAAAGCTAAGGGAAGTGATGGAATTCTAGCTGAGCTACTATAAATCCTAGAAAATGATGCTGTTATAGTGTTCTACTTGGTATGTCGGCAAATTTGGAAAACTCAGTAGTGGTCAAAGGGCTGGAAAAGGTCAGCTTTCATTCCAATTCCAAAGAAAGGCAATGCCAAAGAATGTTCAAACTACTGTACAACTATGCTCATTTCACATGCTACCAAGGTTATGCTCAAAATCTTTCAAGCTAGAGAAATTCCAGAAGTACAAGCTGGGTTTTGAAGAGCAGAGGAACCAGAGATCAAATTGCCAACATTTGTTGGATCACGGAGAAAGCAAGAGAATTCCAGAAAAATATCTACTTCTGCTTCATCGATTACACTAAAGCTTTTGTGTGGATCACAGCAAACTATGGAAAATTCTCAGAGATGGGAGTACCAGACCACTTTACCTGCGAAACCTGTATGCAGGTCAAGACACAAGAGTTAGAACCAGACATGGACAACAGGCTGGTTCAACATGGAAAAGGAGTATGTCAAGGCTGTATTGTCACCCTGCTTATTTAACTTCTATGCAGAATACATCACGCAAAATGCCAGGATGGATGAATCAATAGCTGGAATAAAGACTGCTGGGAGAAATATCAACAACTTTAGATATGCAGATGATACTTTCCTAATGGCAGAAAGTGAAGAGAAACTAAAGAGCCTCTTGATGAGGGTCAAAGAGGTGAGTGAAAAAACTGGCTTGAAACTCATCATCAAAAAAACTCACATTATGGCAGCCAGTTCTATCACTTCATGGCAAATGGGAAAAAGTGGGAACAGTGGCAGATTTTATTTTCTTGGACTCCAAAATCACTGCAGACATTGACCACAGCCATGAAATTAAAAAGAAGCTTGCTCCTTGGAAGAAAAGCTATGACAAAACCTAGACAGTGTATTAACACAGAGACATCACTTTGTTGACAAAGGTCCATATAGTCAAAGCTGTGGCTTTTCCAGTAGTCATGTACGGATGTGAGAACTGGACCATAAAGAAGGCTGAGCGCCAGAGAACTGATGCTATGGTATTGTGGTGCTGAAGAAGACCCCTGAGAGTCTGCAAGGAGATCAAACCAGTTGATCTTAAAAGATATCAATATTCACTGGGAGAACCATTGCTAAAGCAGAAGTTCCAATAATCTGGCCACCTGATGCCAAGAGCCGATGCACTGCAAAAGATCCTGATGCTGGGAAAGAGTGAAGGCAAATGGAAAAGGGGGAAACAGAGGTTAAGATGGTTAGTTATTATCACCGATTCAATGGACATGAATTTGAGCAAACTCGAAGAAATAGTAGAGGACAGAGGAATCTGGTATGCTACAGTCTGTGGTGTTGCTGAGTTGGACACAACTTAGCAACTAAAAAGCAATACAAGTCAATATTTCAGAATGATATTTTTAACACATACTAGCAGAAGGATATAACTAACAGTAAAGAAAGGAAATTTTCTAATGAAAATTCTAAATTTCTAATGAAAATAGAAAATTCTCCAAAACAACTACAGATTTTAAAATTTCTAGCCTAATATAGTCTCATTTACTTTGAAAGGAAATTACTAATGGTCTGAATAGATGACTACTGTTTACACCTGGCTTCAGAATACAAAAACACTACTTTTGGACCAATAGTCAGGAGGATATAACAGAGCCAGCTGCTTTCTCTTTTGAATCATAATGTCTCTCAGTATATTTTCCCCCCATTTCTGCTGTGACAGCTCTATCAAGATCTGTGATACTTCAATAAGAAAAATACGTTGTGTCCAGAATAAGTCCCTGAATTTTATGAAAAAACAAAAACAAAAAACAGCAGCATAAAAGTTTATTGTTGTTTTAACCTAGGAGAGTTTACTATGCTTTAACAAAAAAGAAAAGGATATATTCTACTCAAACTGTCTTGAAAGGCAAGTTATGCAACGAAACATTCTGTTACATGACATAACTACAGGACATAATTTTAAAAACAGTTTGACAGAATAAGATAATGGAGATATACCTTACAATATTACTTTCTGTCCATATTTTCATCAGAAATAATGGCAAAGCTCAAAGTTCACAACCAAGCGCCTTGATCAAAGGAAATATTTAAACAAAAAGGAAAAATTATAGTATCTCAGATGCTCCCACACATTTTTAAACAGAAAAAAACTATCCATTAAAGTCTAAAAAAAACTACTCAGAAGGAGCTTTATCTTCAGGTTAAGGGATTTAACAATTCTATTTTTAGAAATTTATTTTAGAGATCAAACTGGGGGTGGGGGGAAGGACCCTTTGAACTCTTTAAAAAATTCACAGGGTCATCCAGTGGTTAGGACTCCATGCTTTCATTGCCAAGGGAGCAGGTTCAATCCCTGGTCAGGGAACTAAGATCCCACAAGCAGAGCAAAGTGGCCAAGAAAACAAAAACAAAACAAAAAAATTCACAACAAATGGCATGAATCATCACAGAATCCTATAATCTGTTTCTTAAGTCTGATGTAACTAGATTTGGTTTCAAATTTTGGTGACGTCTCAAATTATTCAAAAGTAAGACACAAGTCAAAATACCTTTGAAAACTCTTAAAATCCTAAGTGTTTCATATATATGTCTTGTATTTACAAGCCTGTAGAAGATTTAATAATCAGTTCTTCTAATTCAGTCTTCGATGTCTTACTCAAGGATGTCTTACAAAGCCATTACCATTCACTTGCTTCCCAACTAATTAAGTCATTTCACTTCTTCAACTGAGTAGAAAACTCTATTACTTTCTTGTTTGCAACTTTTCCCCAGTGTGCATTCAGGTAGAAGAATGAAAGTATAAAAACCTAGGGAATGGGAGAGGTGGTAGGTAAATGAAATCTTTTTTTAAAATTTTATTTATATAGTTGTGGCTGCACTGAGTCTTTGCTGCTGCACGCAGGCTTTCTCTAGTTATGGCAAGTGTGGCCTACTCTTCATTGTGGTACACAGGCTTCTCATTGCAGTGGCTTCTCTTGTTGCGGAGCATGGGCTCTGGGCACACAGGCTTCAGTAATTATGGCCTGCAGGCTTAGCTGCTATGCAGCAAGTGAAATCTACCCAGAGCAGGGATCAAACCCCTGTCTCCTGCACTGGCAGGCAGATTCTTAACCACTAGACCACAAGGGAGGTCCTCAAGTCTCACAATTACTGAGCTCATTTTAGTTGAAATTGAGTAAGGCAGATAAATGTAAAATACAAGACACACTGTGTAACAAATGTGTTATGATTATCTAGCACCTCCCTTCTGTTAATTCTTACATATATAAGGATAGAAACTTCTCTTTCTAGGCTTATCCACTTTTTCAATTTCTCTCCTTCACATTAATGACCTGAGATTTCCCTTCCTTCCCCTACATAAAAACTCCTTTTTAAAACACCTATTTTGAGCCTATTCTTAACTGAGAGCCTTGAATGAAAACTCATTTTCATAGGTACTCAATATACTACTGCTACTGCTAAGTCACTTCAGTCGTGTCCGACTCTGTGCAACCCCATAGACGGCAGCCCACCAGGCTCCCCCGTCCCCCGGATTCTCCAGGCAAGAACACTGGAGTGGGTTGCCATTCCCTTCTCCAATGCATGAAAGTGAAAAGTCAAAGTGAAGTCGCTCAGTCATGTCCGACCCTCAGCGACCCCATGGATTGCAGCCTTCCAGGCTCCTCCATCCATGGATTTTCCAGGCAAGAGTACTGGAGTGGGGTGCCATTGCCTTCTCCGACTCAATACACACTTCCTCACAAACAGTTCCTAAAGTAAATTTTTAGCTACCTTCAAGTCATTCTATGTTAGAAAATGTTAGTCTTACTATAATAAATGCTGTATGAATGGCAGGTATATCAGAACTGAAAGTAGTTTCCAAATGGTCACCTAAACATACCCAGTGCTGTTTCATTTAATTCCCTCCTTAAAGCACGTCTGGGAAAGAATAATCAGCGGTGACTCTGCCAGAAGAGTCCTGTTTGTTGTCAGTGCATGATTCTAAGTCCAGACACCAGGAGCCTCGTACTTTAGACACTTCTGTTCACCTACTCATCTTGTCTCCTCAGTAGGCATAAAAGGCATTCTGGATGGTGGGTAGTTTCAGGGCACTGAGCTAGAAAGAACCAGATCTTCCAAGAGGAAGAGCAGCACAACTAAGAGCTACATACAATCATTTGGGGGGGCGGGGGGCGGGTGGAGCACTTTGAACTTCAAAGTTACTTTAGAATCCTCTGAAACAGGCCTATAGTTTCCTTCCTTCCTTCTACTTTCTTTGGGTTTAACTGTTACAATTCTTTCTCTAACTTCTTCAAATGAATACTTAGATCATTGATGTTTTGCTTTCAGTCTTTTCCAAGAAATGCATTTAAGCATATAAATAAATTTCCCTATAAGTACAGGAAGGTCATATGTTTTCATAAATGACATTTTCATTATCATTTAGCTCAAAACATTTTCTGTTAGTTTTTCTTTCTTTCACTTAGAAGAATATTGCTTAAATATCAAACATTTGGAAATTTTCTTATTATCACTTATTACTGATACCTAGCTTAATTCCAATGTGATCAGAAAACACATTCTGTGTAATCTGAATCTATGAAACTTGTTGAAACTTTATGGCCAAGCAAATAATTAATTCTTACATTTTGAAAATATTTTGCCCATAGATTCTTTGAGTTTTCCACATAAATGACAAATTACTACAATTTTATTTTTTCCTTTCGGGTTCTTAAGACTTTAATTTCTTTTCTTGCTATACTGGTTAGGACCATCAATAACAAATAGTAATGATAACTGGCATCTTACTTCATTTTTAATTTTAAAAGAATACTACTAAAATATCTCATTCAGCATGATGTCTGCTATAGTTTTTTAAATTCTCAATTGGAAATTTCTTCTAACTACCTGAAATATTTTCCTTAATGAACTGGTTTCGAGTTTTATCAAATGCTTTTCATCTACCTACTGTTTCATTTTATTATGTACAATGGTACACTATACTTGTGGATTTTTTTTTTTTACTTGTGGATTTTTAAAAAAATCTCCTTTACTACCTATCATGAATCTATCTTAGTCATGATTTATTACCTTTTCATACATTGTCAAATTTTACTTGCTAATATATTTTATGATTTCTGTGTGTATATCCATGTGAAATAAACATAATTTTCCTTTTTTTGTTATTTTTCTGGCTTTTAACAACAAATTTATACTGGGCTTACAGAATACTGCCTAGAAATCTGATTAAATTTGGGACTTATTTCTTTAAAGTTACACAGAAATTGTCAGTAAAACCATGTAGTCATTTATTTCCCTTATGGTAAGTTGCTTTTCTTTTTTTTAATAAACCCAGATCTACCATTACTTTAACCAGGAGTATGCAAGCTTTCTACTTCTTTTTAAGTCAGCTGTAAGTTACAGTTTTTCCAGCCATTTACTCACTTCATCTAACTTTTCCTAATTATTAATTTACTAATGATTCTCTCTCTACCTGCAATGCCATTTTTACTCATTACATGTTTCACTGACTGGTACCCTTATTTTCTTCCCCTTTTTTTAATTTTTAAATTTAAGTAAAACCAACGTGAAACACTATGCTAGTTCTAGGTGCACAATATAGTGATTCAGTATATCTATGCATTACAAAATGATCACAATAAGTCTTGTTACCACCTGTCACCATGCAAAGTTATTACAATATTATTGACTATATTACCTATGCTGTATATTTTATCCCCATGACTCATTATTTTCTAACTGTAAGTTTTTATCTCTTAATTTTTCTTACCTATTTCACTTATCCCGCCACCCTCTATATCCCTCCTCTCTGGCAATACCACTGGTTTATTCTCTGTATCTATGAGACTATTTGCTTCATTATGTTTGATTCATTTGTTTTCTAGATTCCACATGTAATTGAAATCATATTTGTCTTTCTCTGACTGACTTCACTTAGTATTACTATCTTCTAGGTCCACTCATGTTTTCACAGACAGGATTTCATTTGTTTTTATGGCCGAATGCATATACCAAATCTTTATCCATTCATCTATTGACAGACACTTAGGGTGCTTCTATATCTTCCCTACAGTAATCAATGCTGAAAGGAACATGGGGTGCATATATCTTTCTGATTTAGTGGGATTTTTCCAGAGGAAAAAAAACCCAGAAATAGAACTGCTGGACTGTATGGTAGGTCTGTTTTTAATTTTTAGAGGAAGCTCCATACTGTTTTTTCATAATCGCTATACCACTTTAGACTCCCACCAACACTCAGGCCTAGTGTTATGGGTAACTGGCACACACAATGACTCTAGTGCTCTCTTCTACCTGTTTAGTTGTTGTCAATACCAAGTTCTGCCTCTTACTCTAAAAAGGAACTCACAGGCATATGAAGTATGTAGTACACTTGGATCCTAACAGGCCATCAAACAATTCAACTTTCTCGTTTAATTATTAAATCTTTCTGATAAGGCAAAGAGACCCAATCAGTTGTCTTTTTTTTCAGCTGTGCAGCATGTGGGAACTTAGTTCCTTGACTGGTACTGAACTCATGCAGAAGAAGCAAGGAGTCCTAACCACTGGACCATGAGGGGAATTCTCCCCACTCAGTCTTCAAACTTTTTTTCCATAAAGTTCAATTTTGGAGGACTGAAATGGGGATCCGCTGATTCCAAGACTGCCCTGTAGAGAGAGGCAAAGGGAAGCTTTAGCTAGGACTGGTTCATTCTAGTCAGGCTATGGTATTTATTTCTTCTGAAATTAGGCTGTCAGTGTATTTGGACAAGGTTATAACTTAGATATTTACCTCTCCTCAGAGAAGGCAATGGCACCCCACTCCAGTACTCTTGCCTGGAAAATCCCATGGACAGAGGAGCCTGGTAGGCTGCAGTCCATGAGGTCACTAAGAGTTGGACACGACTGAGCGACTTCACTTTGACTTTTCACTTTAATGCATTGGAGAAGGGAATGGCAACCCACTCCAGTGTTCTTGCCTGGAGAATCCGGGGGACGGGGGAGCCTGGTGGGCTGCCATCTATGGGGTCACACACAGTCGGACACAACTGAAGCAACTTAGCAGCAGCAGCAGCATAACTTAGACAAAACCCATTTCTATTGTGGAAAGGGCTTCATAATTCACACTCTTTCCATGACTCTAAAGTAACCAGACAACAGATGGAATATAAAGGTTCTATGCATCCCATTTTTATTCTACTGCATTGTGACATGCTTTTAAGAGTCCCAAACAAGATAAATCCTAGAAGAAACACATCAAGACATATATTAATCAAACTAACAAAAATTAAATACAAAAAAAAAAAACACGAAAAGCAGCAAGGGAAAAGCAAAAAATAACATACAAGGGAATCCCCATAAGGCTATCAGCTAATTGTTCAGCAGAAACTCTGCAGGCCAGAAAAGGAGTGGCAGGATGTATTTAAAGTGATGAAAACACCTACAACCAAGATTACTCTTCCCAGCATGGATCTCATTCAAATTTAATGGAGAAATGAAAAGCCTTACAGACAAGCAAACGCTCAGAATTCAACACTACCAAGCTGCCTTTAAACAAATGCTAAAAGAACTTCTCGAGGCAGAAAACACAAGAGAATAAAAAACCCCACAAAACCAAACCCCAAACAAGTAAGAAAATGGCAACGGGAAAGTATACATCAGTAATTTCTTCAACTGTATATGGATCAAATGCCCCAACCAAATGACACAGACTGGCTGAATGGATACTAAACAAAACCTGTGTGTAGGCTACCTACAGGAGACCCACTTCAGACACACAGACTGAAAGTAAGAGGCTGGAAAAAGACACTGCATGCAAAAGAAAGTTGGAGCAGCAATATTCTTATCAGACAAAATAGCCTAAAATAAAAACTGCCACAAGAGATAAGGATACTACATAATGATCAAGGAATCAATTGAAGAAGAAGATATAATTTTTATACCTTTTATATATGAATTTATATTCATAAATATTTATGCATCTAACATAGGAGCACCTCAATACATAAGGCAAATGCTAACAACCCTAGAAGGAAAAACTGACAGTAACACAATAAGAGTGGGAGATTTTAACACCCCACTTACACCAGTGGACACATAATTCAGGCAGAAACCAAGGAAACACAAGCTTTAAGTGACACAATAGACCAGATAGATTTAATTGCTATTTATAGGACATTACAACTGAAAGCAGAAGAATATGCCTTCTTCTCAAAAGCACATGGAACATTCTTCAGGATAGATTATATCTTGAGTCACAAATCAAGCCTCGGAAAACCTAAGAAAACTGAAATTTTATCAAGCATCTTTTCCAACCACAATGCTATGAGATTATAAATCAATTGCAGGGGAACAAAACCTGTAACACACATGCAGGCTAAACAGTCTGACGCTATAAATAACCAAGTGATCACTACAGAAATTAAAGAGGAAATTTAAAAAATACACAGAAACAAATGACAATGAAATGACACTGACGATGACCCAAAACCTATGGGACCCAGCAAAAGCAGTTCTAAGAGAAAAGTTTATAGCAATTCAATCTCATCCCAAGAAACAAGAAAAATCTCAAATAAATAATCTAATCTTATGCCTAAAGCAACTAGAGAAAGAAGAACAAGGAAAACCCAAAGTCAGTAGAAGAAAAGAAATCATAAAGATCAGAGCAGAAATAAATGAAATAGAAACAAAGAAAAGAAAACCATGAACAAGATGAAAAGACAATCCTCAGAATAAGAGAAAATATTTGCAAATGAAACATACAAAGGAATAATCAACCTCCAAAATATACAAACAGCTCATGGAGCTCAATATAAAAAACAATCCAATCAAAAAATGGGTTCAGTACAGTTCACTCAGTCATGTCTGACTCTTTGCGACCCCATGGACTGCAGCATGCCAGGCCTCCCTGTCCATCATCAACTCCCGGAGCTTGCTCAAACTCATGTCCATTGAGTCCGTGATGTCATCCAACCATCTCATCCTTGGTTGTCCCCTTCTCCTCCTGCCTTCAATCTTGCAAGCATCAAGGTTTTTTCAAATGAGTCAGTTCTTCACATCAGGTAGTCCAAGTATTGGAGCTTCAGCTTCAGCATCAGTGCTTCCAATGAATATTCAGAACTGATTTCCTTTAGGATGGACTGGTTGGATCTCCTTGCTGTCCAAGGGACTCTCATGAGTCTTCTCCAACACCACAGTTCAAAAGCATCAATTCTTTGGCGCTCAGCTTTCTTTATGGTCCAACTCTCACATCCATACATGACTACTGGAAAAACCATAGCTTTGACTAGACAGACGTTTGTCAGGAAAGTAATGTCTGCTTTTCAATATGCTGTTAACTGAAAGGTCAGGGCAAGGCCAGGATGAAAGGTCAGCGTGAGGTCAGGACGAAAGGTCAGCACGAGGTCAGGACGAAAGGTCAGGGAAAGGTCAGGCGTGCTGAGGCATGCCCGGGCATGTCGGGACATGCCCCGGCAGAGGGCGCTGCAGACACACCCTGGAGACAGGCCGGCAACCAAGCCGACCAATCAGGAGCCGACACGAAGCCCTAGCTGTCCAATCAGGAACCGACACGGAGCCCTTGAACACCAATCACCGCTGAGCCTGCGTTTTCTTCCTTATATGGGAGCCCCCGCCCAGGCTATAAAACCCCTTCCCCACCCCTCACACCTCGCAGACTCCACAGACTCCCTTTACCCCACAGACTCCCTTTACCCCGCAGACTCCCTTTGCTTCGCAGACCTCCCTCGCTCCCCTGCTTACCCGCTCCCGGGAGTTCTGCCTGAGAGCGACCGCCCAATAAAAGGCCCTGTTCAACGGTCCATAGGGGTGGTTCCTTCTTCCCGCGGCGTTTCTTACATTAACGTTGGTCATAACTTTTCTTTCAAGGAGCAAGCATCTTTGGATTTCAGGGTTGACTGGTTCCAGCCAACAACTCCAGGAAGGCCTTTGCCCAGGCCCCCAGGCAACATGTTGACCAACATCCAGTGACAGGTAAAGGTTCACACATTCAAGAGGACCAGCAGAGGAACAACCATGCCACTGAGCATGTCCTCCAGCTATGTGAAACAGCTGAAGGGCATGGCCCTGCTAGTCATGGCCTGACAAAACATAATCCACTGGAGAAGAGAATGGCAAACCACTTCAGTATTCTTGCCTTGAGAATCCCATGAACAGTATGAAAAAGCAAAAAAGATATGACACTGAAAGATGAGCCTCCCAGGTCAGTAGGTATCCAATATGCTATTGGGGAAGAGCAGAGAAATAGCTCAAGAAAGAATGTTCAGACTATGTTCTTTCAGCTCAAGAAAGAATGAAGAGGCTGAGCCAAAGTGGAAATGATGCCCAGTTGTGGACATATCTGGTGGTGAAAGTAAAGTCTGATGCTGCAAAGAACAATACTGCATAGGAACCTGGAATGTCAGGTGCGTGAATCAAGGTAAATTGGATGTGGTCAAGCAGGACATGGCAAGACTGAACATGGCCATTTTAGGAATCAGTGAAATTAAATGGACAGGAATGGGCAAATTTAATTCCGATGGCCACTACATCTACTACTATGGGCAAGAATCCCTTAGAAGAAATGGAGTAGCCCTCACAGTTAACAAGAGTTTGAAATGCAAACTTGGATACAGTCTCAAAAATGACCAAATGATCTGGGCTCGTTTCCAAGGCAAACCATTCAACATCATAGTAATCAAAGTCTGTGCCCCAAACACTAATGCTGAAGAAGCTGAACGATTCTATGAAAACCTACAATGCCTTCTAGAAGAACAACAATAACAAAAGTTCTTTTCATCATAGGGGACTGGATGCCAAAGTATAAAGTCAAGAGATACCTGGAATAATAGCAAAGTTGGCCTTGGAGTACAAAATAAAGTACAGCAAAGTCTAACAGAGTTTTGTAAAGAGAACGTGCTGGTCATGGCAAACACTGTCTTTCAACAACACAAGAGATAACTCTAACATGAATATCACCATATGGGCAATACCAATATCAGACTGATTATATTCTTTGCAGCTGAAGATGGAGAAGCTGTATACAGTCAGCAACAACAAGACCTGGAGTTGACTGTGGCTCATTCCATTAGCTCCTTATTGCAAAATTCAGGCTCAAATTGAAGAAAATAGGGAAAACCACTAGGCCATTTAGGTATGTCCTAAATCAAATCCCTTATTACACAGTAGAAGTGACAAATAGATTCAAGGGATTAGATCTGGTAGACAGAATGCCCGAAGAAATATGGACAGAGGTTCATAACACTGTACAAGAGGTGGTGACCAAAACCATTCCCAAGAAAAAGAAACACAAGTGGCAAAGTGGTTGTCTGAGGAGGCCTTACAAATAACTAAGAAAAGAAAAGAAGCAAAAGGCAAGGGAGAAAAGGAAAGATATACACATTTGAATGCAGGGTTCCAGAAAACAGCAAGGAGAGATAGTCTTCCTAAATAAACAATGCAAAGAAAGAGAGGAAAACAATAGAATGGGAAAAACTAGAGATCTCTTTAAGAAAATTAGAGATACTAAGGGAACATTTCATGCAAAGATGGGCATAATAAAGGACAGAAACAGCAAGAAGCAGTAGAAGAGATTAAGAAGAGGTGGCAAGAATACACAGAAGAACTATACAAAAAAGTTCTTAGTGACCCAGATAACCACAATCGTGTGGTCACTCAACTAGAGCCTGATGTCCTGGAGTGTGAAGTCAAGTGGGCCTTAGGAAGCATCACTACGAACAAAGCTAGTGGAGGTGATGGAATTCCAGCAGAGCTATTTCAAGTCCTAAAAGATGAGGCTGTGAAAATGCTGCACTCAATATGCTAGCAAATCTGAAAAACTCAGCAGTGGCCACAGGACTAGAAAAGGTCAGTTTTCATTCCAATCCCAAAGAAAAGCAATGCCAAAGAATGTTCAAATAACCATACAATTGCACTCATTTCACATGCTAGCAAGATTATGCTCAAAATCTTTCAAGCTAGGCTTTAGCAGTATGTGAATTGAGAACTTCCAGATGCACAAGCTGGATTCAGAAAAGGCAGAGGAACCAGGGATCAAACTGCCAATTTCAATGATCTGCTGGATCACAGAAAAAGCAAGGGAATTAAAAAAAAAATCTACTTCTGCTTCATGATTATGCTAAAACCTTTGACTGTGTGGATCACAACAAACTGTGGAAAATTCTTAAAGAGATGGGCACACCTGATCATCTTACCTGCCTCCTGAGAAACCTGTATGCAGGACAAGAAGCAACAGTTATCACTGGACATGGAATAACGGACTGCTTCAAAATTGGTAAAGGAGTACATCGAGGCTGTACACTGCCACCTGCTTATTTAACTTATATGCAGAGTACATGATGAGAAATGCCAGGCTGTATGAATCACAAGGTGGAATCAAGATTGCCGGGAGAAATATCAATAACCTCAGATATGCAGATGATACCACCCTAATGGCAGAAAGTGAAGAGGAACTAAAGAGCCTCTTGATGAAGGTAAAAGAGGAGAGTGAAAAAGCTGGCTTAAAACTCAACATTGAAAAAATGAAGATCATGGCATCTGGTCCCATCACTTCATGGCAACTAGATGTGGAAAAAATGGAAACAGTGACAGATTTTATTTCCTCAGGCTCCAAAATCACTGTGGACAGTGACTGCAGCCATGAAATTAAAAGATGCTTGGCTCCTTGCGAAAAAAGCTATGACAAACCTAGACAGCATATTAAAAAGCAGAGACATCACTTTACCAACAAAGGTCCATCTAGTCAAAGCTATCTTTTTTTCCAGTATCATGTATGGATGTGAGAGTTGAACCATAAGGAAGGCTGAACACCGAAAAACTGATGCTTCAGAACTGCACTGCTGGAGAAGACTCTTGAGAGTCCCTTGGACAGCAAGGAGATCAAAACAGTCAATCCTAAAGTATATCAACCCTGAATATTCATTGGAAGGACTGAAGCTCCAATACTCTGGCCACCTGATACAAAGGGCTGATTCATTAGAAAAGACCCTGATGCTGGGAAAGACTGACAGCAAGAGGAAAAGAGGGCAACAGAGGGTAAGATGGTTGGAAGGCATCACTGACTCAATGGCCATGAGTTTGAGCAATCTCAGGGAGAAGGACAAAGAAGGCTAGCATGCTGCAGTTCATGGGGTTGCAGAGGGCGAATATGACTTGGTGACTGAACAACAACAACATGGCTGATTCATGTTGTTGTACAGCAGAAATTAACAACACTGTAAAGCAACTATATTTCAATAAAAAGATATAAAAACTTCAAAAAAGCCCCATCCTGTAACTGGTGTAAATCTATAGAAATTCTCCCTGAACTCTGACTATGCTATAATGACTTCTTTTTGGTACAGGACATTGATAGAGATGTGTTATGGATTATCCTTTGTGTCTGTGAAAATGAATAAAGGAAACCTCATTTAAAATGGAATCAGGAAGCTCTGAAGGGGGATCTGTCACTCATGTATGACTCACCATAGCTTACAGACCCAAACAAAATTTTCTTCTGACCAGCAACAAGCTTTCCATCACCTACAGCCACCACAACCCTCCCCAATTTTCTCCTTTCCTCTATAAAAGAAGTCCATCTCCTGTGTTCTCCAAACTTGCCTGTGGTCTGTCATCATTGGCTTATCCCAAATTATAATTCTCTACTATTCCCAAATAAACTCATCTTGTTAGCAAAATAATTGGCTCTTTTGTTTTTTAAGGTCAACATATCCTTTTGTGTGTCAGAAATATTCTGTAACATAAGTCAGAGAGTTGAAAAGTCAAAAAAGGGACAGATAGAGATACATGATTCAGTGACGATAATGCATATATGAATACCCTGGGCATTAATGTGGACCACTGTTTGTGTATACACATTAAGAAAGCATAATACCAAAAAGGATCCAAATCAAACTCACATGATGCACAATAACCACAACCTTCAAAAGTCTACACACACACACACACACACACACACACACACACAACTATTAGACTAAAACAAATTTGGCAAAGTTGCAAGATATAAAACCAAGAGAAAATATCAGTTGCATCTCTACACACTAAAAATGAATAACCCAGGAAAACAAAATTAAGAAAACAATTCCATGTACAACAGCACCAACTACTAAGAGTAAAATACTTTTAAATAAGTAGGCCAAATACATGTACATGGAAAACTACAAAACACTACTGATGGAAATTAAAGACACAAAGAAATAGAAAGAAATTCTACCTGCATGGATAGGAAGGCTTCATATTGTCAGGATTACCTAAAGTAAGCTAAAGAATCAAAACTTGAAATGAAAGAAAATTTCCCTATGAAAATTTTGATGTTTTTTGCAGAAATGGAAAAATTCATCCTGAAACACATATGAAAAGGAACCCAGACTAGGCAAAAACAATATTGGGGAAAAAAAAAAAAGAAACAAAATTGGAGGACTTAATACATTCTGATTTTAAAATTTACTACAAAGATACGGTTATCAAAATACTGACATGGTGGCATACAGACAGACATACAGAACAGTTGAATAGAATGGAGAGCCCAGAAAAAAACCCTTTCATATACAGTTTAATGAATTTTGACAAGGGTGCCAAGATGATTCACTGGGGAAAGAACAACCTGGTGCTGGGAAAACTGGATATTCACATGCAAAAGAATGAAGCTGGATGCTTACCTTACACCATATGGAAAAATTAACTCAAAATAGATCAAAGACTAAAACTATAAAACTACTGTAGAAGAAAACTTACAGGGAAAAAACTCCACAATGTTAGATTTGGCAATGATTTCTTGGATATGACACCAATAGCTCAGGCAAGAACAAAAAAATAGATAAAATGGTCTTCATCAAAATTTAAAACTTTTATATATCAAAGGACACTATGAAGTAAATGAGAAGGCAACTCGTGAAATAGAAGAAAATATCTGTAAACTATGTATCTGATAAGGAGTTAATAGCCAGAATATGTAAAGTTCTACAACAAAACAACAGAAAAGAAAGTCTAATTAAAAAATGGACAAAAGACTTATAGACATCTCTCCAAAGAAGATACACATATGGCCAACAGGCACATGAAAAAATGTTCAACATCGTCAGTCATTAGTGAAATGTAAATCAGAACTGCAATTAGATTCATTAGGATGGCTATTACTGAAAAGAATAGAAAAAACAAGTGCTAGTGAAGATGTAGAGAAATCAGAACCCTTGTGCACTGTTGACAGGAATGGACAATAGTGAAGCAATGTGCAAACAGTGTAACAATTAAAAATAAAAGTTTCAAATTAAAATTGGTAAAAATTTAACATAAAAAGATAACACAAAGGGACCTTCCTGATCGTGCAGTGGTTGAGAATTCATCTGCCAATACAGGGCACATGGGTTCAGTCCCTGATCCAGGAAAAACCCACATGCTGCAGAGCAAATAAGCCCACACACCACAACTACTGAGCCCCCAGGTTGCAACTCTTGAACCGCACATGCACCCTAGAGTCCATGCTCTGCAACGAGAAGCCACCACAATGAGCAACCTGCATACCACACCACAACTAGAGAAAGCTCGCACAGCAACAAAGACAGAGAGCAGGCAAAAAAAAAAAAAGAAAGAAAGAAAGAAAAAATTTTTGAAAACTTAAAAGATAAAACAAAATTACCATATAATCCAGCAACTCTAATTACAGATACAGATCCAAAAGAATTGAAAATACAGATGTGGAAAGATTATTTGTACATTAAGGCTCATAACAGCATTATGTCCAATAGCCAAAAGGTGATAACAATTCAAATGTGCATCAACATTTGGATAAATGGATAAACAAAATGCAGCATTATACATGTAATGGTATTTCAACCTGAAAAAAGGAATTAAATTCTGATACGTTATAACGTGGATGAACCCTGAAAACATTAAGTGGAATATGTCAGACACAAAAGGACAAATACCATGTGACTCCACTTAATTATACTGAGAATAGTCAAATTCATAGAAACAGGAAGTAGAATGGTAGCTGCCAGGGGCTAAGGGGAGAGAGAAATGGGGAGTTACTGTTTAATGGGTACTGTTTCAGTTTGGAATGATGAAAACATTCTGGAGATGGATCGTGGCAATGGTTGCAAGACAACGTGAATGCACTTAATGCCACTTGAGTGTATACTTCAGTTCAGTTCAGTCCCTCAGTTGTGTCCAACTCTTTGCGACCCCATGAAACGCAGCACACCAGGCCTCCCTGTCCATCACCAACTCCCAGAATTCACCCAAACCCATGTCCATTGAGTCAGTGATGCCATCCAACCATCTCATCCTCTATCGCCCCCTTCTCCTCCTACCCTAAATCTTTCCCAGCATCAGGGTCTTTTCAAATGAGTCAGCTCTTCTGATCAAGTGGTCAAAGTGTTGGAGTTTCAGCTTCAACATCAGTTCTTCCAATGAACACCCACGACTGATCTTGCAGTCCAAGGGACCCTCAAGAGTCTTCTCCAACACCACCATTCAAAAGCATCAATTCTTCAGCACTCAGCCTTCCTTATAGTCCAACTCTCACATCCATACATGACCACTGGAAAAACCATAGCCTTGACTAGACAGCCCTCTGCTGACAAGGGAATGTCTCTGCTGTCTAGGTTGGTCATAACTTTCCTTCCAAGGAATAAACGTCTTTTAATTTCATGGCTGCAATCACCATCTGCAGTGATTTTGGAGCCCCCCAAAATAAAGTCAGCCACTGTGTCCACTGTTTCCCCATCTATTTCCCATGAAGTGATGGGACCGGATGCCATAATCTTAGTTTTCTGAATGTTGAGCTTTAAGCCAACTTTTTCACTCTCCTCTTTCACTTTCATCAAGAGGCTCTTTAGTTCTTCCTCACTTTCTGCCTTAAGGGTGGTGTTATCTGTATATCAGAGGTTACTGATATTTCTCCCGGCAATCTTGATATCAGTTTGTGCTTCCTCCACCCAAGCGTTTCTCATGATGTATTCTGCATATAAGTTAAATAACCAGGGTGACAATATATAGCCTTGACATACTCCTTTTCCTATTTGGAACCAGTCTGTTGTTCCATGTCCAGTTCTAACTGTCGCTTCCTGACCTGCATACAGATTTCTCAAGAGGCAGGTCAGGTGGTCTGGTATTCCCATCTCTTTCAGGATTTTCCACAGTTTATTGTGATCCACACAGTCAAAGGCTTTGGCATAGTATATACTTAAAAATGATTAATATTGTATTTTTTTGGCCATATCACATGTCTTGTAGGATCTTAGTTCCCCAACCAGAGACAGAACCAAGGCCCACAGCAGTGAAAATGCTGAGTCTTATTAACTGCTGGACTGCTAGGGAAGTCCCAAAATGATTAATTTTATGTTATGTATATTTTGCCACCAAAAAAAGGGTAAAAATTAGAAGAATATTTTGTTGTCCAACTGCAGAACTACGGTCTGGTGGGAGCAATAGGAAGCTAGCAGAATGATAACCACACTTTCTATCCCATGTTACAGAGTATGAAAGAATATACTCTTCTTAATAACAGGCTTCCCAGGGAAGGATATAGTCATTAGAGAAAGCCAAGGTTTCCGGTGAGGTACTGTCACCAGAAAGTGAGGTACCGTCAAAAAGGCTGAGGCTATAAGTGAAATATTTCTTAGAAACAATAAGAAATTTTAAGTCGCAGAGCGTAAAAGAATGTTTAAGTTGAACAATACAGGAAAGAGAATGCAGGACCACTCAACTGGGGAAGGAGAAATAAGATTTGAGAATCAAGAGGAGGAGAAAGGAAGATGGTGGGAGGACTGACTTCTAACAGCCTCAGGGCTCAGAATGGTCCTGTGCTTTGAAAATTGTAACTACAGCACACTTTCATTCAACACTTGTTACTTTAGTCACTGTCCTACCCACTTTACATGCATTACCTCCTGTTTTAACAAAACTGGCCTTGATGATTCTGCCTGCAACTGAATTTCTCCTCAGTTACATGAAGATGTTAACTTAATATTCATTCAAATAAAAGAAATGCTTGTGGCTATGGCTGCGATTTATGAAACCAATATCTTTCAAGTATTTAAAGGGGGATTTTTTTTTTGTTACCCAGTTAGTTCATGTCCCCTCATTAGTACCTCTCCATTATCTTAACCACATTTATACTAAAATACATTAAAAACTATATTTAAATAGTAAAAATATACAAACATAATCATACCCTAATCTTTGGTTGTTCAGTCCTAGATTTAGTTTATGTTTTCCTTTCTAGTCTTTCTCCCACTCCCAACCCCTACTTCTGACTCCACAGTATAAATAACTTTACTGGTTTTCTGGATTACAAAAGAAAAGACAAACGTTATCATTAAAAAAAAAAAAAAAAAAGCAAAATCACCTCAAATGGTTAATTCTTTATTTGCATTAATATAGTAGGGGTTACTCCTGGATAATAAATGACCTAAAAAGCCATGCAAAATAAGCAACACACTGACACTTCAACCAACATTTCAGTAATAGAAGTACTTAATATTTTTAGCATTAAAGTTCTTTTCGATCCTAATGTTGAAAAGTAAACAAGCTTGCAACTAATTCTCAACAACTTCATGAATAGATTTATTTGTAGTTTTTAGTAGTATCTGCATGCATCAAGTTCTAAAGTTTAAAAACATATAATTGTCATCCAAAACTACAGAATTTTCCGAAATTACTGCCAGCAAGACCAGTGGATTGCCTTTTAACAGCCAGTCAAAGTGCTTCGGGGAACACAGAAAAATGTAATTCATGTTAATAATTTGAGTAGCCTATAAAATTATTTGATGTAGGGAAGTCAGTCCCACATGAAGCAGAAAAAAGCTGCCATGCAAACAACCTAAACAGATGTATTCTGTAAGAAATCTACCAGTATTGAAAATTTCTATCACCAGAATGATATCTTTAGTTTACTACCATATTTTCAGGATGCATTTGCTAAATGTAAATTGTTCACTAGGAAGGAAAAAAAAAGAAATAGTTGATAACTTTTTAAAAAAATTTAAGGAGCATACTGTACTCATTAATTACAAATAATTTTTTTAAAAAGAGTACTGAGATTCATTTTTTCCAAGAAAATACATTATACAGCAATCGATGTGAAAGGGTTTATGTATTTACAATAATGACACTTAGAACTTACCTGTGAAATCTGACTAGCTCGAGGCAGTGAGGGCCCATCAGCATGGATTGCCATTACCTGAGTGGGAGACTGTGACAGAATGCTAGAAGAGCAGGCAGAAGTCTAAAAATAAATAGAAAAACAAGGGTACTTTTTTTGTCTAATATTAAACACATATGGAATTTGAAGTTCCTGAAGCACTTCCTGAGGGACACACAGTATATACTTCTGTTTGATCAGCAATCACTTATGTTTGACTTGATAACCTTGTAATGGATACCACATGGTCAGTGGTAGAATTTTGTGATCACGTAAAACATCATGCCAACAAAGGTCCGTCTAGTCAAAGCTATGATTTTTCTAGTAGTCATGTATGGATGTGCAAGTTGGACTATAACGAAAGCTGAGCGCCGAAGAATTGATGCTTTCAAACTGTGATGTTGGAGAAGACTCTTGAAAGTCCAGTGGACTGCAAGGAGATCCAACCAGTCCGTTCTAAAGGAAATCAGTCCTGAATATTCATTGGAAGGACTGATGCTGAAGCTGGAACTCCAATACTCTGGGCCCCCTAATGCGAAGAACTGACTCAGAGGAAAAGACCCTGATGTTGGGAAAGATTGAAGGCGGGAGGAGAAGGGGATGACAGAGGATGAGATGGTTGGATGGCTTCACTGACTCGATAGACATGAGTCTGAGTAAGCTCCAGGAGCTGGTGATGGGACAGGAGAAGTCTGGTGTGCTGCAGTCCATGGGGTCGCAAAGAGTCAGACATGACTGAGCTGAACTGAAAACATCATGAAGATCTCTTAGAGCAGCCTCAAGGAGGTGCCAGGAACCTCTATATTCACCTACAATATAGTAGGTTTATATTACAGTATATAGTAAGATTATTTATAGGATACAGAGTAGTTGAGGTCATACTTTAATTCAAAATAACATTTTAAAACATCAAACGCAGAGTGAGATTTTTAAAAAATGAGTAAGCTTCAAAAATAAGCTTTATGATATAAACAAGGCTTAGCATTAAAAAACTGCAGTTAAGGTATCTTACATTCCATAAATGCCTGATTTTGATGCTCTTACCTTAGAATGATCCAGAATTTGAAGTTTTTCCCATTCTATTTTATCACTTTCAGATTTTTTCCATGGATTATTCCATTTTTCAGAAGCTTCTTTTTCTTTCTTCTTTAAAGCAACCTGTTCATCTGTAAATAATGTCCTTTTTTAAAAAATATGTAAAAACTGTAAAAAAAAATCACGTAAACAAATCATGACCTTCTTAAAGAGTGCAAATGTTTAAGAAGATCTACTCAAAATTGTTTTTGAGGAAGTTAACTCAAGACAGAGAGAATTCTAAGAGATATGAAATAAAATATTTAATCAGAAACAAATTTAAGTATGGCATAAATGAATGTAAAATGTTTATTTTACTACAATTATAAATAAGGAGCAATTTTTCAGAGTAACATTTTATATTATGCTAATTACATGAGCTTCTATTCTTTGGTAATTCAATTCATTCAATTATTACTAACAGACTTAAAGGCTAGAACACTGAAGTCAGAAAAACCTGGGTTCAAACTGAAGGTTAACCACTTCCCTGCTGTGTGACTGTGGGAAAACTGATGTTTACTCCTCTAAACCCCTTTTTCACTTTGCAAAATGAGATTAATAATAGTGCTTATTCTCAGTACAGGGCCTCATACAAAGTATTTAAAAAATGTCAGGCACTATTATTCATAACTGCTGAAAAGTAAAATACATAAAATCATGTGTCCAAATTTGTATCAAAACATTTAAAGCTGAATTATGATAAAAACTTGCATCCCATCTCCAAACATTCTGATACCGTTACTATACATTTATTTAATTTCTTCACTCTTCTATTACTTTGACTTCCAACAGCAATTCACTCCCAGTTTCTTCTGCTTATCTCTTTTTCTAGATTACCTGTCCTGGCAGGACTATGACTAACTAGAAACTTTCCAGTTCAGTGGACAATGAATCCCATCTTCATGCTTTTAGTAGTACAACTATTTCTAAGAAGTACAACTATTACTTCAGTATTTTTCAAGCTCTCGTACCTGGACCCTAAGTCTCTCCCAAGAAGTAACAGGAGTTTCTTAGTTATTGTCTCAGTTACCTTAAAATCCAACTTAACACAAATTATAAATTATTTTATTATGATATCCACAGACTGCAAAAGATAAATAAGCTTGTTTTTACAGGGGATATACTGATTGATAGCCTACTGATGATTGTTGGTCAGAAAGTTTTAATTTTTGAAATGAAACATTTTTAAATAGAACCATTTCAACCTATACAAATTTCTGTAATGGAAAAATATAAAAATGGATTCTCAGGAAATGAGAAATGTTAAGAAACGTTTGTTTGTTTGAGCTCCAGAATGACACTGATATTAATGTTTATCCATGGCTTTGGATGAACACCAGAGCGCTAAAAAAAAAGGCCTAACAGAAAGGAATGTGAAATCATAAAGTTTATTATGCCATTTGCAGAGAACTACTCTAGATGGTGAATGATATAAAATAAGATTTTGGATAATATATTGAAAGGTATATTTCATCCTCAATATATATTTCTTAGATAACAAAACTATTAATATAATAAAAGGTACAATAATTACCTACCAAGCTCTTTCCTCCACTGGGCTTTTTTTGCTTCCAATAAACTTCTATCACGTTCTCTTTCTCCCAGAGTACTGAATATGTCAGCTGGTTTCCATACATTCTCTCTAAGACAAAACATAAAAAAATAACAGAAACCTTATTATACATTTCTATAAACTTCAGTTCAGTGGCTCAGTCGTGTCTGACTCCTTTGCGACCCCATGAATCGCAGCATGCCAGGCCTCCCTGTCCATCACCAACTCCTGGAGTTCACTCAAACTGATGTCCATCGATTCGGTGATGCCATTCAGCCATCTCATCCTCTGTCGTCCCCTTCTCCTCCTGCCCCCAATCCCTCCCAGCATCAGAGTCTTTTCCAATGAGTCAACTCTTCCCATGAGGGGGCCAAAATACTGGAGTTTCAGCTTCAGCATTAGTCCTTCCAATGAACACCCTGGACTGATCTCCTGTAGGATGGGCTGGCTGGATCTCCTTGCAGTCCAAGGGACTCTCAAGAGTCTTCTCCAACACCACAGATCAAAAGCATCAGTTCTTCAGTGCTCAGCTTTCTTCACAGTCCAACTCTCGCATCCATACATGACTACTGGAAAAACCATAGCCTTGACGAGACGGACCTTTGTTGGCAAGGTAGTATCTCTGCTTTTTAATATACTATCCCCTCCCCCCAAAGTCAGCTACTGTGTCCACTGTTTCCCCATCTATTTCCCATGAAGTGATGGGACCAGATGCCATGATCTTCGTTTTATGAATGTTGAGCTTTAAGCCAACTTTTTCACTCTATTACACTTTCAAGAGGCTTTTTAGTTCCTCTTCACTTTCTGCCATAAGGGTGGTGTCATCTGCATATCTGAGGTTACTGATATTTCTCCCAGCAATCTTGATTCCAGCTTGTGCTTCTTCCAGTCCAGCATTTCTCATGATGTACTCTGCATATAAGTTAAATAAGCAGGGTGACAATATATAGCCTTGACATACTCCTTTTCCTATTTGGAACCAGTCTGTTGTTCCATGTCCAGTTCTAACTGTTGCTTCCTGACCTGCATATAGGTTTCTGAAGAGGCAGGTCAGGTGGTCTGGTATTCCCATCTCTTTCAGAATTTTCCACAGTTTATTGTGATCCACACAGTCAAAGGCTTTGGCATAGTCAATAAAGCAGAAATAGATGTTTTTCTGGAACTCGCTTGCTTTTTCCATGATCCAGCGGATGTTGGCAATTTGATCTCTGGTTCCTCTGCCTTTTCTAAAACCAGCTTGAACTTCAGGGAGTTCACGGTTCACGTACTGCCGAAGCCTGGCTTGGAGAATTTTGAGCATGACTTTACTAGCATGTGAGATGAGTGCAACTGTGCGGTAGTTTGAGCATTCTTTGGCATTGCCTTTCTTTGGGATTGGAATGAAAACGGACCTTTTCCAGTCCTGTGGCCACTGGTGAGTTTTCCACATTTGCAGGCATATTGAGTGCAGCACTTTCATAGCATCATCTTTCAGGATTTGAAATAGCTCAACTGGAATTCCATCACCTCCACTAGCTTTGTTTGTAAACTTACTCCATAAATATTAAGTAATAAAACATTAAATAGCTCTAGTCTTCAGAATAAATATTTCACACACAAATCAAAGAAAAGTAAAATCATATTCCCAAGATGACCCCACAGTAACAGATATGAGTTACATACGTGGAAATTTTCTGCTCACACTGATTAGATGTCACCTGATTTTTATTTAAAACAGATTTGCTTTCATCCTGAATAGATGAAACAGTCTCAGTGTTTTGGATAAGTCCCATGATGTTCTCATCCTTTGGCTGATCAGGAATATTGTTTAAATTTAGACTATACTGACCTACAAGGCAAAATGCATGTTTTAAAATTAATACTAAAATTGCATCTATTATAATACCTTATCTTGATATACTGCTATACAATTTTTTTTAAAATACTGCTTTACACATTATCTAATTAATTACTTCTTACAGCAATTCTTGCAGTGGGTATTACAATTCCCTTTTTGTTAAAAAAGGAAACTGAGTCTCAGAGGTTAAATGGCCCAGAGGTATGGCCATAGCCATACAAACTTTTATTTCAACTAAGAAAACAAGCAACAACAACGAGGGAAAAAAACCTCCATTTACTCTTGCCAACAAAACTTTTACAAATAATATAAATAACACAAATCACAACTTAAAGGAGAAAAAATGCAAATAGATTTAGAAAAAAAACTCATTACCTTGTCCTTATTTTTCTCATTTAGGTGGGAAATCAATCACTGCAGAACTTTTCCACAGACTATTGTATATATCTATTCCAAATATTTTATATAGGGCACATATGCTTGGCTCAAAAAATTCTTTACCACTGAGCCACCTGGGAAACCTTAAAAGCAACTATACTCCAATAAAAATTAATTTATATATATATAAAAAAAAGGACTTCCCTGGTGGTCCAGAGGCTAAGACTCTGAGCTCCCAAAGCAGGGGACCCAGGTGCAATCCCTCCTCAGGGAACTAAATCCCACTGCCCAACTAGAGATCCTGCACTCAACAACTGAAAACAGACTAAAGATCCCATGCGTCACAACTAAGACGGTGCAGCCAAATAATTACACAAAAATATTTTTAAAATAATAAACTTTTAGAAACTTTTAAAGATAAAAGCTAGCACTCTCACTTTACAAAGAATAATCTACCCCAAGAGGAGGTAAATTACTCCAGTTTGAGTCCTATGGGAGTGTCAAGGAGCTACCTGGTCCCCAAACCAGTTGTGGGCCCTCTTTCTGGTGACTGTTAATTTTATTTTTATTCATGTCACTGTGGCCTAACAAAATTTTAGTACTATTTCTACTCATAGTCACAAATCCTTAAAGCTGAAACTAGAAGGCTTTTAAAAATATAATGCAATGCCCTAATTAGTAAAATAGAAGGCATATAATACCCTACTACTTCAAAGTGAGTGTTTTACACTGGTTAAAAAGACAATGCTGTCAATTCTTAGCAAGGACTGAAGGTCAGGAAGAACAAAAGCCAGGGCCAGGAAAATAATCCTTTTTAGCAACTCGTGTCCAATCTCTATAGCAAAATTCTCGTTTTTCACTAGAAGTACTATAGTAATTTTTTTGAACATTTTACATATTTATTTTTCATCTAAGTAAAGCCTCCTAACATTCTAAAATTAGCACAGCAGCTTTCATTCTGTACTAACATCTAGATGCACAAAGCTGGATTTCTTAAGGCTATGGTACATGAGAATAATATTCTTAGCATTAATGTTAAATAAAACATGGCATATTTTAACTCTAAGAGTAATTCTGCATATGACAGAATGTCTTCTAAACAAATATTTATTTTAAAAGTTCATGCGTTAAACTAAAATTTAACAGGCAGTTATGTAAAATACAATGAAACTCAAATCCTAAATGTAAACTCAATTTTACATATTGATAAAATATTAAAATTTTAGAAAAATCTTACTTGTTTCCTCCTCCTTTCCATTCTCAGTCAGGGTAATAGATTTACTTCCTTGGTTTACAGTCATCAAAATTCGTTGTAGTTGGTCTTCTGTTAGACACACCAAACTGCTCTTTCTATTTTCACCTGTGATGTGCTTTCTGCAGGGCTTCTGTTTAGCTACTGCAAATGCATTCATGGTGTTTCTAGTCTTCTGTATATTAGCGGGTGCAAATGAAATTTCTTTCTCGGTATGAAGACTGTCTTTGTTTACAGACTGTTTGCATAAATCCTTAGTGGGTGAAAAAGTCATACTATTCTTTTCACCGTTTAGCAGTGAAGTTTCTGAACCAATTCTTTTCTTTTGCAAAAATTTTTCACTCCTGACACAAGTATTTTGTGATTTTAGAATGTATCCAGTTTTAGTTCGTAAGGGATATTTTGCAATCTTGGTCTTACTTCCCATCTGTTAAAACAACAGAAATTTATTGTTTATACTAGCATATGAAAAATGAACAATTATCTCTATATAATCAATGATAAGCCAGGCTTCGAAACTTTTTTCCCTCCACTTTGCTAGTCAGGTAATACACCCGTAGAAACTTATACTTAACCTTTGCAAATCGTGACTTGAAATCTTTAACAACTGGAAATTATTCTTTTATTTCAGGATAATGAAGATTACAAAACAATTTTAATTTTGGTTGTTACAGTCCATTCCACTTCAGCTTTGAATCTCATGTCAGCATTGTAACATCCACAATACCTTTGTCTTTACAAACCTTTAGGTTACCAGCCCTTATTCCTTGAAAATCTTAGCTGGTGCGTCACCATCCCTCTCTCTAACCTAACTCCGATCTTAACTACTGGTGCTTTTACATCGTTTGAATACCCTCACTTCCCTGGACTCTGCTCCTATACGCGTATCTTCCATGCTACCTCAGTTACCTATTCCCACAGTGGATTCTTATCCTGACCTTGTAACTACCCATAACTGTAATCTTTCAAATCACAATTTCAACAAGAATCTCCAGTCATAGACCTTAGCACTCGTCAATCCCTCTACATTGGACATTATTCCTTCAAATTTTACATGGTTCATTCACTAACCACCTTCAAATCAGGGCTCCAACATGACTGGCTCATGGAAGTCTTCTCTGAACACTATTAAAAATTGCAGGCTTCCTGCTCTGAACTCACTCCCACCTCCCTCCTCCCCATTTTCCCAAGCGACTGTGCCCAACACCACCCTCATGGCAGAAAGCTCCAATTATCTGGTCACCTGATGTGAAGAACTGACTCAGTGGAAAAGAGCCTGTTACTAGGAAAGATTAAAGGCGAGAAGAGAAGAAGATGAGAGAGGATGAGATGGTTGGATGGTATCACCGACTCAATGGCCAGGAGTTTGAGTAAACTCCAGGAGTTTGTGATGGACAGGGAAGCCTGGTGTGCAGCAGTCCATGGGGTCACCAAGAGTCGGACACGACTAAGAAACTGAACTGTCCCTTCCCTTTCTCTCCTTTATTTTGCTCTATAGCACTTTTGGTATTGTAATATTCTATATTTATTTTGATTATTTTCTGCCCATTCCACCTTTTTCTAATTTAAACTCCACACTGCAAAGATTTTTGTTTGCTTTGTCCACTGCTGTATCCCCAGTATCTGAACAGTGAGTGGAACAGAGTAGGTTTGAGGAAATTTTGTTGAGTGACTATCTTCGATTACACCATTTAAAGACCAAATTCTTTATCTCTCATCCCCAAGTTAGCATCCCTTTCCAAAATATCTAATTTTTGTAGCACTGCTGTTCCAATTTTTCAGATCAGTAACCATGGAGTCAACTTTCATTCTTTATTTCCCTTCAAAGTGCTCTTTAGTTTACCAGCAAATATTGGTCATTTCTTCCTTCCAAATGTCTTTTTCTCCCCTCTTTCATGTTTTCATTACCAATCTATTACAGCTTGCTTTTCTCAAATCTATCTCTTTTTTAACCCACTGTACATCTCTGCAGACGCATCTAACATAAAGTAATTCAACAGTCATTCAATCAATATTAACTGTAGCTCTTTAGGTGATCAACACTATGGAAAAAATGCTGAAGGTATAAAATGAATAAGACAAAATTCCCGCTGTCAAGGAGTGGGGTAGATACCACATGGCTTTCATCTGACTTATCATATCTCAAATCTCCTTACTTTCAAAAATTACATAATACATAACCACACTTTGACCAATTAATCAACCTCATTTTACCCTACTTTTCAAAATGTGCCATATCATCAGCAGCAAAATCTCTTTATTATCCTCCATCCCACGTACACCCTTCCATCCCAGGCTTTTAGACTTTCGATAATACTAACAGCACAATCTAACATGCTCCTTTACCCTCCTATCACTATGGCTATATTTATATAACTAATTCTTTCAATGAAAGGTGACAAATTTAAATACCTACTGCAAATGAGGCTGGGTGGCAACTAGGATGAACTGAAGAGCACTTATCCGTCTAAAGCAGGCAGCCACCAGTCAGAAGCAGCTTACACTGACAAATAGGAATTTGAGTCTACTTACTAGATCATCCAGTATTTCAAGAGAACCAAAAATGTCATATTCTACCTTAAAGTTCCAATTTTTAGACACTCACAATTCATTCTAATTTTTGAAAATCACTGTGTTAAGCAAATTATCAGCAGACTGCACATAGCTTACAAAGCTGAGCCCTACACCCCAGTCTCCAGCTACCATAGCTATTACTACTACCCACTCTTCTTTGACTCATACTGAGTTTTTTGGGATCATGAATAGTTGAGCATTTCAGTTCTCTAGTCAGTTTCTGACTCAAACTGTTAAGAAGTATAGTGTATGCCATTAATGTATCTTAAAAATTTCTTACTTTTGTCCCCGTCTTTACATTCTGATAACCATCACACTTCAGAGAGTCCCATAAAACTCTTCCTGGACTAAAATAAGTAGTGTTCCTGTTATGATAATCTATCCTTCACAGAACTGCCCAAAGGCCTTTCTTACAACACAAATCCTATCTAGTCTACTTTTCAAAACAAGTAAGTTCAAATCCTTTGAATATACATTTAAACCCCTCACAATTGTAACCACCCTGTTTTATGTTGTACATTCCCTGCTGATATACACACTATCCCCAAATACAAATTATGGTTTGTACTTTGGTATTTTGCCTGCCATTTTCTTTGAATTTAGAATATACTTCTTTACTACTTTCACTATGAATATTTCCCTCATCTTTTAAGTTTTAACCAAAGAGTCAGCTCTTTTATGAAATATTCCCTGTCTCCTCAAACGACAAAGGACTGCTCCTTGAAAAATTTTCTTTTTATAACCCTAGTATGGTACACATTTTACTTGTAATATATAGTTATTTACTGAACTGACAGTCCTGCTTTTAAGAAACATGGACTAGGTTTTACTTCTTTTTTTCTCTCAGAGTCACAGAACAAATACAGTCAAGAATGTAGCTACACACACATAGTGGAGTTTCACAGCTGCAGTAAATTCTTCTAAACAGAAACCTATTAATTGCAGCCCCAATTTAACTAGAACTATTTTGCCACAGTCTACTTATACCAGAAATAAATACAGAAAAAAATCACCTAAAAGTATGTAATGAAAAAGGGGGGTAGCAATGTCTGGCATGATAGCAATATACACTCAGCTCAATCCTGAATATGTTTGTAGCTTAATGCCTGAGAAGAGTAATGAGTGGAAGCAGCAAAAAACCATTAACTATGAAATAAATATTCAGTTATGTTCAAGTTACTTAATAGGAAAAAGCAATCTAGCCCATATCATTTTCCAAGTGTTTAGTGGATCAGATGAATTTTAATTGATCAAGTAGGGTATTAATGTCATAAACATTTCTATATAGCATGTTTCTCTTTACCTAAATTTTTTAATGTTTTAATTGTACCAATATTTTTCATAATATTAAAAAAGATATAAAGACAGGGTCCAATGCATTTAATGCTGGTTGACTTCAGAATTTATATGGAACCAGGATCCCAAGGTCAGAAAGATTCAGAGAAAATTAATATTTTAAAATGTAAAACATGCTACCTAGCACTAATACTATATGCAACTTTTAGTGTGGCATTATTCTGATTCTCACACGTAGAAATATCTGCAAACATTTTTAAATGTTTTATATTTCAACTAATTGTGAGATATTTTTATGACTTTGCTGCTACTGCTGCTAAGTCGCTTCAGTCGTGTCCGACTCTATGTGACCCCATAGTCGGCAGCCCATCAAGCTCCCCTGTCCCTAGGTTTCTACAGGCAAGAACACTGGAGTGGGTTGCCATTTCCTTCTCCAGTGCATGAAAGTGAAAAGTCAAAGTGAAGTCGCTCAGTTGTGTCCGACCCTCAGCGACCCCATGGACTGCAGCCCACCAGGTTCCTCTGTCCATGGGATTTTCCAGGCAAGAGTACTGGAGTGGGGTGCCACTGCCTTCTCCATTTTATGACTTTAGAATTTATAAATTACCCATGACACTGAATCATTAATATTTCTCTCATTTCTCTTCCTATAAAAGCTAAAGAAATTAGACTGGCAACCATATTTATTTCATATTCACTCCCACAGATTAAAGAAAAATGCAGGAGAGATTTTGAAAAACTTAAAGTACTCAGACCACAGTATGTTAGACTTGATGATGAGCTAGAGTTCACAGTGTTTAAAGAGCACACTATGAACACAACAGTAATTCAACTGGTGAGGAAGATGAAAAAAAGAACTGTAGGCAGTATGGTCACTTAGGAGCTTACCCTAGTAGAAGAAAAGAAAAGCACTATGATGAGTGAATTTATGAACAACTTACAGAAAAGAGAAATCAATATATAGCTGTAGAATTGAGATTTAGGAAACTTAGGTTGCATCAGTACTTTCTTCCAGCTTTACTGAGGTTTAATAGGTGTACAATTTGATATAAGTATACATTGTGAAATAAATACCACAATCAAGCTAATCAACATACCCACCACCTCAGAGTTACCAGGCATCAGTATTTTGGTGTCCCCAAAGCAAGAGGAATAAAAGAACCTGCTTTAATTCAATAAATAAATATCTAGACCCCTAAAAGAATTTTGAAAGGATTTTACCAAAAGTCCAAGATCAGTAACTTTATTACAGGCATAGAAGGGGATCTCCAGATGTCCCAAGTTGGTTAAAAAGATAATGAAATGTCTTCACAAATGTGCTGACAATAACAAATCCATTAAGGACATAATTGAAGAGGGAATATGTGCAAGAAAATAGAGGCCAGGGGAAGAAGACACAAATCAACTATTACAGGTAGTTTTTTGTTTTTAAATCTAGGAGCTTGAAAAGGAGTACTGTATTTGTTACTGTGACTCAAATAAAAACAATTGTTGCAATATTTTAGGGCAGAAAAATATTTTGCAATTAAGGGAACACACAAGGTATGCATATACTGTGTGTGTATGTAACAATTTTTATAGGTAGCTTGTGGAATTACTTAGACCATTATCACCCATTTACCAAGTAACTGATAAGCTGGGAACTCAAGCATCTTCTCCACCTTGATTAAACCTGGAAACCAAAGCCATCAAGCGTTCAGAATTGATAAGTGCCACATCACCCAAACTGGGCTCTACTCAAGATATGGAAAAACAGACTTCAAGATGCTGCAAAATGATAAAATAAAGCAGCTGCAAGAAGCAGCAGCAGAAGATTCAAACCAAAAAAAAAAAAAAAAAAGATGCTGCAAAATAAAGGGGGCTACAGAAACTTATGAAGGAAAATAGAAATTTCTGCTGCTTAATGGGAAAAGAGATGGGAAACAAGAAGTGGTATCAAAATTTTGAAGTGGTAATGTATTCTGCAGAAAATGGCACTGTGGGTTCCTGATAAGGAAAAATAACTGAAAAGGAAAATTATCATTTAGCTTAAGTGTAACCTCTAAGACTAAGAAGCTAAATGCATTTAAGATTTTGTCAACCAAATACATCCATATGGTGTGGGAAAATGGAATCTGAGTATGAAAAAAGTTTGTTTTAAAGTCTGTTTTTAAAGATCTCAGGAGTTACACTGTCCAGCACAGTAGTTACTAAATTGAAATTAAAAATAAAATAAATGAATTAACAATTAACTTCCTTAATCACACTGATCACATTTTAAGTCCTTAACAGCTACACATGGCTAGTGGCTGGCTGTCATATTGGACAGCACTGATTTTATAACATTTCCATCACTGCAGAAAGTGTTACTGGACAGAACTGATCTGGAGAAAGAAATTCTAGAAGCCTTTTTGAACCAAAAAATTACGATTCCATTTCTGTGAAAGGACCAGCTTGAAAGCAAGCAAACAGCAACTTTTCATCATCACTCCAAATCCTTTTTGATAGTTTGACAGGAATTATTTTCAAACTACTATAAAGTGAATTTCATTTTACATTTGAAAACAAGTCAGGTCAAAGTCATTTGGCTTACCTTTCCAGAAATTTTTGATTTATGGTCTACAAAAGAAAAAAAAATTACTAAACTATCAACCAAAAACATACTAAGGCAGTCACAAAAGAAAATTTTAATTAGCATTGTTTTAAGAAGATATTAACTAAAAATATTAACCCCCAAAAGCATTAACTTTAGATATTAAATGTTTTAACTTTTACAGTGTGGTTCAAATAGTTCTATTTCATTTCTGTTCACTTTCCAAGGTAAAACTATAAACAGTTTAGAGAAAAAGAAAATAATCTGAATGAGAAAAATACCGAAGCATACTCTGAGTTTTAAAACTAATACTAAAAATGACTTTAAAACTATGGTCTTATTATAAATTGAATTTTCTCAAATAATATATTGTTTACATGCACAGAACGTAAATACATAAATTTCACCTAGATTAGTCATTAGACAATAAGCATTCTGCTATATACAAATATAACAAAGAGATGTTACATATGAAATATACTGGAACATTAAATTATATGAATAAATACTGACAGTGGTAAACAATGATGTGATCTGACTCTACTTGGCTAAAAATAAATTTGAGAAAGTTAGGGAAACCAGTTTTTTTCAAAGTATCATTTAAATATTTCACTACAAGCAAAAAACATGTTACAAAATAATACATTTTATGTAGGAATCTAAAAGTTTATATTTTAGATTTCTAGTAACATAGCATACCATATGGAGACAATATAAGCTTGGTTTTTCCATTCAATAATTCCGTTTCAAGCTTTAAACCATCTCTGCAAAATAAAAGAAAGTTGTCTGTCATTTTTAAGAAATAGCAACATTTTAAATAGCCAGAAATGTTCACTTAAACCTTGAAAGTAAATTTGTTCTTTTGAATTAATACAGGAACCTTGTAAATATTAAACCATTAAAAAAAGTTGTGGTTTTTTTTAAATTGAGGTATAGTTGAAATCATTCTTTTAATTTAAAACATTTTTCAATTCAAGATAAAATTTAAAACTACATAGAAAAAATTCTTGAAACTTTCCTACAAAGAATTTATCGTATTCAACCTGAAACTTCTTTTTGTTCAGTTCAGCTGCTCAGTCATAAAGGAATAAACTAATCTGGTTATTCTAACATCATTTAATTCTTCTAACTCTAGACTGGAAAAAAAATAATGCTGTTGGGAAATTCTTCACCTATGTTAAAGGAGCAAAACCTCTAGTTACTATTCATTAGTTTCATAATGATCTCATGACTAATACATTCTATGGCCTTAGTAGAGCAGTATTTGGAAGTGAACCTGTAAGAGTGCCACTAGGGTTATAAACTGCTTGAGCATGGAGTTTTATTTTGAATATTTCAACTAATACACATTCAGACTTAGTGACACTTTTTAAAGTATCACAGTAATACACCTCTATTTTCCCTTCTGTACTTTATCTGTGCCTGTCATAGGCAAAAGGACAAAGTAACAGTAGTTACTGTCAACAAAAATTGCATGTTTGTTAAAGTCCTAATAAAAATTTCGCTAAAACCAAAAGCAGCAGTACACACAGTTATTATACTATTTTAGTAAGGTGAGGGGGGCAGGAGAGAGGAAGGGAAGAAGTAGGTCAGTAAGTATCAACAGGGACAAAAATGACGTCCACAGTGAAAAAAAAAAAAAAAAATTAAACCCAGCAGACCAAAAAAAAGGGAATACGAAATTTGCTGTGATGCTAAAGGTGGGGGAAATCAAACGACCTCAACTTATGATTAAGAAAGAACACTGGAAAGAATGGGTTTTAAGGGTTTCCCGGTTGCACAGTTATAAACAGCTCATGTTTACACTGGTGAAATTTAAACAAAAGACTTTGAATGAAATTGTAAAGTACCTTTATTCAGTACTATTGCATTGTGACGTCTTCAGGGGCTGTCTTATTTATTTGCTATCCCTAGATTCTATTTGCTAAATGAGGTGCATGTGTGTAAGTTCGGTGACTTTCATCTTCTTAAAATATCAAACTTCCCAATCATGAAAACCATGCAACGGTCCTTTTTATTTGGCTTCCCCGATGGCTCAGACGATAAAGAAACTGCCTGCAATCCCTGGGTCAGGAGAGCCCCCTGGAGAAGGGAATGGCAACCCACTTCAGGATTCTCGACTGGAGAATCCCATGACAGAGGAGCCTGGAAGGCTATAGTTCATGGGGTCGCCATGCAACGGTCCTTTTTATTACTCAACCACTGTCTCCTGAAGAAGGAAATGGCAACCCACTCCAGTATTCTTGCCTGGAGAATCTCATGGACAGAGGAACTCGGCAGGCTACAGTCCATGCAGTCACAAAGATTCAAACCCGACTGAGTGACTAAGAGCAACCACCACCATTATCTAATGAGAGCCTATAAGATGTCAAACACAAATGATCCCCCGCTCCTCGAGAAGCCTAGGCTCTTTGCACTGCAGGTGCGAAGCTTCTCTGGGCGCTCCAACATTGCAAAAAAAACCCCACGACAGGGACGCAAAGCACCAGAACCTGGGCCAGGATTTCTCCCCGGGAAGCTGCTAAGCTTTAACTCTCCACCTGCTCTCACCTTTTACCTCCTCTCACGCCTCTCCTCCTTCTCCCTCCTGAGATACAGGAGGAAGCGAAAAGGAGAGAAGGACAGTTCTCACGCGAGTTATTAATTTGAAAAGTAAAAGGCCGACCCAGCCCCTTGCCTCTCTCCACTTCAGAGAGCCGGCACTGCAGCTTGGGACGACACAGGACTGGAAGGTTGCTTGCGAAGGACTCCAAGGGCCAATTAAGCCTCGCCCTTCCATAGACTACCACCTTTCTCTCCCCAGCTTACCCCAAGTTCATGGCCTGACCTCCCGCGCTCTCCACAGGATGCTCAAGCCCCTTGTGTACGCCGGTTGCTGCCGTCGCTCAACAAGCACTACACCGATTGGATACAGTGATGCCGGCGAGCTAGGAGAGCGGGCCAATCAGGACTGAGTATACTGGCGCCTGCGCTTGGGGGCGAGGCTACCCTTTCGCTCCACTTGGGGTTTGTGGTCCTGGTTCTGGAATGGTGGGAGTTCTTAACTGGAAGTTGCAGCCCCTAGAGTTCACAGACTGAGCGACTTCACTTTCGCTTTTCACTTTCATGCATTGGAGAAGGAAATGGCAACCCACTCCAGTGTTCTCGCCTGGAGAATCCCATGGGGTCACACAGAGTCGGACACGACTGAAGCGACGCGGCAGCAGCAGCAGCAGCAGCAGAAGCAGCAGCAGAGTTCACAGCACTCAGAGAAGGGCGTCAGCTCAGGAGGAGGTGGCAAAAGTAGGGAGAAACAAAAAGCATTAACATTGTTTGGAAATTAACACTTGCTATATCGTACATTTGGGAGAGAGGCTTATTTTAGTGTAAAATAAGTTAGGGAGCGGGTACTGGATGGGGAAGATCCTCTGGAGAAGGAAATGGCAACCCACTCCAGTATTCTGGCCTGAGAAATCCCATGGACAAGGAGAGCGTGGTGGGCCACAGTCCATGGGGTCGCAAAAGAGTCAGACATGATTTAGCCACTAAACAACTGGAGAGAGACTCCTAGGGCAGGTATATGATATATCTTATTTCTAGCTGTGGCCACGGCCTGAAGCCCAGTACACTGTAGCTCTTCTTAAACAGCAGCAACAACTGCAAGTGCTAAATAGTGCCATACCTGGATAAAGGCCTTTTGTGTCTTATTTAAGCTTTACCACTTTATCCGTGAAGCACGGAGAGGTCCAGGAACTTGCTAAGGTCACTTATCAAGCATTGTAACCGGAGAGCCCTCTTTCCAGTCTAGTGTTACAGGAGTCTCCTCTTCATCCTTCAAATCTCAGTTTAAATGTCACTTCCTCCATGGAGCTGGAGGAATTCTCTAGTGGGTAAATTAGGAGCCCAGGCTCTGGACTCCCCAGTCCCTGCCCTTTGAATCAGGGTACCGTTACACGTTTTACATCCTGTGTCAGGGAGAAGCCTCCGAGGAGCACAGTTGGGTTTTGACTACTCTATACTCACAGCACTTAGAACTGAACAGTATAGAAAGTAAATATTTAAGTGAATGAACAGCATAAATTGTTAATAGCAACAAAAACTTTATTAAATTTGGCAATGCTATTTCATGATGAAGATGCCCCTAGACATAATGAAGTTACTAAAAGTTTATGAATTTTTCATCTATCTTTTCTTAAATGATTTTTACAAACATAGTTATAATAAATGTAGCACACTGAATTCTTATGGTACATTCATAAAAACTGAAAGACATCCTTGAATATTCATTTATGTATTGGGTCTGTGAAAAATAACTTAGAAACATTTGATAATTTATTTGATTAAATGAACAGATACCCATGTATATTTGATCCTCTGTTGTTTTTGTTTTAAGTAAAAGTCATCTGTGCATGGGGGGAAAAAAAGCTAAAAGGATTTAAACCAACATGTTAGCAGAAGTATTTCTGGGAGCTAACACAGTATGACTTCTAAAATTTTGTTTCTAACTTTCATTATTATGAAAATGTTTAAACAAAAACAAGAATAGTTCAATGAAGACCCTCTACCTAGATGTTACAGTTGTTAATATTTTGCTACATTTGCTTTTTCTCTCTGCACATAGACAGACACACATACACCCACGTCCTTACCAGTTTATAGGTGCCTGCATGTACATACTCACCTTTTTTTGCATCACTATTTGCAAGTAAGTAACAGACACTAACACTTTGCCCGTAAACATGAAAGCATGTATTACTAAGAATAAGATATAGCCACAGCACTATTATTACACCTAAGAAAATTATCAATTTTATGATAATATGGAATGTTCCAATTCCTATCTAATTTTCCCCATTTGTTCTAGAAATATATTCTATATAGGTGAAGGGAATTAAGAAATAAAAACCTCTAGTTATAAAATAAATAAGTCACATGGCTATAATAAACAGCATAAAGAGTATGGTCAATAATATGGAAGTAACTTTTAATGGGAACAGATTGTTACTAGACTTACGACATTGATCATTTCATAATGTATGCAGATATATAAAATCACTATGTAGTACGCTTGAAAGTTATAGAATATTATATAGCAACTATATCTCAATAAAAAGAGAACATTTTAAGATGTTATTATGTAGGGTTTCCCTGGTGGCTCTGTACTAAAGAATCCACCTGCTAATACAGGAGACACACGTTCAATCCGTGATCCAGGAAGATCCCACAAGATGTGCAGCACCTAAGCCCCACAAGCCAGAGCTACTGAAGCCAGTGAGCTCTAGAGGTTGTGCTCTGCAACATGAGAAGCCATAGCAATGAGAAGCCCGTGCACCTCTTGCACTTTAAATTGGTGCAAGATTATTTCAAAAAATAAAAATAAATAAATTGGTGCAAGATTATTTCAATCCCCAAGTGTATTGTGAGGCAGGAATGAAGGATCAGTTTCCCAGTGTAGCACCCTTTAACACTCCATTCTTCTTCATGGTCTGCCTGAGATCCACTCCTCCAGAAAAGAGAGTTTAAATACTTTGAATTGATTGTGTAAGGGTCTGTGAAGTTTGGAGGTACTATAAGTATACCTTTCATTTATATGCAATGGAGTTGCCTCAGGTCTTACGACCTTGTGGGTGCAAAGAGTGTCACCTTGGCAATAATCATGCTCCATGCTGCACTGGTGGCATCTTGGCCAAGGCTAACTACTTCTGGATTTCACTACCAGTGCATTGGAGCCCTTGAGGTGTCCAAGCCCTTTGTTCTGTTTGGTGCACAGCATTGTTTTCCAGAGCTTTGGATCTAGGCTGCCTGGGGTCAGATCCCAGCTTTGTTGCATACTAGCTGTGTGATCAAAGGAAGTTGTTAACCTGCTTGAGTTTTATCTTTGAAACAATGAAGATGAATACTAGTATTCTACTTCATAGGGCTGTTATAAGGGTTACATGAGTTTAAACACATGCATAAGTCCTCTTGGAGGAGCTCACCATTAGCCCTACCATGGAGACATCAGACTCCAGGACTGGGCTGCCACAGGCCAAACTACAGGGAGGGAGTGCCGCACTAACTATGAGCAGAAAATTGAATTAAAAGGTTTACTGAACATGGCCCATGCCTTGAGAACCTCATGAACAGTATGAAAAGGCAAAAAGTTATGACACTGAAAGATGAACCCTCCATGTCAGTAGGTGTCCCATATGCTATTGGAGAAGAATGGATAAATAGCTCCAGAAAGAATGAAAAGGATGAGACAAAGCAGAAACAACACTCAGTTGTGAATGTGTCTAGTGGTGAAAGTAAAGTTCAAGGCTGTAAAGAACAATATTGCACTGGAACCTGGAATGTTAGGTCCATGAATCAAGATAAATTGGATGTCAAACAGGAGATGACAAGAGTGAACGTGGATGTGTTTGGAATCAGTGAACTAAAATGGACCGGAATGGGCAAATTTAATTTAGATGACCATTTTATCTACTACTGTAGACAAGAATCCCTTAGATGAAAAGAAGTAAACCTGAAAGTAAACAAAAGAGTCCTAAATGCAGTCAGTCAGTTCAGTTACTCAGTCATGTCCGACTCTTTGCAATCCCATGAACTGCAGCACTCCAGGCCTCCCTGTCAATCACCAACACCTGGAGGTTGCTCAAACTCATGTCCATCGAGTTGGTGATGCCATCCAACCATCTCATCCTCTGTCGTCCCCTTCTCCTCCTGTCTTCAGTCTTTCCCAGCATCAGGATCTTTTTCACTGAGTCGGTTCTTCGAATCAGGTGGCCAAAGTATTGGAGCTTCAGCATCAGTCTTTACAATGAATATTCAGGACTGATTTCCATTAGGATTGACTGGTTTGATCTACTTGCAGTCCAAGGGACTCTCAAGAGTTTTCTCCAACACCACAGTTCCAAAGCATCTCTTCTTCGGTGCTCAGCTTTATTTATGGTCCAATTCTCACATCCATACATGACTGCTGGAAAAACCATAGCTTTGACTAGATAGGCTGTTGTCTGCAAAGCAATGTCTCTGCTTTTTAATATGCTATCTAGGTTGGTTATAGCTTTTCTTCCAAGGAGCAAGCATCCTTTCATTTCATGGCTGCAGTCACTATCTGTGGTGATTTTGGAGCCCAAGAGAATAAAGTCTGTCACTCTTTCCGTTTTTACCCCATCTGTTTGTCATGAGGTGATGGGACCAGATGCTATAATCTTGGTTTTTGTAATGTTGATTTTAAGCCAGCTTTTTCACTCTCCTCTCATCAACAGGGTCTTCAGTTCCTCTTCACTTTCTGCCATAAGGGTGGTGTCATCTGCATATCTGAGGTTATTGATATTTCTTCTGGCAATCTTGATTCCAGCTGTGCTTCATCTAGCCCAGCATTTCACGTAATGTACTCTGTATACCAGTTAAATAAGCAAGGTGACAATATACAGCCTTGACGGACTCCTTCTCCATTTGGAACTAGTTCATTGTTCCATGTCCGGTTCTAACTGTTGCTTCCTGACCTGCATATAGGTTTCTCAGGAGGCAGGTCAGGTGGCCTGGTATTCCCATCTCTAGAAGAATTTTCCAGTTTGTTGTGATCCACACAAAGGCTTTGGCATAGTCAATAAAGCAGAAATAGATGTTTTTCTGGAATTCTCTTGCTTTTTCCATGATCCAGTGGATGTTGGCAATTTGATGTCTGGTTCCTCTGCCTTTTGTAAAACCAGCTTGAACATCTGGAAGTTCACAGTTCATGTATTGCTGAAGCCTGGCTTGGAGAATTTTGAGCATGACTTTACTAGCATGTGAGGTGAGTGCAACTGTGCAGTAGTTTGAGTATTCTTTGGCATTGCCTATCTTCGGGATTGGAATGAAAATGGACCTTTTCCAGTCCTGTGGCCACTGGTGAGTTTTCCAAATTTGCTAGCATATTGAGTTTAGCCCTTTAACAGAATCACCTTTTAGGATTTTAAATGGCTCAGCTGAAATTCCATCACTTCCACCAGTTTGTTTGTAGTGATGCTTCCTAAGGCCCACTTGATTTCGCACTCCAGGATGTCTGGCTCTAGGTGAGTGAGCATACTATCATGGTTATCTGCGTCATTAAGATCTTTTCTGTACAGTTCCTCTGTGTATTCTTGCCACCTCTTAATATCTCCTGCTTCTGTTTAGTCCATACTATTTCTGTCCTTTATTGTGCTCACCTTTGCATGAAATGTTCCCTTGGTATCTCTAATTTTCTTGAAGAGATCTCTAGTCTTTCCCATTCCACTGTTTTCCTCTATTTCTTTGCATTAATCACTTAGGAAGACCTTTTTTTTCTTTTATCTCTCCTGGCTATTCTTTGGAACTCTGCATTCAAATGGGTATATCTTTCCTTTTCTCCTTTGCTTCTCTTCTTTTCTCAACTATTTGTAAGTCCTCCTCCAACAACCACTTTGTCTTTTTTGCATTTCTTTTTCTTGCAGATGGTCTTGATCACTGCTTCCTATACAATGTCATGAACCTCCGTCCATAGTTCTTCAGACATTCTGTCTATCAAATCTAATCCCTTGAATCTATTTGTCACTTCCACCGTATAATTGTAAGAGATTTTATTTAGGTCCTACTTGAATGGTCTAGTTGTTTTCCCTACTTTCTTCAATTTAAGTCTGAATTTAAATATAGTACTTGGGTGCGGTCTCAGAAAAATGGAATGATCTTGGTTCATTTCCAAGACAAACCATATAATATCACACTAACCCAAGTCTATGCCCCAACCACTATTGTGAAAGAAACTGAAATTGAATGGTTCTATGAAGACCCTCAAGACCTTCTAGAATTAACATTAAAAAAAAAATACTGTCCTTTCATCATAGGGGACTGGAATACAAAAGTAAGAAGTCAAGAGATACCTGGCAAGTTTGGCCTTGAAGTACAAAATGAAACAAGGGCAAAGGCTCACAGAGTTTTTCCAGAGAAAGCACTGGTCATAGCAAACAATCTCTTCCCACAAAACAAGAGATAACTCTACACATGGACATCCTCAGATGGTCAACACCAAAATCAGATTGATTATATTCTTTGTAGCTGAAAATGGAGAAGCTCTATACAGTCAGCAAAAACAAGACCAAGATCTGACTCAGATCATGAGCTCTTTATTGCAAAATTCGGACTTAAATTGAAGAACGTAGGGCAAACCATTAGGCCATTCAGGTATGACCTAAATCATATCCCTTATGATTATACAATGGAAGTGTCAAATAGATTTAAGGAATTAGATCTGATAGAGTACCTGAAGAACTATGGAGGGAGGTTCATAACACTGTATAGGAAGTGGTGATCAAAACCATCCCCAAGAAAAAGAAATGCAAAAGGCAAAGTGGTTGTCTGAGGAGGCCTTACAAATAGCTGAGAAAAGAAGAGAAGTGAAAGGCAAAGGAGAAAAGGAAATATATACCCATCTGAATGTAGAGTTCCAAAGAATAGCAAGGAGAGATAAGAAAGCATTACTAAATGAACAATCCAAAGAAATAGAGGTAAACAGTAGAATGGGGAAAAGTAGAGGTCTCTTCAAGAAAATTAGAGATTCCAAAGCAATATTTCATATAAACATGGGCACAATAAAGGACAGAAATGGTATGTACCTAATGGAAGCAGAAGAAATTAAGAACAAGTGGCAAGAATACACAGAAGAACTATACCAAAAACGGTCTTAATGACCTGGATAACCATGATGGTGTGATCACTCCCCTAGAGCCAGACATCCTGGAGTGTGAAGTCAAGTGGGCCTTAAGAAGCAGCACTACGAACAAAGCTAGTGGAGCTGATGGAATTTCAGCTGAGCTATTGAAAATCCTAAAATGTGATGCTGTTAAAGTGCTCCATCCAATATGTCAGCAAATTTGGAAAACCAGCAAAGGCCACAGGCCTGGAAAAGGTCCATTTTCATTCCAATCCCAAAGAAAGGCCACGCCAAAGAATGTTCAAACTACCACACAATTGCACACATTTCACATGCTTGCAAAGTAGTGCTCAAAATCCTTTAAGCTAGACTTCAACAGTACATGAACCAAGAACTTCCAGGTGTACAAGCTGGATTTAGAAAAGATAGAGGAACCAGAGATCAAATTGCCAACATCCATTGTATCATAGAAAAAGCAAGAGAATTCCAGAAAACCACTTATTTCTGCTTCATGACTATATTAGAGCCTTTGACTGTGTGGATCACAACAAATTGTGGAAAATTCTTAAAAGAGGTGGGAATACCAGACCACTTGACCTCCCTCTTGAGAAATCTGTATGCAGGTCAAGAAGCAACATTAGAACTGGACAATGAATATCTGACTGATTCCAGACTGTGAAAGGAGTATGTCAAGGCTGTACGTTGTCAACCTACTTATTTACCTTCTTTGCAGAGCACATCATGCAAATTGCGGGGCTGGATGAATCACAAGCTGGAATCAAAATTGCCAGTAGATATATCAATAACCTCAGATATGCAGATTACACCACCCTAATGGCGAAAAATAGAAGAGGAACTAAAGAGCCTCTTAATGAAAGTGAAAGAGGAGAGTGAGAAAAATTGTCATAAAACTCAACATTCAAAAAACTAAGGACATGGCATGTGGTCCCATCACTTCGTGGCAAATAGATGGTGCAAAAATTGAAACAGTGACAGACTTTATTTTCTTGGGCTTCAAAATCACTGCAGACAGTGACTGCAATCATGAAATTAAAAAGAAGCTTGCTCCTTGGAAGAAAAGGTATGACAAACCTAGATAGTGTAATAACAGCAGAGACATCACTTTGCTGAAAAAAGGCCTATATGGTCACAGGCAGCCCACTCCAGTATTCTTGCCTGGAGAAACCCAAGGACAGAAGAGCCTGGCAAGCTACAGTCCATGGGGTCACAAAAGTCAGACCCAACTGTGAAACTAACACACACACACATGGTTTTTCAAGGAGTCATGTATGGATGTCAGAGTTGACATAAAGAAGGCTGAGTGCTGAAGAATTGATGCTTTCCAATTGTCATGCTGGAGAAGACTCTTGAGAGTCCCTTGGAAAGCAAGATCACACCAGTCAATACTAAAGGAAATCAACCCTGAATATTCATTGGAAGGACTGATGCTGAAGCTGAAGCTCCAATAGTTTGGTCACCTGAGGTGAAGAGTCATCTTACTGGAAAAGAACCTGATACTGGGAAAGATTGAAGGCAGGGGAAGAAGGGGGAGACAGAGGATGAGATGGTTGGATGGCATCATTGACTCCATAGACATGAGTTTGAGCAAACTCCAGGAGACAGTGAAGGACATGTAAGCCTGGCGTGCTGCAGTCAATGAGGTTGCAAAGACCTGGACACGTCTGAACAAAAACTGAGCATGGCCCTGCCCACCAGAGCAAGAGCCAGTTTTACCCACAGCCAGTTCCTCCCACCAGGAAGCTTCCACAACCTCTTATCTTCATCCATCAGAGGGCAGACAGAATGAAAATCACAACCACAGAAAACTAACTAAACTGATCACATGGATCACAACCTTGTCTAACTCAATGAAACTATGAGCCATGCTGTGTAGGGCCATCCAAGACAGACGGGACACAGTGGGGAGTTCTGACAAAATGTGGTCCACTGAAGCAGTGAATGGAAAACCACTTCAGCATTTTTGGCTTGAGAACCCCATGAAAGGTATGAAAAGGCAAAAAGATATGACACTGAAAGATGAGTCCCCCAGCTCAGTAGGGGTCCAGTATGCTTCTGGGAACAGTGGAAAAATAGCTCCAGAGAGACTGAAGAGGCTGAATCAAAGCAGAAATGATGCCCAGTTGTGGATGTGTCTGGTGGTGAAAGTAAAGTTCAATGCTGTAAAGAACAATACTGCATAGGAACCTGGAATGTTAGGTCCATGAATCAAGGTAAACTGGATGTCATCAAATAGGAGATGGCAAGAATGAACACGGACATTTTAAGAATCAGTGAATTAAAATGGATGAGAATGGGTAAATTTAATTCAGATGACCTTTATATCTACTAATGTGGGCAAGAATCCCTTAGAAGAAATGGAGTAGCCCTCATAGTCAACAAAAAAGTCCAAAATGCAGTACTTGGGTCCAATCTCAAAATGACAAAATGATCTAGGTTCGTTTACAAGGCAAACTATTCAACATCATAGTATTTCAAGTCTATGACACAACTACTAATGTCAAAGAAGCTGAAATTGAACAGTTCTATCAAGGTTTACAAGATCTTCTAGAACTAATACCAAAAAAAGATGCCCTTTTCATCACAGAGAACTGGAATACAGAAGTAGGAAGTCAAAGAATACCTGGAATAATAGGCAAGTTTGGCGCTGGGGTTCAAAATAAAGCAGGGTAAAGGCTAACAGAGTTCTGCTAAGAGAACATACTGGACATAGCAAAGACACACTTCCAACAACACAAGAGATGATTCTACACATGGACATCACCAGATGGTCAATACCAAAATCAGACTGATTATACTGTTTGCAGCTGCAGGTGGAGAAACTCTGTACACGCAGCAAAAAACAGACCAGGAGCTGACTGTGGCTCAAACCATAAGCTCTTTACTGTGAAATTCAGACTTAAGTTGAAGACAGTAGGGAAAACTGTTAGACCATTCAGGTATGACCTAACTCATATCCCTTATGATTATACAGTAGAAGTGTCAAAAAGATGCAAGGGATTAGATCTGGTAGACAGAGTATCTGAAGAACTAGGGATGGAGGTTCGTAACACTGTACAGAAGGTGCTGACACAAAACTATTCTGAAGAAAAAGAAACACAATATGACAAAGTGGTTGTCTGAGGAGGCCTTACAAATAGCTGAGAAAAGAAGAGAAGTGAAAGGCAAAGGAGAGAAGAAAAGATATACCCAACAACGCAGAGTTTCAGAGAATAGCAGGGAGAGATAAGAAAGCCTTCTCAAACGGACAATGTGAAGAAATAGAGGAAAATAATAGAAAGGGGAAAACTAGAGATCTCTTCAAGAAAATTAAGAGATACCAAGGGAACATTTCATGCAAAGATGAGCACAATAAAGGACAGAAATTGTAAGGACCTAACAGATGCAGAAGAGATTAAGAACAGGTGGCAAGAATATACAGATCTGTACAGAAAAGATCTTAATGACCCTAATAACCATGATAGTGTGGTCACTCACCTAGAGCCAGACATCATGGAGTGTGAAGTCATGTGGGCCTAGAATATGAAGTCAAGTGGGCCTTAGGAAACATTACTAAAAATCAAAGCTAGTGGAGGTGATGGAACTCCAACTGAGCTATTTCAAATCCTAAAAGCTGATGCTGTTAAAGTGCTGCGCTCAGTATGCCAGCAAATTTGGAAAACTCAGCAGTGGGCACAGGACTGGAAAAATTCAGTTTTCATTCTAATCCCAAAGAAGGGCAGTAGCAAAGAATGTTCAAACTACCGCACAACTGCACTCATTTCACATGCTAGCAAGGCAATGCTCCAGTCCTTCAAGTTAGACTTCAGTAGCACGTTAACCGAGAACTTCTAGATGTACAAACTGGATTTAGAAAAGACAGAGGAACCAGAGAAAAAAATGCCCACATCCATTGTATCATAGAAAAAGCAAGGGAATTCCAGAAAAACATCTCCTTCTGCTTCATGACTATTCTAAATCCTTTGGTTGTGTGGATCACAACAAGTTATGGAAAATTCTTAAAGAGATGGAAACACCAGACCACCTTACCTGTCTCCTGAGAAACCTGCATGCAGGTCAAGAGGCAACAGTTAGAATTGGACATGGATGAAAGGACTGGTTCCAGACTGGGAAAGGAGTATGTCACGGCTATATATTATCACCCTGCTTTTTTAACTTCAATGCAGAGTACATCATGTGAATTGCTAGGCTGGATGAAGCACAAGCTGGAATTAAGATTTCTGGGGGTAATATCAATAACCTCAGACATGCAGATGACACCACCCTTATGGCAGAAAAGGAAGAGAAACTAAAGAGTCTCTTGATGAAGGTAAAAGAAGAAAGTAAAACAACTGGCTTAAAACTCAGCATTGAAAAAAACAAAGATCATGGCATCTGGTCCCATCAATTCATGACAAATAGATGGGGAAAAGAATGGAAACCTTGAGATTTTATTTTCTTGAGCTCTAAAATCACTGAAGAAGGTGACTGCAGCTTGCTCCTCAGAAGAAAAGCTATGACAAAACAAGACAGAGTATTAAAAAGCAGTGACATCACATTGCTGACCAATGTCCATATCATCAAGGCTATTGTTTTCCCAGTAGTCATGTACAGATGTGAGAGTTGGACCATAAAGCAGGCTTAGCACCAAATATCGATGCTTTCCAACTGTGGTACTGAAGAAGACTCTTGAGAGTCCCTTGGACAGCAAGGAGATCAAACCAGTCAGCCCCAAAGGAAGTCAACCCTGATAACTCATTGGAAGGCCCAATGCTGAAGCTGAAGCTCCAATACTTTGGTCACCTGATGCAAAGAGCCGACTCACTGGAAAAGACCCTGATATTGGGAAAGATTGAGGGCAGGTGAAGGGGGTGACAGATTATGAGATGGTTGGATGGCCTCATCGATTCAATGGACATGAGTCTGAGCAAACTCTGGGAGATAGTCAAGGACAGGGAAGCCTGGCATGCTGCAGTCCATGGGGTTGCAAAGAGTTGTACATGACTTAGCATCTGAACAACAACAAGAAGCATGTAAATGCCACGTAAGTGTTAGCAATAATCAATACTGTTACAGAAGAAGTGCTATTGGAGTCCAATAATTTGCAAAGTTTTAGATCACTTATTTTTTTCTACTTCAAAAACTAAGGTAAAAATTACAGACGTCCACCTTTCCCAGGAGAGGAAACTGATTCACAGAGATTTAATGTAACTTGCTCATGATCTTAACTACTGTACTGTGCTTCTCTCTTTTATAGAAATATTCTCCCTGAATTCTACTTAAACAATTAAGAAATGTTTCCTTACAGATGATAGTAGGTTTTGAATTTTTTATTTTAACTGAAGAAAGAACTTGTAAGTCATTTGGTTGTCTATGACTCCCTTGAGTTTACTTTAGATTAAGCCCATTTTAAGTATCTCAGCATTGCAGAGACCCTCCTACGATAATAAAATTTGCACATCTTGCTCATTCTAAAGTAAACAAACATGGTTATGATTATCTGAGCTATTTGTCAGTAGAAAAGCATAAGAAAAAAATCTCTATATGTGCTTTTTCTTAGCCAGCTAAATCCCAAATGTGTAAATAATTTCCTTTTTTCTAAATATGGTACTTTAATTATGGGTAAATAATTTTTGTCATTGGAAGCTGCTGCCTTTATCAAGTGCCTGCTAAATATCTTTAAGTGAAAAAGGTGTTTCATTTTCGCTTTACTTCTAAGTGTTTGTGTCAGTCTGGATGGAATCAGGAGAGAGATGCCAGCCACACAGTAATTTCCACAGTGAAAGTTGAAAACCTAAGGAGATACCACTTCACATCCACTGGAATGGCTAAACTGGAAGGTTGACAATACCAGATGTTGTGGAAGTGTGACACTACTCGAACCTTCATCTTTTTAAACTGGAAGGTAAAATGGTACAGTCTCATTGGAAAACACTGTGATAGTTCTTAAAAGAAATGTTTACACATCTGCCCTATGACTCAGCAATTCCTCTCGGAAGGTTGCACCCTGAGCCTTTAGTTCACTGATTTCTGAAGCTTTGCCTGCAACCGTTCAAAGGCTTTTTCAGGAATACATAACTGGGAAGGACTTCCTGATGCCTCCATTTATGGACTTCATTTTCTCCTTACAGACCATCACTGCGGAGTGGTGTTGGTGGTCCATTTGGGAGTGCTGCTCTACAGAGCAAGTTAATTAGCAGTCTCCTTGGCTCCAGGAGCAAATGATACAAACCAAAAGACCAATACATTAGCCAAACGCACAATTAAATTAAGTAAATTGTTCAGGTGTTAAGGGATGAAGGTTTTAATTGGGCAATTATGAGGAATGTCTTAAGAAATACCGAAAGAGCAGAGGAAAAAGAAGAAAACCACTACAGGAGTTAAGTCAATTAACCCTCTTTAACCTTAGATTCTTCATATAAAATATTAGATGGGCTGTCTAAGATTTGTTCAGTTTGTAGATGGATGAGTCTAATCTCTCTCCATGCCTGCTCCTCTACTTGGTTTGGCCCCGCCCCCCTCGCCCCCGCCCCCATCTCTCCACAATGCTATTCCAACAGCTTCCTCTCGTCTGGCCAGAAAGATTTCTAAAATGTGAGTCTGCTTAAGTCACTATGCTGCTTAAAATCTCTCATTTATTTAAAAACTCTGTTGCTCTTGATATAAAAAAATAAATAAGACTTCGAGGCAACCAAGAAGCTAGCTGGACAGCACTGGCTCTTAAATTTGGGGAAAATACTCTTGGGCACAAGAATATCAGAACACAGTTTTCCCTACTAACCTCCCAAGATGAAGTGCTGCTAGCTCAGAGACTTTGTCAATGGTAAACCTTAATAAAGGACACAATGGTAAAACATGAACATACTTACCTATTAAATGTACACTTTTGCCTACTAAAACTTTTCCCAGTGATAAACATGATGCTAGAGAGTGATTTCTTTGGTGTGGAGGTGGGAGAGGTGGAGAATGGGACCGGGAAGACAAACAGGGAGCATTGATAGCATTGATAATATTCATTTTTAAATATAGGTTGTGGGGACACAGGTTTTGTTAAATTATTTTCCATTTTTTTATGTTGTATTAAAAACACACATACATAAAGTTCCTCTCCATGCTTCCAGTACAAGTAACCACAAGTATATCTTTTCCCTTGCACTCCTTTTCCATACAGCAAGGTGAAGTAAGTTTTTCATATGTATATTTTGCATTTTTCAAGTCCAGTTTATATGGGTGATTTTGTACCTAATCTTGACACAGCAGATGGCAGTGTAGGTCCAGTTTCCTATAATAACATGGACATGTTCATAGATGAAATTTATTTTAGCTGGAAAATTATGGTTTTAAATGGTTAATATGCAAAAAGTAAAATTATAGAAACTCATGACTTCCTTCCTGGGGACTTTAAGATGTATTTTCTAATTATATTAAACTCATTAAAATATTTCATTAATAAAGTAAAAGCTAATTCTTAAGCAGGAATAGGAATCATCACTTCCAAAGAATACTGAGCAATCCTCATTTTCACAAGACTGGAGCAATGTCTGAGTGAGAACTTCAAGTTTGACTTTGACAAGTAAAACCCATTCATAACGTTATTTATGAATGTCCAGGTTTTCTTACCATGGTGTAGGATTACATTTTTGGCAAGAATTTAAAAAAAAAAATCAAACACAAAGAGTTCAATGAAATCAATTTTAAGAACAGCAGGTATGAGGTAACAGCCAGTACATTTTCTTTGCATCCCTCTCACCTGTTTTACAGATTTTTCCAGATTCTTTTGAATCTGCTGCTTCCCTTGAAAAATGTTAGCTGCTCAGTAGCGTCCAGCTCTTTGTGACCCCATGAACTATAGCCTGCCAGGCTCCTCTGTCCATGGATTTCTCCAAGAAATCCAAGTGTGTTGCCATTTCCTACTCCAAGGGATCTTCCCAGCTGAGGGATTGAAACTGAGTCTTCTGCATTGCAGGCAGATTCTTTACCCTCTGAGCCACCGGGGAAGCCCATCCCTTGGCAAGAACTATAAGGAAGCACAGCAAGATGGAGGAGAGTCCAAGTTCTACTTAAACAGAACCAGATCAAATTCCTGCTTTGATGCTGATGCCCGTGTGACTTAGGGGAAGTTCACTGGCCTCTATGAGTCTGTTTCTTTTACTGAAAAATGGAAGTAATAACAGAATGTAGCATTTGGGGTTATTGTGATACTGTGTTCACAATATTAGCACAGGTAACTGTTTTGTTTTGTTTAGATTTAGGTATTTATTTATTTGGCTATGCCCAGTCTTAGTTGCTGCATGTGGGATATCTTCTCTTTCGGTATATAGGACCTAATTCTCTGACTAGGGATTGAACTTGGGCCCCTTGCCTTGAGTGCCAAGTCTTGGCCACTGGACCACGAGGGAAGTCTCCAGTATGACTGTTCTTGAGGGTTGCCAGGTTCTACTACCCGTGTTATCCCTTTGTATATGTTCTCTCCCTCTCCCTGCTTCTATAGAAGCTGTAAAAACAAATACCCATCACGAACATCTTTTTTCCCCAGCCTTTGGAGTGATGTGTGTTCAGTACACTGCTCTTCATTAGGCCCTGTTGTGTTTTTTTTTCTCTCTTTCTTTCTTCTCGTTCTCTCTTCCATTTGGAAATTCCTCTTCTCTTTCATTTTTCTCACCAGAGTTCTCTTTCATTTACTCCTAATTTCCAAAGAAATTAGTAACAGACCTTGTTTCCTCCTTCCCTGTTGGAGACACACCATCTCCTCTTCAAGTCCACACACCTTTCCCTGGGAAAGGCCCAGAAGAACTGAGAACTCCTTGCATTAGCTAGAAGATTCACCAGATGGGCTTTTCTGCCAATATTAGAAATATTTGAAAATGGGTCATGTTACAAAGACAGTTGAAAGTATTAAGCCACTGTAGAATTTTCATACTGTAGGAGAGATTTCTGAGATAATTTAACTTTGTATTTTACTTTGTACATATTTCTGAAAACTTCATGGATTTTTCTACAACACAATATAGCAGAGCAAGAATTACCTTCTATTTCTATAGAACATTGTTGGATGTGAACCAAAGTTTTAGTCATTCTATTCTTGAACACAGAAAACAAAGCAACCGATTATTTCACTAGTAATATATTAGAATACGCTCCTATTTATTGAATATTTACTATATATTAGGTGTAGGAATAAGTATCATAAGAGCATTATCTCAGTTTATTCTTTTTAAACAATATTTCTTTATTTGGCTCTGCTGGGTCTTATTCAGTCAGTTTAGTTCAGTCGCTCAGTCGTGTCTGACTCTTTGTGACCCCATGAATCGCAGCACACCAGGCCTCCCTGTCCATCACCAACTCCCAGAGTTCACTCAAACTCAGGTCCATCGAGTCGGTGATGCCATCCAGCCATCTCATCCTCTGTCGTCCCCTTCTCCTCCTGCCCCCAGTCCCTCTCAGCATCAGGGTCTTTTCCAATGAGTCAACTCTTCACATGAGGTAGCCAGAGTATTGGAGTTTCAGCTTTAGCATCAGTCCTTCCAATGAACACCCAGGACTGATCTCCTATAGAATGGACTGGTTGGATCTCCTTGCAGTCCAAGGGACTCTCTCAAGAGTCTTCTCCAACACCACAGTTCAAAAGCATCAATTCTTCGGCACTCAGCCCTCTTCACAGTCTAACTCTCGCATGCATATATGACCACAGGAAAAACCATAGCCTTGACTAGATGGGTCTTATTACATGGGATCTAATTCCCTGTGTGTGTGTTCTCAGTTGCTCAGTCACATCTGACTTTGAGACCTCATGGACCGTAGCCCTTCAGGCTCCTCTGTTCATGGGATTTTCTGAGGTAAGAGTACTGGAGTGGGTTACCATTTCCTTCTCCAGGGAATCTTCTCAACCCAGGGATCAAACTCATGTCTCTTGAGTTTCTTGCATTGGCAAGCAGATTTTTTTTTTTTTTTTTTTTTTTTACTGCTGAGCCACCAAGGAAATTCCCTGACCAGGTATCAAACCCAGGACCTTGGTAGCCACTGGACTACCAGGGAAGTCCTATGAGCTTATTCTTAAAAAAGCTAAAAGTCAACTGTAGATAGAGTATTATCCTCATATCACAGATGATAAAACTGAGTCTTAGAGAAGTTACATAACTTGAGTGTGATTAGATAGTTACATAAGGATAAAGCCAAATCAATCTAACTCTGGAGTCTAACCTCAGTGTTACTATTTTTTAAAAATTATTGAACATATAATTGATCTATAATGTTATATTAGTTTCAGGTGAACAGCATGATGATTCTGTATATGTAGGTATTGCAAAATGATCACCACCAAAAGTCTCATTAACATCAATCACCACACAGAGCTAGAATTCTTTTTCATATGATGAGAACTTTTAAGATCTACTCTCTTAGCAACTTTCAAATATACAATAAGTATAATTAGCTGTAGTCACCATGCTGCACATTAGATTTCCAGGATTTATTTCTTTTATAACTGGATGTTTGTACTTTTTTGACCACTGACTATCACTCATTTTGCTCAACATTACTATTCTACAGTAATCAGTGAGTACAAGGCAAATATTCCTGGTGAAATGGGCCAGAGTCTAAATGAAATTCAATGACACCCCACTCCAGTACTCTTGTCTGGAAAATCCCATGGATGGAGGAGCCTGGTGGGCTGCAGTCCATGGGGTCAGTATGAGTCTGACATAACTGAGCGACTTTACTTTCACTTTTCACTTTTATGCACTGGAGAAGGAAATGGCAACCCACTCCAGTGTTCTTGCCTGGAGAATCCCAGGGATGGCAGAGCCTGGTGGGCTGCCATCTATGGGGTCGCACAGAGTCGGACACGACTGAAGCGACTTAGCAGCAGCAGTAGCAGCAGCAGCTTCATCTTACTAAAACTAATTTTCAATTACCAAGAAACTTATCCATCCACAAATTTATTAGGCACTTATCATCTGAAAGCCACCCTTAATTTCTCCTTTTCCTTCCCACTCCCAATAAATCCACCTGTAAGTCCTCCTGACTTTGTTTCAAAGGGTCTAGTTCTCTTCCTCTTCTTCTCCTCCATCCTAGTCTAAGCTAATATCTCTGCTTCCTGTACAACAGCCTTTTAACTGCGCTCTCTTCTGATCTGTACACATGCTATTAACTTACATGTTTGTTTCTACCTCTTTCACTCCCATGTAAATGCCACAGGAGCCAAGACTCAGTCCCGGTCAAAGCTGTGAACCCAGGACATAAAACATGCCTGGTACATCGTGAATAAATATTTGTTGGTTGGATAAATTTAACACTTAGTGCCAGGACCCAGGAGAAAGGAGCAGTGACCTCACAAAAGACTGAGTCAGACTTGACTGTGAGTATTTGGGAGTCTCTGGTGGAGGCATGGATCAACAGTGGCCTGAATAAATATTTATTGGTTGGATAAATTTAACACCTCCCAGGGAGCTTAGTGGTAAAGAACCTGCCTGCCAATGCAGGGCATGTAAGAGACATGGGTTCGATCCCTGGGTCAGGATGATCCTCGGGAGTAGGAAACGGCAACCCACTCTAGTACTGTCGCCTGGAAATTTTCATGAAGAGGAGTCTGGCGGACTACTGCCCATGGGGTCACAAAGAATTGGACCTGACTGAGCACACACACACACAAATTTAACACTGGGCATACAAAGATGAAGAAAAGCACATGCTGTATCCTCATGGACTGTACTATATGTTAGTGGAAACAGATACATATAGAGATACATAATGCAGTGTGATTACTGTTCTAAAAGGGGCACACAAAAGATTTAGTTCATAGTGGTGCAAAAAGGCAGAGTGAGCAATTCTACTTGGTGGATGCAAAGATCTGGGGAAAGTTTACAGATGCTTCATAAGATCTTCTAGATTAAAGAAGCGTTAACTGGGTGGAAGAGAAGAAAGAATATTCCAGGAAGAATAAACAGTATGTGCAAAGACAGGAAGGTCAGTTTCGGTAGGTGCTGCTTAGTGGGATGGAGAAGATGACTATAAATGACTTGATGTGATTAGAGCCAGTGGCACAATATATAGTGAGCAAATGTACAGTGGTACAATGTGCAATGTTACAGTTCATATAAAGCCAAACGTATAATGGTACATATTGAGGAATGGACAGAGTCTGATCATGAAGACATGAAGTATGCTTTACTAAGCAGCTCAAATTTAATTCTATAAATATTAGGGGTGCTGCCAAAGAGCTTGAAGCAGGGGAATAAAAATAGATTAACAGTTTAGGAAAAAACTTAACTCTGGTGATGTGAGAGGAATGGATTACAAAAGTTTGAGATGCGTTGACTCATTAAGACTCAGTAGTAAGACTTTCTCTCTGGTCAATATGGGAATAAGAGGGCCTCCTACCTGAACCATCTGACTTTAAAGGTCAGTGGGATTTGATTACAGAATTTCCAAAGGAATGGGGAAATAGAGACTCTTGGAGGATGCAGACAAAACCTTGTGTGCAGCAGGACCCAGAAGAAAGGAACAGTGACCCTACAAGAGACTGAGTCAGACTTGGCTGTGAGTGTTTGGGAGTTCTGGTGAAGGCACGGATCAACAGTGGCGTGCTGCAGGGTCAGGGGCACTGACAGGAGAAGTCCTGGGAGGCGCAGTATGCTGGCATAAGTCCTTTTGGAGGAGGTCAGCATTACCCCTACAATAGTCTGGCCTTAGGCCAAACTGCAGGGAGGGAACACAGTCCCACTCAGACTTCAATTGAAGAAAGAAGGGAAAACCATTTAGGTATCACCTAAACCCACTCCAGTATTCTTGCCTGGAGAATCCCAGGGACGGGGGAGCCCGGTGGGCTGCCGTCTCTGGGGTCGCACAGAGTCGGATACGACTGAAGCGACTTAGCAGCAGCAGCAGCAAACCAAATCCCTTATGATTATACAGTGGAAGTCAAATAGATTCAAGGGATTAGACCTGATAGAATGCCTGAAGAACTATGAATGGAGGTTCATAACACTGTACAGAAAGCAGTGATCAAAACATTCCCAAGGAAAAGAAAGGCAAGAAGACAAAATGGTTGTCTGAGGAGGCCTTACAAATAGCTGAGAAAATAAGAGAAGCAAAAAGCAAAGGAGAAAAGGAAAGACATATCCATCCAAATGCAGACTTCAAGAGAATACCAAGGAGAGATTTAAAAAAAAAAAAAAACACCCAAAACTCTTCTTATGGGTACAATGCAAAGAAATAGAGGAAAACAATAGAATGGGAAAGACTAGAGATCTCTTCAAGAAAATTGAAGATTCCAAGGGGAAATTTCTTGCAAAGATGGGCACAATAAAGGACGGAAATGGCAAGGACCTAACAGGAGGAGAAATAATTAAGAAGAGGCGGCAAGAATACACAGAACAACTGTACAGAAAAGGTCTTAATGACCTGGATAACCACGATGGTGTGGTCATTCACCTGGAGCCAGACATCCCAGAGTATGAAGTCAAGTGGACCTTAGGAAACATTGCTACAAACAAAGCTACTGGAGGTGACAGAATTCCAGCTGAGCTATTTCGAATCCTAAAAAATGATGCTGTTAAAGTGTCCACTCAATATGCCAGCAAACTTGGAAAACTTGGTAGTGGTCACATGACTGGAAAAGGTCAGTTTTCGTTCCAATCCCAGGAAAGGGCAATGCCAAAGAATGTTTCAGCTACCACACAATTGCACTCATTTCACATGCTAGCAAGATAATGCTTAAAATCCTTCAAGCTAGGCTTCAACAGTACATAAATCAAGAAATTCCATATGTTAAACTGGATTTAGAAAAGGCAGAGGAACCAGAGATCAAATTGCCAACATCCGCTGGATCATAGAAAAAGCAAGGGAATTCCAGAAAACAGCTACTTCTGCTTCACTGACTAAAGCCTTTGACTGTGTGGATCACAACAAACTATGGAAAATTCTTCAAGAGATGGGAATACCAGACCACCTTACCTGCCTCCTGAGAAACCTGTTTGCAGATCAAGAAGCAACATTAGAACTGGACACAGAACAAGGGACTGGTTCCAAATTGGAAAAGGAGTATGTCAAGGCTGTATATTGTTACCCGCCTTATTTAACTTATATGCAGAGAATATCATGTGAAATGCTGGGCTGGAGGAATCACAAGCTGGAATCAAAATTGCCAGTAGATATATCAATAACCTCAGATATGCAGATGACACCACCCCAATGGAAGAAAGTAAAGAGGAACTAAAGAGCCTCTTGATGAAAGGGAAAGAGGAGAGTGAAAAGGCTGGCTTAAAACTCAACATAGCATCCAGTCCCATCACTTCAAGGCAAACAAATGGGGAAACAATGGAAACAGTGATGGACTTTATTTTCTTGGGCTCTAAAATCACTGTGAATGATGACTTCAGTCTTGAAATTAAAAGATGTTTGCTCCTTGGAAGAAAAGCAATGACAATCCTAGACACCGTATTAAAAAGCAGAGACATAACTTTACCAACAAATGTCTATCTACTCAAAGCGAAGGTTTTCCCAGTAGTCATGTACAGATGTAAGAGGTGGACCATAAAGAAGGCTAAATGCCGAAGAATTGATGCTTTTGAACTGCGGTGCTGAAGAAGACTCTTGAAGTCCCTTGGACAGCAAGGAGATCAAACCAGTCAGTCCTAAAGGATATCAATCTTTGGATATTGGAATGTTCATTGGAATAGTCATTGGAAGGACTGATGCTGAAGCTGAAGCTCCAATGCTTTGGTCACCTGATGTGAAGAGCTGACTCATTGGAAAAGACCCTGATGCTGGGAAAGATTAGGACAGGAGGAGAAGGAAGCGAGAGAAAATGAGATGCCTGGATGGCTTCACTGTCAGTGGATATAAGTTGGAGCAAACTATAGGAGATGGTGAAGGACAGGGAAGCCTGGTGTGCTGCAGTTCATGGGATTGCAAAGAATCGGACATGTCTGAGCGATTGAACAACAACCTGAACCGTAGCAACAAACTATATAACAATGGTTTTCAAAACACTGAACATCAGCATCAGGCAACAAAGGACAGAGATCCTTTGAAACAGGAATTGAATGAGATGAGCCCTACAATAGATTGCTCCAGGTTACTGCCTTGGGAAAGTTTCCATTCTGTGGTGCAGGGAGGGGAAACCAGCGGGGGTCCCTGACTGAGGAGACAGAGCTGAGTCAGCTGAGTTCATAGAGCAGAGCACCAGAGAGGAGAGGGTTAATAGTGAGGGAAAGCCTGGGGATCTGCAGAGACTCTTCCTCCAGGATTCAGGAGAGTACTGAGGCCAGGGAAAGAACATTCAAAAGGATTAGAGAGATCAGTGCCTGACACTCATGCAAGGCCGTGAGCAACACCATTACCACCAGCCAAACTGGAAAAATCAATAATTCATGACATTGGGTAGATCAGTCAGGAAGGTTTTGTCTCAGTATAGAGCAATACTTATCCTTAGACTCAAGAGTGCTCTGGACTTACCTAGCAAACTGTAAAAGCTATACCTAAAAGGATCAAATTGTTTACAAGTTACCTATCTGCATTCCAGGACAAAACTCCAGAAGATTTATGGGAATACAAAAATATTCAGTCCTCAACAAGGTAAGATTGACAACATCTGGCATCCAGTCAAAAATGACCAGACCTACAAAGAAGTAGGAAAGCAAAATAACAATAAGAATAATCGATCAATTGCAACTGACTGGGAACCGACACACGTTAGAATTAGCAGAGAAGGGGATTAAAACAGTTACCTATAACTGTACTGCCTATTTTTAAAAAGTTGCTGTAGAGATACAGACGATATTAACAAGACCCTAACTGAACTTCTAAAGATGAAAAATTCTATCAGGATTATCTGACCATTGGATAAGAGTGTGGAGGCAAAAAAGGAGAGGGACATTGGGTGTTATATGCTGCCTTTGGGCTTCCCTCATAGCTCAGTCAGTAAAGAATCTGCCTGCAATGCAGGAGACCTGGGTTCGATTCCTGGGTCAGGAAGATCCCCTGGAGAAGGAAATGGCAAGCCACGCCAGTATTCTTGCCTGGAGAATTCCATGGACAGAGGAGCCTGGAGGGATACAGTCCATGGGATTGCAAGAGTCAGACACAATTTAGTGACTAAACCAACCAGCCACCAACCATGCTGCCATTAACATGAACAAGGATAAGGATGGGAAGATGTGAATTGGGGGAACTGAGTTTCAGGCTTATTAACTTTGAGGTGCTCCATGAGAGAACTCTGAGGAAGTCCAATGTTTAAGGGGTTGACAGAAAAAGAAGAACTTATTGGGATTTCCCTGATGGTCCACTGGCTAAGAATTCATGCTTCCAATGCAGGGGGCCCAGGTTCAATTTCTAGTCAGGGAACTAGATCCGACATTGCCACAACTAAGAGTCCACACGAGGCAACTAAAGATCCCGCATGCTGTAACACAGATTCCGCATGTCACAACTAAGACCCAGGGCAACCACATGCATGTACATGCATACCTATATTTTGAAAAGAAAGAAAAAGAGGAACTTAACAAACTGAATGTGAAGGTATTGTCCCTGAAGGAGAAGAAGGGCAAGAAGCCCTGTGCAAGCTAAAAGAGGCTCAGACTTCAAGGAGGGAATGTTGGCATGGTCCGTTGCTGCAAGAGTTCAAGTGGGAGGAAAACTGAGAAGTGGCTGAAATGGCCCCTGGATGGCAGGTAGGAGATCACTAGTCATCTCACACACATGATAGAAGGGATCCTATCTGTTAATGCTGTGTACCCACTGCATATTCCACAGTTTCGGGAACAGAGTGGGAGCTCAAAACCATCTGGTGAATGGATAGATGAATCCCATAAAGAGTTATGAGGTACGCTGTGCCTAGCAAATTAGATCAGACCTGCCCATTGTGATCAGAATTGTACCCAATTTAGTGGAGTCAGAAACATGAGCTAGACTGCAGTGGATTCAGTGAAGCCTGGAAAATGAGAGGAAGAAGGCCACAGGAAGATGTAGGATTGAGGAAATATTTTATTTGGGGTGGCGGTGCAGGTTTGAACAGTTTTGAGAAATCTGAAGAGCATGGAGGCAGAAAAACATGGTGCTTCAGATCACATGCTCAGGAGTTGAATTGTCTGAGCAGATTCTTTACCAGCTGAGCCACCAGGGAAGCCCCAGATGTTGTTTACTTGCAGAAACTGACTTCTCCGAGCCCTATTTCCCTGATCTGCTAGAGTACTCCCTACCTTAGAAGGCTGTTGTCAGGATTTGATATGGTAACTCATTGCAAAGTATCTGGAGCTGTCCCTGGCTCAAGGAATGCTGGCTGTGACTACCAAGAGGATAATGGGACCAGAAGAGATAGACAGGTGGGCCCAGATGGCAGGATGTCTAGAAGGAGTCTCATTTGAAGAGAGAAGAGGGAAGGAGAAAGGGTGGGATGGAGGTAGATAAACTTGAGAGAAATGAGGGACTTTGTGGGGCTGAAGTATATTTATGGGATGTGGGGCTTAAAATTGGTTTGAATTCTGAGAAAGGTTCTTTGGGATTTGAAAGGAACCATGCATCACAGCTCAGCAATGGAAAATGAAGGAGGATTCAAAGAAGATGTGTTAGAGATTCACGGGAGGAGAGGCTGGAAAAGGGTGTGGCCTGGGTCAACTTGAAATGATAGGTGGGAAGAGGCATTTACTTTGAGCATCTGTGTTGAATAAACATAGACTATTCATTAGCTATAATTCTAAAATATAGAGCACTAATCCCTAGTCTTGAGAGGTACCGCAGTATGGAAGTTTTTAGTCTGATTAGGGGAAAAAGAAGTCTGGAAAACATAACAGTTTGGGTTCTTTGGTTGTGGGTAAGACAAATGAGCTCTGGCTAATTTAAGCAAGAAAAAAGTTTTTGGAGTAGCTCACAAGATTTAAAGGCAAGCTGAAGAACTGTCTCAGAGAGCACAGAGCCAAAGGCTGCTGCTCCAGGGCTCCTATGGAACAAAAGCTGACATCTATCTCCATAGGGCCTCAGGCCTTCCAGGTGACAACCTCACCTCCACATATTTACCTCCAAATAGTTGCCTTCTTGTGTAAATTCCAGGGAGAGAATGGGTCTGATTGACTTGCCTCCAGGCACACGGTCACAATCAGACTGCTTTCTGAATGTGTGACTTCAATCACCCCCCATTCACTGTCAGTAAAGTTGGCTGGACCTAGAGAGAGATGGATCCAGGAAAAAAAAATCTAGTGTGTTTTTCTTTTCCTTCTCATTGTTCATCTGCTTTGTGCCAGGCATTTGTTAGGAGAAACAGATAACAGTCAATAAAGAGCAAAATCAGATATGGGCTCCACTTCTATGGAGGGTAGGATTGCGGGAGATGGATATTAATTCAGCACTAACTTAATGATTGTACAAGATATGCTCACTGGAAATGCATATCTCTAGGAAAGTAAGAGCCTAATCTGGCTTGAGGGTTGAGAAAAGACTTTCTAGAGGAAGAGATGCCAAAACTGAGATCTGAAGGATGAATGAAGAGCATGGCCAACACTGTAAGCAGCATGTGCAGAGTCTGTGACTGGAGGGAGCCTGTGTTATACCCTAGTTATCAGTTCATCCTGAAAATAGGACTTCTGTCTCAGCATCTGTCAAGTGTGACATAGGCACAGGTTTATAGACAACCCCACTTGTTTCTATTTGTGATATTGCTACACTTCAATTAATGAAAAAAAGGTTAATGTAGGTTAATGAGGTTGCCTACTTTTCTGAGGACGCAAATAATTAACTTCTTTGTATTTCAGTGATACATGTCTGTTGCTGTTTAGTTGCTCAGTTGTGTTGGACTATTTGTGACCCCATGGACTGTAGGACACCAGGCTTCCCTGTCCTTCACTGTCTCTAGGAGCTTGCTCAAACTCATGTCCATTGAGTCGAGATACATATCTAGAGATATAATGTAAATTTTGCAGTAAAAATTAAGTCACATTTCATCAAGGTGTAACTTTCCACGTGGCTCAGTGGTAAAGAATCTGTCTGACAAACAGGAGATGAAGGTTCAGTCCCTGGGCTGGGAAGATCCCCTGGAGAAGGAAAGGGCAACCCATTCCAGTATTCTTGACGGGTAAATCCCATGGACAGAGTAACCTGGTGGGCTACAGTCCTTGGCACTGCAGAGCTGGGCATGACTGAGCGATTAAATAGCAACAGTAGCCACTTTTTCTGGTATGCTAATCAGGATCGTGCTATATAACTCACAATAAAAAAAATATATAATTTAAAGCAAGTTGAAGAGTTTTATTTTAAATGGACTATTCTCTGTGGAGAATTTTGTGAAATTTGTATAAACTGCAAAAGCCAAGATAGATGCTTTCATATCTCTGTGTGTAGTCATTCATTAAATATGACACCTTAAAATGTGTCTACTAAATAAAATTAAATGTTTATCATAGATGTAATTATTTTGTTTCCACTTTAAAAATTCTAGCAATACTACATTCATTATTAAATGTAAAATAAAACAGTCATGAAAACACAGATCAAATTCCATAACTGTTCTTTAGAGGCATTTGTCATGCAAAAAACCTATTTCGCATAAAACTTGGTACATGAAAGTATTTTAAATATTAGAACAAAGTTTCAATATCACATTGGGCATCTTAATTCACAGAATTTGGGGGAACCTTTTGAAAACTCATTCACCACTATCAGTTTTTAAAACACTACCATTACTCCAAGAAGTTAGCCCTAAAACTTACATGTTTTTCTTTTAAAACAATCATAACCTGAAAGAAAGAGTATTTATATATAAATGACTAGACTTTAAAATGTTTGTTGCTGATTAGGCAAGCCAATCAATCTCAAAAATCCAATTTCAAAAATAAATGACATCCAATCCACTCTCCCTCCCCTGCCCTCAGGCAACCACTGATCTACTTTTTCCTCTCTCTGGAGAAATCTTTGACCTAGTTAAATTCAACTGAACCAGAGAAAAATGTGGGAGACACTGCAAATACTGTGATTTAACATGTAGTCCATGGCAATATAATAAGAGCTCAATAAATAGGGTTTCTGGTACATACCATGTATAAATGTCAGCTAAATGTACATATTGAAATCACTTTTAAATATTTCTTTCTTTCTTTTACCTGTGTGCAAAGTACTATATCCTCAAGAGTTAGAAAGGGGAGAAATATAGTCTGAGTCTATCCTTCTGAATGCTTTCTTCAGATCTTCTAAAATGACATTTCCATTGTCAATGAGAGCCCTCTGCATCTGTTCCTCATCTATTGTCCCTTTCTGAAAGTATAAACACCACTAGCTAGTAAAGGACGAAAACCTTGTGGTTATCTCTCTTCAAGTCGGTGTGAGTCCATTTGGATTTAATATTATTGCAATAACAAACAAAACTAGTTTCACTTCATTGTATGAATGTCTTCACTTCTCTTTTCTTCATAAATTTATTCCTCCTGAGAATAAGAATTTGATGCATTTTCGAGACTGGATTTTTGAGATTGATTGGACTGTCAATTCAAGAGTAAACATTTTATCATTGCTTACATTGCTTGGAGAGGTCTCAAAAAGGAAACAAATGTAAATTTTAGAATTTAGTATCTAATTATCGTAGAGTACTAATTCTTATAAGAAGAGCTAACATGAAAGTGTGATATCTAATTGTGGCAAAGTACTAATTCTTAGAAGATGAGCCAATATGGAAATTTCACAATTAACACATGTTCAGGAATTTACTCTACATCTTTTAAAATTTAAAATTTAACTACATATTCCAAAATGACAAGACTATGAACACCAGGACCCTACTATTATTCACAGTTTTCTTTTCAGAAATATTGTCTGAAATGAATTAACTGTGGAAATAGGAAAACCATAACTTGAAATGTTCTCTATTTATAGATGTAAAAGTGGTGTGGTATACAAATTTAAAAGTTTATCCAGTGTATGAATTTACTACTTCATTTTAAAGAAATCCAAATAATATAAAGGGGGATGATGATTTAACAATGAAAAACCTTCAGGATAACTGAGCACATTTTATGCTCAAACCCAAAGGTATTTCTTTGGCTTCTCAGTGGGTGGAAGGAAGGAAGTACCCATAAGAGGAGAGAATGAACAAGTGAGGAACCTGATGACAACAATTGAGTCCTAACAACCATCTATGTTTAAGCCAGCTTGACTTCTATTGGGTTTGCCAAAACGTTTATTCAGGAAACCCAAAAGAACTTTTGGCCAACCCAATATATTCTCAGATATTGAGCCAATAGATTCCCCTTGCACTTCGGCTAGTTGGCTGGATTTCTGTTGCATGCAACCAAAACTATCCTGAAATATGTATCTTATATTTTTCTTTTAAGTGCATTATTACAAAATTTTCAAGCACACAAAAGAAAATATGTAAGGGATATACTACACTAACATCAGAGTATTTACATAAGAATTAGAGCTTCACAAAAAGCACTGGCGTCTCCCATGAGATCCTTTCTGGGCTCAGCTTTCTCCCAGCCCTCAAGAAGACCCACTATTTTGATGTTAGTTACTTATTTTTTTTTTTTTGCTTTTCATTATTCCTTTACCCATATGTAGGTACCTATTACGGGATAAACTGTTTCTCCTAAATTCATATGTTGAAATCCTAACCCCTAGTACGTCAGAATATTATTCTAATTGGAAATAGTCTTAAAGAGATAAATTAAAACAAAATCATTCAGATGGGCCTTGGTGCAATATGATTGGTGTCCCCATAAGAAGAGGAAATTTGGACAGGGCCACGTACAGAGGAAAGACCATGTGAAGATAGGGAGAAGACTGTCATCTGCAAGTCAAGGAGAGAGGCCTCAGAAGAAATCAGCCCTACTCACACACTGATCATGGACTTCCAACCTCCAGAATTGTGAGACAAATAATGTCTATTTAATCCATCCAGTCTGTGGTACGTTGTCTTGGCAGCCTGAGTAATTGGTATCCTTAACGATGCATTTGTTACTTTGTTCTTCAGCTTCATATAAATGGATTCATATTCTAAGTAGCCCTCTGTGACTTTGCTTTCTTCACTCAATGTCACATTTCTAAGGTCCATCACATGTTGATAGGTGAACAGTAGTTCACCTTTTTATTGCTGTATGAAATTTATTTGAATATGCCACATACAAAATTCGTTTACCCTTAATGGACAATGAAGTTGCTTACATGGCTTTTTGTCTGTTTGTTATGTTTTATTTTTTCTCTTGTAAATAATGCTGCTATACCTAATTTTTTACTAGTTTGTGGTCATATAGACTCAACTAATTTACCAGATAGGGAAAAATGTTTTAAAAATTATTTCCAATTATACTCCTACCAGCATTTACCCAAGCACTCTTGTTGTTCCAAATCCTCACCAACATTTGGTATTTCAGATGTGTTAACTTTTGCCAATCTGGAAGAAATACAATGGTATCTCATTCATTTTAACTGGCACTTTCCTGATTACCCATGTGGATTTTAGTCTTTCTCTCTGTATATATTATTTGTATAATCTCTTTTGTGAAAAGTCATTTGTATTTTGTTCCTTTCTATTTTAGACTGTGTATTCTCTTACTCGCTCATTTTTATATTGTGTTGTCTTTTTCTTATTGATATTTTTATGTGTGTTCTGAATACTAATTCTTTGAGGCTTACATGCATTGCACGTATCTACTTTCACTTAGTGGCCTATCTTTTCATTTCTTTTATGGTGTTTGTTAATTGAAATTCTCAATCTGAATGTATTAAAATAAGTAAATACTATCCTTTACTATGGGCTTCCCTGGTGGCTCAGCTGGTAAAGAATCTATCTGCAGTAGTCCATGGAATTTTCCAGCCCAGAATACTGGAGTGGGTAGCCGTTCACATTGTATTTTATCTTACCTAAGAAAAATTTCCCTACCCAAGAAAGTTTCCAAGTTGTTTCTTTTAAAGACTTTTTTTAGAGCAGTTTTAGGTTTACAGCAAAACTGAAAGACAAGAACAGAGAGTTACATCATATACCCTATCCGCATATATGCATAGCCTCCCTATTTTTATCTTCCACTGAAATGGTACAATTGATGAACCTACATTGATACACCATAATCACGGAAAGCTCATAGTTTACATTAGGATTCACTCTTGATATTATGCATTCTGTGTGTGTGTGCTCAGTTGCTTCAGTGTGACCCAGTGGACTGTAGCCCATCAGGCTTCTCTGTTCATGGGATTCTCCAGGCAAGAATATTGGAGTGGGTTGTCATTTCCTTCTCCAGAGGATCTTCTTGACTTAGGGATCAAACTCCCATCTCTTGCATCTCCTGCATTGGCAGGCAGATTCTTTACCACTAGGGCCACCAGGGAAGTCCATTAAACATTCTATGTTGATGATGATTGATGTTCAGTTGCTGTTGCTGCTGCTGCTATGTCGCTTCAGTTGTGTCCGACTCTGTGCAACCCCATAGACAGAAGCCCACCAGGTTCCCCCGTCCCTGGGATTCTCAAGGCAAGAACACTGGAGTGGGTTTCCATTTCCTTCTCCAATGCATGAAAGTGAAAAGTGAAAGTGAAGTTGCTCAGTCATGTCCGACTCTTAGTGACCGCATGGACTGTGGCCCACCAGTCTCCTCCATCCATGGGATTTTCCAGGCAAGAGTACTGGAGTGTGGTGCCATCAGTCGCTGTTAGGTTTAGTCAAATGTAACATGCAACCATTATTATAATATCAAACAGAGTATTTTCATTGCCGTAAAAAGCCAATCTACTCGACCCATTCATTTCTCCCTGTCCCACAAGTTGTGACTTTCACATTAAAGTCTTTAATCCACCTGTAATTGATATTTGTGTATGGTGTAAGTTTGAGATCCTTTTGCTTATCTACAATGCCACTTCACTTATATACCAAACTTTTGTATGTGTGGGGGCCCTTTTTTTTTTTTTAACTATTAGTATATTTGCTTATCCTGTGCTAATACTTCATTGCTTTAATGACTAAAGCTTCAAGTATTGATCCCCAGCATGACAATTCTTTCTGCTTTGATTTTCATCTTGGAAGGTCTTTCCTCATCTGCATATACTTAATATTAGCTTGTCAAATTCCTCCAGGAGAACTGACCTGAATCTATAGGTCAGTTTAGGAAGAACTGAAATCTTTATGGTACAAAGGCATCCTATTCATGAGCAGAGAAAATACTTTTACTTGAGTTGTTCCTAAGTGCCTTTCAAAAAATTCTGTAATTTTAAAAACTGAAGTCTTGGACACTTTTGCTCAGATTTATTTTAATAAATAAATCTATCTTTATCTTCATAGTTACTTTTATTACTATAAAATAGTATCTTTCTAAAAACAATGGTGAATACTTATTAATTCATATCTGTTTACTAATCTTATATCTCATAATTTATTAATTTTAGTAATTTGTATACCCCTTTGGCTTTTCTATGTAAACAATTATATCATTCTCTTTAATTTTTATTTTATACTGGAGTATAGTTGTATTAGTTTAACAATGTTGTGTTAGTTTCAGGTGTATAGAAAAGTGATTCAGTTATACATATATTTATTCTTTTTCTAATTCTTTTCTCACTTAGGTTATAACAGATTTTTGAGCAGAGTTTGCTGTGCTATTCAGTAGGTCCTTGTTGGTTATCCATTTAAAATATAACAGTGTCTGTACATGTCAATCCCAAACTCCCAATCTATCCCTCACTCCCACCCTTCCCCTGTTATATCAGTTTCAAATAAGCACAATTTGCTTTTTTCTATTCAAACTCATTAACTTTTGCTTATTTTTCATCTCTTATTCTTCTAGTTAGGAATTCTGGCATAATGCTAATAGGAGTGATAATGGGCGGTAGACTTGTCTTGCTTTTATTTGTTACAAGAATGGTCAACACTGGTGAGAATGGCCACCATCAAAAATCTACAAACAATAAATGCTAGAGAAGGTGTTGAGAAAAGGGAACCCTCCTGTACTATTGCTGTGAATGTACATTGATACACCCATTATGTAGAACAGTATGGAGGTTTCTTAAAGGGAAACTAAAAATAAAACTATCAGATGGTCCAATAATCCCACTACTGGGTATATACCCAGAGAAAGACATAATTCCAGAGAAAAAGACACATGTACGTCAATATTCACTGAAGTACTATTTATGATAGCCAGGACATGGAAGCAACCTTAATGTCCATCCACAGAGGAGTAGATAAAGATGTTGTACATATGTAAAAAGAATATTACTCAGTCATAAAAAAGGAATGAAATTGGGTCATTTGTAGAGATGTCAATGGACTTAGAGACTGTCATGAAGAGAAGAAATGAAGTGAAAGTTGCTCGGTCATGTCCAACTCTTTGCGACCCCATGGACTATACAGTCCATGGAATTCTCCAGGCCAGAATACTGAAGTGGGTAGCCTTCCATACCGAGGGAATAAAGTCAAAAAGAGAAAAAACAAATATCATACATTAACACATATATGTGGAATCTAGAAAAATGGTATAGGTGATTAATTTGCAAAGCAGAAATCGAGACACAGAAGTACAGATCAAACATATGGATACCAAGGGGTGAAGGGGCAGGTGAGATGAATTGGCAGACTGGGACTGACAAATACACTATGGATACTATATACAAAATAGGTAACTAATGAAAACCTACTGTATAGCTCAGGGAACTCTACTCAGTGCTCCCAGTTCAGTCGCTCAGTCGTGTCTGACTCTTTGCGACTCCATGAATCGCAGCACGTCAGGCCTCCCTGTCCATCACCAACTCCTGGAGTTCACCCAAACTCATGTCTATCGAGTGGGTGATGCCATCCAGCCATCTCATCCTCTGTCGTCCCCTTCTCCTCCTGCCCCTAATCCCTCTCAGCATCAGAGTCTTTTCCAATGAGTCAACTCTTCACACGAGGTGGCCAAAGTATTGGAGTTTCAGCTTTAGCATCAGTCATTCCAATGAACACCCAGGACTGATCTCCTTTAGGATGGACTGGTTGGATCTCCTTGCAGTCCAAGGGACTCTCAAGAGTCTTCTTCAACACCACAGGTCAAAAGCATCAATTCTTCGGCACTCAGCTTTCTTCACTGACCAACTCTCACATCCATACATGACCACTGGAAAAACCATGGCCTTGACTAGACGGACCTTTGTTGGCAAAGTAATATCTCTGCTTTTAAATATACTATGTAGGTTGGTTATAACTTTCCTTCCAAGGAGTAAGTGTCTTTTAATTTCATGGCTACCATCCCCATCTGCAGTGATTTTGGAACCACCAAAAATAAAGTCTGACACTGTTTCCACTGTTTCCCCATCTATTTGCCATGAAGTGATGGGACCAGATGCCATGATCTTCATTTTCTGAATGTTGAGCTTTAAGCCAACTTTTTCACTCTCCTCTTTCACTTTCATCAAGAGGCTTTTTCATTCCTGTTCACTTTCTGCCATAAGACTCAATGCTCTGCCTTTACCTAAATGGGAAGGGAACCCATAAAAGAGGGTATATCTGTATGTATAGCTGATTCACTTTACTGTAGAGCAGAAATTGACACAACATTGTAAAGTCATTATACTCCAGTATTAAAAAAAATAAAGTGATCCTAGTTCACTTGGAAAAAAAGGATGTTCAATATTGTGCCATTATGAAGGGTATTTTGTAATTATCCTTTTGCAGATTAAGAAAGCTCACTTTCATTCTGAGCTTATGAGTATTTTTGTTGTGTGTGTTACCTTTCATCAAATACTTTTTCTGAACCTGAGCTGACTATATGATTTTTTTCTCCTTTAATCTATAAGTATCATTAAATACACTAACAAATTTTTCTAATGTTAAACCAATCTTACATTCTTGGCTAAATCCAACTTAGTCATGATAGTAGTGTAGAATTTAGCTTATATTGATTAAAAAGTAAATGATATTTCGTTCAGGATTCTTGTTTTGATGTACATGTGTGTAATTGGTCTGTAACTTCCTATGCACTCATTTTATGTTGATATCAAGATTATATTAAGTTTATAAAATGATGTGGGACTCATTTTTCATTTCTTTTTCATTTTTGTAAGACTAGAATTATTTATTCAAAACTTAAATATGTGTATCTTTATCTTACCTATAACCTTCAAATTTAGGTATAGAAACAGACACATATGGGGACTGACATTTGCAAAGCTGAATAATAAATCAAGATTAAAATAATTAGTGTTAACTCAGCCTTCCTACAGTACTCACAACATGTAACTAACAAGGAGAAAAAAGAGAAAGTTAATTATGAATTGTGAAACTCTTCTCTAATGCTTTGTTGGTGAGAATTTATGTAGAGAGGAAAGACAAATGAAAAGCTTTGAATTTGCATTGAACAGAAGAGAATTCTTATTTACAGAAGACAAATTGAAGCCGATTGACACCTTTCTCCAGATACACATTTAGCTCATTTCTTTTGCTATCAGATAGCACAGATTGATGTGTCCTGTCATTATTTCAAATGTTGTGTTGCCATAGACACCGGCCAGTTCTCAAATCCCCTGTATCTCAGACATTTCCTTCACAAAAAGTGCTGATTGAGTTCAAATACATTTATTGCCCTCCTCCCTCAAAAAAAAGCATACACAGAAAGGAAATGAAATGAGAATCTGACAGAGTTTCTTCCCTTTCTAAACCCCTACCCTCCAGATGCTTTTCTTAGTTAATGGATAGAGCAGCTTTCTCAATGGCACACACATATATACACTTTGCTACTCTTTCTAAACACATTCAGTGATTTTTGAAATAAAACTAAGCTGAAAAAGTAAAGGCCACATAAAAATTAATTTTTCTGTCACAATTGTCTTAAGTAATTGCATCACTTTTGTCTTAAGTAATTGCATCACTCTCTATTTGTTGAACTGGATGGTACTAGTAAGTTTCACTTTGTATTAATTTGCATTTTATAGATTAGAACGACCTTACTATATATTATCTCTCTGTCTTCCCAATACTATCTAGGGATATATACAAGATGGGTATCATTCCTATTTTACAAATGGGCACTTATACTCCCAATTGTCATGTATTTCCCAACAGGAATAAGTCTGTAGGTCACCTAATTTTTACTTAGTTAAATCTACACGCCACCATGTATTTTAAAAAGGTATTACAATTACTGAGAACTTGATTAGGTACTACTCCACTGATACAAGTAGGTCCTACTAGAAAAAGGAAAAAAAAATTAGACCTTTGGAAAGCAAAAGCATTTTTATGCTATTTAATATTTTTTTGCCTTTTGCCTACAACAGCAGAATGAGAAAAACATCATGAAACTGCCAGTATTGCCAGTGGTAAGGTTCAGTCTACTTTAATATTGCACTATTATTTGAAACTTTTATAATCTGTTGGGTCCATTTAGACACTGCCTGTTATGGGCTGAACTGTGTGCCTCCCACCCCAAGTTCATATGTTGAAGCTCTAATCCCTGAAACCTAGAAAGTGACTATATTTGGAGGAAGACCATTTAATGAGGTGAATCAGTTACAATCAGGCTGTTAGGGTGGGTCCTAACCCAGTATGACTAATGTCCTTATCAGAAGAGGAGATGTGGGGACACAGAAATAGTCAGGATGTTCACGCACAGAGAAAAGGCCATATGAGGACACAGCAGGAAGGCAGCATCTGTGAGCAGGGGGAGGCCTCGGGGGAACCGAACCTGCTGACCCCTTGACAGCGGACGTCCAGCCTCCAGAGCAGGAGAAGATGATTTCTGTTGTTTAGGTCATCCAGCCAGTGGTATTCAGTTCTGGCAGCCCTAGCAAACTATTACACTGGCTTAAAATCCTTGGCTCTGAGCAGGAGGAAGGATCAGTCATCAAAGAGAAGCAGGCTCCTTCAGCTACTCAGGTCACAAACTGGGGCTTTCAAAGAGTGTTCTCACAAACCGGAAAAAGAAACCCCACAAAGATTGGCATTTAACTATAAATACTCCAAGAATCAGTTCATGAATAGCATCCTCATTTTGGAAAAACGGCTCCAAATGAACTGCTCATTACCACACACTTGACTGAACCATATTATGCAAAAGCATGGCAAGGATTCAGCAGCATTTCAAGTTAACAATGAGTTATAAACAGCTCTATATTCTTTTCCTGGGCTTTTCTCCAGAAGGAATTATTTAATTTGGAATTATTTTTTTGTATTAAAGTAAATGTTTAATAAAGTGGTTTTTTAAAAATAGCACATTCACAGGAAAATATATTTTAGGTGCTGTCTGCTTTAAAAAATAATTGAGGTGAAATTCATGTAACATAAAATTAACCTGATTAAGTGAACAATTCAGTGGCCTTAATTACACTCACAATGGTGTGCAACCATCATTTCTATCTAGTTACAAACTATTTCTATCATCCCATAGTAAACCTCCTTAACCATTAAGGAATTTCTCTCCAGGACAATCTTCCTCAAGTCCCTGTGGGGGAAGTCTGATCTGTCTCTATGGATTTATCTATCCTGGATATCTCATATAAATGAAACCACACAATCTTTGTCTTTTTGTGTCTGACTTCTTTCACTTACATAATGTTTTCAGCATTCATTCGTGTCACAGCAAGCGCCAGTACTTCCTAATTTTTTATGGCTGAATAATTAATACTCCTTTGTATATACCAAGTTTAGTTTATCCACTCATTTGTTGATAGGTATTTTGACTCTCTTCTCATTTTGGCTATTGTAAATAGTGCTTCTGTAAACATATATGTTTATATGTGGTCCACTGGAAAAGGGAATTGCAAACCACATCAATATTCTTTCCTTGAGAACCCCATGAACAGTAGGAAAAGGCGAAAAGATATGACACTGAAAGATGAACTCCCCAGGTCGGTAGATGCCCAATATGCTACTGGAAAAAAAGAGAAGAAATAGCTCCAGAAAGAATGACGAGGCTGAGCCAAAGTGAAAACAGTGCTCAGTTGTGGATGTGAGTGGTGATGGAAGTAAAGTCTGATGCTGTAAAGAACAATATTGCATAGGAATCTGGAATGTTAGGTCCATGAATCAAGATAAATTGGAAGTGGTCAAACAGGAGATGGCAAGAATGAACATCAACATTTTAGGAATCAGTCAACTAAAATGGACCGGAATGGATGAATTTAATTCAGATGACCATTATATCTATTACTGTGGGCAAGAATGCCTTAGAAGAAATGGAGTAGCCCTCATAGTCAACAAAGGGTCCGAAATGCAGTACTTTGGTGCAGTCTCAAACACAACAGAATGATCTCTGTTTCCAAGGCAAACCATCCAACACACAGTAATCCAAATCTACGCCACTTATGGCAGAGAAGCAGAACTTGAATGGTTCTATGAAGACCTGCAGGATGTTCTAAAGCTAACACCAAAAAAAGATGTTCTTTTCATCATAGGGGACTGGAATGCAAACTAAGAAGTCAAGAGATACCTGAAGTAACTGCCAAGTTTGGCCTTGGAGTACAAAATGAAGCAGGGCAAGGGCTACCAGAGTTTTGGCAATAGAATGAACTGGTCATAACAAACACCCTCTTCCAACAACACAAGAGATGATTCTACACATGGACATCATCAGATGGTCAATATCAAAAATCAGATTGATTATATTCTTTGCAGCCAAAGATGGAGAAGTTCTATACAGTCAGCATAAACAAGACTGGGAGCTGACTGTGGCTCAGATCATGAACTCCTTATTGCCAAATTCAACTTAAATTGAAGAAAGTAGGGAAAATCACTAGACCATTCAAGTGTGAACTAAATCAAATCCCTTACAATTATACAGTGGAGGTGTCAAATAGATTCAAGGGATTAGATCTGATAGAGAGAGTGCCTGAAACTATGGATGGAGGTTTGTAACATTGTACAGGAGGTGGTGATCAAAACCATCCCCAAGAAAAAGATATGCAAAGAAGCAAAGTGGTTGTCTGAGCAGGCCTTACAAATAACAGAAAAGAAGAGAAGCAAAATGCAAAGGAGAAAAAGAAAGCTATATCCATCTGAATGCAGAGTTGCAAAGAATAGCAAGGAGAGATAAGAAAGCCTTTCTCAGTGATCAATGCAAAGAAATAGAGGGAAACAATAGAATGGGAAAGACTAGAGATCTCTTCAAGAAAATCAGAAATACCAAGGGAACATTTCATGCAAAGATGGGCACAATAACGGACAGATGGTATGGGCCTAAGAGAAGCAGAAGATAATAAGAAGAGGTGGCAAGAATACACAGAAGAAATATACAAAAAAGATTTTAATGACCCAGATAACCACAATGGTGTGATCACTCATCTAGAGCCAGAAATTCTGGAGTGTGAAGCCAAATGGGCCTTAGGAAGCATCACTACAAACAAAGCTAGTGGAGGTGATGGAATTCCAGCTGAGCTATTTCAAATCTTAAAAGATGATGCTGTGAAAGTGCTATACTCAATATGCCAGCAAATTTGGAAAACTCAGCAGTGGCCACAGGACTGGAAAAGGTCATTTTTCATTCCAATCCCAAAGAAAGGCAATGCCACAGAATGTTCAAACTACCACACAATTGCACTCATCTCACATGCTAGCGAAGTAATTTCGAAATTCTCCAAGCTAGATTTCAACAGTACATGAATGGAGAACTTCCAGATGTACAAGCTGGATTTAGAAAAGGCAGAAGAACCAGAGATCAAATTGCCAGCATCCGTTGGATCATAGAAAAAGCAAGGGATTTCTAGAAAAACATCTACTTCTGCTTCACTGACTATGCTAAAGCCTTTGACTGTGTGGATCACAACAAACTGTGAAAAATTCTTCAAAAGATGGGAATATCAGACCACCTGACCTGCCTCCTGAGAAATCTGTATGCAGGTCAAGAAGGAACAGTCAGAATCAGACATGGAACAACGGACAGGTTCCAAACTGGGAAAGGAGTATGTCAAGGCTGTATATTGTCACCCTGCTTATTTAACTTATATGCAGAGTACATTATGTGAAATGCCAGGCTGGATGAAGCACAAGCTGGAATCAAGATTGCTGGGAGAAATATCAATAACCTCATATATGCAGATGACACCACTCTTATGGCAGAAAGTGAAGAGGAACTAAAGGGCCTCTTGATGAAAGTGAAAGAGGAGAGGGAAAAAGCTGGCTTAAAACTCAACATCCAAAAAAAAAAAAAAAAACCGAAGATCATGGCATCTGGTCCCATCAATTCATGGCAAATAGATGGGGAAACAATGGAAACAGTGACAGATTTTCTTTTTTGGGGCTCCAAAATCATTGTGGATGGTGACTGTAGCCATGAAATTAAATGATGCTTGCCCGTTTGAAGAAAAGTTACAACAAAACCAGACAGTATATTAAAAAGCAGAGACATTACTTTGCCAACAAAGGTCTGTATAGTCAAAGCTATGGTTTTTCCAGCAGTATGTATGGATATGAGAGTTGGACCATAAATAAACCTGAGCACTGAAAAATTGATGTTTTTGAACTGTGGTATTGGAGAAGACTCTTGAGAGTCTCTTGGACTGCAAGGAGATCAAACCAGTCAATCATAAAGGGAATTAGTCCTGAATATTCATTGGAAGGACTGATGTTGAAGCTGAAACTCCAATACTTTGGCCACCTGATATGCAGAGCCTACTCATTAGAAAATACCCTGATGCTGGGAAAGATTGAAGGCAGGAGCAAAAGGGGATGACAGAGGACAAGATGGTTAGATGGCATCATTGACTTGATGGATGTGAGTTTGAGCAAGCTCCAGGAGTTGATGATGGACAGGGAAGCCTGGCATGGTGCAGTCCATGGGGTCGCAAAGAGTCGGACTTGACCGAGCGACTGAACTGAACTGAAACATACATGTACCTGCACTTGCTTCAATGGCTGTTTTTAACTCCTACCTAGGAATTGAAGGAGGAAACAGAACAGGCTCTATCTTGAAAGCAGGACTTCATCTTGGGCTGGACTGTGGACTTTGAGCTATATGCCCAGTATCTATGGACACAATACACCATCTGGTAAACCAGGCCCCTGGAAGGAAGAGCCCCAGGGCTCTCCATCACCTAAAAGAATACCCTAATTATCTATGTAACTGAATAGAATCATACATTCTATTATGCTTATTGGGATATGACTACAGGCCTATTGATAATTGTTCACTGTTAACTAGCAAGGCTTAAGGCATATGATCACGGATTAACTTTCATTGTATGTTTCTTTTTCCTTGGTTCAGACTAGTTTCAGGGAACCTTATACACTTAGGGTATATGAGGTTTTCACAAAAACTGGTCGGGGTCCTTGGCTAAGAGGAGATTCTGCCTTGGGCCTGCCGGTGTAATAAACTGCACTCCACTATCTGCATTGTCCTTCTGAGTGAGCTTGTTTCCCACAGAATGAAATTGCTCAGGCAAATGGCATTCTAAGTTTAACTTTTTGAGGAACCACGAAACCACTTGGCGGGCTACAGCTCATAGGGTCACAAAGTGTCAGACATAACTGAAAGGACCTAACACGCACATGAACTGTTTCATACAATGGCTACATCATTTTACATTTTCACCAACAAAATATGAATACTCCGGTTTCTCCATATCCTTCACAACCAAACCTTGTTATTTTGCATTAAAAAGAAAAAATAGCCATCATAGTGGATGCGAAGTGGTATCCAATTGTGGTTTTGATTTGGATTTCCCTGATGACTACTGATGTTGAGCATCTTTTCATATGCTTATCGGTCATATGTGTGTCTTCTTTGGAAAAATGTATTTTCATATCCTTTACCCATTTTAAAGTTGGGTTGTCTATTTTTTTTTTTTGAGCTTGCAAGACTTTTTTTTAAATATTCTGGATATTAAGCCTTTCAGATACATGATTTTCTGTAGGTTGTCTTCTCATTTTTTAAATATGTAATGCTTTTTGATGCACAAAAGTTTTTCATTTTGATGATGTTTAAATCATCTATTTTTTCTTCCATGTGCTTTTGGTGTCATATCTACTAATCCACTGCTCAATTCAAGGTCATGATTATTTAATCGTATGTTTTCTTCCGAGAATTTTATGTGTTTATCCATCACATTTAGGAACTTGATTCATTTGTAGTTTTTGTATATGGAGAGAGGTAGAGGCCCAACTTTATTCTTTTGCATGCAAGAAGGCAGTTGTCCCGGCACCAACTGTGAAAGAGGCTCTTCTTTGTCCATTAAATGGAATCGGCACCCTTGTCAAAAATCAATTACACTTCTGGATAATTTCTATCCTTTTGGACCACATATTTATCTTTATGGTGGTATCACAATGTTCCGTGGCTTTGTAGTAAATTTTAGAATTGACAAAGGAGAGTCTTTCAACTTTTTTCTTTTTTCTCCAGTTTGTTCTGGCTACTCAGAGGCCCCTGCAATGCCATAGGAATTTGAAGGTAAGCCTTTCAATTTCAACAAAAATAGCTGTTGGAATTTTGATAGAGATTACTGTAGATTGCTATGTGTTATTGACAACATACGAATATTAATTCTTGTGGTGGAGAGAGGGAGACTTGGATGATGTGGGATAGCTAACTTGGAATGCAGTTTCCAATTATGGTTTTTATGGAAGTCATAATAGGATGGTAGAGTTATCCATGTCAGAGATGTGAGAAATATTTTTGGATGTATAACAATGATGTGTTATTATAATACACATTTATTGGGCTTTTATAAAAACTTAAAGAAGCAAAATGAAAGGACTGATCTTGACTTACTTTTTAAGATTTATATCAAGTCACCTCTTTCTAAGTTGACTAAAGACTCTAGTCATGTTTTCATAATGTCTAAGAGCTGCCTCTTAGAGGCATTGGAGATGGCTTTGCTTTTCGTTCCTCCAACAGATATTTATCAAGCAATGCAGGCTGCTGGGGTCTCAGTGGTGGACAAGGGAGGCATGGTGCCTGCTCTCGAGAAACTGAAAGTCTTGTGAGAGAACAGCTGATTAAACAATCATGCTATCGACTATAAAGATCAAACTCACATCTCCTGCATTGCAGGCAGATTCTTTACCATCTGAGCCACCAGGGAAGGCCAATAAAGAGAAGCAAGCACCTCAACAGCTGAAACACATGCCACAAACCCTCTACTCCATTAGAAAGCAGAAGGCATTTTGCTTACTGAATTCATACCTCCTACTTTACAGGCATAGAAACAGCGCAGAGAAGGAAAGGTACTCACTTTTGTTAGTAACTAAACCAGGATTAAAAGTCTTATTCTTTCTGAATTCAGCATTAAAAAAATTCTGCTATTGCTATCTTTCTTGGTTGGAAAACCTGACCTTTGCTTTTGATCTCTTCTTTTATTCACATTTTGATTGTTAGGAACCAGAGAATAGTACCGGCAAATTGTGTAGGCTCTTCACTATGCTGGCTTCCCACAGTGCCCTCAAGGCAGCCAGCCCTCCCTGGTTTGATCAGTGGGTAGGACACTCCTTATCTGAACCAGCTCCCGGGATGAAGTCTGGAATACTTGAATGATGCAAAAATGCTTCCAGCAGGCACTAGGTCACTTCAACCCCACTCCTTTCTTCTCAGATCAATCTGAAACCTGACACCCTCAGATTCACTTATAAACTCAGCCTCTCGCTAAACCACAACTGAATTTGAAACTTGGCAAATTTTTATGGCTTAACTGTTGGTTATGTGATGACATAAAGAAAACCATATTTTAGTTTCCATCAAGCTTTGGGTCCAGACCACACTGCAACTGGTAGTCCGTTGGATTTTTATTTCCTGTGACATGAGTAGGATGAGCAGAGACATGACTAGTTTTATATGTTAAAAAAAGGAGAGCCACCAGCAGATCAGAGCTTCAGTTCAGTTGTCACTCAGTCCTGTCCAGCTCTTTGCAACCCTATGAACCGCAGCACACCAGGCCTCCCTGTCCATCACCAACTTCTGGAGTTTACCCAAACTCACGTCCATTCAGTCAGTGATACCATCTAACCGTCTCATCCTCTGTCGTCCCCTTCTCCTCCTGCCCTCAATCTTTCCCAGCATCAGGGTCTTTTCAAATGAGTCAGCTCTTTGCCTCAGGTGGCCAAAGTATTGGAGTTTCATCTTCAACATCAGTTCTTCCAATGAACACCCAGGACTGATCTCCTTTAGGATGGACTGGTTGGATCTCCTTGCAGTCCAAGGGACTCTCAAGCGTCTTCTCCAACACCACAGTTCAAAAGCATCAATTCTTTGGCACTCAGCTTTCTTTATTATCCAACTCAAACATCCATACATGACTGCTGGAAAAACCATAGCCTTGACTAGATGGACCTTTGTTGACAAAGTAATTTCTCTGCTTTTTAATATGCTATCTAGGTTGGTCATAACTTTCCTTCCAAGAAGTAAGCATCTTTTAATTTCATCGCTGAAATCACCATCTGCAGTGATTTTGGAGCCCCCCAAAAATAAAGTCAGCCACTGTTTCCATTGTTTCCCCATCTATTTCCCATGAAGTGATGGGACCAGATGCCATGATCTTAGTTTTCTGAATGTTGAGCTTTAAGCCAACTTTTTCACTCTCCTCTTTCACTTTCATCAAGAGGCTCTTTAGCTCTTCCTCACTTTCTGCCATGGTGGTGTCATCTGCATATCTGAGGTTATTGATATTTCTCCCAGCTATCTTGATTCCAGCTTGTGCTTCTTCCAGCCCAGCATTTCTCATGATGTAGCATGCATAGAAGTTAAATAAGCAGGGTGACAATATACAGCCTTGATGTACTCCTTTTCCTGTTTGGAACCAGTCTGTTGTTCCATGTCCAGTTCTAACTGTTGCTTCCTGACCTGCGTATAGGTTTCTGAAGAGGCAGGTCAGGTGCTCTGGTATTCCCATGGCTTTCAGAATTTTCCACAGTTTGTTATGGTCCACACAGTTAAAGGCTTTGGCATAGTCAATAAAGCAAAAATAGATGTTTTTCTGGAACTCTCTTGCTTTTTCGATGATCCAGCAGATGTTAGCAATTTGATCTCTAGTTCCTCTGCCTTTTCTAAAACCAGCTTGAACATCTGGAAGTTCACGGTTCATGTATTGCTGAAGCTTGGTTTGGAGAATTCTGAACATTACTAGCATGTGAGATGAGTGCAATTGTGTGGTAGTCTGAGCATTTTTGGCATTGCCTTTCTTTGGGATTGGAATGAAAACGGACCTTTTTCAGTTCCTGTGGCCACTGCTGAGTTTTCCAAATTTGCTGACATATTTAGTGCAGCACTTTCACAGCATCATCTTTTAGGATTTGAAATAGCTCAACTGGAATTCCATCACCTCCACTAGCTTTGTTTGTAGTGATGCTTCCTAAGGCCCACTTGACTTCACATTCCAGGATGTCTGGCTCTAGATGAGTGATCACACCATCGTGATTATCTGGGTCATGAAGATGTTTTTTGTATAGTTCTGTGTATTCTTGCCACCTCTTAATATCTTCTGCTTCTGTTTAGTCCATACTATTTCTGTCTTTTATCGGGCTTGAGGGGTCTCAAAAGATTTTTCTCAGAGGTCAAACAAGTTGATCATCTTCCTTTTACACCTCTTATTTCTTTTTATCCATCTCAGACTTCTCCAGTAGCTCCAAGGTCTCCAAGGATTGGTTCTGAGGATTCTCACCTCACATGTGGAATTCAGGTGTGCTCCTTGGAGGCTTGAGGATTCCCAAGCCACTGCCCAGAATACTGTTTGCTCCAGAATCTTCTGCTCCTTTCAGAATCAGAAACATGCCATCATCTTCTAAAGAAAGCTGTGCAGTTGAAAAGACACACCCAAATGGCCACATACACCTGCTCTTTGTGACACTCTTACTCATACTGCTGCCATCAAAGCAGCATTTGCTATATCTATCTGAAGTTAGAAGAGATATGGCTTGATCTGAGCTCCTGGGCCTACTGACTTCTGCTGCTGCTTCAGATCCAATTCAGGCATCACAGTCTCCTCAAGAGAGGACATGCTTTCCCTCTGAGTTAGGAAGCAGTGCTCTTTGCTGGATCACTGGATCTCAGAGTTATAGCTTTCTAGATCCCCTCCCACTGTCTGTCCACCACAAGGAAAGATGAATGCATGGAGCAGGTTCTGGTTTGGCTGTGGTTTGGACCTACACTGAAGACTTTCTTCCACCTAATTCCTCGTACAGAGGTCACACACATGTCCTTTCCCATTTTTATGATATTTCCTCCTGCTGCTGCTAAGTTGCTTCAGTCGTGTCCGACTCTGTGCAACCCCATAGATGGCAGCCAACCAGGCTCCCCCGTCCCTGGGATTCTCCAGGCAAGAACACTGGAGTGGGTTGCCATTTCCTTCTCCAATGCGTGAAAGTGAAAAGTCAAAGTGAAGTCGCTCAGTCGTGTCTGACTCTTCATGACCCCATGGACTGCAGCCTACCAGACTCCTCCCTCCATGGGATTTTCCAGGCAAGAGTACTGGAGTGGAGCGCCATTGCCTTCTCCGATATTTCCTCCTAAGACCCTCCTAGTCCCATCTGCCCATCTCTATTGTTTTGTTCAGTTCCCTGAACTGGACCAGGCCATAAAAAGTGGACTGAACTTGGATCCTAGACAGAAGGATGATCAGACTTGGTTTAAAACTGTCCTATCTTTGTTGCACCACTTAGCTAGCAAATACTCAGTGCAAAGGACATGCATGCAGGCCTCAGTGAGTGGACATAGCTTCCTCCTTGTTATAGAGATTCCCCTTGAAAGTGGAAACTTTAGCAATGTACATGGAGTGAGAAGTCTGCATTGGCAAGAACCCTGATCTCTGGGTTCACTGTCTTTTATCACTTGGCTCAGAGTAGGGTCATGTCAGCTGTGAAATTTCCACTCTTACCATATAAGGAAACCCCCTTGTATCAGTTACCTATATACCTGATATATTTATCACTGTGCCATCGGGCCCACAGTAGGTCAACTGTGTCCTATTTTAAACCTAGGCTACCTGGTAAGTTTCAATAGCTCTGAACTCAAAGGACCAGGGCCTTAGTTCCAGCCTGAGCAGGATTTTCTGGTTGCAAACAATAAAATCATCATTTCTGGTTAATTTAAGCAAAACACAAAGCAAAAATAAACCAAGATTCAGTGGAAAGATATCAGATAGTTTGAGAGAAAACTAGACAGGTCCTGCAATCTCAGGGTCTGGAACCAGTGAATGTTAGGGGGTGCTATTGGAATAATTACACTTCAACTTTTTTCTATCCTCTTGTTTTTCAGTTCATGATTCAGATTCTAAACAGATCATCTAACTGAGTCACAACTGTGTCTGGGCTAGGTGGACTCTATCTGACACTCTACCAAGACTGCTTTCAATGGGTCCTGCAAATTCAAAGGAAGGTCAGGGTGCTGTTATTTAACGAAGCAAGAATGCTCATTGGGCTCATTGGGCAAGACCCCAGATATCCATATGGTCCCTTTCTTCCCAGGTAACTATGAGTGCAAATGAATGAGCAGGCCTGGAAATTAGGTACCATTCCCTCCTCAGCAGCTTGCTCTAAGGATCACTGTGTTGGGAGAGGGGTAGCCAGATTCCATTTTCCTTTAGGGCTGGAGCCCAGGATTTGGTCAAAATATGCTATTTTCATCACATTCTTCCAGATTAGATTACATTTTATAAACGCAGTCCTTTATTTATTATAAGTTTGAAATATAAAACTAATATTTTAAAATTTATTTTCAGGGTTTTTGTTGTTGTTTAGTCACTAAGTTGTCTCTGACTCTATGACCCCATGGACTGGAGCCCACCAGGGTCCTCTGTCCATGGGATTTCCTGGGCAAGAATACTGGAGAGGGTTATAATATCCTTCAAAGCTGCAGTAAGTTTTTTCCCCCAACACCAGATTGAAACACTAGAACATGTCAGAAAGAAAACTTCCTAAACTTAGGAATGTCTAGAGAAACAGCTATGCACAAAATGTATTAGAGAAAAGGCACTGGAGCAATACAATTTTAAATCAGATACAAAGGTAAAGTGGGGACTTCCTGGTGCTCCAGAGGTTGAGAATCTGCCTGCCAATGCAGGAGACACGGGTTTGATCCCTGGTCCTGGAAGATTCCCACATGCTGCCGGGCAAGTAAGCCCATGCATCACAACTACTGAGCCCACACTCTGGAGCTTGATTGCTGCAAGTACCAAAGCCCGCATACCCCAGCGCCTGCGCTCTACAATAAGAGGAGCCATCAGAATGTGAATCCTGTGCACTGCAAGTAGAGAGCAGCCCCTGCTCACCGCAACTAGTCCACACAGAGCAACAAAGACCCAGCACAGCCAAAAAAATTAATAATAAAATTTTTTAAAAGTCAAAATGAACATGATAAATGTAGAAAGTACGATCTATTCACGGAGAAGGCAATGGCTGGTGGCTCAGATGGTAAAGCGTCTGTCTACACTGTGGGAGACCTGGGTTCAATCCCTGGGTTGGGAAGATCCGCTGGAGAAAGAAATGGCAACCTACTCCAGCACTATTGCCTAGAAAATTCCATGGACAGAGGAGCTTGGTAGGCTACAGTCCATGGGCGTCGCTAAGAGTCGGACACGACTGAGCGACTTCACTTTCACTTTTCACTTTCATGCATTGGAGAAAGAAATGGCAACCCACTCCAGTGTTCTTGCCTGGAGAATCCCAGGGACAGAGGAGCCTGGTGGGCTTCCGCCTATGGGGTCACACAGAGTCGGACACGACTGATGTGACTTAGCAGCAGCAGCAGCAGCAGCAGGATCTATTCATTATAACTCTTGAGTCTCCAGATGAACTGTTTATTCATGTATTCATTCTTTAATCGTTTATCAGGTATCTGTGCTGAGCACTGGGCTGGGGACAGTCCCTACCCACATGGAGTCTGCACTCTAATGGGGATCCTCACATCCCAGTGTTATGTTAATTCAGAAGGAAAGTAACAGTTTGAAGATTTGAATATTTCAAATATCCAAGGCATAAAATTATGCCAAAGTTTACTCGAGAGACCAAAAGAAGAATTCACACTTTGCATTTGGAAATTAATAGACAGTATTTACTCTTCTCCCTTCATCCTACCTGTAACATACATGCCCATTTCCCTTAATTTTATTTCTTTCTCTTTAAAATAAAACAGATAAATTATTGAGAGGAAAGATCCTCTTTGGATATTGGCCTGTTTCCCTCAGTGTATAGTGAATAATTCTTTCAAGAAAAGATATTGGTGCATGAAACAAACCAGGTGTTTCTCAATACTTGACAGAACATATTTGTGTTCAGGTTTTTGTTTTTTCTTGAAATGTAAGTTGGCTGTCAAATGCTCCCTGAGGTTCAAAACGAAGTATCAGGAAGCTTCTGGAGCTACTTGGAGCAGTATCTCTAGATAAGCAAGATTGGAGATGCGTAAGCCTCCTATTCCTTGGTCCTACACTGAACTGACCACAGATGGGGCTACATCCCCGGGAAGCACAACTCTGGGAGGACAGAGATCCCCTCTAACATGGTCTTGTTAGCATCTCCAGCACTGAGACTGGCTGGTAGGGCTGGCACTCAGCAAATGTTTGTTAAATAAATAAATAAACATAAAAAAGGTTCTTACAGCAAAAGAAGAGAAATTTTAATCTCTCAAAATTTCTACTCAGATGAATTTTTACAACAATTTTGATTGGTTGTTTTAAATTTTCATTTGATATACCAGAGATCTAAGGCCTAATAAAAGTAGACAAGTAGCACCAGGTGCTTCTATGATTACATTTGAAATAATGGGTTGGCCAAAAAGTTCATCCAGATTTTTCTGTAAGACTGTATAAAAACCTGAACAAACTTTCAGTTCAGTTCAGTCACTCAGTTGTGTCCTACTCTTTGCGGCCCCATGGACTGCAGCACGCTGGGCCTCCCTGTCCTTCACCAACTCCTAAGCCTGCTCAAACTCATGTCCATTGAGTCAGTGATGCCATCCAACCATCTCATCCTCTGTTGTCCCCTTCTCCTCCTGCCTCCTATCTTTTCCAGCATCAGGGTCTTCACAAATGAGTCAGTTTTTCACATCAGGTGGTCAAAGGATTGGAGTTTCAGCTTCAACATCAGTCCTTCCAATGAATATTCAGGACTGATTTCCTTTAGGATGGACTGGTTGAATCTCCTTGCAGTCCAAGGGACTCTTTAGAGTCTTCTCCAACACCACAGATCAAAAGCATCAATTCTTCAGTGCTCAGCTTTCTTATAGTCCAACTCTCACATCCATACATGACCACTGGAAAAACCATAGCCTTGACTAGATGGACCTTTGTTGATAAAATAATGTCTCTGCTTTTTAATAAGCTGTCTAGGTTGGTCATAACCCTCCTTCCAAGGAGTAAGTATCTTAATTTCATGGCTGCAGTCACCATCTGCAGTGATTTTGGAGCCCCCCAAAATAAAGTCTCTCACTATTTCCCCATCTATTTGCCATGAAGTGATGGGACCGGATGCCATGATCTTAGTTTTTTGAATGTTGAGCTTTAAGCCAACTTTTTCTCTCTCCTCTTTCACTTTCATCAGGAGGTTCTTTAGTTCTTTACTTTCTGCTATAAGAGTGGTGTCATCTGCATATCTGAGGTTATTGATATTTCTCCCAGAAATTTTGCTTCCAGCTTGTGCTTCATCCAGCCCAACATTTCTCATTAAATACTCTACATATACAAACTTTAGGGCCAACCAATGGAGGAGGCAATAGCACCCCACTTCAGTATTCTTGCCTGGAAAATCCCATGGACGGAGGAGCCTGGTAGGTTTCAGTCCATGGGGTCGCTAAGAGTTGGACACGACTGAAGTGACTTGGCGGCAGCAGCGGCAGCAGCGGCAGCAGCAGGGCCAACCAATAAAAATCCAGGGAATGTTACTCATTGCTCTATGGTGATCTACATGGGGAAGGAAATCCAAAAGAGAGGGAATATGGATAAGAATCTACCTGCCAGTGCAGGGGACACAGGCTTGATCCCTGTGCAGGAAGATTCCATATGTCATGGAGTGACTAAGCCCATGCATCACAGTCACCGAGCATATATGTCTAAACTATAGAAGCCTCTGCACCCTAGAGCCTGTGCTCTGCAACAAGAGAAGCCATCACAATGAGAAACCCACACACTGCAACAAAGACCCAGTGCAACCAACCAATAAATAAACGAACAAAAAAGAGGGAAGACGTGTATTTGTATAGCTAATTCCCTTTGCTGCACAATAGCAACTAACACTATAGTAAAGCAACTAAACTTCAATAAAAATTTTAAAATATTTAAACAGTAAAAATCAATGCCTATTTGGTGAATGTTCTGACTTAATTACAAATTCTTTATTATGAGCTATATTCTGACTTATGTAAGACAATTTGATTTCCATATGTGTATACTTGGATATTATTATTTTTGGATAATTTTTGGTTATTTCAAACAGTTTAATAATTAACAAAAGTTTCTGCATCTAGTAAACTTAAGGGAGGTTTTCTTTTTGGTGATGGCAAATGAAATTCATTTCACTTGCCAAATTTAATTGATTCATTTGCCTGAAGTGGCAGATGGAGAGGATTCTGAGGCCAACCCTGAATCCTGTAGAGAAACTACCACACCTAATCGATTATCAATGTCTTCCTTGGCTGACAGAAGCAGAAGACATATACTACATAATTACCAACCTTGTTCCATAAACTATAATGCAAAATCAGAAGGACTTCTTCTGTGACTAGAGACTGAATGCAGTCTAGGTCTGCAAACCAGGGGAGGGATTAGCAAATATATCAGCATAGTTTTGAGGCAGGAGGCAGATGGGTCCCACCCAAGGTATAGCAATTGGAGATTCATTCCCTATTGATGTTGGTGGCTTAGATAACAAATCTGCCTGCAATGCAGGAGACCCCAGTTTGATACCTGAGTCAGGAAGATCCCTAGAGAAGGGACTAGCAACCCACTCCAGTATTCTTGCCTGGAAAATTCAATGGGTAGAGGACTCTGGCCGGCTACAGTCCATAGGGTCCCAAAGAGTTGGACACATTTGAGTGACTAACACACTTTTCCCTACTGACTAAAACTCCAAGACAAGAATAGCAGGTCTATTAAGGGAGAAGGTTGGGCCTTGCCCAGACCACATATTTCATGTTCTCAATATTAAGAGACCTCCCTGACCACACTTGCATAGAAAAGAATCCTTGGTGGCCAAAAGGGAGTGATGCCAAGGGATGTTCCCTATCCAGATGTTACCTTGGCTAAGAGATGCATGCACACATATGGGAGGATCCTGAGATATTCCAAATATGGACTATGAGGAGGCAAATAAAAATGATTGGCCAAAGGAAACCTGGAAGAAATACCCCATAAAAGTAATTCAAACTGCCATGAGGGTGTGGCTCACGGACTCTCCCTCTGAGTCTGCCCATGTGTCTCTTCACATGTAGTGTACTCTAGTCCTTTTAATAAAGACTTGTTTCACTACTTTCTGTCTTTGTGGAAATTCTTTTCTGCAAAACTAAAGGCCAGGGCCCTTGTCACTGACCACTAGTCTAGCGGCTAGAATCTGGTGCTTTCACTGCTGCAACCCAGCCTCCCTCTCTGGCTGGGAACCCAAGCCCCACTCCAAGCCACTGCAGGCTGTGGTCACCCAAGATCAGTTCCATCCTGAAGGAGAGTCATCTGTTATCTCAATGGCAAATAGCCTGAAATAGAATTGTTGTGGGAGTTTGGTTCCTTAATAGAAAGATGAAGACCTAAATGAACACAAAGTTGTGAGTCTAAAGAGTCTGCTGAACCTAGAAAAAGGTTAATAAACCTGATGAGGGGAAAAAAACAGCCCAGGGATTGGTGGCAAATATCCATGGTTCAGTGGCTAGTCATCAGCTGTATGCCTTTGGGCATCACAGCCTCTCCCCCTGGGACTGTCTTTATCTCTAAGATAAGGGTAATAATTTCTGCTCTGGGGTTGATAACAGCTGTGTGTGTGTGTATTAATTAAAAGGGCCTGACACAGAGAACAACTGAAATAATAGTCTTTTCTGCATCAGAGTATAAATTGATGGATTTCTTCAAAAATTATTCTTTCATACAGTGTGTTAACATGTTTTGGGGACAGAGTCTATTCTAAAAGATCAATGAGTGCATCAGCTATTGATTACTTTGTGGATATTTAAATAAAGCAAGATAACTCCCATGCGATAGTTGGCATGCAGTTTATCTGGCAACTCTATGTAAAAGGGGAATCTGTAAAGAAGATTAATTACCAGTGAATCTGAATCTACTCATTTTTATCCTTAAGACGTGATATAAGCTGCCCATTGATGCTTCCACTGTCCAGTTCTATCAGTTTTAGCTGCTGTATGAGTAAAGTATACAGATCAGAAGAAATTATTCAGAACAGATGCATAGCTCAGAAAACAGACAACTCTGGGTTTGGGGAAAGATGGTGTTTTCGGCACTCTTTCACACGACTCTTGAAATTTTGGCTGCTCGTAGAAACCAATCTCTTTTAAGTGGAAGTTGCCTTTTAAATTCAATTTAGGCTTAGACTTATTTCCAGAGGAGTCTTAACAAGAAGAACTATGCAACACTGTGTATTGAATGGAACTGTTTTCTGGCTCCCTTTAGAATTTTAAAGATGAAAATTCAGGTAGGAAATGATCATTATCAAAATGGCTTGTCTATAAGAGATTTTATCTGTGTTTACTTGTTTGCAGGAAAGCAGTCTAAATATCTTCCTATGACTCCACAAGGAGAGAAAGTTAGGCAGCAGGTGAAACTTTGATCATGTGCCTATGATTTTTAAATATTAAAAAAAAATTCCAGCTGGGCCCCAAAGATAAAAGCTGCTGTAGAAATGCATTTGGATACAGGAAGAGCTAAAAGAACAGGACAGAACAAGACTGAGTTATTTAGACAACCTGAAAATCTTTACTATGGAGACAGTAGAAAGAAAACACACCACATACACCGTGCTGATTGCTGAAAAATGGTGTACATGTACACCCGAATAAAGAAAGTGACTTAGAAACAGGAGGTTTTAAAATTTCCAGAACCACTTAGTATCATTTGCAGTCTCTGGGAGGCATACAATTCAGTGGTTATAAAGATGGAGTAACGGTCCTGGGTGCAAGTCTTAGCACTCTCCTCACTATATGACCTTGAGAAGGTACTTCACTCTGTGTTTCAGGTTTACTAGCTCCAGTGTTCTTGCCTGGAGAATCCCAGGGATGGGGGAGCCTGGTGGGCTGCCGTCTGTGGGGTCGCACAGAGTCGGACACGACTGAAGCGACTTAGCAGCAGCAGCAGCTATAAATTAACACTGCCACTACTTTGAAGTTACCGTGGGAATTGACACACTATTTGCAAAGTGCTCACTATGGTGCTTGACACTACAAAGAGTGGTCTGTAATGTTAGATTTGATTATTTTTGAAATTCTGAGGCAGGTACAATTGACAGGAGGTTCAGAGCTGACACTGAGTAGAAAAATCAACACTTCCCAAGCGGTTTCTACATTGGAGGCAGTGGTGGGTGACGGGGTGTTGTCCTGATTGAAAAATTTTTTGCAAGTAACTTAAAGGTACTAGTTCAGGAATATGGGTTTAGTGTTACTATTCTTAAACTGTGTAAGTGACATATACCATTGTATATATATTTCATAACTTTGCAGTATACCAAATTTTACTACATTAATTGCTTTAATAGTGTTACATATTCTTAGACACCCACAGTTCATATTTACTCTTTATAAATGTAGTTAGTCACTAAAGTTAAACATTTCATATGGTGTGCTTGAATAGTGTGGCCTTTTTTTAAATCATCTTTTAAAGAGATCCATAAGGGACTAGTATTTGGCCCTTGTCTTTGTCTCTTCTGTCCTGTATTCAAATTTAACTAGGTAAATTTTTAAATGTGCATTAGCAGAGTCTAAACTAAAAGACAAACATCAGATTGGGAGAAAACATTGCCTCTACTCATGCTTGCAAAGTGTTATGTTTAAATTAAGAGGCATCAAAGAACTCTGGAAGAAAAGATTAATGTTCTGGATATACGGTATACTACCGTAGCACAACTTTATAAATTTGGTAAAAGTCATTGAAGTATGCACTTACACTGGGTGACCTTTATAGCATGTAAAATACATTTCAAAAAAACTAAAAATAAAGTCCTTCATATATTAGGAACTACGAAACAGTTGGGGAAAAACGTCAACAGCAAAATGTGAAAGAGATATAAGCAAGAGAGTCACAGGAAAATAAATATGGATGGTTAATAAGGACAAAAGTAAGTTCGATATGACCTGCCAAACTGCACTGCAAGGAGCAACAAGAGCACTTTTCACCTATCATTTGGTAACTTTCAAAACTTCATTTCAAATTATATAAATTATATGAGTAGGCAGCACATTTTAAAGAGTTCAGAGGTAAAAATGAAAAAGGGTATAAAAATGCACAGGGAAGTTTCCCTTTCTGCCTGTTTCTCCTAGATCTCTAGTTTCTCTTTTCCCCCAAAGCGACCAACGTTATCAGTATTTGTGTAGTTTCACAGAGATAATTAATATATTTATAGGAAAATATGTACATTTACTATTGCCACCTTATGAGCGACAGTCAGACCCTGAATAAACTGCTCTTTACCTTACTTTGTTCCTTCAACAGCTTCCTCTCTGAGTACCCAGAGAGCTTCCTCATCTGTTTTACAGTGCATGGAATTTCTTCATGAAAACATACCACAGTCTCTTGAGAGTCCCTTGGACAGCAAGGAGATCAGACCAATCAATCCTAAAGGAAACCAACCCTGAATATTCTTTGGAAGGTTTGATGCCGAAAGCTCCAATACTTTGGTCAAGTGATGTGAATAGCCAACTTACCGGAAAACACCCTGATGCTGGGAAAGATAGACGGCAGGAGGAGAAGGGGATGATACAGGATGAGGTGGTTGGATGGCATCAGTGACTCAATGGACATGTGTCTGAGTAAACTTAGGGAGATAGTAAAGGACAGGGAAGCCTGACATGCTGCAGTTCATGGGCCTGCAAAGAGTCGGACATTACTTAATGATTGAACAATGACAACCACAGTCTATTTAAACATTTCCCTGGTAGTGGAATGATTTTTTTGCCCCTGTATTTTCCCATGAACATTACCCTGTACATTTGTCATTTCGCATGTGTGTGAGTACATCTCAGGAGCAGATTCCTAGATGTAGTTTTGATAAATACAGTTAAACTGCATACAACATCACTGACAGTTTAGGAAAATGGATAGCTCATACTCTGCTTTAGGGATGTAATCCTGCTGTGTATCAAAATTAGAAATATGTGTACACTCTAACCCAGAAATTCTATTTCTAGGAATCTCCCCTACAGAAATTCTTACAAAGGAACACAAAGTTGTATGTTTCAGTGTTGTTTAAAATGACAGAACACTGGAATCAACTTAAATAGACAGCAATCTTAGTAAACAAATTATGGTACCTCCATACTATGGAGTATTATGAAGAGGTTAAAGACAGACTGATAGAACTGACATGGAAAAGCAGCCCTCTAAGATGTGTTAATAAGAAAAGCGCATTACGTGAGTAGAGTGGTTGCACATAGACAGATGGAAAAGATAGACTTAGAGATCTATATACAGATACCACACATCTCTTCCTCAACCCCTTTGTCCTTCCCTCCCTTCCTTTCTACAAATGCATAAAGATCTAGATGAACACACACTAACATTCACTGTAGTTGAGAAAAAGGCTGGAAAAAACAAAAGAGGAATGTCTAATCTTCATTATATTTCTTATATTGTTGGACAGTTTTTACAATGAGGACATACTCACATGTAGCTTCTGTAACTGAAAAGTGACATTTGTGAATACCAGTAAAAAATTCAAATGAAGGCTATCACAACCATTCCAAGGCTTTTTCTTTCTTCTCCTACCCTGTTTTTCATTAATCATGAAAAATTTCAAGTATACATAAGGCACAGAAAATAATATAACAGATATTCCTGCACCCACCATCCAAATTTAACAGATGTTAACATTTTGCCAAATTTGCTTCAGAGTTTGTTTTAAAAAAAGAATGAAAATGTTACTGCTATACTTAAAGCTCTGTGCCCTACCTTCAAGGTGGCAATTTTTTTGAAGTTGTGCATCATTTACAATCTTTTATCATAAAATAAGGCGCCCATAGACGATTAAAAAGAAAAAAAAAAGTCTTAAGCTTAGTTTTCTCACATTTTGCAGAAGACTGCTTTGCTTGTAAGAGTGATTACAGACTGCATCTTTCTTTCCTTTTTTTTTTTTTCGACTACCTGGAGAGTATTCCATTCCCTATTCATCCCCTGACATCTTCTACCCTGGTCTTAATGCTATCTCCCTGAACAACCATCTTCCCTGGGCTCGGCGTCCATCCTCTTCCTTCCATTCCATCTTGACAGCTACTGCCAGATTACCTCCTAAACTACAGTTTCTCAACTTCAGCATTACAGACATTTGGGTGGATAATTCTTTGTTGCAGGGGGCTGTCCTTTCCATTGTATGATGTTTAGCAGCATCCCTGTCCTCTACCTACTAGATGCCAGAAGCACCTTCTCCAGTTGTGAAAACAAAAAGTGTATCAGGGGACATTGCCACATGCCCCCTGCAAGGAAAAGTCATCCTGGTTGAGAACCACTGTCCAAACTATGACTTTTGATATCATGGCCATGCCCAAACTGCCTCCCATTTGCCTATCATGACATACTCAAATTCTTCCTTCATTCCTTCCAGCTCCCACCTGATTTCAAGGCCAGTCACAACCTGCCCTCACTTTCTCTCATTTCTCACTTCTTCGTATCATTCAAGTAGATCGATCTTCCTGAGCCACTGACTTCTTGTAATAGGCTAATTCTCACCTCTGGGCCTGTGTGCATCCTTTCCCACATCTGAAGATGCATCTTAGCTGCTAGTTTTGGTCTATTCAACTTGTTTGCCCTTCAAGGTCAGACTCAAGTCCCATTACTTTTTATAATGTTTCCTAATGACTTTGGCCTCTAGCTGTATCCTTCTTTGGAGGTGTGAAGTCTGGTAGTTTAGTGGATGGGTTTTAGAATCAGGTGAATGTGGGGACAGCTTTAATGCTCCCACAAAAAAGCTCTGTGTGTGGACTCCTTGGTGGTCTAGTGGTTAAGAATCTGCCTGCCAGGCTTCTGGTTCAAGAAGGCAGAGTAGAAGGATGTGTGCTCATCTCTTGCTACGAGAGCACCAAAACTGCAACTAGCTGTTGAACAACCATCAACAGGAGGCTGCTGGAACCCACTGAAAATGATGTCCCACATAAAATGACAAAGAAGCCACAATGAGACAGTAGGAGGGGCGCAATCACGATAAAATCAAATCCTATACCCACCAGGTGGGTGACCCACAAACGGGAGAACAATTATAGCAAAGAAGTTCGTCCATTGTCGTGAAGGTTCTGAACCCCATGTCAGGCTTCCCAGCCTAGGGATCTGACAAAGGGACTGGGAGTCCCCAAGGAATCTGGCCTTGAGGGCCAGTGGGATTTGATTATAGGCCTTCTGGAGGACTGAGGGAAACAGACTCCAGTCTTGGAGGGCACAAACAAAATTTTGCACACACCAATACCCAGAGGAGAGGAGCAGTGACCCCAAAGGAGACTGAATCAAAACTACCTGCTAGTGTTGGAGGATCTCCTGTGGAGGCATGAGTCTGTAGGGGCTCACCACAGGGATGGGGGCACTGGAAGGTTCCCCTAAGCATAAACCCTCTTGGAGGTCACCATTAACCCTGCCATAGAGCTCACAGACCCCAAGGCTAGGTGGCCTCAGGCCAAACAACTTTCAGGGAGGGAATGCAACCCCATCCATCAGCAGATAAATGGATTAAAGCTTTAGAGAGTAAGGCCCTGCCCACCAGAGCAAGACACAATTTTTCCCCATCACCAGTCTCTTCCATCAAGAAGCTCACACAACCCTCAGAATGGGAGAAAACAATAGCAAGTGAAACAACTGACAAAAGATCAATCTCCAAAAATATACAAGCAGCTCATACAACTCAATACTAGAAAAACAAACCACCCAATCAAAAAGTGGGAAAATGATCTAAACAGACATTTCTCCAAAGAAGACATACAGATGGCTAACAAATACATGAAAAGATGCTCAACATCACTCATTATTAGAGAAATGCAAATTGAAACTGCAATGAGATAGCACCTCACACTGGTCAGAATGGCCATCATCACAAAGACTACAAACAGTAAATTCTGGAGAGGGTGTGGAGAAAAAGGAACTCTTTTGCACTGCTGATGGGACGTAAACTGACACAGCCATTATGGAAAATGGTACAGAGATTCCTTTAAAAACTAGGAATAAAACCACCATATGGCCCAGCAATCCCACTGTTAGGCATATACCCTGAAGAAAACACACTTGAAAAAGACACAGGTACCCCAATGTTCATTGCAGCACTATTTACAATAGCTAGAACATGGAAGCAATCTAGATGTCCATCAACAGATGAATGGATAAAGAAGTTGTGGTCCATATACACATAAAAAGGAACACATTGAAGTCAGTTCTAATGAGGTGGATGAACTTAGAGCCTATTATAGAGTGAAGTAACTCAGAAAGATAAATATCATATACTAATGCATATATATGGAATCTAGAAAGATGGTACCAAAGAATTTATTTGCAGGGCAGCAATGGAGAAACAGACATAGAGAACAGACTTATGGACACAGGGAGAGGAGAGGAGAGGGTGAGACATGGAGAGAGTAACATGGAAACTTACATTACCATATGTAAGATAGACAGCCAATGGGAATTTGCTGTATGTCTCAGGGAACTCAAACAGGGGCTTTGTATCAACTTAGAGGGGTGGGATGAGGAGGGAGATGGGATGAAGGTTCAAGAGGGAGGGGACATATGTACCCCTATGGCTGACTCATGCTGATGTTTGACAGAAAACAAAAAAATTCTGTAAAGCACTTATCTTTCAATTAAAAAAATAAATAAATTTTTAAAAAAGAAGAAACTTACACAAGCCTCTTAGCCTCAGCCATCAGAGGGCAGACAGAAGAAGCAAGAAGCACAGTCTCACGGTGGCTAAAACAAAACTATATTACAGAAAGTTAATCACAATGAAGAAGCAAAAAGTTAAGTCCCAGAAGAAAGGACAAGATAAAATCCCAGAAAAACAACTAAATGAAGTGGACATGGGCAACCTTCCAGAAAATGATAGTGAACATGATTCAGGATCTTGGGAAAAGAATGGAGGCGAAGATTGAAAAGATGCAGAAATGCTTACCAAAGACATAGAAGAACTAAAGAACAAACAAACAGAGATGAATAGTACACTAGAAGGAATCAACAGCAGAATCAGTTCAGTTGCTCACTCATGTCTGACTCTTTGCAACCCCATGGACTGCAACACACCAGGCCTCCCTGTCCACCAACTCCCGGAGTTTACTCAAACTCATGTCCATTGAGTTGGTGATGCCATCCAACCATCTCATCCTCTGTCATCCCCTTCTCCTCCCGCCTTCAATCTTTCCCAGCATCAGGGTCTTTTCCAATGAGTCAGTTCTTCATACCAGGTGGCCTAAGTATTGGAGTTCCAGCTTCAGCATCAGTCTTTCCAATGAATATTCAGGACTGATTTCCATTAGGATTGACTGGTTTGATCTCCTTGCTGTCCAAGGGACTCTCAAAAGTCTTCTCCAACAACACAGTTCAAAAGCATCAATTCTTTAGCACTCAGCTTTCTTAATAGTTCAAATCTCACGTCCATACATGCCTACTGGAAAAACCATAGCCTTGATTAGACGGGCTTTTGTTGGTAAAATAATGTCTCTGCTTTTGAATAAGCTGTCTAGGTTGGTCATAGCTTTTCTTCCAAGGAGCAAGTGTCTTTTAATTTCATGGTTGAAGTCACCATCTGCAGTGATTTTGGAGCCTCCAAAAATAAAGTCTCTCACTGTTTTCACATCTATTTGCCATGAAGTGATGGGACCAGATGCCATGATCTTAGTTTTCTGAATGTTGAGTTTTAAACCAACTTTTTCACTCTCTTCTTTAACTTTCATCAAGAGGCTCTTTAGTTCTTTGCTTTTTGCCATAATGGTGGTGTTATCTGCATATCTGAGGTTATTGATATTTCTCCCAGCAGTCTTGATTCCAGCTTGTACTTCATTCAGCCTAGCATTTCTCATGATGTACTCTGCATATAAGTTAAATAAGCAAGGTGACAATACACAGCCTTGATGTACTCCTTTCCTGATTTGGAACCAGTCTGTTGTTGTGTGTCCAGTTCTAACTGTTGCTTCTTGACCTGCACACAGATTTCTCAGGAGGCAGGTCAGGTGGCCTGGTATGCCCGTCTCTTGAAGCTTCTCCTTTGCGCTTGGACGTGGGATATCTCCTCAAAGTCACTCCAGCACTGTGCAGCTGCTGCTCCAGTGCTTACCATCTTGCTGGGGTTTCTCTGCCCTTGGATGTTGGGTATCTCCTCAAAGCCACTCCAGGACCGCATAGCATGCCCAAAAACAGAATAACTGAGGCAAAAGAATGGATAAATGACCTGGAGGACAGAATGGTGGAAGTCACTGCCACAAAACATAGAAAAAAGAATGAAAAGAAATGAAGACAGCCTAAGAGACCTCTGGGATAACTTTAAATACACCAACATTGGCATTATACGGGTCCCAGAAGGAGGAGAGAAAAAGGTCTTGAAAAAATATTTGAAGACATAATAGCTGAAACTTTCCAAACATGGGAAAGGAAACAGTCAACCAAGTTAAGAAAGCAGGATAAACCCATGGAGGAACACACTGAGACACATAGTAATCAAACTGACAAAAATTAAAGACAAAGATAAAATATAAAAAGCAAGAAGGGAAAAATGACAAATAACATATAAGGGAATTCCCATCAGGCTATAAGCTGAATTTTCAACAGAAATTCTACAAGCCAGAAGGGAATGGCATGATATATTTAAAGTGATGAAAGAGAGGCAACTACAACCAACAGATACCAATAGAGTATCTTGCTGGATACTTTATCCAGCAAGACTTTCCTTCAGATTTGACAAAGAAATCAAAAGTTTTCCAGACAAGCAAAAGTTAAGAGAATTCAGCACCACCAAACCAACTTTACAACAAATGCTAAAGAAACTTCTCTAGGCAGTAAACAGAAGAGAAGGAAAAGACCTACAGAAAATAAAACCTAAACAATTAAGAAAATGGCAATAGGATATTTACATCTATGTTAATCAGTGATATTGGCCTGTAGTTTTCTTTATAAACATAGATGCAAAAATCCTTAACAAAATTCTAGCAAACAGAGTCCAACAACATATTAAAAAGATCATACATCTTGACCAAGTGGGTTTTATCCCAGGGATGCAAGGATTATTTAATATCCACAAACCAATCAATGTAATACACCACATTAACAAATTGAAAGAACCATATGATTATCTCAATAGATGCAGAGAAAGCCTTTGACAAAATTCAACATCCATTTATGATTAAAAAAAAAACAACCCCACCAGAAAGCAGGAATAGAAGGAACATACCTCAACATAATAAAAGCTATATATGACAAACCCACAGCAAACATTATCTTCAATGGTGAAAAATTGAAAGCATTTCCCCTAAAGTCAGAAACAAGACAAGGGTGCCCACTCTCACCACTACTATTCAACATAGTTTTGGAAGTTTTGGCCACAGCAATCAGGGCAGAAAAATAAATGAAAGGAATCCAGATTGGAAAAGAAGTTAAACTCTCAACGTTTGCACATGACATGATTGTCTACATAGAAAACCCCAAAGACTCCATCAGAAAATTACTAGAGCTAATCAATGAATACAGTAAAGTTTTAGGATATATAATTAACACAGAAATCCCTGGCATTCCTATACACTCACAATGAGAAAACAGAAAAGAAATTAAGGAAACAATTTCATTCACCATTGCAACGAAAAGAATAAAATACTTAGGAATATATCTACCTAAAGAAACAAAAGACCTACATATAGAAAATTATAAAACACTGATGAAAGAAATCAAAGAGGACACAAATAGATGGAGAAATATACCATGCTCATGGATTGGAAGAATCAATATAGTGAAAATGAGTATACTACCCAAAACAATCTATAGATTCAATAAAACCCCTATCAAGCTACCAACAGTATTTTTCACAGAACTAGAACAAATAATTTCACAATTTGTATGGAAATACAAAAAACCTCCAATAGCCAAAGCAATCTTGAGAAAGAAGAATGGAACTGGAGGAATCAACCCGCCTGACTTCAGGCTCTACTACAAAGCCACAGTCAAGACAGTATGGTACTGGCACAAAGACAGAAATATAGATCAATGGAACAAAATAGGAAGCCCAGACATAAATCCACACACCTATGGATACCTTATCTTTGACAAAGGAGGCAAGAACATACAATGGAGAAAAGACAATCTCTTTAACAAGTGGTGCTGGGAAAACTGGTCAACCAGTTGTAAAAGAATGAAACTAGAACACTTTCTAACACCATACACAAAAATAAACTCAAAATGGATTAAAGATCTAAATGTAAGACCAGAAACTATAAAACTCCTATAGGCAAAACACTCTCTGACCTAAATCACAGCAGGATCCTCTATGACTCACCTCCCAAAGTAATGGAAATAAAAGCAAAAATAAACAAATGGGACCTAATTAAACTTAAAAGCTTTTGCACAATGAAGGAAACTATAAGCAAGGTGAAAAGACAGCCTTCAGAATGGGAGAAAATAATAGCAAACAAAGCAACTGACAAAGAATTAATCTCAAAAATATATAAGCAATGTCTGCAGCTCAATTCCAGAAAAATAAATGACCCAGTCAAAAACTGGGCCAAAGAACTAAACAGATATTTCTCCAAAGAAGTCATACAGATGGCTAACAAACACATGAAAAGATGCTCAACATCACTAATTATCAGAGAGATACAAATCAAAACCACAATGAGGTACCATCTCACGCCAGTCAAGATGGCTGCTATCCAAAAATCTACAAACAATAAATGCTGGAGAGGGTGTGGAGAAAAGGGAACACTTTTACACTGTTGGTGGGAATGCAAACTAGTACAGCCACTGTGGAGAACAGTGAGGAGATTCCTTAAAAAACTGGAAATAGAACTTCCATATGACCCAGCAATCCCACTGCTGGGCATACACACTGAGGAAACCAGAATTGAGAGACACACGTGTACCCCAGTGTTCATCGCAGCACTGTTTATAATAGCCAGGACATGGAAGCAACCTAGATGTCCATCAGCAGATGAATGGATAAGAAAGCTGTGGAAAAAAAAAAAAAGAAAGCTGTGGTACATATACACAATGGAATATCACTCAGCCATTAAAAAGAATACATTTGAATCAGTCCTAATGAGGTGGATGAAACTGGAGCCGATTATACAGAGTGAAGTAAGTCAGAAAGAAAAACAGCAATACAGTATACTAACACATATATATGGAATTTAGAAAGATGGTAACAATAACCCTGTATGTGAGATAGCAAAAGAGACACAGATGTATAGAACAGTCTATTGGACTCTGTGGGAGAATGTAAGGGTGGGATGATCTGAGAGAATAGCATTGAAACATGAATATTATATGTGAAACAGATTGCCAGTCCAGGTTTGATGCATGAGACAGGGTGCTCAGGGCTGGTGCACTGGGATGACCCAGATGGGATGGGGAGGGCGGTGGGAGTGGGGGTTCAGGATGGGGAACACATGCAAATCCATGGCTGGTTCATGTCAATGTATGGCAAAACCCACTACAATATTGTAATTAGCCTCCAATTAAAATAAATAAAAATTTTAAAAATTTGTTTTCTATATATATATATAAAAGAAAATGGCAATAGGATCATACTGAACTGAAGTCGCTCAGTCGTGTCCGACTCTTTGCAACCGCATGGACTGTAGCCTACCAGGCTCCTCCCTCCATGGGATTCTCCAGGCAAGAGTACTGGAGTGGGTTGCCATTTCCCATACATATGGATAATTACCTTAAATATAAATGGATTAAATGTACCAACCAAAAGACATAGACTGACTGGGTGGATGAAAACATGTTCATGTATGCACTTCCACTTACCACATCACTTTGCTTGATGTCCCCCCCCAACTGTATGTAATTTTTTAATATTGTTAAGTTAATCATGTTCCCATTATGGCTTGAAATTGTAATTATCTTTTATTTATGTCTGGCTATTGATTGTGAAACATCTTGATAAACATCTTTTACTATAAAGATGATACATAAAGATGATAAACATCTTTTACTATTATGATTATGTAACTATTACTCACTTAATACCATTGTATCATGATTGGTCAACAGAAAAATAATACAATGCTATATCAAAACTAGGATCTAATAGAAAAACCTGTAATCATTTTGTAAAATCCAGATGCATATCAGAATTATCTTGAAAATTTTTGAAAAACACAAATGCTCAGGTATTTCTATTTTTCTCCAGAGCTCCAGACATGTTTCTAATGAGCAGTCATGTTTAAAAACAACTGGACTGTATGATAATCTTTTGCTTTTATCTAGTTTGTTTCACTTTTTCTGTTTCATACTCAGTGCTCCCATTTCATTTAGTTTGTTTTCCAATTTCTCCATCTCTTTTTTTTAATATTCTTTCTCAAGCTTTTATCTAGTAAAGAAGCTTTTGTATACATATATTATATGTATTTTAGAAAACATGGATTTTTGCTAACTAAAAACTTATGACATTTTAATTCCACTTGTTTGACTTAGTATGAATAGAATGCTAGATTTCTAATTAAAAATTAGATATGCAACAAGCAACAAAGGTTTACTATATAGTATGGGTAACTAGGGAGAAGGCAATGGCACCCCATTCCAGTACTCTTGCCTGGAAAATCCCATGGATGGAGGAGCCTGGTAGGCTGCAGTCCATGGGGTTGTGAAGAGTTGGACTAGAGTCAATATCTTGCAGTAACCTATGATGGAAAATAATTTCAAAAATAATATATGTATATGTGTATAACTGAATCATTTTGCTGTGCACCTAAAACATTGTGTCAACTATACTTCAATAAAATATATGTATTTTTTTTTAAAAAATCTGCCTGCCAATGCAGAGGACATGGGTTTGATTCCTGGTTCGGGAAGATCCCACATGTCACGGAGCAGGTACGCTTACTACGTACTGTGCCACAACCACTGAGCCTGCACTCGAGAGCCCACGCTTCACAACAAAAGAAGCCACTGCAATGAGAAACCTGTGCACCACAATGAAGAGCACTCCCTGCTTGCTGCAACTAGAGAAAGCCCACAGGCAGTGATGAAGACCCAGCACAATCAAATGCATACATCTTTTAAAAAAAGAAAGAAAAGCAGCCTGAGCCATTCTTGCTTTGCTGAGGACAGAAAAGCATAAGCATAGATCTTGGATCCTTGATAATGCCTTTTAACCCCCAAATAAATCATCTTGGGGTCAACCACCTCCAGATTTATTGAATAAGATTAGACAGTTTCTTTGGACTTCCCAGGTAGTGCTAATGGTAAAGAACCCACCTGCCAATGTACGAGATATAAGAGACAAGGGTTTGATCCCTAGATTGGGTAGATTCCCTTATTCTTGCTTGGAGAGTCCCCATGAACAGAGGAACCTGGTAGGCTACAGTCAAAAGGGCTGAAAAGAGTTGGACATGACTGAAGCGACTTAGCACATAGCACACACACAATTTCTTTATTTTCAAGCCCCTTGCAGTTTGTTTTCCCTTACTTGCAGCCAAAAGCATTTTAATTGGTACAACTGAAACCCAAAACAGAACATATTACAGCGAAATAGATTCAAAAAACCCTTGAATGCTTACAGGTCTGTATCTAAAAGCATGAACTCCCACATCTAAGAAACCTCTCCAGCATAAAATAGCTTTCTTTTGATTGAAGCCCAAGGTCCTAGCGAAGGGCTCATTTTTTCCCTGAAAATCGACACCTGTAGAATATACATGCCTCCCCTTTCATGTTCCCATGTCACTGAATAGAGTGAGTACAAGTAGCCAAGTGACATGTTGCATAGCAACCTCAAGGATTATTCAATTGGAACTGCAGTCACATCCCAGTCGTTAACCTTCAAGTACCCATGGAATGCCTAACCGAGACACTATTCTGGTGAGAAGCTGGGGAACTGTGCAGCATAAGGAATTAAGCCTCGCCTGTAGAATGGTTATGTTCAAGGTAAAGTAAGACAGATGGGGGAAAACTCCCAAGACAAAGACCATGTGTGGGTAACTGGAAGGGTTGTAAAAGAGTGGACACAGTGTTTGCTTTCACTGGAAGATGTAAGAAAAGAACCAGAAAGTCAGGACTGTTTTTTGGTCACACATATTTGTAAATCATTTGCTGTTAGTCATTTGTTTCATTTAGGCTAATTAGCTAATTCCCTTTGCTAATTTCATCCCCATAGAGAAGTCCTTGTTAATTACCCAACTAAAGTAGGATGCCCCACCTGTCATTCCCCCAGTCTCCCTTCTATGTGCTCTCACTGGTTTGTCTTTTCTTCCTAGCACTTAGGCCTACACTGACTTGTATCAATCTAGGGGAGATGGTTTCTTCATCTGTCAACATCACTGTGCAAACCAACCAATTATATGTACTCTAGGAAACTTTCGATGTTTACTGAAAAGTTTTCACTTTCCTACTGGAAACAGATCTTAAAGAACTGCTTACACACAGGCGTGGAGACATATACTAGAGTGTTCATTACAGCATTATTTGCAATACAGGAAAACTACAAAACAAAGGAAATGTTCATCAATAAGGGAGCCATTACATAATTCATGATATAGCCACACTCTGTAATTCTGTTAGCAGTTAATGAGTAATTAATAGTAATAATACTAAAAGCAGTTGAGAGTTGTTGAATGCTTACCTATATTTTATCATTTTTTCCTCTAAAACTCCTCTGAGATACAAACTTTTATTACCTCCACTTCACAGATGAGTGAACTAATGCACACAGATGTTAAGTGATTTGGCCAAGGTCAAACAATTAGGCAATGGCAGAGTTAGGATCCATGATTAATTCTTCCCCAGGACACACACTTTCAACTACTCCTGTCTTCCAGGAATATGAGAAGATATGCATGCTCAGATTAAAAAATTCTGGAAATTCTATTTAGCTGAAAATAAAAGCAAATGGCTGTACAATGAATCTGTTTAAAAAGCTAGAGTTTGGTAAGGAACTGTGTATGTGTGTGTATATGTTATTTATTATTACCTCTGAGGAGAAGAGGGTAATGAAAACTTGCAAATATATTTGTTATAATCTTAAGATGTTTGGGTCTTTTATTATTACCAGAGTAATTAAGAAACAGTTGTGCAGAGACAAGATGGCACAATAGAAAGGCATGAACTCATCTTTTCTTATGGAAACACCAAAATCACAACTAACTGCTGAACAACCATCAACAACAGCACCATCAGAAACAAAACACTGGAGCCTACCACAAAAGATACCCCACATCCAAAGAAGCCGCAAGATAGTACGAGGGGCACAACTGCAATAAAATCAAATACCATACATGCCAGTGGGCTTCCCACAAACTGGAAAATACTTTTACAACTGAAATTCTCCAATAGGAATGAAAATTCTGAGCCCCACATCAGGCTCCCTGGAGCATAAGGGTCTGGTAACAAGTGGAGGAGCCCCCAGAGAATCTGGCTTTGAAGGCCAGTGGGATTTGATCGCAGGAATTCCACAGGTCTGAGGGAACCAGAAAGTCCACTCTTGAGGGGTGCAGACAAGGTCTTGTGCGCATCAGGACACAGGGGAAAAAAACAGTCACCTCAGAAGAGATTGGATCAGACTTACTGCTCATATCAGAGGGTCTCCTGTGGAAGCAGGGGGCGGCTGTGGCTCATTGCAGGGACAAGGACACTGGCAGTGGTAGTTCTTGGGAATACTTGCTGGAATAAGTCCAGGAGCAGATGGCTTCACAGATGAATTCTATCAAACATTTAGAAAAGAGTTAACACCTATCCTTTTGAAACTCTTTCAAAAAATTATAGAGGAAGAAACACTCCCAAGGTCATTTTATGAGGCCAACATCACCCTGACATCAAAATCAGACACAGATACTACACAAAAAGGAAATTACAGGCCAATATCACTGATGCAAAAATCTTCAACAAAATAATAGTGAACTGAATCCAACAATAGGTACACCATGATCAATTGTGATTTACCCCAGGCATGAAAGCATTTTTCAGTATCTGCAAGATGTTCAACATTGTTAATTATTAGAGAAATGTAAATCAAAACTACAGTGAGGTACCACCTCACACAGGTCAGAATGGACATCATCAAAAAGTCTACAAATAGCAAATACTGGAGAGTGTATGGAAAAAAGGGAATCAAATGTAAATTGGTGCAGCCACTATGAATAGTATGGAGTTTCCTTAAGAAACTAAAGTTTGAGCTGCCATATGATCCAGCAACCCCATTCCTGGGCACATATCTAGAGGAAAACATGGTTTGAAAGGATTCTTGTACTCCAGTGTTCACTGCAGTGTTGTTACAATAGCTAAGTCTTAGAAGCAATTTAAATGTTCATCGACAGAGGAATGAATAAAGATGTGGTGCATACATACAATAGAATATTACTCAGTCATTAAAAAGAATGAAATAATGCCATTTGCAGCAATGAGGTTGGACCTGGTACTAAGTCAGAGAAAGACAAATACCATATCATATCACTTAAATGTGGACTATAAAAAACAATGCAAAAGAACTTATTTACAAAACAGAAACATACTCAGACTTAGAGAATAAACTTATGGTTACTGGGGGGAGGGGTGTGGGGAAGGAATAGACTGGGAATTTGGGATGGACGTGTACATACTGCCGTATTTAAAACAGGTAACCAACAAGCTCCTACTTTGTTGCTCCTATTGAGCAGGGAACTCTGCAATAATCTAAATGGGAAAAGAATTAGGAAAAATGATAAATATATGTATAACTGAGTCACTTTGCTGTACACCAGAAACTAACACAGCATCACTAATCAACTATACTTCAATACATGGTGGATTCAACACATGGATATAATATACGGTAAATTCAATACAAGGCGGTACTCAATACAATACCTTGTATTGAATAGGCTCCAGGCTCACTCTGGAGCCTATTATACAGAGTGAAGTAAGTCAGAAAGAGAAATACCAATATAGCTTATCAACACAAATATATGAAATTTAGAAAGACAGTAATGATGAGCCCATATGCAAGACAACAAAAGAGACACAGATGTAAAGAACAGACTTTTGGACTATGTGGGAGAAGGTGAGAGTGGGACGCTTTGAGAGAAAAGCACTGAAACATGTATATTACCATATGTAAAACAGATGACCAGTGCAAGTTCCATGCGTGAAGCAGGGCACTCAAAGCTGGTACTCTGGGACAAACCAGAGGGATGGGGTGGAGAGGGAGGTGGGAGGGGGATTCAGGATGAGGGAACACCTGTACCCGCGACTGATTCATGTCGATGTATGGCAAAAACCACCACCATACTGTAAAGTAATTAGCCTCCAATTAAAATAAATTTAAAAAAACAAAAAGGAAAAACCCAAGGAACCAGTTATGCAACAACCAAAGCTACCACTAGAGGGCTCAACAAGATGCTTACCAAGATCTTCCTCTAGAGGTGGTGCCCAGAGAGCTGTCCAGGTGCTGAAATACACAGGCAAGGGAGGACATGGCAACCCACTCTAGTGTTCTTGTCTGGAGAACTCGGTGGACAGAGGAGCCTGGTGGGCTACAGTCCTTGAGGTTGCAAAGAGTCGACATGGCTGAGTGACTAACACTTTCCCTTTTTCAGGTAGCTCATTGGAGTGACACTCAGCTCAATTCAGTTGCTCAGTTGTGTCCGACTCTTTGCAACCCCATGGACTGCAGCATGCCAAGCTTCCCTGTCCATCACCAACTCCCAGAGCTTGCTCAAACTCATGTCCATTGAGTTGGTGATGCCATCCAACCATCTCATCCTCTGTCATCCCCTTCTCCTCCCGCCTTCAATCTTTCCCAGCATCAGGGTCTTTTCCAATGAGTCAGTTCTTCACATCAGGTGGCCAAAGTATTGGAGTTTCAGCTCCAACATCAGTCCTTCCAGTGAATAGTCAGGAGTGATTTCCTTTAGGATGGACTGGTTGGATCTCCTTGCAGTCCAGGGGACTCTCAAGAGTCTTCTTCAACACCACAGTTCAAAAGCATCAATTCTTTGGTGCTCAGCTTTCTTTATAGTCCAACTCAGAGTGACACTGGGGGAATCTAAATAGCCCCTTGGAGCTTCCACTGCCAAGGTCTGTGGCTAAGAAATGGTTGGAGTATGGGAATACACTAAATTATTTCATTCTCTATGTCATTCCAGCATGAATCAACTCTAGTATGTCAGGAAAGGGTAGGCAAGTGATAGTATTTCAATATGCTCCTTGTCAAAGAAAAGACGTGTCACTTTGTCATCAGGAATTATAGTGAGATTGGCAGCCCAGGAACTCAGGGTGGATGCTTCAGTTAACATAGAAAATAGGAATTCCTGCCTAGTTCTCAAATAATTGGGAGAGGATACAGACTAGGAAAAGAACATAAGCTTTTTTTCTCTTTGAAGATTTTATTGCCTTGAGTCAACTTAAAGAACCAAAGCTTCAAAGTCCTTTGTCACATAGTTTAAAAACAATGGCCAGGCCCTTCATTTTACTGTTTTCTTGGTAAGAGTTTGCAAATACAAATGTGGAAATAAGAATTTTGTAAAAACTGAAAACTGTCTACAGTGCTCAAAGTTGTTGAAGGATTGAGGAAGCAAGCATGAAAACAGTATACACTCTTCTCGAGTTCAAACTTTGCAATCCTTTAAAGAATAACTTGGCAGAACCTATCAAAATATCAAGGAGTATTGCTTTGGTTTAGTAATTTCACATTAGGAATTTAACCTAGAGAAGTATTAGTAAGTATGCAGTATCTTTGTATAGCAGTCATACAGATAGTATGCCATTGTTTGATGCAGTGAAAAGCAGTACTAACATAAATACTATTGACAGGAAATAAGGTTAAATTATGGTTCAGCAGTTAACATGAAGAATTAATAGGAAGATTGATTTATATGATTTAAATCAATAGGAAGATTCATTTATACCTATATTTAATAGGCAAGAAAAAATACCCATAACATAGGGTAGGAGATGGTATGCATGGTATCCATTAAGATAAAGAATTTGCCTTTGTGTAGGTAGAAGAATCTAAAAACATATACACTAAAATATTAATGGTTAGTTTTACTTAGAGACTGAGATGTCAGGGGGAAAGGTGAGGATATTTTTATTTGCTGTTTGATACACATTTGTATTATTATTCACACATACAATGAGTATGTACCATTTATACTTTGAGAAAGAAAAGATAAAAAGGAACTCTATAAACCAAAATATTGAGGTAGAATGTTTTACTATTCCCCCTGCTTGTAACCTTTTAAATTTTCTTTTTTTTTTCAGTTTTGTATTTAATGTCACTAGAACATTTGATTCTTTTTAGTCTCTTTTTTTCATTTTTGGTTTCCAGCAAGGGACTTTTTGAGAAGGCTTTTAAAAAGTGAAATGGATGTTACCCTAGAAATTTCTCACCAAGAATCAAATCACCAAAGTCCCTTGGCAGCTCAACAGATCAGTTCACATGTCCATTTAGCAAAAGTTATGGTAACAGACAGCTAAGGATGTATAAGCTACTCACCAAGGTTCTCGGCTGTGAGGTTTCAGACATAGCTCTATCAAATCTGAGGATCTGAGAAAACATGGCTTGAGTCTGTGCTATTTTATAAGACTCATTTTTAAACTGCCTATGCCAAGTTCAATTAGTATAGATTAAACTTTTGACTTTGGAAGGGTCAGTGAGGTTTTGGGGAGTGGGAAGTCTTTGGCATTGGAAAGACTCCTGAGCCAACCATAGAAATAATCCTTTGAGAAGATTCTAAATTAAAGGATGATTTTCACAACAGAGTCTTCATAAAAGATCAGCTAACATGCCAGATTCATCAATGTTTGCAAATTGTGCAATTGCAGGATAATTCCTCTGACTTGTTTCAAAGGGTGGGGGAAATGAATCATCACAAAGACTGAAATCCCCTAACAGATTACATCCCCATCTGCATGTGGGTAATCAGAAGTTTTCTAATAAGATGTTAGTACAGTTAAATTTTCTTTCTGTGCAATCTGTTCAGAATTGTGTTTGGAACACTAGAATTTTTAAAAAGTTAAAGCAAAAAACCAGGATCTTCACATCAAGTATTAGTAAGTCCATTTGAACTTTTATTCATTCTTATATTTAATGTGCTCAGTAAATAGAATATATTGTAGCTGATGCTTTAGCTGCATCAAATTGCTGTTTCAAATGAAACATAACAACTAATAGGGCTGGAAAACACTACTGAGGCAAAAGGCATTCCATTCTGGAGTGCCACTGGGGAAAGTGGGAACCTGGGTTCCATTATTTATCTCTTCCAACCAGTACAAATTGGTCTGGTTCATCTCAAAACAAGAAAAAGTAAAAGGCGGGAGACATTCATTTCTTTTATGAAATCTGTAGTGATTCTGTACCTTCTGGATGAGATCATTTTCCTTTTCTCACATGTGGCTTTAGAACAAAATAACAATAACAGTTCTTTTCATGGAACACTTATGATATGCCAAACAGTTTCATCTCATTTTGTCTTTATTACAATCTCAGGTTAACATTTTTTTAGGAGATAGAATTTATTCCCTTTTTACAGATGTGAAAGCTGAGGAGTGATTTGTCCAACGTTACAAAACTGGTAACCAGCAGGAGTAGTTTTATCATCATTTATTTAAGCAATTTTGATTTGAGTGCTCAGGCATTTTAGAATAAAGGAGGCATGTACAACCTCATCCCCCCCAACGCCCCCCTGTCCCGCCACAGGTTAATGCTGTGCTTTGGGAAATAGGACACATATTAATGAAGTAATTTAGGAATAAGGGAATATTAAACAGAATAGACTTAAATCTGACATAATGACCAAAAACAGGTGATATAAGCTGCTATAGAGGCAGGCCAGGTAGAAGGCCAAAAAACTCTTCGTGTGTTGTCATCGACTCAGGTAGCCATAATAAAATATTAATGACTAGGTAGCTTAAATAACAGAAATTAATTTTCTCAGTTTTGGAGGCTGGAAGTCCAAGATCAGGGTGTTGGCAGGATAATTCTCCTAACATCTCTCTTGGCCGGGTGACAGCCACCTTCTCTCTGTTTTTACATGGTCTTTTCCCTGGGCCCTGCACTCCTAGTGTCTCTCTCTTCTTAAAAGGACACCAGTTCTACTGGATTAGGACCACATCCTTATGACTTAATTTAACCTTATGACCTCATTTAACCTTAAACATCTCTGTAAAAGTCCAATCTCCATACACAGTTGCACCGGAGGCTAGGGTCTTCAACGTACTAATTTGCAGGGCAGGGGCATAATTCAGTTTATAATCAGGTCAGTGCAAGCTGCTGTAGTCAGTAAAGGATTCACAGCAGAGGAGGGCTATGAAAGATAAATAAGGGAGGACAAGGGACTTTTCTGGTGGTCCAGTAGTTGGACCTGGAGTAGTCTGGAGTGGTCCTGTAGTCTGCCTGGCAATGCGAGGCACACGGGTTCGATCCCTACTCTGGGAAGATTCAACATGCTGGGGGCAGCCATGCCTGTGCACCGCAAAGACTGAGCCCGCTTGCCCTAGAGCCTGTGCTCTGCATCAGAAGAAGCCACTGCAGTGAGAAGCCCCTGCTCACTGCAACCAGAGACAGCCCATGTAACAACAGAGACCCAGGACAGCCAAACAAAAAGAGCTTAAAAAAAAATAAGGTATGGACAAATGAGGAAGGCACTGAACTAATGGGTGCTAGAACAAGTAAAGAGCTAGAAAAAGAGAGAAATAGAGAGAAGAGCAGAGGAAAAACTTTCCACAGTGAAAAAGGAGTGGCTTCCATTTGGGCTGAATGTTTAATCCCTTGCCACCTACCTTGAGTGAATTCAACACCTTTGAGAGCCAATAGAGTAGAGAAGAATCCAGGCAACAGGTTGTCTCAATAGTTGGCAACGCAGGACAGAGAGCTCTGGTTGCTTTGCAATCACATGAAGGGATCTTCATGCAGAGGTGTTGATGCCAAGGATACTTAAGACATGCCCCAAAGTTCTTATTGGACATCTCTCTTTCCCCTTTTATTACTAACCCCTAATATTTTCCATACATCCTCTGCTTGGATTGCTCCCAAGCTCCACATCAGTGCCTTCCTGCTCCTGCAGACTCAAGATCATACAAAATATATGGACCCTGTTTTCATTATACCTCTTCCTTGGCTGGGCTGAGGTCTTGTATTTATCCACTTTTACTGACAATGCATTCTATTTCTACCAACAATCTTATAAAAAGCAAACTGGTTCTAAATACATGTATACACAGTCATACCTTTCTGCATATAAGACCTCTTTCAAGTTTGAATTCTCATCAACATCACTTGATTGAAGAATTTTAGCTTGCCTCAATACGATATATGGGCTTCCCTGGCGGCTCAGAGTGTAAAGCGTCTGCCTGCAATGCAGGAGACCCGGGTTCAATCCCTGGGTCAGGAAGATCCCCTGGAGAAGGCAATGGCACCCCACTCCAGTACTCTTTCTTGGAAAATCCCAAGGACGGAGAAGCCTGGTAGACTACAGTCCATGGGATCGCAAAGAGTCAGACGTGACTGAGCGACTTCACTTTCACTTCTCAATACACCGTACTTTGAAAGCGTGTTAGTTGCTCAGTCATGTCCTGCTCTTTGCGACCCCATGGACTGTAGCTCGCCAGGCTTCTTTGTCCATGGACTTCTCCAGGCAAGAAGACTGGAGTGGATTACCATTTCCTTCCCCAGGGGATCAAACCTGGGTCTCCCACATTGCAGGCAGATTCTTTACCATCTGAGCTTCTAGGGAAGCCCAGGATATATTTTGCTTCCTGATTATTAGTTCACATCAGTGTAATTCTAGAGAGAGAGAGGGAAGTTATTGAGATTCAGGGTTTGAGGCTTTGGGAAAACAGAGGTACAGGGAAGTGGCCTATCAGCAAGTAATTATTACTGAGACCCTACTTTGTGCAGTGAACAGTGGTAGGGACTGGCGATTAGAAGGGAAATAACACTACATTATTCTTCAAGAAATCTGCTATCAATGGAGAGGAATCATATGAGTACAGAGTAATTCCAATATGACATGTTAACTGCTGTCTGGGAGGGGAAACATGGAGAGGGAAGTGGGAAATAGGCTTGAGATCCCTCACACCTCGTGTGTCTCTGCTGTTTCCTAACTTTGTGACCTTGGACAAGTTACTGGAGAGCAGATTAATCCCATTTCTTTTATCTGATGCTGCCTATCATGCAGTATTATTTTTATCATATTAGATACATATTAGTGCCTCATGCATAGTAAGTGCCCTGTAAGTTGCAACTATTTTTATGATTACCATAATCATAGCATTTGTGATGTATAAAGTGTTACAGAGACTCAGTGGGGTATCAGTAAATTCTGAGCAAGTTCAGGGGAAGCTTGATAGGGGAGATGGTGCTTGAGTTGTGCCTGCATCTGCAAACCATCTGTCAGGAATGTCAGGGAGGAAGTTCTGCACTAGGAAAGTGTTTGATGAGATGACCTTAAAAAGATCATGCAAGTATAAGATTCTGCGAATATTAGGTCAGAGAATCCTCCAGCTGGCACAGACCTTTTGGGAAGAGTGCTTGATATACACTCTTGACAATGTGGAATGAACTGCTGAAGCTAAATTGATCCTAAATATGCATGAGTACATAATTCCTTTTCCCCCTTTTGTGCAGACAGTATAGTACATAAGAATCTAATACTTTAAAGTACTTCTATAAACCAGAAGGTCAAGGGTTTGTTTTCCTGGATTAGGATATTTCTATCTTCTTTAGAGAGGCATTCATTTTCAATTGGATCTGATTTTAAACTTCTTGAAACTTTGGAACACAAGATTAATGATAGGTGCTTAGCAACCTAGTATGGGCTTAATTACCTACATCAATACACTGATCTCTTCCCCTAGAAGGCTTCCTACTTCAGTAAATATAAAGAGTAAAAATATATACTGTGCCTTCTGGATGTTAAACATCAGTTTTCTTTTTTTTTTTTTTAAGTAAAAACCTGGATGTTTCTGAGTATGAGTCTCTTCAAGATAAGCTCTAGCTGTGCAGAGTTAATCAGTGATGTCCAGGTAATCCGGACTCATGGGAACAAATATGGCCCTCCCAAAATCTCTTCCATTCCCGACTTGATTCTAATTCCTACGGAGTTAGGCCCTGTGAAATGTTTTTCTTTGACCTTGAATTTCTCAACGTAATGGTGCATTAAAGCAAAAAGTCGATATCTGAAGTTCAAGGGCAAAAGAGAACAGAAGGTATGGAAAAAATTGGAGTTCTGCAACCCAAGAAGGCTGGCGTGTTGTACTGGCATATCAGGCCACAGCAGCAGAGTAAGCCAATTCTTGAAGTGAAAGCCACAGGGAGGGAATTAAAGCAACTCCAAACCTCTTATTCAGCACATGCTGTTATTCACGCAGAAGCTGGGATACCAGAAAACTCAACATGCTGACTCAGCACCAGCCTACGATTCAGATTATGAATATCTTTGAAAGGGCTAACTTGTAAGGGATGAAACACTCAGAGTACTTTGGGTGAACACACCCAGATGTGATTTTTGCTGTGGGCAATGGAAAGGTGATTTGCCCATCAAAGTCACAGCTGGAACTGAGAGAAACGCTTCCACTTATAAACTATCCATCTGCTGTAGAGCCCTTGAAGGCACTGGTATGGAGGCAAATGCCTTTTAGCTGTACTACAGGGCAAAGGGCTTACTTTCCTCAGTTTCCTTACCTGTGAAATGGGGGTTGGGAAATGCTTGCTTTGTAGGTGGCCCAGAAGATTAAATGACAAAATGTGAGTGATGGGTTTGCCCCAGCGCCCTAACATTCCCTCAATAAGTGTTAATGGCAATCAAGACAGTACCTCACAGTGCTTTTTTTCCATTTGGAACAGCAAACATTACCAGTTGCTTTGAAGCAACTGGACATTATCCCTCATATTTACATTCCTAGACTTAGGTTCATACAGATTACTTAAAAAAAAAAAGTATATATGCAGAGAAAGTTGCATGTGTGTGAGCTCAGTAGCTCAGTCAGTTGTGTTCAACACTGTGACTCCATGGACTATAACCCTCCAAGGCTCCAATGTTCATGGGAGTTTCCAGGAAAGGATATTGAAAATTAGAGAAAATAAGAAAACTCATTTCAGAAATAGAACAGGAAATTCTCATCAGTATTCTGAAAAATGTGATCAATATTTCTCTGGTATCTTAAAATCAGAATCTAACTCTTAAGATTCTATTGATGGTAAGTGTGGACACATCAAAACACTATGTGTTTCAATATATTTGCCTGAAATATTTAACTTTCAAAATAACCATGTGAAATATGACATTATCGCTATTTCATAGGTTAAGAAACAGGCCTTGAGAGATTAAGTAAATGCTCAAAGACCTGACAGCTGGCACACTAGTTATTGCTGAATAACAAATTATTGCAAAACTTATTGTCTTTAACAAATAATCATTTCCCAGGACTAAGATGACAGTGAGGTGATTAAGGTATACGTCTTTAGTGCAAGAATTAAGAAGGTGTCAAAAAATTTAGCAAAGAAAAATAACATTTAAAAAAAATCAAAATTAGTGCAAAAAAACCCATGATGAACAAAATACTAGGATTTTAAAGCCAAGATTAGTATTACTGACTTTTCCTTTTGCCTTGGGCTGTAGTAAGGCTCACTGTGGCACTATTAGTAATCCTGTTTTGCTTTCAGTTTCCCCATTTCTCAAATAACCACATATTTTCCAAGTTCTACCTCTTCATCTGAAATTTGTCTGCTTATCTCCATTCCCAAAGCCACTATGATTAATGTACAATAGCTTCTTCTTTCTCTTGTGTTACTGAAATAGTCCCCCCAGATGTCCTTCCCACCCTGCTCTGGGTTCCCCAGGAAGGCAACTCTGGGGTGGAGCTGGCATGTAGGAAGCGGTGTGCGTGGCATCCATACAGACGGCGAGTGAGGGAAGCAGCAATGGTCAGATGCAGAAAAGGAACTGTGATGCAGTCACAACAAAGGTCTCCCTGATCCCCCCCGAAATTTTGGTGTTGTCTCAAATTGCTGTGGCAAGGGGCCAGTCTTTATACCAACATCTGTCCTCCCCTCACATACACGTTTAGACTTGTCACGGGTGCAAGATGGCCCAGGAGGGTCATGACCTTAGGCCAGGCAGCTCTCTTCTCAGCCAAATCAATTCCCAGAGAGGGATCAGCTGAAAGCAGTCAGTCATCATTGCCAGCAAGAAGCCAGGAAACTGAGTGCTTCAGTCTTGAGGAGGTGAAAGTGTGTGGATAGCTCATCACAGGAGCCACTACCCCTCCGACCTACGCACTCCTGTGGGGCTCTCCCTTCAGTTCTTGGGAAAGCTGAGAGCTGCCCACTCTGAGCCAGGACTCCACCTTTCTCAGCTGGGAATGCTCCCTGCTCTTCTCCTTCCCAAGTTCTACTCAGTCTTCAGTCTAAATGACCTTTCTCCCAGGGCCCTTGCATGGTCCCCTACTGCTTCATGTCAAAGCACCTCTAAACTTAGAGGCTTCAAACAAGTGTTGGGACTTCCCTGGTGGACCAGTGGCTAAACCTTTGTGTTTCCAGTGCAGGGGGCCCAACTTTGATCCCTGGTCAGGGAAGTAGATGCCACATGCCACAACTAGATTAAAAAAACAAAAAACAAGTGTTTATCATTTCTCATGATTCTATGGATGGGCTGAATGGTTGCTCTGCTTGTCTCACTTGAGCTCACTCCCATGTTGGTAGTCAGCTGGCAGGTGGACTTGGGCCTGGGCTCAGCTGGGACAGTGGGTCTCTCTCCACAGAGTCTTTTATCCCAACTTCTTCATAGGATGGGTTCCAAGAAGGTGACAATGGAAGCTGAAGGCCTACTGATGCCTTGGTTCTAGAATATGCATAACACTGCTTCTGCCACAATCTGTTGGTTAAAGTGGGTTTACAAGGGCAGTCCATATTCAAAGAGTAGGTAAGCCTGATCTTATTAGGAAGAGCTGCAGTGAGTTTCACATTTAACCTATCAGACCAACATAAACTAAGCTCCCCCTGCTAATCCCTCCCCATCCATGCTCACCTTTTCCTCTGTGGTTCTTACCACAATTTGCAATTGTTTATTTGTTTTGGTTTTTCACCACTATACTCTGAGCTCTGAGAGGATAGATAGCTTGTCAGTGTTTCTGCACTTATCCCAACTGCCTAGTCCAGTGCCTTACAAATAGTTGGTGCCCAATAAATACTGGTTGAATAAACGAAAGCAAATTCCATCTCAGATCTAACATGCTATGGATTTTGACAGCTTGGTAGTAAAAAAAAAAAAAAAAAGAGTGGTAGAGCTGAGTAATTCTACATATCTCAGAGTGATGATTCTCAGAGTACGGTCCCTGGGTCAGTAGTATGAGTTTCTGAAAACTCACAGAAATGCAAAACCCAGACCTACTGGATCAGAAATTCCAGGGGAAGGCTGAGAAATCTGTTCTATCAGGCTCCCAAGGTGATTCTTAAGAACATGAAAATTTGAGAACCATGGTATGAGTTTCACGGGATTTAAACAAGTGTTAAAGTGCAAAAGGATTTCATGGAGCAATAACTGGCGAATACTCAATTAAATACAGACAAGTTTATAAAGTGCAAAACTTCATTTGCTAATGATCATTGGGATTCTTTGAGATTTATGGTATCCAGTTCCTCTTCCAGGATGACGGGGCTAACATTTGACAGAATGCATTTTGACTCTTGGGGGAAATGCTACTCTAAAAAGCAGTGTATAAACTGGTAAAAAAAAAAAAAACCCCAAAGCAGCCTCCCCCCAAAACCAACTACTATCAATAATTATCTACTGAGAAAGAATTTTATAGCTGATCCAGGCCCCAAAGAACTTTTTGGTTTAAATTACTGTGTTGTGTGACATTGTGTCAATTAGTTTGTTGTCAGAACCTTATCTTGGTGTTTTCAAAGTTGTGCTATTTCTGAACACAACTCTTTTTTTTTAACAATCACAGCTTTAATATTCAGAATTAGCTCCAATGAGGGCACACCTGAGGCCCCCCACTTTTTTTTTTAACATCATAAAGCTTGCTTCTCTAATGCCTGTATTAGAAACTGCCAAATTCAGGTGACAGTGACTGATTCCCTGCTGTATTAAACTCTGAATTAACAGCTTCTGCTTATTCTCATTTGGGTGGTCTTCACTGATTTCCACACAGTGAAAAACAATGTTCCTGCTTGATTGCCACTTTGGAAGATTCCAGAGTGACTGTTTCACAAACAAAAACACAGATTCAACTACTGCTATTTTCAGTGGCTGATTCTTCTCAGTAACTTGAGCCTAAGCAATAATTTGTCCTAGTTTCCAGCATATACTCTATATTCCTTATCCATCTTTATAAATACCTATACAGGGCAACTCAAGTCCTCAGATATATTATTTAACACATGATTAATATTATTAGGTAATCTCTCATAATACTTTGGAGAAGGCCATGGCAACCCACTATTCTTGTCTGGAGAAGCCTGTGGACAGAGGAGCCTGGGGGGCTGCTGTCCATGGGGTCTCACAGAATCGGACATGACTGCAGCGACTTAGCATGCATGCATGCATTGGAGAAGGAAATGGCAACCCACTCCAGTATTCTTGCCTGGAGAATCCCAGGGATAGAGGAGCCTGGTAGGCTGCTGTCTATGGGGTCACACCGAGTCAGACACGACTCAAGTGACTTAGCAGCAGCAGCAGTAACATAATACTTGTATTTTTATTTCTATGCTTCCATGTGGATTTCAATTTACCATCAAAGCTAACATGCTGTAAACTGAACTATGTCACATAAGGACTGACTTCTTATTTGTAGTTTGTGCCCACTTCACAAGGAATTTACTATTACTAAAACTACTGGCTTGCTCTTACTATAACCAATTTATAGATAAGACCATGGCTCAGAGAGAGCAAAAACTCCCTTGAGGTCAGGAAGATAATGTGAAAATGAGATCTTAAACCTGTATAAGACATATATCCACAGACAAGTTAACAGTAATGTACCTGGATGTAGGCAAGCAGAGTTTTTCTGTTTTTCTGCTTTCTTGAAGGATAGCAGCCAGCCCTAGCTTCAGGACAGTTCCAACAGCCTCGGGGGCCAGTCAGCTGGAGCTGCTGCTGTTTCTTCCCAAGTAGTGAGGGTGCTCAGACACTGGAGGTGCCCCCAGGACTGCTTACCATTGTTCCTCGCTTAAACAAAAAAGTCCATCCCCCACACAGCTTTGTATGCCAGCTGGTGGATGCTCCAACATCATTTTCTTAAATGAAGAAAACCTGGTATCTCCTGCATGGTCCTTATTTGGTGAACCTGCATCGCTGGTTTTGTAAGAAGAGCTAATAAATCATGACCTTCTACCCTGCTGTTGATGCTGTCCTGCTGTCTGTTTTCCTAGCAGAAGCAGTCATCATTGTATGACTCCTGAACCCTTCCCACCAGTCACAAATCTAAGCTTCTAGGGGAAAACACCAGTGAAACACCCACCAATGAGAAAGACTTATTAACAAAAAAGAAAATAAAAAGTTACAATCTGAAATGAGAATATTTTGCTTACTACAGTTACTTCCCTCTTATTTACTATTACCAATATTATATTATTATGATAAGATAGCAGCTGTGTTTCACTGAGTACCCACTACTTAACAAGAGTTGTGTACTAAATGCTTTATATATCATTCAACTCTCACAACACTGTGAAGTGGTATATTATCTCTATTTTACTGATGAGGAAACTGAGGCTTAGAAAAGTTCTCCTGTTTTAAAATCAGCCAGAATGCTTAATCCCTCCACTGTGCTATGAGTAGCAATGGGAAATGTAGGAATAATTTGAATGCTCCTTAAAAACATGTGCCCAATTTTTCTTTTTGGCATGCAAAATCTTAAAACAATGTACTTTTAAGGTTCAAACCACTGAATTACTTTAATCAAGTGCCTTTCCTTTCCTCAATCCATCAATTACAGGTGGCAATATGGTGTTTTGGGGAGCAGTAATGGCTTTGCTGTTAGAAATGACCACCTGTGGGGAGAGTCACTTTGTGGGATATGGTCCCTCATCTTGCAAGTGGGGACTACTGCGTCCCACCTCTCAGGATTGTGGTGAGTGCTCATCTCAGTTGCTGAGTCATGTCTGACTCTTTGTGACCCCATGGACGGCAACCTGCCAGGCTCCTCTGTCCATAGAAGTCTCCAGGCAAGAATACTGTAGTGGGTTGCCATTTTCTTCTCCAGGGGATCTTCCCAACCCAGGAATTGATCCTGCATCTCTTTCATTAGTAGGCAGATTCTTTATCACTGAGCCACCTGGGAAGCCCTGTGGTGAGTGCTAAATGAGGACACATATGTATGTAATGCACTTGACCCAGTGCCAGGTGCAGAACAAGCAGTCAATGAATAATGAGTCCTCCAAGTGCGACACCCAGTCCTCCCATGTTTAATCTTCCCCTTCCCTGACTGGTAAAGCGGGGTGAAGCTTTCATATGCATCTTTTTTTAGTTTCATATGCCACCTACTTTCAAAGAATGTTCAAGAAAGGAGCTCCAAGTCGGTCCAAGCTTGTATAAACATGGTTGGCTATAACTTTATTGGAGAGATCAGAGGTCCTAATTCTACTCCCAGCCATGTAAAGCTAAGCAAGCACTGTGCCTCCGTTTCCTTATTTGTCAATGGGGATAAAGGCAGCACTCTGTTCCTCAAAGGGTTGTAAGGAGAATGATACATTAGATAGATGGAGAGCTAAAATGCACAAACAGCAAACATTAACGTCAAGTTCCAGTGGCTTGTAAATGCCACAATGGACATGTTCTGCAGCAGGGAACACCCTCAGACCATAATGAAACCCAGCAATAGAATAAAGCCTTATTTATCTTCAGATCTTCCTCTGTGGACGGTCATTATGAAAGGGTCTGCCATCCTATTTTCTGCTTTCTCTAATGAACCCCCTGTAGTACAATTACTTACCTGTAATTGTACAGGTGAGTACACTTCAAAAGATAAGTCTTGAAGGCAGCGATGAGCCAGACATCTCATTGTTTTCTCTGGGTTTCTTCTGACATCTACGTGCTTCAGTCCCTTGAGGTGAAGGTGCTGTGAATAGGGCTACTTTAATTTCTAAATTTTCTTCCAATATTTTATTTATTTGGCTGCAACAGTCTTACCTGGGAGCTTTGCTGTAGTGCGTTAATCCTCTCCCAGGAACTTCTTCATGGCGGGCATGGATCTTCACAAGGGATTTTTGTTGCATCTCATGGGAACTTTTTGGCAGCGCTTGGGGATCTTCCTTGAGGCCCTGGGGGCTTCTTTCTAGTTGTGGCAAGGGGTTTAGTTGCCCAGTGGCATTTGGCATGTGGCATCTTAGTTCCCCAACCAGGGATTGAACTCATGTCCCGTGCATTGGAAAGCAGATTCTTAACCACTGGACTACCAGAGAAGGCCTGAATAGGGCTACTTTTAATTATGCACTTCCTCAAAACTATGAATCCATACATGGAAGACCAGAGAGATACTCAAAAATATGTCACAGTTGTTGATAACCTGGAAAAAGTTCCCACTGTCTAGAAGCTGAGGTTTGTTTGTCATTTTACGTTTTAACAGAAGCTGGGAAGAAATGTATACTTTGACTTTTGTTCCTGAGTGAGACCATCTCTCCCTACCCTCAGTCTTTAAGTGTTTTGCAGCATTTGCTTTGACAGACAGTAAGCTGCCTTCTCTCAGACAAAGTAGGTTGAATGGCCAGAACTACTTTGGCACTGCTGTTGACAATTAAAATTGGAACACCCAACTACAGCCCACTTGGAAGAGGTTGGTACAAATTTATATCCTGCAGCTATGTGGGCAGCACCTTCTGAGAGGCAGTTGCTTATTCGAAGGCTAGGATGAGCATTTCAGAGCTATAGAGAATGTGTCAGATGGTGGGCGTCTTCACTGTCTAGCAGTTGGTCAGGAGTTTGGAAGGCAGACGACCCAGTAAGAGCCTGACCTTATAGCTAAGGTAAACTTGGTAACTCACTTGACCTCTCTCAGTTTCCCTTCTTCTTATAGTGGGGTGGTAGCTGTTTCAGAGGATTGCTCTGAAGGTTAAATAAAACTAAGCTTATAAAGTGGTTAGACTAATGCCTGACAGGTAGTAAGTACTCAGTGGATATCAGCTACTGTTGTTATTGTTGCTCCTTTCTCCTGGGTCCTGGTGCACAAAGGTTTTGTTTGTGCCTTCTAAGAGTCTGTTTCCCCAGTCTTGTGTAAGTTCTGGTGGCTCAATGGTGGGGCCAATGCCGACCTTCTCCAAGAGGGCTTATGCCATACCCAGGTCTACTGCACCCAGAGCCCCTGCCCCTGCAACAGTCCACTGCTGACCTGTACCTCTGCAGGAGACACTCAAACACAGTTCTGGCTCATTCTCTGTGGGGTCTCTAGGTCCTGGTGTGCACAAGGTTTGTCTGAGCCCTCTGAGCATCTCTGGTGGGTATGGGCTTTGACTCTAAATGTGATTTCACCCCTTCTACCATCTTGCTGGAGTAGTCATCATAGTCAATAAAAGAGTCCAAAATGCAGTATTTGGATGCAATCTCAAAAACTACAGAATGATCTCTCTTTGTTTCCAAGGCAAACCATTCAATATTACAGTAATCCAAGTCTATACCCCAACCAGTAAATGATGACCTACAAGACCTTCTAGAACTAACACCACAAAAAGATGTCCTTTTCATTATAGGGGACTGGAATGCAAAAGTGGGAAGTCAAGAGACACCTAGAGTAACAGGCAAATTTGGCCTTGGAGTAAAAAACAAAGCAGGTCAAAGGCTAACAGAATTTTGCCAAGAGAATGTGGTGGTCATAGCAAACACCCTCTTCCAACAACATAAGAGATAACTCTACACATGGACATCACTAGATGGTCAGCCCCAAAATCAGATTGATTATATTATTTGCAGCCAAAGATGGAGACGCTCCATACAGTCAGAAAAAATAAGACCAGGAGCTGACTGTGGCTCACATCATGAGCTCCTTATTGCTAAATACAGACTTAAATTTAAGAAAGTAGGGAAAACCACTAGACCATTCAGGTATGACCTAAATCAAATCCTTTATGATTATACAGTGGAAGTGACAAATAGATTCAAGGGATTAGATCTGACAGAGTGCCTGAAGAACTGTGGATTGAGGTTCATGACATGGTACAGGAGGCAGTAATCAAGACCATTCCCAAGAAAAAGAAATGCAAAAGGTAAAATGGTTGTCCAAGGAGACCTTAAAAATAGCTGAGAAAAGAAAAGATGTGAAAGGCAAAGAAGAAAAGGAAAGATATACCCATCTGTATCGAGTTCCAGTGAATAGCAAGGAGAGATAAGAAAGCCTTCCTCAGTGACCAATACAAAGAAATAATAGGAAAACGATAGAATGGGAAAGACTAGAGATCTCTTCAAGAAAATTAGAGATACTAAGGGAATATTTCATGCAAAGATGGGCTCAAAAAAGGACAGAAATGGGATGGACCTTAAAGAAGCAGAAGATATTAAGAAGAGATGGCAAGAATACACAGAAGAACTGTACAAAAAAGATCTTCATGACCCAGATAACCACAATGGTATGAGCACTCACCTAGAGCCAGACATCCTGGAATGTGAAGTCAAGTGGAACTTAGGAAGCATCACTATGAACAAAGCTAGTGGAGATGATGGAATTCCAGTTGAGCTATTTCAAATCCTAAAAGATGATGCTGTGAAAGTGCTGCACTCAGTATGTCAGCAAATTTGGAAAACTCAGCAGTGGCCACAGGACTGGAAAAGGTCAGTTTTCATTCCAATCCCAAAGAAAGGCAAAGCCAATGAATGTTCAAACTACTGCACAATTGCACTCATCTCACATGCTAGTAAAGTAATGCTCAAAATTCTCCAAGCCAGGCTTCAGCAGTACGTTATCTGTGAACTTCCAGATGTTCAAGCTGGATTTAGAAAAGGCAGAGGAACCAGAGATCCAAGTGCCAACATCCACTGGATCACCAAAAAAGGAAAAGAGTTCCAGAGAAACATTTACTTCTGCTTTATTGACTATGCCAAAGCTTTTGACTGTGTGGATCACACCAAACTGTGGAAAATACTTCAAGAGATGGGAATACTAGACTACCTGACCTGCTTCCTGAGAAATCTGTATCCAGGTCAAGAAGCAACAGTTAGAATCAGACATGGAACAACAGACTGGTTCCAGTTTGGGAAAGCAGTACATCAAAGCCTGTATATTTTCACTCTGCTTATTTAACTTATATACAGTGTACATTATGCGAAATGCTGGGCTGGAGGAAGCACAAGCTGGAATCAAGATTGCTGGGAGAAATATCTATAACCTCAGATATGCAGATGACACTACCCTTATGGCAGAAAGTGAAGAACTAAAGAGCTTCTTGATGAAAGTGAAAGAGGAGAGTGAAAAAGTTAGCTTAAAACTCAACATTCAGAAAACAAAGATCATGGCATCCAGTCCCATCACTTCATAGCAAATAGATGGGGAAACAATGGAAATAGTGAGATATTTTATGTTTTGGAGCTCCAAAATCACTGCAGATGGTGATTTCAGTCATGAAATTAAAAGATGCTTGTTCCTTGGAAGAAAAGTTATGACCAACCTAGATAGCATATTAAAAAGCAGAGACATTACTTTGCCAACAAAGGTCTGTCTAGTCAAAGCTATGGTTTTTCCAGTAGTCATGTACGGATGTGAGAATTGAACTATAAAGAAAGTTGAGTGCTGAAGAATTGGTGCTTTTGAACTGTGTTATTGGAGAAGACTCTTGAGAGTCCCTTGGACTGCAAGGAAATCCAACCAGTCCATCCTAAAGGAAATCAGTGAATTAGAAATATTCATTGGAACGACTGATGCTGAAGCTGAAGCTCCAATACTTTGGCTACCTGATGTGAAGAACTGACCCTGATGCTGGGAAAGATTGAAGGCGGGAGGAGAAGGGGACGTCAGAGGGTAAGATGGTTGGATGGCATCACCGACTTGATGGACATAAGCTTGAATCAGCTCTGGGAGTTGGTGACGGACAGGGAAGCCTGGCATGCTGCAGTGCATGGAGTCACAAAGGGTCAGACATGACTGAGCAACTGAACCAAACTGAACTGATTGTTGTTATTATTTATAAGTCTGTTAATGCTTGGTGAAAGTATGTATATTGAAAATGGTGGCTATTACCATTATTGTTAGTGTTGTCCCTTGTTGTCTGGACCTCAAACCAGCTTCTCTGCCCTCTGGTCTCTCAGAACCTTACCCAGTGGAAGTGGCTCCATCACTTCTGGATCAGAGGCTCATCTGTACAGAACTCAGACAGGACTTCTGAGGCAGTGGGCAGACACCATCACCAATATTTGAAGCAGAAAGCAAGCTGCCATCACCTAGCTCAGTATATGACCAAGACTTTATATATATATATAAACAGTTTATTTGACCAAGACTTTTATAGCCCTCTTCTTTTCCATCTCAATAATTCTAACTCCCCATTGAATGCCTTTAAAGTCTTGGCAAATCCTGAATTCCTTGTGTGTGTTAGTCACTCAGTTGTGTCTGACTCTTTGTGAACTCCATGAACTGTAGCACTCCAGATACCTCTGTCAATGGAATTTTCCAGGCAAGAATACTGGAGTGGATTGCCATTCTCTTCTCCAGGAGATATTCCCTATCCAGGGATTGAACTTGGGTCTCCTTCATTGGAGCCAGACTCTACCATCTGACCCGTTCTTCCTCCTTCCAAAGCATGTAATTATCTTGTCATCATATATGTCCCCTTCTCAGATGTTCCCTTCCCAGTCTTGGTCAGTGTCTGGTTCAAAACTGTACCAGGGGTTCTCTGCCCTGGCTACACATTAGATTTATCTGGTGTGGAGGGGTTTCTTGGACATGTAGGTGCCCCACTGTTGATGATTCAAATGAAGGTGTGGAGATTGTCTTGGGTATCTGTGTAGATAACATGTCTGAGTATTTACTTTATGCCAGGCAGTGCACTAAGCTTTCTGTCAGTTGGCTCATGGAATCCTCAGATCAACTGTATGAGATGTTATCCTCATTGTACTGAGTGGCTGAGTCAGCTGACCAGTGTCACCTGGTTTATTTAGAGCTGGAACTTGGGTGTTTCTTGGTCTCCAAAGCCATAGTTCCCTAATGACTAACCCACGTTTCCCTAAAATATCTTCCAAGAATGACTCAATATCTGAGCTTCCCTAATATTCTGAAACACTTGTTGGAAAGAGCCTCCAGGCCCACTGATGTTAGTGGGCACCCGATTTCAACTGTTAGGTTAGAGGAGGAGGCAGTGTGGAGGTGATGCCCACCATTCACACCCTCACCCACACTTCATCTGCAGTCATTGCAAGGTGAGGCAAGTGTTAGTCATGTTCCCGGAGACCCAGGACATGTTGGGCATTTACTATAATTAGAAGCAATTAAAGAATTACTCCTATGGTGTGTAGTTCCTTGCCCAAAGAAGAAAGGTTCTGGGCTGTGGCAAAACAGACAAAACATTTGATTCTTTTCCATCCTTTGTCTTCTATTAAAGAGTAGGCAGATCTATGGGTCTAATCCACAATTTAATTTGTTTAAGCATTTTGATTTTTGATGACTTTGAGAATTTACAAAGGTTATAAAAATAATTACAATGGAGTAAGCCTTCAGAATCTTATAAACCCACTACAATTTATGTTGATGTGGCAAAACACAATTATGTAAAACAAATGTACCTGCACACACATACGCTTCCAAATTCTTGCTCACAATTCACAGACAGAATGAGGAAACCTAGAGGCTTACTCTATTTTAGAATAAAGCAGTAAACCTCATTTGGGTTTCAGAATTAATGAATATTAATTTATTCACACATCCATTCATTCTGGTTTCGATGGGTAGAGTTAGACATACTTTGGTCTTCATACCGGAAAAATGATCTAAGCCTTTGACTTTCAATAATGGAATGGACAGCCCTGTGGTATAAATGCATCTTCTCTCACAGAGAGGATCTAAATCAGATGCTACTTGGCCCTGGGTAGGAGAAACTGTATCAGATTTTTTTTTCTATTCAATGTTGTGTTAAAATATAATGTAGCAGGTGCTGCTGAGAAGGTGAGCAGCAGCATCAGTGACCTGCTAAGCACTTTGGCTTTTGTCTAGAACGCTTATTTTCAAGTGTTCCTTTGCATAAGCTATGGCTTTGAAACCCCTCTCTTTTCTTAGTCTCTTTTAATTATTTTTTGGACCTAGCCAGTTACACATCCAGTTAGTGCTAACTGTTACAATTATCACTTTCTTTCACTTGAACCTGATAGCCAATTAATTTCATAGAATATGGATGATATGACACCAAATGCTATAGTTTTGTGTGGTTTTTTGGGTTACTTGGAATAAAGGCATTCTTCTAATCTTCCTAAGGAGAGTTACTTTGAAAATCAGCTGCTCTTTGAATTTCCATTCTTTGACTTGAAATTCATAGGATAAAAGATTTTTTCTTCTCAAATTTTCAACAGGTATCTATTGAATCATGACAGTGGACCTGACATGGGGGTCAACACTTACTCCTGATGAAACTGAAGCATATAGTCAAGTGAAGAGCACTGAGATCATGAATCATCAGTTATTCCATGAAAGTCACAGTAAGAGCCATAGAGAAGCACAGGGGGCAATGCGATTTGATGCCACAGGTACCTAACTGAGGGCTCAGGGGAGAGCTTGCGGACGAAATGCCAGCTGAGTTGAGGCTTAAAGCTGGACAGGAGTACTAAGCCGAGTGGTGGGAAAGGAGGGTGATAAGCAGTAGCAATGGCAAGAGGGAGCCCATTTCTTGGAATGTATTAAATCAGATCCCAAATCAGGTTGCAGTATCTTCCACTGTGGATTTTCTATGAATATTAGTCTGAATTTCTGAGACCTTAAAACTGTTACAGGAAAGGCTTTTGAATTCTATTTCACAAACTATTTGCTTTACGGCTCTAGAAAATTATCCTTTTTGTACCTGTTTGTACTTTGTAGAACATAATCCAGGGAAGGCCTGAGTACTGTGACTGTTGTAGTCAAATGTAGGCCTATCTTCCTTCTTCAGCCTGAAACACCTGCTAGAAAAAACTCCAGACGTGCAGCGTATGCTCATATGTCATGAGAAGGGCACATGCCGCTCTAAACAACATCTGACATGCATCATGCTCCAATAAACTTCAGTTTTGAACGAGGTCACAGAAAGAATGAATTTTGATCTTTACTCACAGTATAATTTTGCTTTTAAAGAGAAACCCAACATTTAAAAAGTCATGCATCTTTTTCTTATTTTTAGGACTGTTTTGCTTCCAACTGTATCCTGGCTAGCACCCAGCTTTTCAAGCATGGTCTAAAACTTTAAAAAGAACAGTTTTTTAAAGTCACACTGGCAGTTGAAAAACTTGCAAAGTGGAAAGAGCATACATCCCAGACAACTGAATTTACTGTGGATCATGAAGATGATATACTAATGTCTCTTTATTGAGCATTTACTATGGGTCCAGCACAGTCATAGGAATTCCTATTCAATTTCTTACTTAATTTTTTCAAGTTACTTGTGAGACAAGTACTATTAATCACCCATCTCCCTTTTTTTCTCATGAGAAAACAGGCTGAGAGGGGTTAAGCAAGTTGTCCAAGAACATATGGTATCATAAAGGGAGGGACTGGGACTAGATTCTATCACTGTGGACCACAAACCCGAAGTCTAACTCTTTATTGCAGTTGCTCCATGTCTTGGAAACTGCACAGTTGAAACACTGGGTATCAGATCTTTAGCCCTTCAAATTAGACAGTAGTTGTACTTACGGTTCCAGGCCTCAATACCTAATGCAAATGTATACCTCCTCTCAACTTCCCTCAAAATGTTCCTCTAACAGAGGTTTAAAGATCCTTGGAATGAATGGATGAGTTCAAGTTTACTACTAGATTGGTAGAGAAACTGGGATGCAGAAGGCATAGGCCTTAGTCATCTAGCAGAGGTGGTATTAAATGCCACAAAGTAGTCTCACTAAAGCAAGGATAATGAGTCCTGCATGGGTGGTTGGGGAATAAGTGCTACTTAAACTTTATCAGTGCTGGTCCCTCATTTGCATAACAATCATCATCACTTAAGATGTGGCTACAGCTCTTCTGTCTGAATGTATTTTTCTGTGTTTATTGCTTGTAAAACCTTCTTATGTTCTTGGTGCTAGAAAAAAGTCATAAACATTCATCCACAGAATTGACTATATTCAGCTATTGAAAGGGAAGAGGGAGATTTGCCCTGACATGGAAACTGTCCATGATGTAGTTTTAGCTGAAGAAAATAAAATTGCAGAAAAATATGTATATGAGGATTCTCTTGGTTGCAGGTAGTAGACAGCCATGGAGAAACTTTTCTATGGCAGTGGAGTCATGGATGCTGCCAACTCTATTATCACATTGTTATAGCTCCTTGCCTAGAAAAGAACAGAGCTCCTCAATGTTATGCGGCAGCCTGGGTAGGAGAGGGGTTTGGGGGAGAATAGCTATATGTATATGTATGGCTGAGTCCCTTCACCGTTCACCTGAAACTATCACAACATTATTAATCGGCTATACCCCAATACCAAATAAAAAGTTTAAAAAACAAAACAAAACAGAGGTCCTGTTGAAAAAATCCCAGGAGAGGATTCTGATTGGTCTGACTGTGGCCACATGTTTAGCCCTTGTAGCAACCACTGTGGTCAAGGAGAGGAGACAATGTGAAAATATCTGAAGCTAGAAGAGTGAAGTCTAAAGCTAGAAGGATATAAGTGATACCGAAAGTCAAAACCATAACTAGACCCAATTTTTGTTAAAAACATACATTCAAAAAATCCAAGAGAATATATATTAGGCTGTTAAAAGTTGTCTTTGAAGGTAGATTTTCACCTCTTCTGGAATGCTGGCCTTTTATTTTATAACCAGCTCCTCTTCTGTAAGTTAAAAAAAAATTTTTTTTCCTTTAAAATATTAAGTAAAAAATGTCCTAAACAAGTAACTTACATGTTCAGTTGATAGCGTATCTCATTAGAACAAGGAGCAGTCATTCTAAAGCTGTTGCCAACTGACTACATATTTTTATCATTTAAAATAACTTGTTTTCTTTCATTTTTCTCCTCCAAGCAAATTAATTCCCTTTCATTTAATTGTGTAGTTAAGGCTTTTGTTTGGAAAAGAATTCTGTTTCTCAGAACAGGATCCAAAGTCTGTCTCAAGAAAGGGATGAATTTTTGGCAACGTAAGTTATGAAGCTTTGAAGGGTTGCTTGGTGGTAGAACATTCAGTAATCTGAGCCACTTTTGTAGGTGGTAGGATATATACCCAACACTTGGAAAGGAAATAAGCACCCTCCCCTGTTTCCTGGGTCCAGGCCCTGTTTTACCTTTAGCACTGGCCCTGTCCTGAGGCAGGCTGATTAATGGGCCATAACATCTATTTTTGCCATACAACTGTGATTCCACTCTTCAAATTCACATGAAGAATTCTTCTATTACTGAATAATTGCTTATATGTATAGAGCATTCAGCATGATTATTCAGACATTTATCTCAGTGAGTTTTCAAATATGTACCCTAAAGCAGGTATTTTGTAGAGTTTTGAGATCCTTGGTTAAGTTGGGTAAAGGAGACCATTTTGGTTTCAAGAAACATTGTGCTGTGCTGTGCTTAGTCGCTCAGTCATGTCTGACTCTTTGCCACTCTATGGACTGTAGCCCACCAGGCTCCTCTGTCCATGGTATTCTCCAGGCAAGAATACTGGAGTGGGTTGCCATGCCCTCCTCCAGGGGATCTTCCCAACCCAGGGATCAAATCCAGGTCTCCTGCATTGCAGGCAGATTCTTTACCGTCTGAGCCACCAGGAAAGCATTACTGGTGGCTTGTTACCCTTTCTCTCCCAAGAACCGACCTTTTGGGCAAATGTTTTTCTCTTGCTCAGAGAGATTCTGAGCCGTAAAGATAACAGATGAATACAGGCATTTTCAGCAGTGCCGGAACATTGAGGAGCTCAGTTCAGTTGAGTTGCGCAGTCATGTCAGACTCTTTGCAACCCCATGGACTGCAGCACACCAGGCTTCCCTGTCCGTCACCAACTCCCAGAGCTTGCTCAAGCTCATGTCCATCGAGTTGATGATGCCATCCAACCATCTCATCCTCTGTCATCCCCTTCACCTCCTGCCTTCAATCTTTCCCAGCATCAGGGTCTTTTCCAGTGAGTCAGTTCTTTGCATCAGGTGGCCAGAGTATTGGAGTTTCAGCTTCAGCATCAGTCCTTCTAATGAATATTCAGGACTGATTTCCTTTAGGATGGACTGGTTGGATTTCCTTGCAGTCCAAGGGACTCTCAAGAGTCTTCTCCAACACCACAGTTCAGAAGCATCACTTCTTCGGTGCTCAGCTTTCTTTATAGTCCAACTCTCACATCCATATGTGACTATTAGAAAAACCATAGGTTTGACTAGACAGACCTTTGTCGGCAAAGTAATGTCTCTGCTTTTTAATATGCTGTCTAGGTTGGTTATAGCTTTTCTTCCAAGGAGCAAGCGTCTTTTAATTTCATGGCTGCAATCACCATCTGCAGTGATTTTGGAGCCCAAGAAAATAAAGAAGCTGGGTTTTAGTTAAAAGCCCTAGTCTAGGAAATTCTTGTTTGGAACCTTATAAAATCTCTATAGTTGAAGCTCCAGACCCTTTTTTCTCTTTGTTTTCTTTGTTTCTCAGAAGTTCCAGTAAAACTTTGCTTACAAAAATGGGCAGCCAACCCATGGGCCGTGGTTTGCTTATTTTCTTTTCAAAAATATTGTAAGATATGATTTACCTTGATTACTAAGATTTTGGTGTCTTCTTAAATTTTGCACCCAAAGCTAGTCTCACCTGCCTTACTCCAGTTCCTGCCCATTTAGCATGGAGTTTCACAGATTCATTTAAAACTCCTGCCAATGTAACAACTACCCAACTCTGAACTTTTGGCACTAAGGAGGAAAACAGAAAAAAGGCTGGTTTTGTGTTACTGATATTTCAGTCATCTTTAATGTTTCAACACCCTCCACCCAATTTTATCAATTTTTCTCTCACTAGCTTGCTTAAAATTTTTGCTGTGTTCTTTCAGGACTTGCGTAGACAGAAATAGACAGGATTCAAGGTAAGAACGGTTCATGGCTTCTAAAAGAGCTTAATTCTCTATAGTGCCTTTAGCTTTTTAGAAGGAAAAACACAGTGTTATTTGAATGCAACCACTTTAGTAGAAAAGAGCACAAGTCTAAGGAATCAGGGTTTCAGTTCAGTTCAGTTCAGTAGCTCAGTTGTGTCTGACTCTTTGCGACCCTATGAATTGCAGCATGCCAGGCATCCCTGTCCATCACCAACTCCCAGAGTTCACTCAGACTCACGTCCATCGAGTCAGTGATGCCATCCAGCCATCTCATCCTCTGTCATCCCCTTCTCCTCCTGCCCCCAATCCCTCTCAGCATCAGAGTCTTTTCCAATGAGTCAACTCTTCGCATGAGGTGGCCAAACTACTGGAGCTTCAGCTTTAGCATCATTCCTTCCAAAGATATCCCAGGGCCAATCTCCTTAAGAATGGACTGGTTGGATCTCCTTGCAGTCCAAGGGACTCTCAAGAGTCTTCTCCAACACCACAGTTCAAAAGCATCAATTCTTCGGCACTCAGCTTTCTTCACAGTCCAACTCTCACATCCATACATGACCACTGGAAAAACCATAGCCTTGACTAGATGGACCTTTGTTGGCAAAGAAATGTCTCTGCTTTTCAATATGCTATCTAGGTTGGTCATAACTTTTCTTCCAAGGAGTAAGCGTCTTTTAATTTCATGGCTGCAATCACCATCTGCAGTGATTTTGGAGCCCCCAAAAATGAAGTCTGACACTGTTTCCAATCAGGGTTTGGGTGAGACTAAAAGAATATATATGCCTGTATTTAGTTTTTAAAATCTTGCACCTGTAGTTACTTCTTTCCTTGTGAACTTCTAAGGGGACTTTCCACCTTGAAATTGTTCTTGAGAGATGGGCATGGTTTAAAAGTCCTTTTAATTTTACAGCTTTTAGCACAATTTAAAATGTGCTAATGAACTACCTTTAAATAGTCAAGTCAGGGTACACTGAAGGAAGAGGAGGCCTAAGGGATGGGTAGTAGCTCATGGAAAATACCATACAGAAACAGACACAGCCCAGGTTCAGGCCTCAGCATGGCCATCTGCCACATTTTTTCAGAAGCAGAATGAGGAATCCCCAATGCCTGTAATAATGCCTACTTAAGAGGTTTTGCCAAGGTTTGTTTTTTGGGGGGAATCTGGTCACTGGACCAGATTCTTCAGATTCTGATGAACTGGACTGAAGGGCTTTGTCTAAGCACTAGGGAGCTGGTTTTCCAGTTCCGGGAGAACTTGGGGCTGCAAGGAAGAGAAACTTGCTCAGGCTACCTGAGACAGAAAAAAGAAGGTATATAACTATTGGAAGGACACAGGGGCCTCTCATAGAACTCAAGGACAGCAAAGGTGGCCAGACTTCATGAGTAGCCAGAATCACAGAAATGTAAAGTTACTGGAAACCAAGGAACTAAATAAATGGATATAATTTGGAATTTAATCAACATTGTTTTTTTTCCTTTTTTTTTTACAAACTCCTGAAAGGCTTGCATGCCTTGAAATTACAGATATACAGAAAACTGTAAATGGGGAATTAATGTTTAATTATAAATATCTACAGAACACAGATTTATGGCTTTACATATTTACACACATTTCATTTCATTTGAAAACAACTGTAAGTTAGATCTTTCTTTTCATCTCACAATAATTCTTGAGAATGCTTGATAATTATGGACAAGCCACAAGTGTATAAAATGGATTAGTCAAATAATTTAAAAAGCAAAGTTAAAGAAAACTTTAAAAAATTTCCACAGGGAAAAGGATACATATATTTTAATGGTGTTGGGTGAGAGATGGGCATGGTTTAAAAGTCCTTTCAATTTTATAGCTTTTAGCACAATTTAAAATGTGCTAATGAACTACCTTTAAATAGTCAAGTCAGGGGATACTGAAGGAAGAGGAGGCCTAAGGGATGGGTAGTAGCTCATGGAAAATACCATACAGAAACAGACACAGCCCAGGCTCAGGTTTTGATATGTTTGTATGATGCTTAAGGCTACAAAACAATTTTGGCAGAGAGAACTGGCTTAGATTGGCTTAGCTGAGCCAATAGATGGGCTTCCTAAGGGTCAGGTGATTATTTCTGACCCAATCAGTTGTAGTGATAGAGGTGCTATTTGATCAGGTAATTGGGCCTTTTTTCTTTTGTGGCAGTCCAGTGATATTTCTCTTGAACTAAAATCCATCTTGCAAAGAGATATGTACACATTACCTCATGCCTAAGAAAGATAACTGTGAGTTGTTTAGGCATTTTGTTTCTCAGCTAACTAGATTCTTCGCATGGTGCATGACTGTTCTGGGTTACTTATAAACAGTTTCCCTTTTGCTTCAGGCTCTGATATGGCCCTGGGTAGAGCTAACAGAACTGGCTGGTGGGGTGGCTATGAAATCAGCAAAAGGAGAAATCAGAGCTGCTCCTCAGTTTGGACCTGAGCAAGTAGTTAAATAATGGTGTGGTTGATCTAATGGGCAACTCTGAAAGAGAAGAGGCTCGGTATGTAGTAATAAAAATCCAGAGTCCAGTTTAGGACAAATCAAGTTTGGGATGCTAGTTAGATACCTATACAGGGGATATCAAGTAAACAGCTAGCAATCTAAGTCTTTCAGGCCTTTTAGGCATCTTGGTTTCTGTCTATCTGGCTCCCTATTCTCCTTTCCACAGACCAGCTTTCCTTGGCATCATGGTTTTAGATGCCATGGTTCTGAGTTGGACCACCATGGTCTGCCAGCTCACCATTCAGTACCAACTGGCTGACTTATTCTCATGGCACAGTTTCAAATACTGTGGAGACAGTCTGTGCCAACTCACCCAGAGGCCAATGTCCATCAAATTTGATCTCCTCTGGTTGGGTTCACAGAGCATGCAGACTGCTGCTTTAGACTGAGCACAAGATAGGGCAGGAAAGTTGGATGTGGAAAGCAAACTTGATGACATTTCCTTGGGAGGTCTTTTCTGAACCTCAAGGCAAAAAGTTGATCGTCTTTCCTTTGTTGTTCGATTGCTAAGTTGTGTCCAACTCTTTGCTACTCCATGGACTGCAGCATGCCAGGCTTCCCTGTCCTTAATTATCTCCCAGAGTTTGCTCAAGTTCATGTCCATTGATTCGGTGATGCCGTTGAACCATCTCATCTTCTGCTTCCCTCTTCTGCTTTTACTTTCAATCTTTCCCAGCATCAGGGTCTTTCCAATGAGCTCTTTGCATCAGGTGGCCAAAGCACTGGAGCTTCAGCTTTAGCATCAGTCCTTCCAATGAATGTTCAGGCTTTATTTCCTTTAGGATTGGCTGATTTGATCTCTATGCAATCCAAGGGACTCTCAGGAGTCTTTTTCAGCACCACAGTCTGAACACATCAATTCTTCAGCACTCAGCCTTTCTTATGGTCCAACTCTCACATCCATACATGACTATGGAAAAACCATAGCTTTGACTATGCAGACCTTTGCTGGGAAAGTGATGTCTCTGCTTTTTAATATGCTGTCTCGGTTTGCTTAGCTTTTCTTCCAAGAAGGAAGTATCTTCTAATTTCATGGCTGCAGTCACCATCTGCAGTGATTTTGGAGCCCAAGGAAAGAAAATCTGTCACTGCTTCTACTATCCCCCTTTCTATTTGCCATGAAGTGATGGGACTGGATGTCATGATCTTAGTTTTCTGAATGTTGAGTTTTAAGCCAGACTTTTCACTCTTCCTTTATGCTCCTACAATTCTCAGAGCTTTGTCCCTTCTAAGTGATACTGTAATGGCCTGTTTTCTGGTCTGTCTACTTAATTACACTATACAATCCTTGAAGGCAGGAGCTCTGAACCTGCAGGACTAGTAAAGACTAGATACTTAGTAACTATTTATGGAGGGAATGAATGAATGAATATGTGAGAAAAAGTACCTGCACAAAGTGTGCTTCCTCTGACTTGCTGGAAGGGTTCACCATGATGGAGAAAAATGTAAAAAAAAAAAAAACAACAAAGCAAAGCAAAACGGAAAAAAACCAACAAAGAACCTGGAGCCTATGGCACCTCAAACCTGTTATGTACAGGTTTTATGAAACATAACACGTTTTACACTTTTCTGTCCTTAGCCCTCAAGGGCTACTTGTAAGCATTTTGAACACCAGATGTGTTTATATACATATTTAAACATCAAGTTAGAGAATGTTGGTTCTAGAAGGGATCTTAAGATCCTTTGGTTCAGCTTTTTAAAATTTTTCAGGTAAGAAAGCTAAGTCTCAAAAGGATAAAGGTGACTTATAAGATCCATAAAGCTTCCAGTCCTTGTTCTATATAAAGTTGCTTTCTCCTTAGAGCAATTATTCATTACTTTTTCAAGGACCCAATGTGAAAGAAATTTGCTGAGAACCATAGATCTCTCTGGGAAACAAATTCTCATGAAGTCCAAGGATTTCTGTTTAGAATCCAAGGATCGAAGGAAAAGAGATAGGGTACCCAGGAGTAGTGAACCTTAGGCATAAATTTAAATACACTCTTAGCTGGACGTGTTATCCAACTTTTCTAGAAGATAGCAACATTTTCCAGAGTTTTTGTGAGAGTAGTTGAGAAGACATAAGTGCTGCACATAAAAGGTACTCTATAAAATGTTGGTCACATTTTGAAAGACATGGGATTATAGGTCTACTCAAAGGACTCCTGGAAAGGCTTTATATATTCATCTATCCAGCAAATCTTTTCACTTGAGGGTATCATGAATGTACATGGGAAACTAAACACAACAGGTGGAACTTGCTTTTGTCCACAGAGCATGCAGGTCAATAGAGTGAGTGCTGATTTTTTTGGTGACTGACAGAAGAGGATGTGGGCAAAGAGACCTCAGGGACCATGAGTCTGTGAAAAATCTTAAATACCAGTTGTAAGAGGAAAGTTTGGGCTTTCCAGATGGCACAGTGATTAAAAAAAAGAAAATCTACCTGTTAATGCAAGAGATGAGATATGGGTTTGATTCTGGGGTTGGGAAGATCTCCTGCAGAAGGAAATGGCAACCCACTCCAGTATGCTTGCCTGGGAAATCCCATGGAGGGAGGAGCCTTGAGGGCTACAGTCCCTGGGGTCGAAAAGAGTTGGGTAAGACTGAAGGGCATGCACCTACACACACAAAGAAAGGCTTAAGGACTAGGGCACTTGGGCTGAGACAGGAAGGCAAGCTCCTGTTTCACAGGCAAAGTCCTTCAATTAATATTTGAATTCTGAGAGGAAGAAAAAAGAAGTCATCCCTGGTCTTGGATGATTCCATACCTCTGCTCACCCAGACATCCCATGTCTGGATTTGCTTCATTTGTCTGAATGTCCAGAAGACTCACTGCAATAGGAAAGAAATCACTTCTTTAGTCCTGCAAATTGACTACTCAGTGAAAGAGCCCAAATCTGGAGATTTCCATGACCTTCGGACTCCCTGAATAGACAATGGTAGCAGTTGAGGCTCCAGACTTGTTGGGTGGGAGCTTTTTCCAATGCAAACCCTGTCCAACTCCTCATGCACATTATATTGAGGTGTATTTACAAGTGTTTATTTGGAGAAGGAAATGGCAACCACTCCAGTGTTCTTGCCTGGAGAATCCCAGGGACGGGGGAGCCTTGTGGGCTGCCGTCTACGGGGTCGCACAGAGTCGGACACGACTGAAGTGACTTAGCAGCAGCGTGAATGTGAATGAACTGACACCATCGTCCTGCCTTAAATAGGATAATGCACACACTTTGCTGGGTGCAGACGAGGCACTCAGTGAATGATGGCAGCTATGATGATGATGATGATGATGGTGATGATGGTATTTTTTCCTCGCTCCATTCATCTTCCATTCTCTTCTTTCCTTGAAGGAACAAGTAAATTCCTGGTGAAATCCCCTCAGACTCCTAAAGAAAATTAAGCTAATGGGAGGGCGCCAGGGTAAGGAAACCTCGACTCCCACTCTAAAGCTTAACTTGAAAGATAGTTGCATCCCCTCCACCAAGTGTCATCCCTGTCCGTGTCGCTGAAGTAACCTATTTCTCCGGAGTACCTGGCAGCTTTTGGAGGTGGGTACCGGGCAAGGAGCGTCGGGAACATGAGATGGAGACGAGAAGCTGAGACGGTGGCCTCCCGGGAAGAGGCGCTGGAAAACCCCCAGCGCCCGCACCCAGCCCGGGCCGGGCGCTCTCTGCTGCCCCCCGCGGAGGTGCCCGCGTCCCAGCCCCGGCCCCCCTAGCGGCTCCTCGGGAATGCTGGGAATGTGTCAGGGCCGCGGAGAGCGAGCGAGCGAGCGAGAGAGCGCGCGGAGCGGCGGGGCTGGGGGCGCGGCGGAGCGCAGGTCTGGCTGCGCCCGCGCGAGCGCGCGTCTCGGGACTGCGGCGGGTGCCGCCCCCTCGGCCGTCGGCCCCGCCCGGCCCGGCGCCCGGCCTCGGCCCTGCGAGCGGCGCCCTTCCTTCTTCGCTGGCTCCCTCCCTCCCCGCCCCGCTCCTCCTTCTCCTCCCGATCCTGCACGCTCGGGCTCCGGCTCTGGCGCCGACTCCGGCTCCTCCCGGCCGCCCGGGGCCAGGAGACGTGAGGTTGTAAAAATCCATGTGGGACGGCCCCGGGGCGAGCATCAGAAAGGTGAGACGTCGGGGCCGGGGCCGCTGGGCGCCCGGCTCCCTCCGGGTGGCCGTTCCTGGGCATCCCTCGTGCCGGGTCCCCCTCACTCGTGGGGAGCTGCAATGCGTTATCAGGGGTAGCCGAGAGGTGAACCACCCGCCTCTACTTGGGCTTGCTGGGGCGGGGGAAAGGATGGGGCGGCCTAAGGGCGGATTTGTCTTGATGTAGAAACCCCCGGATTGGAACAAGTGCACGGCTTCCTCCGGCGAGCGGGCGCTGCTCGCTCGACCCGGCGGCCCGGGCCACCTCCCGCAGTCCCTCCCCGGCAGCCACCCAGACTGCTCTCGCCTTTCTTCTTTTCTGCTCCCCCTCTTTCGCCTGGCTTTCCCCCCTTTTGCCTTGAAGGGTGGGGGTGTTCGCCGGGGCAAGGGTCTCGGGAAATCCCCAGGCAGAACAAAGTATTGGAAGGTGGAGCCCCAGCCCAGGGGGTGGGGACCTGGCTGCTTCGGTGGGCTCCGAGGGGAGCGTGTTTAAAAAAAAAAAAAAATCCGTGTCAGGGAAAATGAAGCCGGATTTGTTGGCGAGGAGAAGCGGGTGGTGGTCCATGAAAACGAATACGATGTGAAATTAAACTGAACGAACTGCTTTCTCTCCCCCTTCCCATCTCCGAATTATACAAGAGAAGGGATACTTATAGGGTTGTACCTATTCATTTTATTTTTAAATTATTGTCCGAGCCTTTGAAAGATCATCTTAGGACAGTGAAGATTAAGGGCTGCTTTGGTGCGGGATAATAAAACAGCTCTCGTAAACTCGGATCGGCCTTGCCCTTTTAATTTTATACTTAAGGGTCTCTTTTCTCCTTGCCTCAGAGGGAGGGTCCCCTCTGTTACGAGCAGATCGATTTTAGGCGGCTACCTGCCTTTGCTGGATGAAAGGCAATTTACTCCCGGAGCGGTGAATTGTCAGCTCCCTCTGTGATTGACAGCCACACCTGCCACTTATGTGAGCAGAACGGGGACCGCTGGAACCTCAAGAGCCAATCAATGCTTGAGAGAGGAGGGCAGTTCCCACTTGTCATGGTTAGTTTCCTGGTTGGCTTTTTAAATCAGTGGTGTTACTTAACCATTGGTTTACACCAGGTGTGAGGTTCCAGCTGTGAGAGGCAGACAAGCGGGAAGAAAACTCTTCAAAAATGGGCTCAGAAGCAAGAATGCTTCACTTGTATTTGTCACCCCCGTTTTAGTTGTAGTAGTTGGGGATGCTCAGGCCATTCGCTTAGAAATGAAAATGAAATGAATCTGTATAAAGGATGAAATGGGAGAGTGTGTTGGGGATTAGAACTGTCAACCGATTTCTCTAGAATTTCAGGCTGCTTTATAAGAGATACCATTTACTCTTGAGCTATCTGGAAAAGGGTGTGGCACTTTGTCTCCTATGGTCAATCTTGTCCTTGTAAAGTCACATTGTTTCTCAGTATACAGTACTTAGCTCTTTGCTCTATTGGGGGGATTTATAAAGATATTTTCCTAGCAGGCAAACATGCTTTATTTGAATTACCATGAATAGAAGGGATTCTTTTAGTTTTTGACGGTGTAACTCAACTTCTGGAAGTGAAACCTGCCTTCTTCACTTCCAGTTTGGATGTCAGTTTGGAGGTGGCAGTGGGGTCAAGCCAGATGCTTTCTGGAGGGTAGACGAGTTTGCCTTTGAGGTGAATTTGCTTCTAAGATGAGCCATCTTGTTGGTTTGCATCTCTGCTTTAATTAAAGGCTTCACAGTTTGGGAGGGTGGTGTATGAATCGTGATGGAAGCATGGCTTTCACCAGCAAGATTTTTGAGGGTGGATGGATTGTGGGTAGAAAACCAGATCCTTCTCAACTCTCTATTAGTGAACGGCTAATTTTTCAATACTCTTCTCCCTTAATTCAGTGGAAAAATTACCAATTGATCCGGAGAGCTGTCACCTTACAGAAGACGTACCTGAATGTGAATATAAAGCTCTGCATTGAACATATCATGAACAGATTGTGGGCTAGAGTACACTGATTAGAATAGTCCTCATGTAGGAGCCAGGTTTGTCAGTTATCATCATCATTATTATTGCATATGCAAGCACTTTAGGGGTACTTTACATGTATTTTCTTTATTAAATCCTGCAGAGCCCCTATGAGCTGTATGTGTGTGTGTTAGTCACTCAGTTGTGTCTGACTCTTTGTGACCCCGTGTACTGTAGTCTGCCAGGCTTCTCTGTCCATGGGATTCTCCAGGTAAGAATTCTGGAGTGGGTTGCCATTTCCTCCTGCAGGGGATCTTCCTGCATTGTGGGCAGATTCTTTACCGTCTGAGCCACCAGGGAAGCCCTTATGAGGTAGGTAGGACTATTATTATCCCCAAATTATAGATAAGGAAACAAAAATAAATTAAGTATATTGCTACAGTTTAGTGTGAGAGTAAGAACTTGAGCCCATGTTACTCTGATCCAGACCCCGTGACCTTGGGCATGGCTTTGAATTCAAATTCTGGTTGTGCAGTCTGCCTGGATTCAGTCTGCAGTATGTACTCTTCCAGCTGACATAGGGCTTATTCTGTTAAGAGTCCGCTGTGATATTAATGGTCTTTGCGCTGTGCTCTTTGCCTCGCCACTTTGAAGGCTCTTTCCTCCACCATCAAGCAAATTAGGTAACTTTGTGTGTTGTATATTTCCAGTATGTCAACTCAGGCCCAAAGGAAATTTGGTTCCAAACTTAATGATGACTTCAAAGAAAGTAAAACAAAAGAATATGCACACTCTTTCATCTTCCTTGATACCTTAAGGTTCCAGCTGGAGTTGTGAGTAGGTCTTAGTTGAATACATACTCTTTTCATTCAACTGGCTTTATTTTTTCTTCTCTAAAGGATAGGAATTTTATTTTCTTTTCCACTTACAAAGGGATTCTTTTTCATTAGTGATTAAATATAGTTATATTTAAAATTATCCTATTACAATAATATGGCTCTCTTGCTTTTTTATGTAACAAAAGCCACAGACTTTAGCCTTTCAGTGTCTTCTTCCCATTGACGAAACTCAATGGTCATGGTTGGCCAAAATAGGTATCCTGAAAAGTGAGTTTAGATGAATGGTATTGGAGTCTACAAATTCACCTCAACAGATAGTCTTTGATTTTGGTAGTGCTGACTTTGTACAATTAACATTTTTATTTGTTTTACTAGGACTTCCTTTAATAACCCTTTTCATCAGCTAATAGCTTAACACGTTGGCTGTCATATGGGAGATCTACCTGCCAGCCAACAGTTGAATTTTAGCAATGTTCATATTATTCCTTGATACTTTATTGTGATTTTCCTCATTTTAGAAAGATAGTAGAACAAAAGGAAAACAGAAGCATTGATATTAATGATAAGGTAGGTCTCATAAATTTAAAATATTTGATCCAAAGATAGAAATCATTAGGTGTACCAAAGACAGAGAGGCTTCAATCACTTCTTTTTTATGAGAAAAAAAGGAGCAAAATGAATGATTATGTAAGAAATGTGAAATTATATCAAATGGTAAAAGAAAAATGAGTCACCTTTTGTTGTGTAACAAAACTCCTGGACTTACAGCAACAGGTATTTATTCTCACCCTCATGAGTCTGTCAGCTGACTGTTATTTTTGGCTGATCGAGGTTGGGCTTCCGTGATGGCTTTGCTGTAGGTTGTAACTTGGATCCTGAGCTGTTCCACCTGCGTTCTGGGACCCAGGCTGAAGGGATAGCAGCTATGTGGGCCATGCTCTTCTCATGGCAGATCAGTGTATTCAAGAGCCAAGCCAAACTGTACAAGCTAATGTCATTTCCGTTAATGATATTTTTGGATATACCAAGTTAGATGGTGAACCCCAACATCCATGGTTAAAAGTAGACTCTGCCCCTAGTTGGGGAAAGAATATTTAGTGAACTATAATCTGAACTTCTACAATGTGTAAAAAGAATAAATTTTTTTTTTTTAGAATTTTGTAATTTTTTCTTCTTGTTCTTGGAGAATGCAGTCTTCCCGTCACTCCTACCCCTATTTTTATGACATATAAACATAGTATTTTGCATTTCAGGAATATACCATGTTTGATTCTGGAGGATTGACTGTAAAAGCAGGTATGAATATGTACATGAGTATATACATGAATTACTTAAATGATCCAGGCACCTACTGTGTTTGAGGGACTGTGCTCAGTGGAGTGAAGAGCTCAGGAGTTATTGTCTGATATGAGTCCTGTTACCATAGAACTTATTAGGAGTAGGTGTCAGGAAACACTTTGTAGATGAAATGGCATTTTTCTGCTTCCTTGAAGCAGTGATAGTGTTAGAGGTAGAACAGGGGATATAGTGGAAGTGTAAGGTGCACAGGTGGATGTAATGAGTTATTCCATTTGGCTAGAGGGGTGAATAATAAGGTGATAATAACAATAATAATTATAATAATAGTAATTATAGCCTAGCTTTTATTGAGCAGTTAATTAAGTACTAGGAACTCTCCACTCTGCTTAGCACTTTATGTGAAATATATCATTTAATATTTGGATATATTGGTAAATATATCATTTAATATTGGGGTAGACCTACTTTCTGATTGCCTATCTAGTATTCATTCTCTCCTTTCTCACTAAAGGAACTCCAATTTTGTTCGAGATGGAAATATGCCTGTCTCACACTCCCAAACTCTCTTAGGTGAATGGCCATGAAACTCAGGTCTTAATAATGATGCTTTGACCCCTTTTTGCTTCTTGCTGTGGGGAAAATGGGTACAGTGCCTTGAGGAGCAGCAGCCAACTTCATTAACAAAGATAAGTTGTTGTTGTTGTTCACTCATGTCTGACTGTTTGCAATTCCATGGACTACAGCACACCTGGCTCCTCTTTGCTCCATTATCTCCCGCACTTTGCTCAAATTCATATCCACTGAATCAGTGATGCTGTCTAATCATCTCATCCTCTGCCACCCCCTTCTCCTTTTACTTTCAGCCTTTCCCAGCATCAGGGTCTTTTCCAATGAGTCGTCTCTTCACATCAAGTGACCAAAGTATTGCAGCTTCAGTGTCAGCATCAGTCCTTCCAATGAATATTCAGGATTTATTTCCTTGAGGATTGACTGGTTTGATCTTACAGTCCAAGGGACTCTCAGTCTTCTTTCGCACCACAATTTGAAATCATCAATTCTTTCATGCTCAGCCTTCTTTATGGTCCAACTCTCACATTTATACATGACTGCTAGAAAAAACATAGGGCAAAGTGATGTCTCTGCTTTTTAATATGCTCTTTAGGTTTGTCATAGCTTTCTTTCCATGGAGCAAGCATCTTTTAATTTCATGGCTCCAGTCACTGCTCACAGTGATTTTGGAGCCCGGGAAAATAAAATCTGTCACTTCTTCTACTTTTTCCCCTTCTACTTGCCATGAAGTGATGGGACCAGATGCCATGATCTTAGTTTTTTGAATGTTGAGTTTTAAACCAGCTTTTTCACTCTCTTTTTTCACCCTCATCAAGAGACTCTTAGTTCCTGTTCACTTTCTGCCATTGGAGTGGTATCATCTACAGAGCTGAGATTGTTGATATTTCTCCCAGCAATCTTGATTCCAGCTCGTGATTCATCCAGCCTGCTGTTTCGAGTGATGTACTCTGTGTAGAAGTTAAATAAGCAGGTGAGAGTATACAGCCATGTCACACTCTTTTCCCAATTTTGGACCAGTCAGTTTTTTTCATTTTTGGTTCTAACTTCTGCTTCTTGACTTGTGTGCAGGTACCTCAGGAGACGGGTAGCATATATTAAACATGACAAAGCTGGAACCTGGAAGGCTGTTGGTTTTGATGACATTATTGAGCCATAGTACAAGCCTAGACTGCCTTCCCCTGTTAAATCAATACCTCTTATTACTTAAAACAAATAACCTCCTTAGTTGTAAGCCACGATTTGTTACTTGTAGTCAAACATAATCTTCACTGATACATATAACTTCTCAAGAGCCTCTGCAAATAGATGCTATCATACCTATTTCAAGGGTGAGAATAAGAAAATCAGATTAAGGCATTTGCACAAGATCTAGGATTCATTACTGAGTCATTTTGACTTTTAGGGTCATCATACTGCCTTTGGCTGGGCAGATAAGTACCACAGTAGAGACACTGTTGGAAAAGTAGTTTGGAGTAAAACTGAGGGAGGAAACTGGATTCCAGGCTGAAAAGTTTGAGTTTTATTACTGGGCGAAAGAATATAGCTGGCCCTCAATATATGGAGATTCTGAGTCTGGAGGGTTGACTGTAAGGGACTTGAACATCCTTGGATTTTGGTATCCACGGGCATTCTAGGAGCCAATCTCCTGCAGATACTGAGGGGCTGCTGTATAAGACGACTTGACAAAGACAGAGACTGGAGTTTGGAGGACCAGTGAGACTTTGATGTCACCCAGTGCTTTAGTGTGAATGAAACTGGAGGAAAAGCTCAACACAAAGGTGAGTTGGGAATGTGAGAAGAGACTGGAACTGACCGAACACAAATCATAGTCGGCTATTAACATGTTATCTTCTGAGAACAAAACTGAAGTCTTCTGCAGGTTAGTATTAATTTCTACTAATAGTTTCACCTTTGCCAGGAAGTAGGGAATGAGTAACGTAGAGAACTGTTAATGGGATGTGAATCATTATTTAGAGCAATAGATGGGGACTTCTACTTGTCTGTACCGTTTATTGAACCCTTGATGACCTTGTACGACATGATTTTGATCTGGGTCTGGCTCTGCTGCACCAGTTGAAGGTAGCAGAGATGAAGGGTAAGGCCAGAGAGTGGTGCAACAGCACAACGAGTTCTGTCAGCGGACTTTTTTCCACATCTGCTAAACATTTTGGTGCTTTCTTAGAGGTGGGGTAGGGTCAATTTAACTTCCTGGGCCTCCTTTCTCCCTGTTTCTCTACTTTTCTTAATCTATAAAATAAAGGATTTGGTTTACATTAGTGGTTTTCAAATGCTTTTCAGCTGTAGGAACTTTTGTTTCCTGAATAAAAAATTGTCTGGACCTTCAGTTTAATATAGAAAAGAGCAGAGTTGCTCTGAAAATTCAGGGCCCGGGTTTATGTAGTCTGGGATGTCTTTATATTGAGGCTACTGCTCTGAAATGTTCCCTACATGTTCTCCCAGGTCCAGGATTATGTGAATCTTAGAGTTGTCCAGATGTTTTATTGGAGCATCCTCTTTTAACAAATCACTTTGTTATTCCACAGCTTGCTGTGTTTTAGTATCATCCTCGGTAGAGACTGGTGGTGGACAGGAAGGCCTGGCGTGCTGCGGTTCATGGGATCGCAGAGTTGGACACGACTGAGCGACTGAACTGAGGGTAGAGATTTTAGTGTCCACCATGGCTACTTTTTCTCTAGGTATACGTTGAAAGTGACTTGTGTCACCTCTATTTCTAGAACACTTCATTTCCAGTGTGAGACCGTCCAATACTCTCTTCTGCTGTGATGATCATGGAAACACCTGTTGAGATGGAACCTCCATGTGCCATAGTCCCTAAGTTACTAAATGAACAAATCTTCCAGTCAGTTGGCGTTGGACATATGATGTGACTATATGTTATAGTGAAATAAACCTTTGTTGTTTTAAGCTATTGAGATTTTGTGATTGTTTATGCAGCATTTTAAGGAACTTATCTTTACTAATAGATCATCTTTTAGCAATCTTTAGCATCTTTAGTTTATCTGCTAAACTTTATTTAACTTGCTTTTGAAGGGTCTTCTGGATCAACCTGAGGCCTGGCCAGCTTGTCCTTACTTTGTGCTTAGGAAAATAGAAGGCAGCATGTACATTTACTGTCTGTGTAGGTCTCTGTACTCACAGGTTTTACGATTTGGAATGTTGTTGTTTAGTCGCTAAGTTGTGTTCGACTCTTTTGCGACCCCATGGAAAAGCCCGCCAGGCTTTTCTGTCCATGGGATTTCCCAGGCAAGAATACCCCAGTGGATTGCCATTTCCTTCTCCAGGGGATTGTCCCAACCCAGGTATCGAACCTGTGTCTCCTGCATTGTAGGTAAATTCTTTACCCCTGAGTCACCAGGGAAGCCCCGTGAATTGGAATACTTAACTATGTTTGCTCTCATGTTAAAAAAAAAAAAGTTCAAATAAATATTGTATAGCACACCTTACTTTAAAAAGAAAGCGTTTAATTTATGCCCTATTGCTTTTTAAGGTAATAGAACCTCAGTGGCTCGGGGAAGAATGAGTATTTTCAGTTACCATAATAATGGCTACTGTGGATTGAGGGCTCATTGATTTGTGAAATATTTATTGAGCATCTACTATGTGATAGGTACTGAAGGAATACGGATGAACCATAGATAGTTCCTCACTTGGAGCTTACACTGTAGTTGGGGGTTGTGAATAACTTTTCTCTGTTCTATGAAGGGTACCAGTTATGAGCATTTACTATGTGGTAGGTGCTTTATATTCCTCATCTCATAGTGCCTATAATGGCAGGTATATTATCACCATTTTATAGGTGAGGAAACTGAGACTCAAAGAATTTGATAACCTATGAAGGCAAGAGTTTTTGCCTTTTGCTCAGAAGGCAAAGTGCTTATTTGCACTTTAACCCCCAGTGCTTAGAAGAATCTTTGACACATTGTGGTTGCTAAATAAGTATTTGTTGATTAAATAAATGATCAGAGGAACTTGCTTAAAGTTCATACCGTGGGAAAGCCAGAACTTGAACCCACATCTGCCTGACTCTCAGGCTGTTGAGTTAGCACTGGGTGTAGTAGGAGAGTGTTTTCACATGGTAACAACAGAAGCAACCACTGAGCCCCACCAATGTCAAGGAAAAGGCACCAGCAACAGCCAGATTGTCTCTTGTTTATGACTGGGGCCAAGTTCACTGTGTCTCAGCTGGGGAAATTCAAGGCCACTCTCTCACTGACTTAATTGCTGATGTAATTGGTCACCCCTCTCTTGGGCCGGTTCAACTTCTGCTCTAGCTGGATTTCCTTAGCACCTGACTGGCCCTGTTTCCCAAGACTGTGCCTCAAGTTCTGCTTTTAACATCTTGCACATCCCTTCTCCACTTTCATTTTTCAGAAGTGTCGCTTTGAAGTTCCAGGAAATCTCTAGTTGCTGGCACCTAGTGGGCACTCAACAAAATTAAAAGGGAGAGAGAGAGAAGAAAAGTAAGGCAGCCAGCACTTTTAGGAAGGAATTAAGTGATGACTTTTTCCTGGAAGTTAATGGTGAGATTGCACCTCCAGCAGATGGGGAGGATGGGTTGGGTTGCTGGATATATCTGGGGTAGGTACACCTATCAATGGAAGTCCAGTGGGAACATTCATAGATGCCTTATACCGTCAGCTCTCTCTGGGGTAGGTACACCAGTAGATGGGAGGCCAGTGGCAACGTTGATAGATACCTTATACCAGCAGCTCTCTCTGGGGTAGGTACACCTATAGATGGAAGGTCAGTGACAGTGTTCATTGATGTCTTATACCAGCTCTCTCTGGGCTAAGGATGCCTATAGATGAAAGGCCAGTGGCAATGTTTATAGATGCCTTATACCAGCAGTTTTACTTTGCTGTGTTTTCTTCAAATTCTATATTTTGCTCTCTTACTTCTCCCGTGTATGTGCAGCGTGTGCACCACGTCTATGTGTATGCATGGGAGTCTAATAACATTCCATCTTTCTTCCTGCCTTACAGCTTTCCACCCCTAAAGGCAGTTGTCATTCTCTGATTTCAGAATATGAATGAATCACAGGCAGCGAAGTGCCTTCCCCTGTAAGTGTATTAAGAGCACACTATTAATTCAAGGCAACTTCTTCATGGTTCAGAAGACAAAGGCTTGAATGGGAATTGAGCAGTGTGTTCTTTAAGAATACACTCAGATCCTTCTGCAAACTGTGAGAGGCTTTCCCTTAAAACAGTATGGCTAATTATAGCAAGAAAGGGCAGGGTTTTATGTAAGGAATTATACCAACTTGTGCTCAGTAGTTACTGTTCTATGTAGCAGATTTCTCAAAAACAAGGTAAGAATGAAGGATGGGCAGTACATCCTCTGTGGGCCCAGGGTGATTGAAAGTAGGGCCCCAAGGTGATTTGGAGTCTGGGGGCTGCTCTGAGGGTGGAGAATAACACTCTGAAGGTGGAAGGCTGAGTGGTTCGGTAAGATGTGAGATTGGTCTGATCTCTAGTTATATTCTTGGTCAACCTGGAGTAGATGCCAAACTCCTACCATGATGGCTTTCTTGTTCCTGTTTTAAGGCATGTTAGCCATTCTGCCTTCCTGCCAGCTGGCTCCAAGCTAACTGCCATCTCTGGAGAAGCAAGGCTCTGGTTCAAAGGGCAGGATCCTAGTGGAGCAGTGTTGTTGACCCTTTCCCACGTTTAGCTCTCAGGAGAGGGCTTTAGATGTGTTTTCTTTCCTCCTGGTGATTGTTTTTTGTTCATTTTGGGTAAAATTCCAAATTCCCTCTACGCTCTCCCCTACCCTATTTTGGTTCTCTAGCCATCTTGTGCTGAGAAGGCAATGGCACCCCACTCCAGTACTCTTGCCTGGAAAATCCCATGGATGGAGGAGCCTGGTGGGCTGCAGTCCATGGGGTCGCTAGGAGTTGGACACGACTGAGCAACTTCACTTTCATTTTTCACTTTCATGCATTGGAGAAGGCAATGGCACCCGCTCCAGTGCTCTTGCCTGGAGAATCCCATGGATGGAGGAGCCTGGTGGGCTGCAGTCCATGGGGTCGCTAGGAGTTGGACACGACTGAGTGACTTCACTTTCATTTTTCACTTTCATGCATTTGAGAAGGAAATGGCAACCCACTCCAGCGTTCTTGCCTGGAGAATCCCAGGGACTGGGGAGCCTGGTGGGGTTCCATCTATGGGGTCGCACAGAGTCGGACACGACTGAAGCAACTTAGCAGCAGCAGCAGCAGCAGCAGCAGCAGCAGCTGTCATCTTGTGTCTGAAACTTCTCCATGGGGGGATGCAGGAGGTTGGGTAGCAAATGGGGTGAAAGCTTGGCCTTCTTAGAAGCTCATTGAAATAGACCCTGTTAGATGTTGGGTGAATACGAAAGCCCCTGAGTTTCAGTAACTGCTGTTCATCAGGCTCACAAGCATGGAGCAGTTAGTAGGGGTGCGTAAGGAAAATTCTTTCCATTCTTGTTAAGCCCGAGGAAGAACTATCTTCATACATTGACTTTGAATACGTTGACAGGACATCCTGAAAATCAGCAATGTGAATAGTTACTTAGAATAACTTCAGAGCAGATTCTTTTGGATATAGAGATGTGAGCCCTGACCTGTGAGTCAAGAGACCTAAATTCTATTCCTGGCTTTACCACTAGCTTTCTACTTATTTTTCTGTTTCTTGATATATATCAAAATCATCTGGCCCTTCTCCAGGTCTAAAATGATTTTTTTTTACAGCAGATTTTTATGCAAAGGATCAACTCAGTAACTGTGATTTTATTAATGATTTTATCCTGGAAAACCAAACTGGCCAGTATGCTTTCATGATGGACTTTATTAACAAAGAGTTAAGCCATTATATTATATATTCACTCTCTATGTGTGTGCTTGCTTCATGCCAGCTCTGCTGGCACAGGGGATACAGCTGTACAGAGCAGGTGATTCTGAGGGGCTCAGGTTGGGGGCTGAGCCTTTAGTGGGGCACTAAGCAAGTAAGCAGGCTACTGGAGTGGGAGCTCTTATGGGGGAATACCCAGGCTGTCTTCCTCCAGAAGTGAGGAGCTTCGTGGATGAATGATGGAGGGAGACATCTAGAAGAAGGTTAACACCTAAGGTGAGCTAGAACAGTAAATGGAATTAGCTGGTATGGACTTGGGGTTTGATGGTACAATAACAGAAGGAAGAGTCCAGATCCAAAGATGAACAAGAGAATGGAAGTTTGGGGGCTTGGGGATATTAAAGTAGACCTGTGGAGCTGGAAATTAGCTTGGCTTGGGGTGGCGGCAGGTGAGAGAGGCCAGGAAGAGTAGCAGGCATTAAGACTCTGTGATCTACTAAAGGCGATCAAGTTCAAGCTTAACCATCAAAGGGTTTCAGTAGGGGACTGGCACAGTCAGAGATGCTGAATTCTCTTTATTCTTCTTTCATTCCACTTTCGTGGCAATAACTACCTGCTTCTGGTGTTGGTGGGAGTATGGAATTTGACACTGGGTATTAGCAGGATGACCTGGAAAACAACGGAAAGATTATGAAGATGGTCTTGGGAATCCTACAGTGTCCAACCTGATTTCATTGACCAAACACACTTTCTGCAGGTGAAGATGCTCCTGATAAAAGATCCATAGTGGGATGTTGTTTTTGAGCATCTTTGTGGATGTTGGGTGGGACCAGGTTCTTTTCAGTGAGTTTTGAGCAGAGCACAGAGTATAGATCTTGTTTTAAAATGTTTGCAGTTAATGGGTGCAATTAAACAGACTTTGTTAGACCGATCGAAGGAAATAGTTGAAGTAATTCATAGGGTATGGCTTCTGAAAGTGGTGTGAGAAAGCTCATGCGTGAAAATGGTTTAATTACTCTGTGAGATGTACAAGACTGAGAGTTATGTGCTGAAATTGTTTTCAGTGTGCCATATATCTCAGTGGCCTGTGACTTGACTTCTGTATGATTTTTGTACTCTAGATGGTAGCATAATAAACTGCCTTTCATACATTAATCTTCACTTCTGTGCTTCAGCTTGTATAAATCAACATTTGAGCTGCTATATCATGGCCTTACCAGCCGAAAAATAGTTTTATAGAGTTGACCAAAAGTTTGTTCAGGTAAAAACCCTTGGTCAACCCAATATTTTAAGAACATCACCATGTTTGTATAGCAGAGTTTTTGTAATCGTTTGAGTGTTTCTTTAATCTTCTCATGATTTTATAAAAGTAAGTGGAAATGGAAAAACAGACAGTGATAAGGTGAGAAATATGAGCCTCATAAACATAATGTAATTGAGGCAAGGATAGACACTATTAAAAATGCCCAATACAGATGGTGTATACTCAGTCAGATGCTGTGGACTTAAGGTGACCAATGCTATATTGTTGTGAGGGATAGGAAAGAAGATGCAGGCTATGGACATAGGGAATTTTGGAAAAAAGCTTTGCGGATAATGATAAAGATCAAGATGTAACTTGGGATTTTGTTGCTTACTGGTTTTGGAGAACGGAGCTTCCCTTTTTAACATAACTGTTGTCAACTTTTGTTTGTTCAGCTTTACAAATATACATATATATTAAGAAAGGCATTTTCTGCAAAAGTAATAGATAGAAGTCGAACTCACCAGTCTTATGTAGAAAAGTCCACCAGAGTCGGTAGTGTATTCCTTTGGTTTGCTTAGTGGCATTGTTGGTCATAGCGCTTAACAAAATTCACTGTATTTTGGCAAACCAGAAAAGATAAACCAAAGAAAATACAATGGACCTAGCAAAGGATATACCTCAATGGATTTTCATGATTCCATGGTTTCCTTTGGTACACTGTGGAACAGAAAAAGACTAAATACATTTTAGTCCTCATCATATGCCTTAGTGATGCCAAGATGGCATATTTGTAGCCAAAGAGAAAGATGGGTAAGAATTTAGGTTTGTGTACAATTAAACACACAGCCCTCTGATTCCCCTGGTCAGGAGGGTATGACGGTGATCTGTCTGCCTTGGAAATGCTGATTGATATTTGGGAGCTTGTTTAATTTCCCTTGTGGGCTCTGCCCACTTCTAAGCAAAGAATTGTGTTGGGTGCAAAATTCCATTTCCTTTTCATGCTTTTTGTGTTTAAATGATGAATGTGAAATCATGGGAGGTGTTAATCAGACAGAATATGGGGAAGAATAACTCTTGGATTTCTAGGCTCTTCCTGAAACTGAGAGAGATAGTTTATCAAAATGGCAGATAACTATTGGGCCAGAAGTTCAAAAACCCATCTTGAGTACCTTCTGTGTGTCAGACATTGTGCTAATCAAGAATTATCTCTTTTAATCTTGGTAGTACCTCCATAATCCAAGTATTATTTCTCAAAATGAGTAAATTAGCACTTAGAGAAGTTAAGAAACTTGCCTGTTTGTCTTAGTTTAGCTTCTCCCAGAAAGGGAAGCTTTCTAGAATACTTATCTTGGTGTTCTAGTACAAGTAATTGTTTGGGACACACAGGGAATACCAGTAGGTGAACCTGGATATAAGATAGGGAGGAGAAGGCAGGCGATAGCTGGGATGTTATTCAGCAAGTTACTACAGTGATGACTGGACTTTAATCTTACAAGGAAACTCTGAAGAATAGTGTAAAACGCTTGCCTCTGTATGATCTCATGTGAGGGTTGAGGAAACAGGGGTGTATAACCACCGACTTCTGTCAGCTGTTCTTTCTTTCCTTTTAGAGAATTTATTTTTATTATTTTTATTTTTTATTGTGGTACAATACACATAGTGTTTATCATTTAAACCATCTTTAAGGGTCCAATTCTGTCATATTCAGTACATTCACAGTGTTGTGTAATTATAACCACTCTCTACCTCCAGAATTTTTTTCTCATCACAAACTGAAACTCTGTGCCCATTAAACAATGACTCCCCATTGCCTCTTGCCCCCAGCCCTTGGCAACCACTATTCTACTGTCTGCCTGCATGAATTTGATTATTCTAGTTACCTTCTATAAGTGGAATCATGCAATATTTGTCTTTTTGTGTCTGGCTTACATCTCTTAGCATAATGTTTTCAAGACTCATCCATGCTGTGGCATGTATTGAAGTTTCCTTCCTTTTTAAGGATAAGTGATAGTCCATTGTATTTATATACCACATTTTGTTTATCTGTTTATCTGTCGATGGACATTTGGTTTGTTTCTACATTTTTGCTATTATGAGTAATGTATCTATGAACACTAGTGCATAGATATTTGTCAGTTTTAAAAAAATAATTTTATTTGTTTATTTTTGGCTGTGCTGGTTCTTCGTTCCTGTGCAGTTCTTTCCCTCGATTTGACAAGTGGGGGCTCCTCTCTAGCTGTGATGTGCAGGCTTCTCATTGCAGTGGCTTCTCTTGTTGGAGAGCACAGGCTCAATAGTTACGGAACACGGACTTAGTTGCTCTGCCGCATGTGGGATCTTCCTGGATTAGGGACTGAGCCCATGTCTCCTGCATTGGCAGGTAGATTCTTTACCACTGAGCCACTAGGGAAGCCCGTCAGTTGTTTTTAAGAGTGGTTAATTCCCTGGCACTTACGTCCCACCCCTTGCAAAAGTAGAATAGTTTTCTAGGGTTCAAAAGAGTCCCTCAGCAGAGATGCTGATGTTGGCTGTGTGAAGTCCTTTGGGGCACTCTAAAATGTTCAAGTCAGAGGGACGTTAGTGCGGCACTTAAGGGCATTTGTTACAAGGTCTTTACCCAAGTAGGTAGAAAAGCTAGAGTTTGAATTCTGGGCTCTTGACTCAAAGCTCTTGCTTTTAACTGCTCTACACTGAGTGCTGTTTTAAGTGTAATAGTGCTAGATTTGAAGATGACTGAGAAGATGATTGAAGATGATTGCCTTCAAGCACCTATCAGAGTTGAATCATCTGTTTTGCAAAATGCTGCAGGGAAGACAGTGGCATCATATGGAGAAATTTCGAACTCATAGAGCCATTGTAATTGGAATCACAGGTAGCAAATGTATGGGTCCCCTTTCTCCTCTCCTGACATCCAGTGGGGATGCATTTCTGGACCAGGCATGACTGGACTCTTCATGGGGCTCTACTCCGGGGCAGGCACACACACATGTGCTGACCGCTGGAGTCATAAATTTCCTCCCATGCCCATTGATGCAACTACATGACCTCCTCTGAGCCTTTCTAATAATTATCTTCATCTTGATGTCCAAGCATGAGGAGCACCTGTTTGTTAGGGAAGAAATCAAGGCCCAAGAATGATAAAGAAAATACATTTAGAGGCAGTTAAAATGGTTGGTTCTGTGTATCTGTCTGAAAAAAACATCATTTACAAATGCTTTGCATTTATCTAGAGATCTAACATGAGACATTTTGTCCCTGAAAAGATGACATTAGATCAGTACTGTGGCAAAAGGAGAAAAGAAATGAGAGATCAATCAGTGAGGAAATGCTGTTTGGTATTTTAACCTAAATATTAAATATTTTGTTTTAGTACTGCAGTTGTGGAAGCTGGGTGTATTAATCAGATATTGTCAAGTTACACGGAGATAACAACTCTGCATCATGGTGGCTTACTTCTGTCTCTTGGGTACTGCATGGTTCTACCCCACATTGTCTTTATTCTGGGGCTCAAGCTGAAGAGTGGTCCCTTCCTTGGAGGAGCTCTTCTCACGGTTCAGTTCAGTTGCTGTCATGTCTGACTCTTTGCAACCCCAGGGAGTGCAGCACGCCAGGCTTCCCTGTCCATCACCAACTCCCAGAGCTGACTCAAACTCATGTCCATCGAGTTGGTGATGCCACCCAACCATCTTATCCTCTGTCGTCCCCTTCTCCTCCCACCTTCAATCTTTCCCAGCATCAGGGTCTTTTCCAATGAGTCAGTTCTTCACATCGGGTGGCCAAAGTATTGGAGTTTCAGCTTCAGCATCAGTCCTTCCAGTGAATATTCAGGACTGATTTCCTTTAGGATGGACTGGTTGGATCTTCTTGCCATCCAGGGGACTCTCAAGAGTCTTCTCCAACACCACAGTTCAAAAGCATCAATTCTTCAGTGCTCAGCTTTCTTCACAGTCCGACTTCTCAGCCTTTTGGCTAAGATAAGTGTGTTCTCATGGTAGAAAAGAAAAAAACCATGGTTTACTCACGAGACGGCTCTTACAGCTTCTATTTGGATGTGGCATGGGTCATTTCAGCTCACATTACATTCTACAGAGCCAGTCACATGGCCAGGCCTTGTGTCAGTGGGGTAGGAAAGATTCTCCCCCAAAGGGAAGGAGAGACTCTAGAGATGAACTGACTAGAGAGGGACAGTGACTACTCTGAACAAATGAGGCATTTTGCTGCACTGGCTAAAATTTTATCTCACGTGCAATTGCTTAGTAGCGTTTTAAACCATCTGATCTTTTTAGATCCCTTGCAACATATTTAATATTATTTTTCTTCTTTTACTCATAAGGAAGAAACATACTGTACATAATGGTCTAGTTTTCTTCCCAGGATCCATGTAAAACCACCTATGTAGCTAGTATTATTTTTCCTAATAATTGAAGCAATTGTTACTGTCTTTTCAAGAACTGATCATAGAGATTGAAGGGACCATTGAGACTCAGAATCTGAATGCTATTTATAGTCATTTGTGAAATGAATGGAGAACAAAGGACTAATTATTGAAAACATGATGATCATCCTTTAAGAAATCAATACAATATGTCTGTAGTTAATATCGACGATGATGAGGCTTGTTATACTGATATTTATCAAGTCTCAAGCACTGTGTTTACACTTTTTCTGATTTAGTCATGACTCACTTTCTTTTTGTGAAGTAGCTCTTGTTACTCCTGAGGCCATTGCTACTTAACTGAGATACTAGGGCTCAGAGAGGTTTGTTAACTAACTCAAGGTTAAACAGATGATAAGTATAAGTTTCAGGACTCAAGCCTGGTGTATGTTTAATCACTTAACCAAGGTTTCTCAAAGTTAGATGAGATCCCTTTTAAAGAAAGTCATTTCTTGTAGAACTTCAGGTTTGACTTAAGTTATTGTTACTGTAATGACACCTTTAATGGTATAAGCATAAAACTGGTAAGGTTTTTTTTTTTTTTCTAAGCTCCTACATCTTTGTAAAACTTAAATCAATTTAGAAATTAAGTACACTTCGTGTTGCTAATTCAAATCAACAACATTAATATAACCACATTAACTAAATTGCTGCTTATAACTGGAATATGATGCCGGCTATTCTGGGCAGGCTTCTTGGCAGTCATCTGGTCTACCCTGCTGTGTGCTGAGTGATGACTCAACTCTCCCACCATATTCACAGTATCCAACTTGCACGAAACTTTGCTTCGTGCTGAGGAACTTGACGTCCATTACCTTCCATTGGGTAAGGACAAATCATTTAGATTTACAGGTGCATCTTCTTTCTTTCACTTTGACCCATGGTAATTCCTTAGGGTATAGCTTGTTGCTCGAATGCAATGGGCTGCTGTGATGATCAAGAATATCCTTCTATTATTTATTTTCAGATTATTGAAATAAAACAACCTTAAGTTCTCAGGAGATTTGTAAATTCTTTAATATATACAACTATGGATCTGCCCCCTCCTTCTTAGTTTATGCTCAGGTTAAAAACTGGATTTTCTCTCTCTTGTACTATTCTGTCTTTCTTTTAGAGGATCTTTTCCATAAGAGACCACACCCTGTCACTACCTGAAAGGTTCTCTCATCTATTTCCAATGCTCACAGCACCTGGCAGCCTTTCACAGTAACTGGAGTTTCTTATGTAAACCTGAATAAAGGGCTATGGTTCCCTTTTGAAATGGAGGAATCTGAGTTTCTTGAAGATCAGAAATCATATTATAGATTTGTTCTTGAAATATCTGTTGAATAGATTTAAACTATGCTCTGTAATTTCCCTTTTAATATATTTTGTTAGATAAGTCTACCATTGTCTATGCACTAAGAGTTTTAACTTAATGACTTAATGCAGTAACTGACTCTTATTCATTACATTTTCACTTTTAGAGTGGTTACTGAATACTATTAAACACCCTGAACTTGGGCCTTGCTGAAGCCTCATGTGACTCCTTTATGAGATCAATCATATTTTTCAGAGACCCCAGAGTTAGCATATAACATTTTTTCTGTATCTTTTTTCCAGAATACATAGATGAATGCTTGTCTCATCTGCCCATTTAAGCTGTTTCCCATCCCTTGCTATTGATTGTGGTTTTTTTTTTTTTTATTTTTGGAATAGTTTACAATCTTTGCTAAAAATGTTCCTTGCGTATATGATTATGTGTATATTCTTTTCCAGTAAAAGGCTATTTAGACATAATCCTTACATGTTGATTTTAAATGTAGAAAATTTTTGTGTGATTGGATGTTTAGGGGCAAAGAGGTAGAGTTGTTATTCTTCTACCTTTCTGTCATTTTCTCTGAAACATCTGTTAGTTGACAGATTGAGGATTTTTTTTAGTGTAAGACCCAATAATTCCCCCAATTTTTTTTTTTTTTTGGTTAAGTACACTATAGCTAGAGCTTTGCCAATTGATATTTTACGTTTGCAGATTAAAGGAAATGCACAGATGTTTTAAAAATGAATCTAAAAACCTTATTTATCTCTTCAGTGCAATCAACTTAATTTGTTACATTTATGAAACTTTATGAAGCAATGAAAATGTTGTTATAATCAGCATATTATATTAACCATAATTATTTTCTTAAAATTTGATTTAACATCTCAAATTATTTTACTTTTACTGATTGTTGCTTGGCATTTTGCTATATTTTAAACTTGTGGATACAGCTGTGTAGTACCTAGTGGTCTGTTCCTGTAACAAAAGTTTTTAGGGGCTCCAGGTTTTAAAGTTAATCCCTTAGAAGAAATTGATAATGTTTGAAATTAAAAGAAAAATGATCCATGGAAAGTACAATTAATTAATACTTGGTATTCAGAGTCCTTACCTTGTAGTATAGAATGTAGTCAGCCTTTCACTTAAGCACCTTATCGTAAAATACAGCCAAGGCAGCTGAACATGTAATCATGCTAAATCTGCACATGGAAAATAGCAATTATAAAATGAATTTGGGGGAACTAAAGGAGAGAGTCGTGATATGTGGATGAGAGGGTCTGAATTGCAGAGAACTTCTTGGAAATGATGAGAAAGTATTTTTGAAAATCTCTGCTACATCAAGCTAGGCTTTTTGTTCAATTTATTGTGTTCAACTTTTTGAGACCCCATGGACTGCAGCATGCCAGGCTTCCCTGTCCATCACCAACTCCCGGAGCTTGCTCAAACTCATGTCCATTGAATCGGTGATGCCATCCAACCATCTCCTCCTCTGTTGTCCCCATCTCCTCCCACTTTTAATCTTTCCCAGCATCAGGGTCTTTTCCAAGGAGTCAGTTTTCAGGACTGATTTCCTTTAGGATTGACTGGTTTGATCTCCTTGCAGTCCAAGGGACTCTCAAGAGTCTTCTCCAACATCACAGGTCAAAAGCATCAATTCTTCGGTGCTCAGCTTTCTTTATAGTCCAGCTCTTACATCCTTACATGGCTACTGGAAAAAGCTAATAGCTTTGATTAGACGGACCTTTGTTGGCAACCCCATGAACAGTATGAAAAGGCTTATTATTAGGACTTTCAATACCTATATATATATGTGTGTATGTGTATATATATATGGGGTTGTAGCCTTCACATACGGAGAAGGCAATGACACCCCACTCCAGTAGTCTTGCCTGGAAAATCCCATGGATGGAGGAGCCTGGTAGGCCGCAGTCCATGGGGTCGCGAAGAGTCGGACTCGACTGAGCGACTTCACTTTCACTTTTCACTTTTCATGCATTGGAGAAGGAAATGGCAACCCACTCCAGTGTTCTTGCCTGGAGAATACCAGGAATGGGGGAGCCTGGTGGGCTGCCATCTATGGGGTCGCACAGAGTCGGACATGACTGAAGTGACTTAGCAGCAGCAGCCTTCACATAATGGGAACATGTCTATTTTTCTTTCCAGGTTTAAAAAATGTTTGATGTCTTAAGCATTTTTGAATAGAGAGCCAAGTTTGACTCTGGAATGTCTAACCGGGCAAGCTTAGTGGGCTGAGATAATTCTAAGACAACTTTCAGGTTTAAAACCACTGTGCCCTGTTCTGGTAGCCTTGGGCTGATCAAAGTTAGCTTTTATTGAGTATTAGCTCTGTGCTGGACATTGTACTAATTACTTTTCTTCTATCATCTTAATTTTTCCCAAATCACTATGGACAATACTGTTATTATACTCATTTTGAAGATAAGAAAAATAAAGATTGGCAGACTAAAGAAATTTACCTAAAGCTGAACACTAATTAGAGATAGGATTCCCCATGGGTCTAATTTTGAGGTCCTCTCTTTCATTTTTTAAAATACTATGTCTCACCTCTCTGGCTACAATTTACAAAATTATTGCATTAAAAGCCATGGAAGTGATTTCGGTCATATGATGAGAGTTCATAATATATATTCTTTCAAATATTCAAAAACTGTTTTATGTATCTTCTGTGTACCCTTAGCTCTGCGCAGGAAGAGCACCTGCATAGGACCCAGAGGCTTTAGAGGGCCCATTGTGGCCCTCATCTTCCTGCACATTCCCCATGGGGGAGGGGTCTGTACGGTCACATGGAGGTTCCCACCTGGAACCTCTGCCTGGCATTCCAGAGTCAACTCTGGATACATACAAGCCTGGGACCTCCACTGCTTAAGTGACCCTGAGTGGTCTTCCAAGGTCTGCTTGGATTTCTTTGCCAAAGTCTTTCCTTCTGAGGACAAACCACAACCTTTGTGTACACTGTTAAGCCTAGAGTTGCTGTTGTTCTTGTTCAGTCCCTAAGTCATGTCTGACTCTTCGTGATCCGTGGCAGCAGCATGAGAGGCTTTCCTGTCCTTCACTATCTCCTGGAGCTTGCTCAGACTCCCGTCCATCGAGTAGGTGATGCCATCCAACCATCTCTTCCTCTGTCATCCCCTTCTCCTGCTGCCTTTCTCAGCATCAAGTTCTTTTCTATGAGTCACTTCTTCACATCAGGTGGCCAAAGTAGTGGAGTTTCAGCTTCAGCATCAGTCCTTCCAATGAATACTCAGGATTGATTTTCTTGAGACTTGACTGGTTGGATCTCCTTCCTGTCCAAGGGACTCTCAAGAGTCTTCTCTAGCACCAGTTTGAAAGCATCAATTCTTCAGTACTCAGCCTTGTTTATAGTTCAATTCTTATGTCTGTACATAAGTACTGGAAAAACCATAGCTGAGGGGTACCTATTTGTGAAAGCATAGACCACGTGTCAGGAAACTACTGCCTGTGGGTTAAGTGTACCTAACACATGTTTTTTAAATAAAGTTTTATTCAAACACACCTATACTCATTTGATCACAAATTGTCTGTGACTGCTTTTGTGCTGAAATGGCAGAGTGAATAGTTGTGACAAAGAGCAAATGGCCCATAAAGCCTAAAATAGTTACTATCTGGTCTTTTTAAGGAAAAGTTTGCTGGCCTCTGGTATAGACACAGCTAGGTTAGTGTACAGTCTGTGGAGTTCACATGTGTGAGGCCCCTGGGGTGTGGTTGAGCCAGAACTGGGGCAAGAAGGCTGTTGGCTGGGGGAACACCTGCCTCTTGCCACTGTGTTTTGGCCAAAGCTCTGAAGAGTCCAGGAATTCTAAGTTCAAAATCTAAACCTCATCTTCTGTATCTTTATATTTGTCATGGTAAGAAGATAAAATTAATTTTATTTACAATTTTTTTAATCTCAATTTATAACTGTAAAATATATAGACATATGGTACTTGGATTTCTGTTTGTACTCTTGCCCTGGGTCCCACAAATGTTAAAACAAATGTTAAGCCCTGGGGTACAGTGTAGGGGTTTAAAGTAGGAAGGTCGAGAGACTCCAACAAAGAATCACACAAATTAATACAGAATTGTAATGTGGGAAGTGCTTTAGGTCATATATGGATTACTCAGAAACCCTGCTTCAATTTTCATTTGTCCAGAGGAAACAAAAACTGCTAGAACCCACCTGCCAGCTTAGCTGGAAGTTCTAGGTCTTTCCACTAGGATTCCTCCCATCTCTCTCCATTTTTTCTCATCTCCCTGCTTGACCCCTACCCCAGGATTACACTGCCCTGAAGTGAGGGGAAACGGGTATAAATCCAAGCCCAGAGATGTTTGGTCCCACAGTTATGCCACATGATTGCACCTTTGTGCCACAAGGTGTTGCTGGTGAGACTGGCCTTTCTCAGACGGAAGATGCTGTGGGTCCCTCTATGATAACCACTGTATGGTCCCATAAGGGAAGGCTGATCCTGTCTCCCAGGGCCAAGCTCAGCCACTGGTGGGCCGTGCATGGTGCAGCAGATGATGTTGGTGCACCCCCCCACCCCCCACATCTGCACTCGTGGCCTGTATTGGAACATGAGAGCTTTTTCTTGGTCTTCATGTAGCACAGACTGGGAGTGCCAGGGGAGCAGCCCTCTGCCTTTAAAGAGGTATACCTAAGAGGCAGCTTCTGCACTGTCTCTTGGAGCTCTGTCAGCAGAATTGAACCCAGTTGTCTGTAGCAGAAACTTCCTTGAAAATGCACCCTGTATTGGCTTCCTTCACTTCTTTGTCTTAGTACCAAACTCTCCCTTCAATGCTCCCTGGGACTACCTTCTAAATGTAACCTTCCAAACACCTGCATCCCAATCCTTGTCCCATTGTCTGCTGCTGGGAACCCTGCTAGGAGACATGGGTCTCCTGACTTACAGCCCCACCTCATGCACAGTGCTGTGCCCCACTGCACGGGCTCTGCTTGGCATGGCAGGGCCTCAAGGAGCTTTCTGTCTCACCCACTTGCTTGTCCATACAAACTTCTCCATGGCTCCTGGGTCACTTGAATCCTAGTCATCAACATGGACTCTCTGTTATCTTGAAGTAATTACTTTATTTCTGGAAACTCCAGTCTTGTTTGCAACCATTTTTGTCTCCTCACAGAGATCTCACATATTCTGAATCCTGGGAATCATGACCTTGGTGTCAATGACTTTCTTCCCTGAAGGCTCGAGAATCTTTTGTACATATCCTCTTCTTAATGGCTTTTTATTTTGTAAACCAAGGATCTGAGGAGGTGCAGCCTTGGTTGGGTTACAAAAGGCTTTCTTATACCTTACCTAAAAGATCCAGGCTACTTGGTCACCCTATTTAGTTGAAGCAAGAGAGACACTCAGACAATCCTTGCAGGGAAGATGAAGTCAGCTTCTCTTATTAAAAAAAATGTCTTGCCTGTCATAAGAAAAAGCATTATACTTTGAGACAAGATAGTTGAGAGACCTGATTTGGATGGGATAGACGTTATGGATGGGTATGCTATTGTATACTGTGATCGAAACGATGGAGAGGAATTAGCCCTGCAAAGAGGACAAGATGTATGAAGGTTCTGAGACTGGAAGGGACTTGATGCATCTGAGCAACAGAGAGAAGACCCAGGCAGAGTCAGTGAAGAAAGTGGCAAGAAAGGATACTGGAACAAGATCCTGAGTGGCCTCAGACCATGGGAAGGATTTTGGTCTTTGTCTAAAAAGCACTGGGAAGCTTTGAGGGGGTTTAAGTGAGTAAGGGAAGACAGTTTTTGATCAGAATTCTTCCTTAAAATACTTTGGCTCATGTGTGAGAAATAAAATGGAGTTTTAGGAAAGGGGAGATGCTTTAGGAGGGTATGGGAGAGCTTAGGCAGTCATGTTGGTGCAACAGGGTGGTGATAATAGAAGTGGAAATAAATAAAGAGATTGAGAGATATTTTAGAGGTAGAATTAGAGGTATATTTAGAGGTAAAATTGATAGGATTTGGTGATGGACTTGAAGTAGGTGATAAAGGAGAGCAAATTGTTATTTAACATCTTTTAAATGAGTAGAAGTGGTAACATTTAAATGCCTGTAGGGGCAAACATGAAAAGAGGGAATCAGACTGTTAAAAGGTAATAGGGAATGGAGGGGAACTGTGGCCAACTGGAAGATTCATGTCCGTTCTTGAAGGGGCAGCTGCTGGTTGGCCCTGACCAGTTGTGGGCATGTAAGGAAGCAGGCCTGACATTGTCAGATTTTCAGATTTTTGAGGAGAAGCCAGAGTCTGGTTTTAATGTGAAATGACCATTTCTGTTTATGTCGGCGACTAGATCAGAATTCTGAAGAACTAAAGAACTCTGTACTAGTCACATACCGCACATGTGCAGGCGGCATCTGGCGCCTGGGCAGCCACTTCCTCTAGAAAGGTTTTAGAATTAACCATAGTCTGTGACACAAAGTATTTTAAAAGTTAGGGTTGCCAATAAGAAAAAAAAAAAGGGGGGATATTTTAAGTTGGGATAGATCTTGGGAGATAGTGATGATCTCAGCTCACATGGTCTGTCAGCAGGGCTCAGGTGATGGGCTGAGGCTGAGATCTGTGGAAATAAACTTAACCTAATTTAGAGCAGATAGCAGGAAGTGACTTTTTCTTAAAATAGACCATTCTAGACCATGATAGTCTAAGATACTTCAGTTAGACCGGAATCAAGGCTCTTTCCATCTTTTCCCCCCGAGCTTACAGTTCAGGAGTCCTTAAACCTTTTGAGAGTGAGTGGATGAGTGTTTATTTTATTTATGAATCCATATGTAATTGGAGAAAGAATTCGTATAGGTTCATAAAACCTGTACAGTTTTTTTATTTTAGTGTTTGAAGCTTAAATGGAACCTACCTTTGGACTTCAGATTTTATTTATAAGGTGGTTTTAAAGTGAAACATTTTTTTTAAGTGAAAGGTGTACAATTAATTTTTTCTTATAACATTCAGCAATGTTTGTCTGTTTCTATGTCCAGTTTAATCTAATTTATCCCTAAGATTGTACATCGCAAATATATAAGAAAGCATGTATTTTTTAAAAATTAATCTTTATTGGAGTATAGTTGCTTTACAATGCTGTTTGCTTCTGCTGTACAAGAAAGTGAATTAGCTGTACATATACATATATCTCTTCCTTTTTGGATTTCCTTACCATTTAGGTCACCACAGAGCACTGAGTAGAGTTCCCTGAGCTATACAGTAGGTTCTCATTAATTATCTATTTTATGCATAGTGTCAATAGTGTATACATATCAATCCCAATCTCTGAATTTCCCCCCCTTCCCCTCCTTGATATCCATACATTTGTTCTCTACATCTGTGCCTCTATTAGTGTTTAGAAAGAAGGGGTTTTTGAGAATTTACAAGAAAGCTCAATGATTGGGCCTATCTTGGCTTCATAATAGTATTTAAAACAGTAAGATCTTAACTGCTACCTCATTTTCTGTAATGTATTTATAGGTGGTTGGAAAAGCATAGAAATGGTTTTCTTGAAGTCAGTAGAGGGTAATAGGAGTCCTTGCATTATTGATTACTGAGTAAAGTTGATCTTGGTGTTTCTCAGAGATTCAATTTTTAGAACTGAAAAAAAAAGGGATAGATGAGAATTAGGAGACGACAACCAAAAAAAACCCGACTGTCAAAACAAGTACCTAAAAATATATCAGGAGACTTAAACACATCTGGGCTGAGGGATTTGGAAATGACTCAGAACAGGAAGGAATCACGAGACTTAGGAGGACTTGACAGCCATGGGAATTTGCCTTTGCTTTACCTTGTCAGTTCAGTTCAGCTCTCAGGCGTGTCCGACTCTTGGTGACCCCAGGGACTGCAGCACGCCAGGCTTCTCTGTCCATCCCTAACTCCCAGAGCTTGCTCAAACTCATGTCCATTAAGCCAGTGATGCCATCCAACCATCTTGTCTTCTGTCGTCCCCTTCTCCTCCTGCCTTCAATCTTTCCCCAGCATCAGGGACTTTTCCAGAGTCAGTTCTTCACATCAGGTGACCAAAAGTATGGGAGTTTTTTTCAGCATCAGTCTTTCCAATGAATATTCAGGAATGATTTCCTTCAGGATGGATAGGTTGGATCTCCTTGCAGTCCAAGGGACCCTTAAGAGTCTTCTCCAACACCACAGTTCAAAAGCATCAGTTCTCTGGTGCTCAGATTTCTTTATAGTCCAACTCTCACATCCATACATGACTACTGGACAAACCATAGCTTTGACTAGATCGACCTTTGTTGGCAAAGTAATGTCTCTGGTTTTTAATATGCTGTCTAGGTTGGTCACAGCTTTTCTTCCAAGGAGCAAGCGTCTTTTAATTTCATGGCCGCAGTCACCATCTGCAATGATTTTGGAGCCCAAGACAATAAAGTTTGTCACTGTTTCCATTGTTTCCCCATCTATTTGCCATGAAGTGATGGGACCAGATGCCATGATCTTTATTTTTGAAATGTTGAATTTTAAGTCAGTTTTTTCACTCTCCTCTTTTGCTTTCATCAAGAGGCTCTATAGTTCCTCTTCACTTACTGCCGTAAGGGTGGTATCATCTGAGTATCTGAGGTTATTAATATTTCTCCCGGCAATCTTGATTCCAGCTTGTGCTTCATCCAGCCCAGCATTTTGCATGATGTGTTCTGCATATAAGTTAAATAAGCAGGAGGACAATATACAGCCTTGATGTACTCCTTTCCCAATTTGGAACCAGTCCATTATTCAATGTCCGGTTCTAACTGTTGCTTCTTGACCTGGATACAGATTTCTCAGGACACAGGTCAAGTAGTCTGGTATTCCCATCTCTTTCAGAATTTTCCACAGTTTATTGTGATCCACACAGTCAAAGGCTTTGGCATAGTCAATAAAGCAGAAGTAAATGTTTCTCTGGAACTCTCTTGCTTTTTCGATGATCCAATGGATGTTGACAATTTGATCTCTAGTTCCTCTGCCTTTTCTAAATCCAGCTTGAACATCTGGAAGTTCACAGTTCACATACTGTTTAAGCCTGGCTTGGGGAATTTTGAGCATTACTTTGCTAGCGTGTGAGATGAGTGCAATTGTGCGGTAGTTTGAACATTCTATGCCATTGCCTTTCTTTGGGATTGGAATGAAACTTGACCTTTTCCAGTCCTGTGGCCACTGCTAAATTTTCCAAATTTGCTGACATACTGAGTGCAGCACTTTCACAGCATCATCTTTCAGGATTTGAAATAGCTCGACTGGAATTCCATCACCTCCACTAGCTTTGTTCGTAGTGATGCTTCCTAAGGCCCACTTGACTTTGCATTCCAGGATGTCTGGCTGTAGGTGAGTGATCATACCATTGTGGTTATCTGGGTTGTGAAGATCTTTTTTGTACAGTTCTTCTGTGTATTCTTGCCACCTCTTCTTAATATCTTCTGCTTCTGTTAGGTCCATACCATTTTTGTCCTTTATTGTGTTCCTCTTTGCATGAAATGTTCCCTTGGTAGCTCTAACCTTCTTGAAGAGATCTCTAGTCTTTCCCATTCTATTGTTTTCCTCTATTTCTTTGCACTGATCACTGAGGAAGGCTTTCTTGTCTCTCTTTGCTATTCTTTGGAACTCTGGATTCAGATGGGTATATCTTTCCTTTTCTCCTTTGCCTTTTGCTTCTCTTCTTTTCACAGCTATTTGTAAGGCCATTTCAGACAACCATTTTGCCATTTTGCATTTCTTTTTCTTGGGGATGGTCTTGATCACTGCCTCCTGTACAGTGTCACAAACCTCTGTCCATAGTTCTTCAGGTACTCTGTCAGATCTAATCCCTTGAATTTATTTGTCACTTCCACTGTATAATCATAAGGGATTTGATTTAGGTCATACCTGAATGATCTAGTAGTTTCCCCTACTTTCTTCAATTTAAGTCTGAATATGGCAATAAGGAGCTCATGATCTGAGCCGCACTCAGCTCCCGGTCTTGTTTCTGCTGACTGTATCTTTGGCTGCAAAGAATATAATCAGTCTGATTTCAGTATTGACCGTCTGATGATGTCCATGTGTAGAGTCGTCTTTTGTATTGGTGGGAGAGGGTGTTTGCTATGACCAGTGCATTCTCTTGGCAAAACTCTGTTAGCCTTTGCCCTGCTTCATTCACTGCAAGGCCAAACTTACCAGGTATCTCTTGACTTCCTACTTTTCCATTCCAGTCTCCTATAATGAAAAGGACACTTTTCTTGGGTGTTAGTTCTAGAAGGTCTTGTAGGTTTTCATAGAACCATTCAACTTAAGCTTCTTCGGCATTAGTGGTTGGAGCATAGACTTGGATTACTGTGATATTGAATGGCTTGTCTTGGAAACGAACAGAGATCATTTTGTTGTTTTTGTAATTGCACCCAAGTACTGTATTTCAGACTTTTTTGTTGACTATGAGGGTTACTCCATTTCTTCTAAGGAATTCTTGCCCACAGTAGTAGATATAATGGTCATTTGAATTAAATTCACCCATTCCAGTATATTTTAGTTCACTGATTCCTAAAATGTAGATGTTCACTCTTGCCATCTCCTGTTTGACTACTTCCAATTTACCTTGTCAACTGGGCTTTTTTGTCATCTGCAAAATCTACTCCGCTCTGTGTGCTTTGGAGTTAGTAATGAAATGGTTCCAGGAAGCCATCCTGCTCTTTGTAAATTTGGTGGAAGAGACTAATTCCAAAATAAAGCATTGGGCCTAGGTTGCTAATTAAAATTTACTGTTAAGAAAGAGATGTATAGGGATAAAAAAATTATTCTGTTACCATTTTAATGTTCTCTTGAGTTCCTGTTTGGTTTGATGAGTTATGTGGTATTATACAAAATGCTTCTTGTCTGTTGTGACCTTGATGTAAGAAACATCAACTGATTTCCTCACTTCTTACATCCACTGCCTGCTGATGACTGACTTGTGTTCTTTTTTAAATTCTCATTTCTTTGTTGTGTGAAAAATAAATACAGAATTATATTAATTTCTTGTGCTAGAGGGTTAAAACTCCAAACAGTCATTAGCTTGATCTTCTGTATTTCTCAAGAGGTCATTTCTGAGCCTTTTGGGTCAGTTTCATGTCCATACCCTTCAAGCAGTGCCTAATTCCTGTCACCATCTTCCCCTCAAACTTTGTTAGATATGAGATGAAGAAAATGTTGAGAAAGTCTCCTCAAGTGTGTAAACTTCCCAGACACAGGAGCTGTGTTTCAATCACTGCTTTATCCCCAGCTTTTAAGAGTGGGAATTAAGCTGATGCTTAAAATATAATTATTGCATGAATAAAGTGGAATGTTCAGTGAATTCAGGTATTTGGAAGGGAAAAGAGATTCTCTCATCACATAAATTTGGTAATTTATTTATACTTACATTCTCAGTTTAGTTTATTAAAAAAATTGTTTTGCCTGTACTGTGTGGCATGTGGGATCTTAGTTCTCTGACAAGGGGTCAAATGTGCACTCTCTACAGTGGAAGCAGGGAGTTGTAAGCGCTTGACTGGCAGGGAAGTTCCTCAGTTCTAATCACAATACAGCTTGGTGTCCTAAAGTGTCTGAGACACCTTGGTGTACAATCAAAACCCCATTAAGCCTTGTTTATCTGAACAGGCAAGTGCTGTTGAAGAGCACTGGCCTAAAGCAGAGCTACCGTAGCACATTAATGGTGCTTAATAAATACTTCTTAAGGTGTATTTGCTAAATATGTGGTGATCCTGAGCTGGGTAATTCAGAGACTTTTAGCAGCCTCAAGAGAAGACGGCTTCTGTGCTGTGTTGAGAATAAAGACTAGAGGCTGTGGAGGGAAAATATCTAAGGGTGAGAGGGTCTGAGTGTAAATTCTGTTAACATTTCTGAAGGGAATTTTGATGTGGGTATCAACAGCCTTTACATTTCAATCATGTAATTTTACTTCTAGAACTTTATCCTAGGGGAGTAATAAGAGATGTAGGCAAAGCTTTCTCTATCAGAATACTGACTGAGATATTTTAGAATTTTAAAAAGAAATTAACTGTCCCAGTGAGCCAGTTCATTGGGAAAGACCCTAATGCTGGGAAAGATTGAAGGTAAAAGGAGAAGGGGACAGCAGAGAATGAGATGATTAGATAGCATGACATACTCAATGGGCATGGATTTGAGCAAATTTTGGGAGATGGAAGACAGGGGAGTTTGGCATGCTGCAGTCCATGGGGTTGCAGAGTCGGACATGACTCAGTGACTGAACAACAACATGTCCTAACATGTCTTGTAATAGGTGGTTAGTTGAGGAAATGATTGGATAGCCATTCAGTGAAACACTAAGTGACAATTCCAATTCTTTTGCTATATAAAAACAACCAAAACCCTTCAAGCTCAGAAGGCTTTAAACAATAATGAGTTATTTCCTGTCACTACATGGACTGATTGAGTGGTCTTTCATGTTACACGCAGTGTTGGCTGTCACTCATGCACTGATTTCAGATGGCAGCTGGTCTGGGCTGGAAGGTCCAAGGTGGCTGTCTTACCAGTCCGGCATCTTAGTGCTGGCTGTTGGCTGGGTTACTTGTGCTCTCCTTCTATGATCTCTCTCCGTGTCGTATCTCATCTTCCAGGCCCTTTCTGTGTTGTTTCTTTTTTCAGTTACAACTCTGCTTTTGAAGAGAGAAAAATCAGAAGCTGCTAGGTCTCTTCAAGGCTAGGCCCAGAGCTGGAACAGTGTCACTTCTGCAGCATCTGAATACCATATGAATTTTATCTGAAATTATATAAATACACGCAATATAAATTGGAAACAACAACATCATAGAGGTTGTCTATGAAGGACAAAATTGAGAGTGTTTTCATTTTCTTCTGTATACATATATGAATTTAAAGTTTTTCTATAAACTTTTATTAGCTGTTTTAAAACTTGAGGAAACTAATCATTTATTGGGCCATTTAGAAAGTCTTGGCAAGTTTCAAAGGTTAGGAGATATATATGTTATATTCTGTGATCCCAATGCCATAAAATTAAGACTACAAAGTTTTAGCCCCAAACATCTATCTGCTTTGACATTTAAATGTATCCTGAATATTTCCTAGAATAGAAAAAATTTCAAAGGAAAAATAGCAAGATGTTTACAGGATTTTATGCATAAAACATCTAGCCAGTATGTGTAATCTTATATGCATTTGTCAGAAAACATGACTGAAGATAAATGAACATTTACTGCAAAATGGCAAATATAACAAAAGTAAACACATAGGAAATAGAAATTTCTATTAAGGATAAAGAGATATCGATGAAATGGGAGACAAACTATAGTAAAACGTATCAGTAGAACATAGGCAAGCATGTTGTCATCAAGAGAAACAGAAAAATATAAGCAACATTAGGAATGCGATGGAGACATAATTTGAAGAGATTTAAAAATTTTGAAGGAAGAATTATACAGAACAATACTAGGAAGACTGAAAAATCTCAATACAACCGAATGTTCCTGAAGAAATATTTTAATGATCGTTGACACAAAATAGGTAACAAATCTGAATAGATCAGTGAGCATAGTAAAAAGTTAAAAGATAACAAGTAAGCACATTTAATTTTATGGGTGTGTTCTACCAACCATTTCAGGGATAGAGAAGTTTCATATTATGCTAACTATTTGAGGCTATATGAAAAATGGAAAACTTTTCAATCCATTCTATGACACTAAACTGTTGATACTGAATGTAGAAAAAGAGTATTCAAATATTTAAACAAAGAAACATTATTTCAAACAAGTTAATATACCTGTGCATGTTATATGTTATGTGTGTGTTGTGTGTGTTTCTAGAAGGAAATCTTTGTGTTTGTTGGTGGTTGCAATTCTCTGAAGCCTTGGCTGGCTGGGCTGGTAATATTACTGAAGATTAAATCTGTGTGGGTGTAAATTTTACTGAATTTGGATTGGGACTTCAAACCTAGCTAGAGACCTCAGAAATGTCAGCCTCTAGACACAAGAGAAGATAGAGAAGGGCAAGTCAGACTTCATTACTTCTTCTTAGAAGATAATATCTGTAAGTGATGGCTTAGCTAGGGCCTAAGTTCTAAGCATAGCAAAAATAACAATTAATTTAACTATTGGAACTATAGAAGGAAACATTATTTTCTTAAGTTGATAGTGATGAAGAAAGAGAAAAGAAAGATCTCAAATAGATAGCCTAACTTCATACCTCAAGGAACTGGAAAAAACACAAACTAACCTCCAAGTTGCTAGGAGGAGGAAAATAACAAAGATCAGAGTTAAAATGAATAGAGACTAAAAAAGACAAGGAAAAATGTAGAAAATTTAGAATGTGCAAATAAACAAAAGGAAGAAAATGAAAACCATTTGAACCCAATCACTGTTAACATTTTAATATGTATTGTTCCAGTCTTCTCTGCAAGTTAGTGTGTATGCATATATGTTTTAAAATGTGAATTGACCATAAAATTTTTTTAGTCTACTTACCCCTAACTACTACTATGTCATGAGCATCTTTCTATCTCATTAACTATTCATGTAATGGTCACATTATTCCAACTTCTGTCTGTCTGTCTCTCATCATTTATGTAACTGAATTCCTATTGTTGGGCCTGTTGATTCACCTTTTTAAAAAAAAAAACAGCAACAGATTATTCATGCAAAAGGTTTAGATACAAAGTGATTTTTGTATGTTTTCAAGGAAAACAAAATTAAGCTTTGAGCAACATAGAGATTTGAAATTAAGTTCACTAGTTAGAAACAGGTGTATAATTCTTTGGAGTGACTTTTTAGGGAAAGAAGAAGCCTGTATACAAATATTTCTTTATGCTATATGTGAGAAGTCTCTTGAGCATAAATGACAGATACTCTGATTAGAATTGACTGTAGCAAAAAAGAAAATTTATTGGTGAATGTATCACTATCTGTTGCCTTAGTAATGCTCCAAAACAACCAGCCACAAAACATCAGTGACATACTAAGACATTTTTATATTGTCTATGAGTGTATGGGGCCCTCTGGATCTCAGCTGGACTTGCTCATGCACCTGTGGTCAGCCACTGGGTGGCTAGGCAGCTCTGCTGATCTTGGCTGGGCTTGCTCAAGTGTCTGGGGGTTGGTTGGCTATCGGCTAGGAAAAAAACTTCCCTGGTGGCTCAGACAGTAAAGCATCTGCCTACAATGCAGGAGATCTGGGTTCAATCCCTAGGTCGGGAAGATCTCCTGGAGAAGGAAATGGCAACACACTCCAGTATTCTTGCTTGGAAAATCCCATGGACGGAAGAGCCTGGTAGCCTATAGTCCATGGGATCGCAAAGAGTTGGACACTACTGAGCAACTTCACTCACTCACTCACAGGACGTCTTGACTTCGTATTTCTCATCTTTCAGCAGGCTAGAGAGGGCATGTTCTAATTCCTGTGGCAGAAGAAAATGAACAAGAAGGTAAACATAAGTGCTATTGCAGGCTTCACATTTACTATCACCTTTTTGACCAAAGCAAGTCACATGACTGAACCCAGAGTCAGATTGGGAGGGCACAGCCAAGGACTCAGATGGAGGAAGGGTATAGAGTTGGGACCATTAATGTATTTAGTCTGCCTGGCATGTGTAGCTATAATGGCCTAGGGATAGATGTGGCTTCAGTAACTTCTGGGTGCAGAGTATCGGATGATGTCACCTGGTTTGATTTCACACTGTTCAAAGACTGGCTCTGCTTTCCTTTGCATTAGCTTCACTCCCAGGAAAGCACTTTCCACATGGTAGTACTCAGAAACTCTGTCTTGAAAGCATATAATTCTAGTTGGAAAAGAGTTTATCTTTCCCAGTTATTCCAGCAAAAGTCATGATATTGACTGATTTTGAACCACTGTGGGTCACATGCCCATCTCTAAACCAGCTATCATGTCTGGGGGATGGAATGTGATAATCAGCCAGGTCTGGGTCATGTTCTTACCACTGGCATTCTCCAGGGTAGAGTAAAGAGAGTCAGCCTTACCTAAACCTAGTGAATTGTGGGTAGAGATTTGGAAATAATTTCCCTGAGAAAAATGGAGAGTATTACCAGAAAGTGGAGGGGTGGTGAGTGGAGGGAGAATGAATGATATGCAGGTAAAATAAAAGATGACTTCTATGATGCTATTAATGTACTTATCTCACTGACACTACCAACAAAAACTGTTTATTGACTATTCTGTGCTAGGTATCAAACTGGGTGTTTTAAAAATATTATCTTACATATTTCTTACAGTACTGATATAGGTAATTTTCAGTTCAATTCAGTTCAGTTCAGTCACTCAGTCGTGTCCGACTCTTTGCGACCCCATGAATCGCAGCACACCAGGCCTCCCTGTTCATCACCAACTCCTGGAGTTCACTCAGACTCACGTCCATCGAGTCCGTGATGCCATCCAGCCATCTCATCCTCGGTTGTCCCCTTCTCCTCCTGCCCTCAATCCCTCCCAGCATCAGAGTCTTTTCCAGTGAGTCAACTCTTCTCATGAGGTGGCCAAAGTACTCGAGCTTCAGCTTTAGCATCATTCCTTCCAAAGAAATCCCAGGGTTGATCTCCTTCAGAATGGACTGGTTGGATCTCCTTGCAGTCCAAGGTACTCTCGAGTCTTCTCCAAAATCACAGTTCAAAAGCATCAATTCTCCTGCGCTCAGCCTTCTTCACAGTCCAACTCTCACATCCATACATGACCACAGGAAAAACCATAGCCTTGACTAGATGGACCTTAGTCGGCAAAATAATGTCTCTGCTTTTGAATACACTATCTAGGTTGGTCATAACTTTTCTTCCAAGGAGTAAGCGTCTTTTAATTTCATGGCTGCAGTCACCATCTGCAGTGATTTTGGAGCCCCCCAAAATAAAGTCTGGCACTGTTTCCACTGTTTCCCCATCTATTTCCCATGAAGTGATGGGACCGGATGCCACGATCTTCGTTTTCTGAATGTTGAGCTTTAAGCCAACTTTTTCGCTCTCCTCTTTCACTTTGATCAAGAGGCTTTTTAGCTCCTCTTCACTTTCTGCCATAAGGGTGGTGTCATCTGCATATCTGAGGTTATTGATATTTCTCCCAGCAATCTTGATTCCAGCTTGTGCTTCTTCCAGTCCAGCGTTTCTCATGATGTACTCTGCATAGAAGTTAAATAAGCAGGGTGACAGTATACAGCCTTGACGTACTCCTTTTCCTATTTGGAACCAGTCTGTTGTTCCATGAGAACAGTTCTAACTGTTGCTTCCTGACCTGCATACAGATTTCTCAAGAGGCAGGTTAGGTGGTCTGGTATACCCATCTCTTTCAGAATTTTTCACAGTTTATTGTGATCCACACAGTCAAAGGCTTTGGCATAGTCAATAAAGAAATAGATGTTTTTCTGGAACTCTCTTGCTTTTTCGATGATCCACCGGATGTTGGCAATTTGATCTCTGGTTCCTCTACCTTTTATAAAACCAGCTTGAACGTCAGGGAGTTCACGGTTCACATATTGCTGAAGCCTGGCTTGGAGAATTTTGAGCATTACTTTACTAGCATGTGAGATGAGTGCAATTGTGTGGTAGTTTGAGCATTCTTTGGCATTGCCTTTCTTTGGGATTGGAATGAAAACTGACCTTTTCCAGTCCTGTGGCCACTGGTGAGTTTTCCAAATTTGCTGGCATATTGAGTGCAGCACTTTCACAGCATCATCTTTCAGGATTGAAACAGCTCAACTGGAATTCCATCACCTCGTCTAGCTTTGTTTGTAGTGATGCTTTCTAAGGCCCACTTGACTTCACTTTCCACGATGTCTGGCTCTAGATTAGTGATGACATCATCATGATTATCTGGGTCGTGAAGATCTTTTTTGTATAGTTCTTCTGTGTACTCTTGCCACCTCTTTTTAATATCTTCTGCTTCTGTTAGGTCCATACCATTTCTGTCCTTTATTGAGCCCATCTTTGCATGAAATGTTCCCTTGGTATCTCTAGTTTTCTTAAAGAGATCTCTAGTCTTTCCCATTCTGTTGTTTTCCTCTATTTCCTTGCATTGATCACTGAGGAAGGCTTTCTCATCTCTTCTTGCTGTTCTTTGGAACTCTGCATTCAGATGCTTATATCTTTCCTTTTCTCCTTGGCTTTTCGCCTCTCTTCTTTTCACAGCTATTTGTAAGGCCTCCCCTGACAGCCATTTTGCTTTTTTGCATTTCTTTTCCATGGGGATGGTCTTGATCCCTGTCTCCTGTACAATGTCATGAACGTCATTCCATAGTTCATCAGGCACTCTATCTATCAGATCTAGACCCTTAAATCTATTTCTCACTTCCACTGTATAATCATAAGGGATTTGATTTAGGTCATACCTGAATGGGGTTTTCCCTACTTTCTTCAATTTGAGTCTGAATTTGGTAATAAGGAGTTCATGATCTGAGCCACAGTCAGCTCCTGGTCTTGTCTTTGTTGACTGTATAGAGCTTCTCCATCTTTGGCTGCATAGAATATAATCAATCTGATTTCGGTGTCAACCATCTGGTGATGTCCATGTGTAGAGTCTTCTCTTGTGATGTTGGAAGAGGGTGTTTGCTATGACCAGCGCATTTTCTTGGCAAAACTCTATTAGTCTTTGCCCTGCTTCATTATGCATTCCAAGGCCAAATTTGCCTGTTACTCCAGATGTTTCTTGACTTCCTACTTTTGCATTCCAGTCCCCTATAATGAAAAGGACATCTTTTTTGGGTGTTAGTTCTAAAAGGTCTTGTAGATCTTCATAAAACCGTTCAACTTCAGTTTCTTCAGCATTACTGGTTGGGGCATAGACTTGGATAACTGTGATATTGAATGGTTTGCCTTGGAGACGAGCAGAGATCATTCTGTCGTTTTTGAGATTGCATCCAAGTACTGCATTTTGGACTCTTTTGTTGACCATGATGGCTACTCCATTTCTTCTGAGGGATTCCTGCCTGCAGTAGTAGATATAATGGTCATCTGAGTTAAATTCACCCATTTGAGTCCATTTTAGTTCGCTGATTCCTAGAATGTAGATGTTCACCCTTGCCATCTCTTGTTTGACCACTTCCAATTTGCCTTGATTCATGGACCTGACATTCCAGGTTCCTATGCAATATTGCTCTTTACAGCATCGGATCTTGTTTCTATCACCAGTCACATCCACAACTGGGTATTGTTTTTGCTGTGGCTCCATCCCTTCATTCTTTCTGGAGTTATTTCTCCACCGATCTCTAGTAGCATATTGGGCACCTATGGATCAGAGAAAGGAAGCACAGAGCAGATAGTTTGCCACGGTCGCTCAGCTTGTCAGTGTTAGAGTGGATATTTGAACCTCAGTTGGCTTCTCTCCAAAAATCTGTGGTCTCTGTGTCTAAAAGCTGAAGAAAAAGAAAGTACACTAAACATACCCTAAGGGGAAGAACAGGAAGCCAAGATGCACCCATTAAGACCATTTGGATCTTAGCACTGGAAGATAATCACAATCTTGTAGCTCTGGCTACATAAATCTGCCCCAAAGTACTTGCATAACCATGGAGTGAAGTGAAGTGTTAGTTGCTCAGTCGTGTAGGACTCTTTGTGAATCCATGGATTGTAGCCCGCCAGGATTCTCCATCCAAGGAATTCTCCTGGCAAAAATACTGGTGTGGGTAACCATTCCCTTCTCCAGGGGAGCTCTCCAGGAGAGAGACGAGACTGTGATCTTCTCTGGTGAGAGCGGTTAGGACTTGGCAGTAAGTATAGGAGACTTGTTGGTTTGAGCTACCTCTTTTCTTCTAACTTCAAGATGGCCAATACGTTCCAACTCATGTGTCTATATCAGTTGGTTGGTAAACTGTTTAGAATGTTGTGTTGATAAGAGTCCTGAATTTAGTGGGAAAGAAGATTGTGATGGATTAGTGATGTCTGCAATGGGTACGGGAAGGGAGGTGACAACATGTTTGACTATTAGTTGACATTCTTGGAAACAGGATATCAGAGTCACTGTTAGGCCACTTATATATGAGGGTCATGTGCCTCAGATGGAGTATTTTATAGTTAAGATCTCTATGATACAGAATTCTGTGGTGATTTTTCTGGAGGCCCCAACTATCACTTAGCACAGACCAAAATGCAAAGTTTCATTTTCCTAAGGAAAAATGAGCTTCTTTTTTGCTCTAAGAACTTTTGACCTTGCTTGGGTGCATGATGGGGTAAATTTACAAAATATTTAAATGTAGTTAGTAAAGTTTGGGGTCATTGCTATTTTTAAATAAGCATGAGTGTGACTATTATCTATCATTCTTATCATCAATCTATCATCTAGAGGTACACACACACATATACAAACATATTTTTGAAATATAATGCTGTTAATGGTCAGAGTTCTAAATAAACTTATTTTTGATTATTTTTTTTTCCTCATTTTTCAGATCTCTGTTTGGATGCATTTTCCAGTACAGACTATGAAAAGAATGCGGTGAAAATTCTGGCCAACGGTGGAAACATTGGCTTAATCTCCAACTTAATATAGCATTCCTTCTCTTCTGTAGCACCTCATAAGAGAAGAAAAATGTATGGAAGTGCAAGAACAATCACCAACCTGGAAGGTAGCCCTTCCAGATCACCTCGTTTGCCACGGTCTCCTCGTCTGGGCCACCGAAGAACAAGTAGTGGGGGAGGTGGAGGAACAGGCAAGACTCTGTCCATGGAGAACATCCAGTCCCTTAATGCAGCCTATGCTACATCTGGACCCATGTATCTGAGCGATCATGAGGGGGTGGCTTCAACAACTTACCCAAAGGGCACTATGACTCTGGGAAGGGCCACAAATCGAGCTGTATATGGAGGCCGAGTCACAGCTATGGGGAGTAGTCCCAATATTGCCTCTGCTGGACTTTCCCACACAGATGTCCTTTCATACACGGATCAACATGGCGGTCTGACCAGCTCATCCCATCATCACCACCACCAGGTCCCCTCCATGTTGAGGCAGGTAAGAGACAGCACCATGTTAGATCTTCAGGCCCAGCTCAAGGAACTTCAGAGAGAGAATGACCTCCTACGAAAAGAGCTCGACATCAAGGATAGCAAGTTGGGATCTTCCATGAACAGTATCAAGACCTTCTGGAGTCCTGAGCTCAAGAAGGAGAGAGTCTTGAGGAAAGAAGAGGCAGCTCGGATGTCTGTCCTCAAGGAGCAGATGAGGGTTTCCCATGAAGAAAATCAGGTAGGTTATGACTCATGTCAACGTTTTCAGCCTTGGTTTCTCACTGAGTAGTTGATGCTTTGCAGATGGTACCATGGCCTGTCCAGGAGAAAGTTTGGCATCATCAAGAAACCTATGGCTTAGTACATGTTTGATGTGAAGACTACAAGAGGGCATAGGAAAGATAAAGTTACAGCTTGTGATCTGCTTATTTGTCAATAACCCTTTCATATTGTTGCAGAAGAGGAGGAACCACACCTCAATGGCTAACTTTTATACTTGGTTAATTTTGTTTTCTTTTTCAGTAGTCCCAAAAGCAGCTCAGATGTGCTTCCCCCTGAATAGAAGAAGAGTATACACTTTAAAAACAACAATTTAGAAGGCTACATCTGACTGGTGAATTGATTTTTTTTTTTTTTTGATGCACCAGCAACATTATTTCCTTCTAGAATGAGGGACGTTGGTTCACTAAATAGCAAACTGAAAAATATTAAATGGGATTGGATAGGATGGATTTGATATATGTTAGAGAAACATGTTAAATTTTAACCTAGTCTTTCTACCTTTATCCATTCAGTACTAATTAAGCGTCTAACTATGTGCAGGGCACATTCTTACTCTTTTTTGGTCCATCACCCATGTCATAGCAAGATTAATTTTCCCAGTGTCTACTTGTAGTTACGCCATTCCCCTGCTTTAAAGCCGTCAATAATTACTCGTTGCCTCCAGAATGAAGTATACCTCTGACTAAGCCTATAGCACCTTCTCCTGGAATGCCTAAGCCTGCCTTTGTAGTCTTATCTCATACCACCTCCTTCTATATCTGTGCTCCCTACACTCACTTCACTTCAGTTCAGTCGTTCAGTCATGTCCGACTATTTGCGACCCCATGGATTGCAGCACGCCAGGCCTCCCTGTCCATCACTAACTTCCGGAGTTTACTCAAACTCATGTCCGTTGAGTCGGTGATGCCATCCAACCATCTCATCCTCTGTCGTCCCCTTTTCCTCCTGCCTTCAATCTTTCCCAGCATCAGGGAATGAGTCAGTTCGCATCAGGTGGCCAAAGTATTAGAGTTCTGGCTTCAGCACCAGTCCTTCCAATGAATATTCAGGACTGATTTCCTTTAGGATGGACTGGTTGGATCTCCTTGCTGTCCAAGGGACTCTCAAGAGTCTTCAACAACACAGTTCAAAAGCATCAATCTTTCGGCGCTCAGCTTTCTTTATAGTCTAACTCTCACATACATACATGACTACTGGAAAAACCATAGCTTTGACTAGACGGACCTTTGTTGGCAAAATAATGTCTCTGCTTTTTAATATTATGTCTAAGTTTGTCATAGCTTTTCTTCCAAGGAGCAAGTAAGTCTTTTAATTTCATGGCTGCAGTCACCATCTGCAGTGGTTTTGGAGCCCAAGAAAGCAAAGTCTGTTACTGTTTCCCCATCTATTTGCCAGGAAGTGATGGGACCAGATGCCATGATCTTAGTTTTATGAATGTTGAGCTTTAAGCCAACTTTTTCGCTCTCTTCTTTCACTTTCATCAAGAGGCTCTTTAGTTTTTCTTCACTTTCTGCCATAAGGGTGGTGTCATCCTCATATCTGAGGTTATCCTGGCAATCTTGATTCCAGCTTGTGCTTCATCCAGCCCAGCGTTTCTTATGATGTACTCTGCATATAAGTTAAATAAGCAGGGTGACAATATACAGCCTTGACGTACTCCTTTCCCGATTTAGAACTAGTCTGTTGTTCATGTCCAGTTCTAACTGTTGCTTCCTGACCTGCATACAGATTTCTCAAGAGGCAGGTCAGGTGGTCTGGTATTCCTATCTCTTGAAGAATTTTCCAGAGTTTGTTGATCCCTACATTACCACTTGGGAATTCCTGCACATACTCAAGATTTCTCACTTCCATTCCTTTCTGTTCCCTTCCATTAGTGGCCTTCTCAGCATCCCCTCTCCCGGCCTCTGTCTATTCAGTCCCAGCTAGTTTCCATTTTCAAATCCTACCTGCACTGTGCATGCTAAGTTGCTTCAGTTGCATTCGATTCTGTGCAACCCAATGAACTGCCAGGCTCCTCTGTCCATTGGATTCTCCAGGCAAGAATACTGGAGTGGGTTGCTATGCCCTCCTCCAGGGGATCTTCCCAACCCAGGAATTGAACCACTGTCTCTTAGGTCTCCTCCATCGGCTGGTGCATTCTTTACCACTAGCGCCACCTGGGAAACCTACACTGTGAGGCTCATGTATATGCTGCTGTTCACAGGGGCTTGGGAGTAATACACACCTGGGATTAAGTCCCAGCCTCACCTCTTATTACCAGTGAGATAAATGGTAAGAGATGGGGAGTAGAGTGTTGTGCCATTTGGCTGGAAAAAATTCTCAAATGTCATTTAACTTTCTGTAGAAGCTGAAGATAATTCTAACTTGGCTAATCTAGTGATTCTCTGATACTTGGTCTTGATGTTGGCCTAATGAAGCTCTCTGCCTTTCTGGAGATCATCTGCTGACCTTCTATATGTTTCCTTGCCTGCTACGCCACTGGAGTCCAAGTGTTCATAGAAACATTTCTGATCTGTTTGAGAATCTGCTCTTCATTCTCCTTGTATGTGTGGAAAGCAGCCATCTTATCCCTTTGATTATCTGACAGAGCCTTTGCTGGTTTTCAGATGTGGAAATGTGATTTTTAGTTGGAACAGAAAGCTTTGTTCTTCATTCCTAAATCAAATCAGTGCCCTTCACTATCATTTCTGCTTTTTTAAAATGACTTTGCTGGTATATGAAGTTCTGTTACTACTATGTGCATTTCCCCAGTTCTGTACTGATTTTCTTCCTTTTTTTAGTTGGTTTGGAAAAAGGTTAAACAGTTTAGGAATGATACAAGAAGTGACAAAGGTATGGAATCCATTTTATAAACTGTCATCTCCAAAATTACTTTTTTCTTATGATTTTATCATTAATTTTTTTGAGCACAGATTACCTACTTACACATGTATGTATATTTATTAATGACATGATGTGCTAGTGTGCTAATATGTTATGTGTCTTCTATAACATTCACAAAGAATTAGCACGGAAGAGACAAAATAAAATTATTTATTAAAGTAAATTTTAATGACACACAAAACCTTTTTGTTTTTACTAAAAATATTTTAAGCTCCTTGTCTATTTTGTAAGGCATGGTTCAGTTTAAAGCAGATAATATCCACAATTCCACTTAACTGTTCCATTTTGCCTTAAGCCAGAAACAAGTGAATATTTGAAGGTGCTTCCATTACCTTTTCCTTGTTCTGGGACCGGATATGATTACATGTTACCATGGTTTCTGTGGGTGACATATGGCTATGCAACATATGACCCAGCAAAAGCCCCAGTATTAACCTGTTAGCAAACTGTAATTATTTTGTTTTTTAAAAATTTATTTATTGTTAATCGGAAAAGAATTGTTTTACAATATTGTGTTGGTTTCAGCCATATATCACATGAATCAGCCATAGGTGAACGTGTGTCCCCTCCCTCTTGCTTTCTTTTTTTAGATGAAAAATATAAAAGGGGGGATAAGCATAGAGATTTTGAAAATTACTTGCAATATTAGGTAGTGTTACAAAATAAAGAATATGAAGATTGACAAAAAGCAAGTTATTAAAAAAAAAATTGAACATCTCCCCCAACCCCCTTGGAAGTATATCAGGACCCCTTTTAGGGGTATATGAATACCTGTTGGTCATAGTAGGGTAGATCCTGCTGCAGTGTGCAATAGACCTCAAATCTCAGTGACTTAACACATCAGAGATTTATTTCTCATTTACCTTAAGTATGAAGCAGGTCAAGTGACTCTTCAGGGCAGCTCTCCTCCAGGCAGTGACTCAGGATCCAGGTTTTCTGCATCTTGGCACATGGTTTCAAGAATTGCTACAGCAGAGAAAGAGGGTGCCTGGAGTTGGCACATTGGCTTCTCAGTTCCTGGGGCTGGAAGTGACACAAATACGAGGGACTGTGAGGTGTATTCCTCTTTTCCAGGAAGGGGAGAAGAGTCAGATATGAGGGGACACTAAGAATGTTTACCAGTGTTTTTATGTTTCTCAAAGAGTGGAGCTAGATGAAATAAAGTTTGGAGAACAGTCCAGACTTCTGCCTTTGCTTCTGTTTCTATTATTGCTGCTACTGCAGCCAGTAGACTTCTTTTGGGAGCTCACTATGTACTAGGCATTGTGCTTAGAGCTTTGTGTACATTATCATGTTTAATGTTTGCATTAGTCATTTGAGGTAGGTGCTAGACTTTTTTTCATTTTACAGATTAAAAATAAATGTAGAGAGAATAAGCAGCTTGCCCAAGTTCACACAGCTGGTAAGTGACTGAGCTGGACTGAGTGACTTAAGGCTTTAGCCTCTTTTATGCCAACATCTAAGATTATGCTTACTACCTCCTTCTAGGATCACTGAGCTGTGAATAGAATCCTACTGTAATAGAAAGATCATACTTATATATTAGATGGAAAAAATGAATAGTTCTGTTAGAATGATTCAGAATATAATTTAGTTTAATTAGGATTTTATTGTTAATTAGGAATTTATTTCTTTTTTCCCACAATTGGCTGTTTGTTTAGGTTTTCTACCACTCACTATTTACCATGATTTATTATATTTTCCCTTTAGAGGAAAAAAAATCACAGAACCTTTTTCTATATGGAAGAAAAGAATGTAAAAGAGATAAGAAACCACAATCAAGTGTTCTTTATCCACAACAATCAGAGACTGCATCTACAAATGTAGTTCTATCACAGGTGTTTGGATAAGTAGCATTTTGCTAACCTAAATTCAGGTGATTGAAAATGATTCAAACTGTGCTATGTGCATAGAAATATGAAGTAGGTCCATTATAGGTGGAGGTGAGGAAACTTGAATGGTCTTGTATATTAAAGTTATAGTTCTGTGAATTTAATGATCACTGGCATAGACCTTTTACCCTCATGCAGTTATTACAGAAGGTTCCCGTTCACCAACTCCTTCACAGTGTGTTCTGAGGTCTTTGTGGTTCTGTCATAGGAAGCTGAACCCAACTCCAGATCTAAGGGAGGATGTTGAACACACTTTCTATATTGAAGAAAGTACAGACCTTAGAGCCAACGGACAGGTGGCTGTAACCAAATATCTTATGAATGAAGTATAGACACTCAGGTTTCTGGTGGATGTTTCACCCCATACTTTCTTTCCGTTCATGCTTCCTTGATTCTCTTCAAGGCCCTATGTCTCAGGCACAGATCTGCATGTATAGAAATACATTTGAGGTACTAAGAGTTGCAGTACTGACATTTGGAATCTTTGGTTTGTTTGTCGAAACTAGAGTGCATGGATGCAAAGTTGTCCTTATGCTATCACTTGTGCTTTTTGCTTCATGATGTATTTTCTGGAATGGAGGAAGAGTGAGGTGGAGTCCCATGCTCTCATTGTCACACCTATAGAGTGATTTGGGTAGAAGTGAGGAGAAAAGATTTAGAATGGATGTTAGGCTGCCACTTAAGATAGCCCCTTTTTGACTTTTAATGGCCTGTGGGGTTAGAGTGGATACTGAAAATGCAGCTACGTGTGGGGAAGTTAAGTGACCCATTTTTTTTTTTTCTGTAAGATTATATAGTTGCCTTTTCTTTACAACTCCATTCTATTTACTTGTGTGATGGAGATGAGAGAGAGAAAACGTGGTAGAGAATACATTTTCAGAAAGTTCATAAGGACTTACATCTTGCAGTTTTGTGCATTTAAGTTACTGGTTTTTTATATACCTGAATTTTTTATGCTATTATTAACTTTGTATTTTTAATGGATTATTTTTCCAAACTAGGTATTCATAAAGTGATTTTTAGACATTTTTCTAATTTGTGCATGGCTAGTCAAGGATCTGCATGAATATTAATAGCATCAGACCCTGGGAGATTGTACTAGATCTAATATTTACCCATCTCATGTGTGCCGAAGTGGGACAAGGTCATTGGGAAATGTAACCTAAGAAGTGTAAGTAAACCTGTCTGGGGAATGTTATGGCTTTTAAGTGGTGGTTATGTGATAATTTCTATTTCTGGCTAACACAAAAGAAAGTGATCTACTCTCAATCAATATTAATATGGGTTTCTGATGAGATTTTGAGCTAGTTTCACATATGATTTATTGATTCTCATTTTGAGCCTGTAACTTGAAAAGGTCAAGATTGATCACATTTCCGTGTTTCTTTTATTATTATTTTTCTTTTATTTATATAACTGCAGGGCCATCGCAACAGAGGTCATTCAACTCTGTTCTAAATATTCATTTCACTGTGAGTGTCCAGATACAAACAGTTGTACCAGTTGGAAGTGGGTGATGGAATTAACTCTATCTCCTGCTAGGAAGGTGGTGAAACAGCTGCATTGTGAAGGGGTGGCCATTGACAGTTAAATGCAGCTGCAGTCACCTTGAATACTGAATATCTGTGAGATCAAGGGCTTATTCCTGGAGAGTAGGGTCCCATCAGTTTTGTGGGTGGGACTTAAATATATTCACTCCTGAGACCTGTCTCATCCCTATGTCTTCTTTCTATTATTCTGAAGTCCATGGATCCCCCAAAGCCCAGTTTCCAAAGTGTGTCAAGGGAAATTACACTTTCCAAAGGGAATTTTCTGGCCAAATAAGCTTAAGACACAACATATGGGAGGGTGGTGAGAGGGGGATTCAGGGTTGGGAACTCATGTACACCTGTGATGGATTCATGTCAATATATGGTAAAACCAATACAGTATTGTAAAGTAAAAAAGTAAAATTTAAATTAAAAAAAAGACACAACATAGGAGATAGTCCTCTCCTAGAAATTCATAATGCATAGGTTTTGGATTGGATTGTGTCCCACCCTGAGAAAAGATATGTTGGAGTCTTAATCCCCAATGCCTCCGAAAGTGACTTTATAAGGTCTTTACAGCGATAATCAAGTTAAAGTGAGGTCATGAGGATGACCCTATCCTTACTGAAAGGGGAAATTTGGACACAGACATAGACATGCAGAGAAAGAAGACCATGGGGAGAGACAGGGTGAAGAAGCCAAAGAGATAGGCCTGCAAAAGTCCTTCCCTCCCAGTCCTCAGAAGGAAGAGACCTGCTGACACCTTAATCTTGAACTTCTAGCCTCCAGAATTGTGAGACAATATATTTCTGTTGTTTGAACCACCTAGTTTCTGGTACTTTGTTTTGGCAGCCCTAGCAGAATAATTAATACAACATATCAGCATGTAAAATGCTCTAACTCATGCAGTTAAAAATATTTATTAAACTTGCTTAACTTAGCAATTTCCCAAACTTACTTGACCATGAAACTTAACTTAAAACTGTATTAGGCAGCTAGTGTTGCAGTAATAAGCCATGTCTAACAAGCCATCCCCAAACTTACTAGCTTAAAGAGATAAACATTTATCTCTCCCATATATATCTACAGATTGACTGCAACTTAGTTGGGCAGGTCCAAACACTGAGCACCAGGTTCTAGGCTGAAAGTGGGGTTCAGGTATGTTCTGCGTGTTTCTACATTCTCTTTGGAACAAGCAGCTACCAGATCTTTTATCTTCTCATGGTGGATCACAGATGGCAAGTGTCCAGCCAAACCACATAGACACATTTTAAAGCTTCTATTTGCATCATGCCCACTAATATTCTGTTGCCTAATGCATGTTTTGTGGCCAAGCCCAAAGTCATGGGGTCAGGGAAATATACTCCCTGTAAAGCAGAAAGGGAGTGGAATGAATATATATATGTGTGTGTGTGCACATGTGTGTATGCTTTGTCCAATATATATGTGTGTGTGTGTGTATCTTTATATATATATCACTATCTGTCAGAAATGATAAATAATCCTAAAACTGAGGGTATAAAGGCCACAGTTGGGGAAAGTCTACTTCAAGAACAGCTCTAGAATCCAAACATTAAAGTTTGAGACTGTAAAGTGGATGAGCCATCTGTTGTGGTCAAAGGTTCCTTCAGTGGCTAGTCCTTCTAATATCCTAATGATGTCTGATTAATGGCTCACCTTCAGACTTCTTCCTCAAGTAACTGGCCAATGTAACCCAAGTGGAAATCTGGGAGGTTCTAGAAAAGCTTGTATTTTCCTGATAAAGGAGTAAATGTCACCAGCAATGCTCCTTTCTCTTTCTTTCTGTCTTGGGTGTCAATATGTTGCCTGTTAGTAACGATGGAAGGAAGGATGAGAAAAGCATGGAGACATATGTCCTGCCATCTCTCAGCAGTTGCACCAGCAGCAGCAGTGGCCTGCCTCCAGACTTCTAGTCATGTGAGAAAATAAGCCCTAGTTGTTTAAGTCACTGCTGGTTGGGTATCTATTACTTGTAGCTCAGTACCTTTCTAATTGATAAAACATAGAAAATTGGAATTGATAACTATTATTCTAATTTTTGGGGCTTCCACTGGGAAAATTCTGTGGCTAGAGGAGCTTGGAGGGCTACAGTTCATGGGATCACAGAGTCAGACACAACTTAGCACACACACACATTCTAATTATCGCCAGTCATGGGCTTCCCTTGTAGCTCAGTTGGTAAAGAATGTGTGCAGTGCAGGAGACCTGGGCTTGATCCCTGGGTTGGGAAGATCCCCTGGAGAAGGAAATGGTGACCCACTCCAGTATCCTTGCCTGGAAAATCTCATGGACGGAGGAGCCTGGTGGGCTGCAGTCCATGGGGTTGCAAACAGTTGGGCATGCCTGAGCGACTAACACTTACTTATGATACCCATAAAAATAGGTGCATTTCAGTGATGTGAAATGAGACCCTAAAGGACCTTACACATTAGAATGAAAAAAACCTACTTACTAATGGTATTGGGTGATACTCCAAGTAGTGACACGAATGCTACTCCAAGCCTGTATAAGCAAAAAATGGAAATTTATTAGTTCTTGGAGTGAATTGCTGGAGAAGAAAATGGCAACCCACTCCAGTATTCTTGCCTGGAGAATCCCATGGACAGAGAAGCCTGGTGGGCCACAGACCATAGGGTTGCAAAGAGTCGGACATGACTGAAGCGACTGAGCACGCATGCACAGAGAAATTGCAGAAAGACTCAGGTATGGGGATTGAGATTGACTGGATGCAGGGCCTCAAACTGTAGCCGGACTTTGCTTTGCTTCTGGTTCTCAGTATCTGTCTCTACATGTGAGCCTTAGTTTCTCCTTCATGAGGTGGGTCACAATCGAAGAGATAAGAGATCCCTGTATCTTCACTTATCACTTAGAAAATTTATGGAAGGACTTTAGTCCTGCCTTTTTATATTCTTCCTTCAGGACCTAGTGAATGTGTGTGGTGGAAAGGGACAGGCATGTGAGAAGAGGTTACTGTGGCTGATGACCTGTTAGAACTGCATGCATTAGAAGAGGAGCAAAGCTCTAAAGGAATTGAGATGAAGGGCAAAAGGATGCTCTAGGACAAAAACAGGTGTCCAATCGTACTGTCCTTACTCTCTTTCTCCAAATGTTTTAAGGGCTTGTGAGTCATATCAAGAGGGCTTCCCAGGTGGCTCACTGGTAAAGAATCTGCCTGCCAAGCAGGAGACTTGGGTTCAGTCCCTGGGATGGGAAGATCCCCTGGAGGAGGAAATGGCAGCCCATCCAGTATTCTTGCCTGGGAAATCCCATGGACAGAGGAGCCTGGTGGGCTAGAGTTGATGGGGTCACAAAGAATTGGACACAACTTAGCAACTGAAAAGCAGCTGCAGCAAGTTGTTTCAAGAGCTCTGAGAAATGAAGAAGTCAGTCATATGTCATCTCTGTGTGTAAGTTTTTTTCACTTTAACTCTGATTTGAAATGAGTGTATGTGTTTTGCCCACTTTCTATAGCCACATGGATTTAGAACTAGGCAATATGAACTAGTTTTTAGCACCACAGTGTCCCCTGGAATGCTGAATCTTAAAAGAAAAAAATATTTCATTTTCCTTGTCTTGAAATCATCTTTATCAGCTCTACAGAGAATTGTAGCTTTTGTCTACCTTTCCAGAAAGGTGGAAAAACTTTGGTTCAGACTTAGGCAATGACCTACTTAGACTGAAGCCACAATCGTAAATGTCTTTCATGGGTAGGTGAAAACTTCCTTTGGTCCTGAAGATAAATGAGATGGCACAGATCCAACACTTGATTTCTTTGTTTGCTGGAATGTAGGAGAATGATTTAAAGTGAACCATACAGCTTTGTTACAGATGTCAGCTGATTTTTGCTTCAGTAATCTCTTGCAGTCAGCTCTAGGATCAGCCATATGAACTGCATTAGTAGCTTTACAGATTTTTATTCCCAGGTTTTCTTATGAAAAACTTGGCTAATGGGAGGAAAATAAACATTCTTGTGCTAGACCTTGGGAAAATTAAATGACTTCCATCTTCTGTTTTCTCTCTGGATCACTTTATTTTGGTGATGGGATAGCAACAGCACACTATCAACCAAAGAAAACATTTTGGAATATTTTAATGAACAGATTATTTTAGTCTCACTTGTGCCAAAGGCATTTATGGAAACCAAGCTCTGGGAGGGAAAGGCAGAGGGAGTGGTCACCCCCAAAACATTCACTGCCTAATAAAATTCCCTATAGAAAAGATCCTCAGAGCATTTTAAGAAGCAAGTCTATGTTGACAGGAGAAAAAGTACCAGAGTGATTTTATCAGCCAAAGCAGATGGGTTGTGAACCTGGCCTCTTCTGGCCAGAGTGCAATTTTGGTTTCTATAATTAGTTGCAGGTGGAGCTCTTGTGTTCTTGTTTTGGAGTCCACTGACATCTGTGTGCAAATTCCCACCATCCCCAGTTGGCATTTGGACTCAATAAGTGGTTTGGCTTTGCAGGAGTAGAGAAAATTATAAATCTATTTCACACACACACACAGATAAAGCTGCTCTAAAGGTCAGGTTCTGAAAGCTGTGGAAAGCATTTCCAAAAGTTTGAGGAGTAGGTTTTAGGCAGATTGTGGGCAAGCAGCCAAGAACTAGAGCAGACTGACACACAGAATTCTGGGACGTGCAGTGTTTTCTCTCTTTTCCTGTGAAGCTAGCGTCTGATTGTTATCTTGGAAGTGATGAGCAACCATTTTGTTTTTTTCAGTAGGAATATTCTGGAGTGAAGAAGTATTGACTGAGACTGCTACTTTGTTGTTGTTTAATTGCTAATTCATGTCTGACTCTTTGGAGCCCCATGGACTGTGGCACACCAGGCTCCTCTGTCTTTTACTGTCTTCCAGAGTTTGATCAGATTCATGTCCATTGAGTTGATGATGCTATCAAACTATTTCATCCTCTGCTGCCCTCTTCTCCTTTTGCCTTTTATCTTTCCAAGCATCAGAGTCTTTTCCAATGGCTGCTCTTCCCATCAGGTGGCCAAAGTATTGGAGCTTCAACTTCAACATTGGTCCTTCCAGTGAATATTCAGGGATGATTTAATTTAGGGTTGACTGGGTTGATTTTTTGCAAGAGTCTTCTCCAGCACTACAACTGGAAAGCATCAATCTTTCGCCGCTCAGCCTTTTTTATGGCCCGTCTTTCACATCCTTACCTGACTACTGGAAAAACCGTATACTTGGTTTTTGACTATACTTCTTGTCTTATTAACTCATAACTGGGCTTGAATCATCTGACTCGGCACTATACATTGATCAAATTAACTTAGTGGTTCTGAACTGGGGGCAATCTTGCCCCCGAGAGGACATTTGACAAAGTCTGAAGACATTTGGTTGTTGCAGCTGGGTGGGTTGTACTACTGGCATCTAGTGGATAGAGGCCAGGGATGCCAGTTAACATTCTACAGCGCACTAGACTACCCCCGACCCCCACCCTTCATTCTCTGTCCAACAATGTCAAAGGAGGCAAGGTTGAGAAGCCCTGAGTTGATTGGTGCTTAGTATATATTCATTTTTCTTGATACTTTTCCTATACTCAGTTCATTCACTTTATGAAGTGATCAGAATGTATATATTTATGTAAAAATAATGATATAAAAGTTAAAACTTGATTCGTCATTGTGTGGGAAAGAATTGTGAATGATGTCTTAAAAAAAAGGCACCCAAAAAAACCCAAAACCTTGAATCTTCAAATACCTTGAATTTTTTTTTTTTAAAGTAAACATTTGTTAAATGGAGATAAATCTCATAATGGACAACCCTTTAAAGGGAATAAAATTTATTTTTCAAACTGAGTTTTTATGGTACTTTTGTTTCTATATCACATTGATCTTAAATGTAGGGGAAATAAGCATTTTTGAGCTCCTGTTATGTACCAGGTGGAGAAGGAAACGGCAGCCCACTCCAGTGTTCTTGCCTGGAGAATCCCAGGGATGGGGAAGCCTCGTGGGCTGCTGTCTATGGGGTCACACAGAGTCGGACACAACTGAAGCGACTTAGCAGCAGAAACTTACTAGTTGCTTTCCATGTGTGTGAGCTCAACAGCCCTGCAAGACACGTGGCACCCCCATTTTATAAATGAGGAAAAAGCCACAGAGAGATTAAGTGGTCTGCTTGAGGTCTCACCGCCATTCAGGAGAGCTGGGATTTGAATCTCAGGTATGCCTAGATCCAAAACTGGTTTCTTTCCATCGTCTCGAAAGGGAAAACAACAACAGATTTGCTTGAAAACTAGGGAATTTGGTGCTGACGTGGAAAACCTAATATGGAGTGTGAGTAGTAGTGTGCTGGCTGACAGTATCTTAAGGATATTGTCGAGGAGGTGTGCAGAAAAGATGGAAAGCAATAATGAGGAAGGGAACATGTTGCCAGGAGCAACAGGACCTAGAGGGCAAGCAGAAAGGAGCAAATGCATTCTTGTCAAGTGAATGAGCAGAGGAGAATGTCAAAGGAACACTTCTACCTTGGAAACCCATCCAGAAGGACGAGAGGAAGCAACTCCAGGACTGCCTAGAAAATTAAAACCACAGGTGGCAGAGGAATGAGACAGATTATCTCTCAGGATGCTCATTAAAGGCCTAACAGATCCTTTAAGGTGGTTTTAACTTTGACAAATTCACTGGGTCCACAAGAGCAGAACTACAAGGCTGGGGAAGCTCACGAAGACTGAGCAGGATAGCTAAGTGTCTTGGTGGGCTGGAATTGAGTTGGTTGGAAAATGAGCAGAAATAAGGACAAAGTCAGGCTCTTGCTCTCTGATTTCTCTCTCCTCTCTTGATACCTGGTTTTATATGTTGCTTGTAAAACAGTGGCCAGTGGAGGAAAGCATCCATGTCTTCTCCATTTAGATGCTCAATAGACACTGCTTAGTTTCTCTATTTCGAATTCAGAGAAACGGGAATCTTATTGGCACACTTGGAATCCAGAGCCTGTTCTCAATCCATCAGCTGTGGCCAAAGGAGTCATGGGATCTGTGCTCCCCTTTCCTTGCCCCACCCCCAGAAGAACTATGGAGAATCTCTTTGAGAAACGCCATGATGGGTAGATTTTCTATTGGGGAGGCTGTGGGTCAAAGTGGTAAGGAGGAAAAGACAGCTATTCCTGGGAAATATGTTTGTGCAGTGTATAATTGGGAGCTTGCCTTAATTTCGTTCATGAGGAAGACCAAGACCATTCAAAGAAAGTTAACTACTGTTACCTCCATTTGTAACTAGCTATTTCAGTGGTCACCTGGAATCTTTTGATCCATCATGTCAATCCCCGGTTCTGATTGTGCCCACTGAATAAATTCCAGAAGTAGTATTGACTGAGACCATGTTCATGCTATCTTATCTTAGTGAACACATACAACTCCTTTATATAATGTCAGGTTACATCCTGTATGGAACTTTATTGTTATTTGTTTGTTTCATTATTTAGCTGTGCTGGGTCTTAGCTGCAGCATGCAGGATTTTTAGTTGCAACATGCCATCTCTTAGTGGTGGCATGTGAAATGTATTGAACCCAAGCACCCTGCATTGGGAGTGTGGAGTCTTAGCCTCTGGACCACGAGGAAAGTCCCTTGTCTGGAACTTAAAAAAAAAATTCTCCACTGTCCATAAACTTCCTTAATCTTGTTGGACACTCCGGTCTCCAAATTGGTTGAAATTTTGGTGATAGTGTCTGTAGAGTTTTAGAACCAGGCGTGTTACAATCTTACATCTTCTAAAGTATAACAATTAGCTTGAGTTCTAAAAAATTTTGACTCCTGAGTATCTAAGAAGTTTGAAAAAAAATCACAATTCACTGATTTGTCCCTTGGAAGAGCTTTCTGAAATATCCAAGTGTAGCAATAAAAAAGTTCCCAGTGAATTCTGAAACCAGTAGAAAAAAGTAAATATATGAAACTGAAAGTTGGATAGTGTAGTGCACCTGATGACTAAATTTAACAGCTGTTCAAATTTAGAAAAGTGTCAAATAAATAAAATTTGCCTTCTCAAAGTTTAAAAATTTCTGTCTGTAATTTTTAGCTTTAGGGACCATGTACTTGCTGAGAAGCTTTCATTAAACTTTGTAAATTTCCTTAGAAAAATGTGCAAAATCTGAATTGTGCACATTTCTCCTCCTTATCCATGCTCTGAACCCCAGTGGCATCTAATTAGGGATATTTAGCTAAAGCTCTGTCTATATGTTGTGATTTAATGTTAAATACTGCACATGTATTAGGAGTAAGTAGTTCCTAGCAGTTAATGAAACGAATGAGCTATTGGCAGTATGAAACATATCTTTGGCTCACTGCTGTTCAATTTGTGCTAAGAAGTGGGGACCTGTGCCAGGATTTTGGTGATGGTTAGAGAGTGTGTATGTTGGTTAGAGTGGAAATCTGTAGATATATTGTACTATATTTACTAAACATATTCAAGTACAATCTACTAGAGGTGGTAGGTTTTAGTCTACCCTCAGGAATAAGTTGAAGCTTCCCTGGTAGCTTAGCTATAAAGAATCTGCCTGCAATGCAGGAGACACAGGTTCAATTCCTGGGTCGGGAAGATCCTCTGGAGGAGGGCATGGTAATCCACTCCAGTATTCTTGCCTAGAGAATCCCATGGACAGAGGAGCCTGATGAGCTACAGACTATAGTCATAAAGGGTCAAATGCAACTCAAGTGACTAAGCATGCATACATGCAGAAGAATAAGTTACCTTGAAAGGGTTTGCATGGTGTTGGAAGTCATAATAAAGTATATGCTAAATATTTTATTGAGGAGTTTTAGGTCATTATGTTTGTCTTGGGGTGCCAAAATTCCCAGTTCACCTCAGAGAATTCTATTTCATTTCTTTGTAATTGCAAATAACTCTAAGATGGCATATTAAATCATGCCATAGTCATTTGTGATAGAGCATGAAAAAAAAGATTTTGGTAAGTTAGAAAATAACGTTTAACCGGGTAACAGTGTGTTCCCAGTCACATTCTTAGACCTGAAGAAGACTCTAAAGTAGTGTGAGATAACCTTTCAGTCTCTTCACTGTCTCATGAAACTTAGGTGAGATTCACTTCTCTTTTTCCTATGTAGAATGTAAGTAAGGTGTTTTTGATGGATAGTTGACTCTACCTTGGAACCTGAGCATGAAGTTTGAACTAAGGAAGAAAATTTCTTGCTCATTTTTTTTTTTAAACCTTTCTGAGAAGAATCCTTGATGTGAGCATTCTCTCTCTTCTGTTGAAGCCTAGCTAGAGTCCAGGAGAGTGGGCACAGCATCCTCTCAATACTCAGCCAGTGTAGGGCTTCCAGAAGGGATGGGGAGGTAGGGTTGGGGAAGATATGGGCTCCTGCCTTTCTCAGGCAAGCATGTGAGGTCTATGAATCACTTTCCCATTTAGCACACCCACCTGACTACAATATGTTCCCTTGATAAGAATAAAAATGATCAGTGTAGCTCATAAAGTACTTCCTACGTGTATTCTAAATGGAATAATGATATTTCAAACCCTTTGCCACAGGATTCACATATGGTATCTTGTTAATCCCCATGATGACCTTATGAATCAGGTAGTATTGGTATTATCCTCATTTCATATGCAAGCAAGGCAAGGCTCAGAGGGGAGGTTACTTGACCAAGGTTAATACAGTTAGTGAGTGGCAGAGCTGAGGTTGAGCTCAGACAGATGAATTCCAAAGTTGGTCACCAAAGCCAGGGTCAGCTGAAGTATCAATTGGCCAGCCCTGTGTTCCCAAGGTGATCTTAGGACAGGCATGGGTTTTGCCTTAAATAACTTGGAAGCCCATGTTGAAAAAGTCATTGCCTTTCCAAATCTCATCTAGGATTTCTGATTAACTTCTATGAGAAAGTTTCAACTTATTGCTAGTCTTGAATGCCTTCTTAACACCTATTAGGTATTTCCTACCCTTGTTGTAGGATGTGCAGTGGCATTCATATGTGAAGCTTGCATTAAAATTCTGGCAGCCACACTTATACCCTTTACATCTGACATGTTGCTTGTTCAGAGTTTTGAGAGCAGACTGGTAACGTGACATTAGTGGGGCCTGCCTTCTTGGTTCTTATTGGGTTGTTTTTGACAGTGGCTGAGAGCACCAGGTTTGGAGATTAATTTCCTGGTTTCCACTTCCAGCTGTGGGACTTTTGGGAAATTTATTTTATGTGGCTGAACCTATTTCCTTACCCATAATGTAGGTATAATTATGGTACCTGCTTTACATACAAATTTACTACTATAAGGATAAATTTAATAGGATTTAAATTTAATTGGCTTAAATAAGGGAGTTTATATAAAAATATTTAGCACCATGCCAGCACAAGTAAACATTCAAATAATAAATGATATTGATAACCATGAGGGAAACCAATTTGTGGACAAAGGCAACATGTATGGGAGTTAGAAAGCCAAAGAATGCTCAAACTACTGCACTGTTACACTCATCTCACACGCTAGTTAAGTCATGCTCAAAATTCTCCAAGCCAGACTTCGATAGCATGTGAACTGTGAAATTACAGATGTTCAAGCTGGTTTTAGAAAAGGCAGAGGAACCAGAGATCAAATTGCCAACATCGGTTGGATTATTGAAAAAGCAAGAGAGTTCCAAAAGAACATCTATTTCTGCTTTATTGACTATGCCAAAGCCTTTGACTGTGTGGATCACAATAAACTGTGGAAAATTCTGAAAGAGATGAAAATACCAGACCACCTGACCTGCCTGTTGAGAAATCTTTATGCAGGTCAGGAAGCAACAGTTAGAACTGGACATGGAACAACAGAGTGGTTCCAGATGAGGAAAGGAGTACACCAGGGCTGTATATTGTCACCCTGCTTATTTAATTTATATGCAGAGTACGTCATGAGAAATGCTGGACTGGATGAAGCACAAGCTGGAATCAAGTTTTCCGGGAAGAATATCAATAACCTCAGATATGCAGATGACAACACCCTTATGGCAAGAAGCGAAGAGGAACTAAAGAGCCTCTTGATGAAAGTGAAAGAGGAGAGTGAAAAAGTTAGCTTAAAACTCAACATTCAGAAAACTAAGATCATGGCATCTGGTCCCATCCCTTCATGGCAGATAGATGGGGAAACAGTGTAAACAGTGACACTTTATTTTTGGGGGCTCCAAAATCACTGCAGATGGTGACTGCAGCCATGAAATTAAAAGACTCTTACTCCTTGGAAGAAAAGTTATGATGAACCTAGACAGCATATTAAAAAGCAAAGAGATTACTAGACAAAGGTCTGTCTAGTCAAAGCCATGGTATTTCCAGTGGTCATGTATGGATGTGAGAGTTGGACTGTAAAGAAAGCTGAGCACCGAAGAATTGATGCTTTCAAACTGTGTTGCTGGGGAAGACTCTTGAGAGTCCCTTGGACTGCAAGGAGATCCAACCAGTCCATCCTAAAGGAGATCAGTCCTAAATATTCATTGGAAGGACTGACGCTGAAGCTGGAACTCCAATACTTCGGCCACCTCATGTGAATAACTGACTCATTTGAAAAGACCCTGACGCTGGGAAAGATTGAAGGCAGGAGAAGAAGGGAACGACAGAAGATGAGATGGTTGGATGGCATCACCGACTCAATGGAGTTGAGTTTGAGTGAGCTCTGGAAGTTGGTGATGGACAACAGCACCCCTGTTGTGCTGCAGTCCATGGGGTTGCAAAGAGGCAGCCATGACTGAGTGACTGAATTGAACTGAGCTGATTGGAGTTAGAGAGCTGAGAAAATGGCAGAGAAATGAAACCAGAGCTATACCTGAAGACTATCCCACCTCTGGACTTCCTGCAATTTGTTTAAGCCCATTTGAGTTGAGGTTTACTAATAGCCCTCTGCATCTTGATTGATAGAGTCATAAATATTCAGTGGTCTTTGTCTAGAAGTTTAGTGGTTATAAAATTGAGTAGTTCCAAGCTCCTGCTATGAAACTCTAGTCTAGAGGGAAAATACTATACTCATAAAAATCTATTTAAAAAGACCCATAGAAAAGAGATGAATACTGTGCCTGCCGTTAAAAGATACAATTAAAATGCTTTGGATTTCCCTGGTGGCTCAGATGGTAAAGTGTCTGTCTACAATGTGAGAGACCCAGGTTCAATCCCTGGGTTGGGAAGATCCCCTGGAGAAGGAAATGGCAATCCACTCCAGTATATTGCCTGGAAAATCCCATGGACAGAGGAGCCTGGAAGGCTACAGTCCATGAGGTCGCAAAGAGTAGGACACGACTGAGCGACTTCACCTTAAAATGCTTTAGCAGCCCAGAGAAGGAAGACTTCATATAGGGAAGGTGGCATTGGAGTCAGTCTTTGACAATGGACTAATATCCAAAGTGGTGGAAGGTGGGAGCAGGAGTGGATGGTGGGGAGTCTAGGCTTTCAATGGAGAGAATGGCCAGGAGAAACTAGATGGTCAGAGATTCATAAAGCATTGGGATGAAGGTAGGGCAAACATAGTTGTCCAATTATTGCACTTATGTTTAAAGAGGAGAAAGAGAAACTGGACCACGGAGATCACCTTTAAAATGTTTTCTGATTCGAGAGAAGTAAGTATAGTGCTTATTATTACATGGAGGCACAGTATTTTGCTTCCATGATTTTTCCTATGCGTTCCTGGCACTGTGAACTCTGCCAAGGTACAACAGAAGGATGAGTTTAAGACCTCTGTCAATATGCTCATTGCCCAAAGGGAAATGTGCTTACAGGCCAAGCAGACGCTCTGTGTCGTTTGAATTGAGAACAGCCCAGTTTTTGTACGTTCAATTATTTGAGATGCCTTTTTGGTTACTACTGTGTGTATATGTATATGAGAGACAGAGAGAGACAGAAACATACACACACACGGAAATAGAGATAGAGAGAGAGAAAAGGGAGGAGTAGGGAGAGAGAGAGAGAGGGAGATGCCATCTCTAAAGTGTCATCATTGGATGTGTGAGTGTTGTTATTTGCCAATGAGACGCTACATCATGATCATGGGAATATTTTTCCTTATTGTCTGTTATTCTTCCTCATTTATAGATTCAATGGAGTTAGAATATCCTCCTCTTAAACTGATTCAGATGAGCTTCTTAGGGATGGCTAGGAGAGTTTCCTTGACTGAGTTATTGACCCTCTTAACTGAATCTAAGCCAGTTAACATTGTTTTGTGGATGGCTACTCTCGAGAATTTTGGACCATAACCAGACTTCTCTATTGGTTAAAAAAAAAGAAAACCTGGGGGGAGACTTATATTACATTTTTCTGGTAGGCTGCATTGAAATATTTTCTGCAGCATGAGATGGAAACTATAAATTTTTGTATCACTATAGGAAGTAATATGGAAAAAAAGATGAGGATGACTCCCCAATAAATGCTATTATCTAAACTCTCAGGAAAGGCAAACTCTCAAGTTGTCCAAAGATCACATGGCTTCCATGTCTAGAAAGCTTTCCACATTAATCCAACCAAACTAGACTCCTGAGGACTCAGAGGAGGTGTTTGACTGATTGATTTTTGTAAACTTTGGCCTGTTTTGTTCATCTCTGTTTACTGAATCCATCTGCTGCATAATCTCTGTCCAGCTGAAACTCTTACAATGACACTTTAATAGTTTGTACCAAAGGAATGGCCTCTCATATCAAGTTCTCTAACTGTAATCTCTCCACTGGTCTTTAAATGTGTTTATGTACTTTCCACTTGAGATGCCACTGCTGTCTCCTAAGGGATTTAAACAAAATGATGACTGAATGACTGAAATGGATCAAGGCAACAGATACGGAATTTCCACCATGTGCTGGCTAGGTGCTCAGAGTATAGTAATGGTAAAAAAAATTCCTGCCTCTATGGAAGTTACATTCTAGTGGAGGAAACGAAAGGAGTCAAGGTTTGAACTTGATCCACTTGGGAAGACTGAGGGCAAAACTGGATCAGGATGCTGGGAAATCAGGAGTTTGTGTTTTGATCATGTTTTGCTGCAAAGTCTCACTCATCCAAGTGATGATACTGAATGGGGATGTGGGCTTAGGGGAATTGGCTTTTTTTTTTTTTTTAACATCACAGAACTGGTGAGAATGGATATTCAACTGCAGTGGGTTGCTAGTGATAATGTTGATTTTTATACTTTTCTTGCAAGGAACTTGGTTTTGAAGAGTGGTAATTGGAGGAGATGCAGAATTTGGGAATCTCCCCCCACCAATGTGACACATAGTTGACCACATTTTCTACTTTAGAAAGATGGGTTATTGGTGGAACAAAGTCTGAAAGAGGAGGGAGAGGGTGGGATCACCCTTGGGCAGGTGGTGTTTCTCTTCCTGAAACCCAGAAAGGAGGTGGTCAGGAAAGATCCAGATAAAGAGACATTAGTAGGTATGGAGTAAAAGAAGTAAATTTTATCCTAAGGAGAATAGGATAACAAAAAGAGAAAGCTCCAGACTAGGAATTAATTTAGAGTTGACTTTGATGCCAAACAGGATTTGCTGTTGGCTAGATTACCTCCTTTCCCTGGACCTTTTTTCCCTTGAGGTATCACTGTACTGAAAAACAAAAAAGTCTCAAAGGCTTATGTTAGTTGAAACATGTCATAACTCTAAGGCTACTCACAGTTTCTCAGGGAAGTTAAGAGTGCACTTGTGGCAAAAGGAAAAAAAAAGAAGTGATGTTTATGACTCCACAGTGAGATTTGATGGGAGATGGGATTAGGATGAGGCAGGTGTGATTGAAGCAGGGAAAGATAAGATGTTCTGGAGGCCCAGTTTGATGTGTTGGTAGCTTTATTCAGGTGCTGGTGATGGGGTGATTTGATTGCTGTGGGGTGACCCAGCAAGCCCATTACTCTCCTTGGTGGAGACAGGAGCCACCAGAATTTCCTAGGAGAAATTTTACAAGTAAAGGCTAATTTTACTTTTGCTGTTGATGGCATTTCCCAGCTATGTTAATTACTATTCTGGTAGAAACGCTGCAGAAATATACTCTGTGCTCCCTAAAGTGCAGAATTGCTGAATGTTCTTGGTCACTGAGCAGACCCTGTAGATCCAAACCCAGAGCTTGTTGTTAGGTTGTGGTTGTCTTAGGTGGGACATGTTTCTCTCCATGTTGCTGTAGTCTTCCCCTTGGCTGACAAATGTATATTCTTTGTTTGAAGATGAAATGAAGAACATATTCACTTTCAAGATGTTAGTCAAATAGGAGCATCTTTTGGCCTCAGAGTCTTCGGTGAAAATCCTGACTCCACCAGTGGGAGAGGGTATTGGCATCATCTAAATAATTTTTTTGGATTCCAGGAGTTTCAGAACTACCTACACAGGATCAGAACTGGGTAAAGATCTGGTTTTGGATATTTAGGGTAAGAGAAATAGGTAAGGCATATCAGGTACCGATTAACTCTTAAAATCATTTCAGAGACAGTTGACATGATTAAGAGTGAGGTGGAAGTCTGGTGTCCAGCCTGGAGTAAAAGGGATCATGTTTCCCAAATGAATGGAATAAATGGGAAGAGTGAACTGTTAAAAATTCACTGTAGATTAAGGTGCTGCCCTTTTATGCTAAGAAGGCAGATGCTGAGATTCTTTTAGGGAGTTTGCTTTACAGGAGAGGAGCTGCCTTTGTTTGCTTTTCTGATGACTTGGATTTCTACAGCTGCTCGTAGTTCTTGAACTTCCTCAAAAAAGTACAGGCGGATAGAATTGTGATGAAATCAGCATCCCAGCACTACATTTCCTAAGGACACTGTTAATTCCAATGGTATTTAGCGTAATTCCAGCAGCTGGCTTGGATTTTATATTGGGATATGTGACAAGGCATGTGGTGTGTATGCATGTGTGTGTGCGTGTGTGTATGTATGTAGATCTGGTGTTATAATTAGAGTAGGCAAACCATTACAGCAGATTGATGGTTATTTGATTTGTGAGATAAATTACTTTAATTTCCCCAAGTGTTTCTTTTTCTTTGTACTTTTAAAATCTACAATATCATTCAGATGACTAATAGGAACATTATTCTTTGAAAAAACATAGCTTATTATACACATTTTCCATCAGCAAGTAATATGACTTTGTTAGGAGCTGGGTATGATTTTGGTATCTGAATGCTACTGTTTTTTCTGCCTCTCTCCAGGGTCTGATGAGGGGATCTGATCATCTAAAGACTAGCAGTCAAAGGGAAAACAGAATATGGCTTTAATAATCCCTGAGGATGGACTCAGTATCTCTCCATGCAGGGATTTTTTGATTAGGTGTGCGAGCTTACTGTCCCTCTCCACCAGACCCAAAATGGTCACACTTCGGCATGCTGAACCCAGGTAGCCACCATGCTTTCAGGGATATCAGGTTAAGCAAGAATAGAAGACTTTGGTGTGCTTACCACATGAATACCCAGAACTGAAAGAGTAAAGGAAGGTGGACAGGGCCCTGTCCTGCAAGGCAGGGAAAGGCACTGCCTGCCTTCCTGGTCCCCGTGGCTAGAGAGCTGTGTGGATGGCAGATGTCTGAGAAAGTGGTGTTTCCAGGAGTGGTCAGGAATGGGAGAGGAGGAAGCAGATGGGAGACTTGGGGCCAGCTTTCCCTATTGGGGCTGCAGAAGTGGGAGAGAGGATGTGGGGCAGGGCTGTATTCCTTTTGCTCTACTGTGACTCTATCCATAAGCATAACATGTTCCAGTTAATGTCCTGGTCACTGGACAACCATATTAGGCACTCCTTTTTAGGGGTAGGAACAGTGAAGACTGTCAGAGAGGTGCAAGTCGAGGGTAATGGATGTGACCTCTTGATGTCTAATCCCTTTCATAAAAAATATGTTTGTCACAGATATCCACATATAAAAAATAAACCCTGCTAATGTGTCTTATCACTTTTTTCTAAGTACTGCCATAATCCTGATTTTATAACTTGTCCTCTATCAATAACTTAATAGATATTGGAAGAAAATACCGGCAATAGCTAACAATTATTGAGAGCTGTGCTGCAGTCCACGGGGACACAAAGTCAGACACAAATTAGCAACTAGACAACAACTACGTATCAGGCATACACACACACACACACACACACACACACACACGCACACACACACACACACACACACACTCATTTGTTCTCCAAAATAGTACTGTCATTCCTGTTGCCATATTTACAGATGTGAAAATGGAGGCTTGCAACCAGCAAATGGTGGAACAAGGACACAGGTGTAGGTGGTCAGGTTCTAAAATGCACAAATGATTCTGTCTCTCAAAGAAGTGTGTAAGAAATGCTAAAGAAGACACTGGCCCAGAAATTGGGAGACCAGAGTGCAGCCCAGAGCCTGTCTTGGCTCTACCACAAACTTGTTGTGTGGCTGACAGCATGCTAATGAATACAACTCTAATGGCAGAAAGTGCAGAGAAATTAAAGAAACTCTTGATGAGGGTGAAAGAAGAGAGTAAAAAAGCTGGCTTGAAATTCAGCATTCAAAAATCTAAGATCATGGCATCTGCTCCCATCACTTCATGGCAAATAGAAGGGAAAAAAATGGAAGGAATGACAGATTTTATTTTCTTGGGCTCCAAAGTCACTGTGGATAGTGACTACAGCCATGAAATTAAAAGATGCTTGCTCCTTAGAAGAAAAGCTATGGCCAACCTAGACAGCATATTAAAAAGCAGAGACATCATTTTGCTTACAAAGATCTGTATAGTCCAACCTATGGTTTTTCCAGTAGTCATGTATGGATGTGAGAGTCGGACTATAAATAAGGCTGAGTGCCAAAGAATTGATGTTTTTGAATTGTGGTGCTGTAGAAGACTCTTGAGAGTCCCTTGGACTGCAAAAAGATCAATCCAATCAACTCTAAAGGAAATCAGTCCTGAATATCCATTGGAAGGACTGATGCTGAAGCTGAAGCTCCAATACTTTGGCCATCTGCTGGGAAGAGCTGACTCGTTAGACAAGATCCTGATGCTGGGAAAGATAGAAGGCAAAAGGAAAAGAGGGCAGCAGAGGGTGAGATGGTTAGATAGCATCACTAACTCAGTGGACATGAATCTGAGGAAACTCTGTGAGATAGTGAACAACAGGGAAGTCTCATATGCTGCAGTTCATGTGGTAGCAAAGAGTTGGACATAGTGACTGAACAACAACAATAACGAATTCCTTACTCTGAACCTGTTTCCTGGCCTGTAAAGTAAGGATCTGTTTTTTGTTCAAGGTTTTTGGGTCCATAACTCACTGCATTAGCTTTCTGGGGACACCATAATAAATAACCACTAACTTGGTGGCTTGAACCAGCAGACATTTACTCTCTCCCTGTTGTGGAATCCCGAGATCTGAAGTCAAGTTGTCTGAAGGGTTGGTTCCTTCTGGAGGCTCTGAGGGAGAATACGTTCCACATCTTTCTCCTAGCTTCTGGTGACTGCCAGCAACCCTTGGCATTTCTTGACTTGTAGACACATCAATTCAATCTCTGCTTGTCTTCATGTCATCTCTGTGTGTCTCTGGGTCTCAAATCTCCCTCTGCCTTTCTCTTAAGAGGATACTTGTCATGGTACTTGAGTCTCCCCTAAATCAAGGGAGACTTCATCTTGAAATCTTTAATTATATTTGCAAAGACTCTTTTTCCCAATAAGGTCCATTCACAGATTCAGGGGGTTCGGTATTAGACATATCTTCAGTCTAATGCTCTCCCCACTATCTCCCCAGCTATCTCAGCTGCTTAGGACTTAGACCTGTCTTGTTTGAGATCACTGCTCAATCAGGTACACTTACCCTCCAGCTTTCTTTCTTTTTTTTTTTTCTGCTGTTATAAGACAATGACAACAGATATTGGAAAAGAAAGGATTAAAGTTAAGTAGTGACTAAAACCTTCTAGGCAGTTTGGTGCAGTGGGTCAGATCATAGAATCTGGCATCCAGAGCCCTGGTTTCAGTCATTGGTTCTGCTACTGTGTCCTTTGAACTGGATAAAGTCACTGAATGCCTCTCTCTGGGCCTCAGTTTTCTACTTTGTAAAATGCAGCTAACAATAGTCACATTTGTGCTTAATTGTGTCTGACTTGTGACCCCATGGACTGTAGTCCACTGGGCTCCTATGTCCAGGGAACTCTCCAGGAAAGAATACTGGAATGGGTTTCAGTTTCCTACTCCATGGAATATTTCCGATCCAGAGATTGAACCTGCATCTCTTGCGTCTCCTGAATTGGCAAGCAGATTCTTGACCACTGCGCCACCTGGGAAGCCTTAAATGAATGACTATGTAAAGTGCTTAGAACAGTGTTATGCTCTTTAGAACTATAAATTTCCTAATAGTGTTAGCTGCTATAATTGTTGCTATTCCTCTTATTACTTCCATTTAAAAGTTCATGCCTATGATTTTGATAGAGAAATGAATTTTGTGAGAGATTCATTTAAAATATGGCAAGGAACAGCCCACAAGTATGCTATTTTTCCACCAAATTTTAAATTAGGATGTCTAAATGTGTCTGAAATGTGAGGCTGATACTTTCCAGAGTGCTGAAACAATTTTTGGCTTAATCTTTTTAGACATCAAATAAGCTGAAAGCAGAGTGAGGCTATGCTCACGTTGGAAGAGGCGGGCAAGCAGATGGAAGGTGGCTGAGGGAGCATTTTGATGTGCTCATGGAGGAGGCGTTAATATTTCAACATCGGTTTCATTATTTACAGATAATTTTTATGAGAGATTTTCAGAGATGCTCAGTTTTTTCCCTTTCCTCTGAATAGCACATAGTTGTTACAAATCAATCTGTTAATAGGAAGCTGAAGAATTTAGCTGTTTGGGAACTGACAGCAGTTTGAGTTTTATAACTAAGATGTTTCATTATCAGGATGCCGATTTTTTTCTGTGATAATTCGTTACCCTTCAAAATTCACCCAACAGCCTGGCTTCAGCAGGAATTATGGCTGACCAAGGTCTTGTATTAGAAATACACCAGCTAATTTATTTGTATTAATATTATATTTCTAATCTATCTCAGGCAAGGAGAGGATAGAGGTGAATAGAAGAGTCCATAAACTCTTCCAAGGTGGCTTCATGGTGAAGTATATACTTTCAAATAATCCATTATTACATGGTATATGATTTTTGCTATAATTGAGATACTTGAAATAATTAAGTACAGGCTTCTGGATTTAGATATAACTGCATTTAAAACTTGCCTCTAAAAATAAAACCAGCTACTTTGTCTCTGAGTTTCCATTGTCACATCTGTGAACTGGAGTTATTTTACTATTTTCCCCACAATGAGGTTTAATGAGATAATATACACGGAGCACTTAGCATGATGCCTGGCATACAATATATTCAGTAAATGTTAGTCATTTTTACAATAGAAGTAAAGTTCCATGAGAAGAGCTATTAAACTTTGTTAATTTATTCATATGGCTTGATATTTATGTATCACATTATGTGATATATTTAATTAATGTATGCTTTATTACCTATCTTTAAATCTATCACCAAAGTTCATTTTCTAAATTTATATTCTCTAGCACATGGACCTAAATTAAAATCAGTTTGCTCTCTATATATCCTGACATTTGACATTTTGGATACAGCTTTGCATAGTTTTTTTTTAGAACACCATCACTGTATAATTACCTGCGTGGATACACTGGAAAGTATACTCAGTCCACCATAAGGAACAGAGTTTCACTCAGGCCAACTCCAGTAATGAGGCTCTGTTTTATGAAAATGAGAATTGATTCATCAAAATAGCTAATTGCACAGACCTTTGGAGTCTCAGGTATGCCCATTACAGTTTTACGATTTGGGGAATGTAACTCAGCTTCTTGGATATTCTTCAACTGTAAAAATTGGGATAATGATTTCAGCACTTGCTAGGGAAGACTATGTGAGATGAAAATGGAAAAAGCTCTTAATGCAGAGCACAGAATAAGCATTTAATTAAAGCATTCAAATGGTATTAAGATGGCTGAAATCTTCCAGAAATCTGATAATAAGAACTGAAGTATAGCTGGGGCTTGGTGACACTAGGGGCTGGGGAGTAGGACTTTTCAGTCTTTACTCAAGATTTCTGTTATTAACGTAGCCACAATGACTTCTCTACCTGTCCACTTTTCTCCTTTTATTCAACTGGTTTATTCTTTTCATGTTATTCAGTGGCTAAGATGTGTCTGATTCTTTTGCAATCCCATGGATTGTAGCCTGCCGGGCTCCTCTGTCCATGTTTTTCCCAGGCAATAATTTGATATTTCTGGTTAAATTCCTGAGAGAATCTTTATCTAATGATCACCTCGCTTTCCCCAGCAGAGTTTTTCTACAAGGTGCTGTTCATAGGTTGCTGGGCAGGAAACCAGAGTATGCTCTGGGGTCACGTGCCAACCTCTGGACCAATGAGCTCAAGGGGGTGGGGCTTCATCTCAGAGCCCGGCGTCTCACAGCTCCTGCTCTCTTCAGAAGCATAGGCCAAGAATCCTGAGGGGGCACTGTGAACACGCTAGTAAGTATTTTGGAAACTGACTAGGTGAAAACACGGACGACGAAATTTTTGAGTCTGAAAGTGTGTTTCGGGCCCAGCTGGACTCCTGGATTTTATCTCCTTACTCTTTGTGGCCTTCCTTCAGGTACAGCCACACCGTCCTTTACTGTTCCTGCTTCGGGGCGTTGCGAGCGCTGCCACTGCCAGTGTTGTATCCCTGCCTCACCCCACGCCTTCTGGTTGAATAGTTGGCTTCGGGTCTTTTTAGTTTCAGCCCAAGAGACTTCGCCCTGACGCTGTCTGAGAGTGCCTACAGGCTCCTGCCTCGCCACCCTACTTGGTTCCTTCCCTGCACTTACCACAATTTCTGTTTGCTTATTCCTCTGTATTCTATCTGATAACTGATAAGTATCTACTACTCCTGTAGTCATGGACTCTCCACGTTAAAATAGGGACTGTTGAAGACATTTGTTTTGAAAGGAGCCTGGTGGGCTGCAGCCCATGGGGTCTCTAAAAGTTGGACACGGCTGAGCGATTTCACTTTCACTTTTCACTTTCATGCATTGGAGAAGGAAACGGCGACCCACTCCAGTGTTCTTGCCTGGAGAATCCCAGGGATGGGGGAGCCTCGTGGGCTGCTGTCTATGGGGTCGCACAGAGTCGGACACGACTGAAGCGACTTAGCAGTAGCAGCCCCTTCTTAACCCAGATTCAGTTCAGTTCTGTCGCTCAGTCGTGTCCGACTCTTTGCGACCCCATGAATCGCAGCTCGCCAGGCCTCCCTGTCCATCACCAACTCCGGGAGTTCACTCAGACTCACGTCCATCAAGTCAGTGATGCTATCCAGCCATCTCATCCTCTGTCGTCCCCTTCTCCTGCCCTCAATCCCTCCCAGCATCAAAGTCTTTTCCAATGAGTCATCTCTTCGCATGAGGTGGCCAAAGTACTGGAGTTTCCGCTTCAGCATCATTCCTTGCAAAGAAATCCCAGGGTTGATCTCCTTCAGAATGGACTGGTTGGATCTCCTTGCAGTGCAAGGGACTCTCAAGAGTCTTCTCCAACACCACAGTTCAAAAGCATCAATTCTTCGGCGCTCAGCCTTCTTCACAGTCCAACTCTCACATCCATACATGACTACTGGAAAAACCATAGCCTTGAGTAGATGGACCATTGATTCTTGAATGATCTTCTGTGAGTCCTTGGGCAAGCAACTTAGCGTCTGTGCTTCAGTTTCTCATCCATAAAATAGGGATAGTAGTCACACCTACTTCAGAGGATTTTGTGAGGGTTAAATTAATGAAGCCCTATAAAATGCTGATAGCAGAGCCTGGCATAGATTAAGGTAGCTAAACATATTAGCAGTTGTTATTATGAAGTGCTGGGGAGCAACTGGGATTGTGGTGAGTCAAGGTCTGTCCTCTGAGGGGATCTGTGGCCTACCAAGGCTAGTGAGTAAGGTGAGGTAGACATTATTCCTTTACCTGCATAAAATTGCTTAGTTATAAACTATGTGATGTTCTGAAGGATGTTCAGGATGCTATGAACAGTATAAATGCAGGAACCTTATTTCATTTTGCACTGGGGCCTGGTCAGAAGGCCTTCCCTGTGAGCTACAGTGTGAAGAGAGAGAATAGGACTTAACAAGGCCAAGGGTGAGGGGGTAGCTGGTAGTTGAGGAGTACTGTATGCAGAGGTTCCAAGGTAAAGGGCCCCAAGATGGGAGTGCAGAGAGTTCGGAAGATGGTTAGTAATAAGCGGTGTCTATGAGATGTGAGTACCATTCTCATTTTATAGAGATGAAAAATGAGGCTTAGGGGATATCTACACACAGTCGTATTCCAGGGTGATATCTAGACCTGGTTACAGGGATTGTAATTCAATTGGGATATGGCCTGGACACTGAGATTTTAAAAACTTGCCCATGTGCAGGCAGGGAAGGAGCTACTGCTCTTGGCTTGTTAGAAATGCAGACTCAAACACATACCCAGACCTAATGATCAGAACCTGCATTTTAACAAGATCCCTAGGTGATGTGTAATGTACAGTGAAGTGTGAGAAGCTCTGGTTTGTGCATAGACTCAGCCACTGTTTATCAAAAGAATAGGTCCTAAGTCCTGTCTCCAGATATGTTGGTTCAGAGGTCCAGTGTGGGACCCAGAGATCAGCATTCCTAAAAAGGACCCTGTGTAGTTCAGAAGCAAAATTTGAGACTAGATTTAAGAGCATGCTCTCAGGAATGTCAGAATGGGAATTAGAATAGGAGAAGGATGTAGAATTGGATTTAAATCTGATAATGTTTCTGGCCTGTTGAAGTCTGGAGCCCCCCTCTTGTGAATCTATCTGCAGAATTCTAATAGTTTTTGATCTTCTAAGCTTTAAATAAAACTTGGAAAAAGGACAGTGTTCACACTAAGAATACTAATAGTCTATTAAATTTGGGGTTTGGAGAAAGTTGTTGAGAATAGTGGTCTGAGTTCCTCTGGAATAGTTTTTATCGACTCCTGAGACCAATTGCTTTATGTGGCTCAGAATAATAAAAAGACACTTATCCTGTCTGTCTTAATTTTCCAGATGGCCTCCAGGAAAGTTTCCAAGCAGAAATCACATTTATTCAGTTCAGGACCCCACTGGGAAGATGATATAGTTATAGAAAAAGCCAAATTCTCATTGACTTTGAACGTAGTGTTTTTCTGAATTATTGTCTCTCTAGGATTTAAAAATTTGTTTACTTTTTTCGTTTCATGACTCCGCTGAATCTCTGTGATTTTGATTTAATTTCATTGTCCCCTTGATCTATGTAACAAATGAAATTAAGAGGTAATTTGATAATGGCTTTTTGAAAAATACATGTTCTTTAAAAATGCTTTTAATGTGGGTTTGGTTAGATTTTTCTCCTCCTCCTTTCCTATAAACCCAATGGTATTGTGCTGGTTGGGGGAAGTTTTGAATATGCCTTATGTGATTATACTCTCTCTCCTAGCTATGGGGTGTGAGCTAGATTAGCCGCATAATTTTTCGGGCTCATTACAAAATGAAAATGCAAGGCCTTTGTTCCAAAATCATTGGACAACAGACATTTAACCAAGCACAAGGCTCTTCTAAGCCTGGGGCCTTATGAGGCTCCACAGGTCACAACCATGAGCCACCTTGTATGTAAAGTCCTGGGTTGCACAATGAGGAGTCACATTCACCCAGGAGGTGGGACCATCTCTACCTTAGCTCCTTTTTTGTATCTCCTTGGGGCAGTAGACCCTTTCTTGTCTGGCTCCTCACACAACTGGGGGAAGGGGTACAGTATCCAGAAACCCACATTCTTTTGGTGAGATGGATACAGTCTCATATACTATAATGAACAAACCTATATACTACTGTTGAAGGTTTATATACTACTGTTGAAGGTTTAAATGGATACCTGTTTTCTGATATGAAATTGCTAAATGTTTATTAAGAGTCTTAAAAATATTCTTATCCTCTGACCAGTAGTTTCTCTTTTAAGAATTAAAGAAAAATTTATTGTAGTTGATTTACAACATTGTGCTAATTTCTGCTATATAGCAAAGTGGCTCACTTAAACACATACATACATTCTTTTTTATATTCTTTTCCATTATGTTTTATTCTAGGATATGGAATATAGTTCTCTGTGGTATACAGTATGACCTTGTTTCTTCATCTAAAAATTATATGATCACAAAGTAAAACGATATTCATTGTAATGTTCTGCTGCTGCTGCTGCTGCTGCTGCTAAGTCACTTCAGCCATGTCCAACTCTGTGTGACCCCATAGAGGGCAGCCCACCAGGCTCCTCCGTTCCTGGGATTCTCCAGGCAAGAACACTGGAGTGGGTTGCCCTTTCCTTCTCCAATGCATGAAAGTGAAAAGTGAAAGTGAAGTCGCTCAGTCGTGTCCGACTCTTAGCAACCCCATGGACTGCAGCCTACCAGGCTCCTCCGACTGGAGTGGGGTGCCATTGCCTTCTCCGTGTGTAATGTTCTATTTTAAGTAATAAAACAATGGCGCTAACCTCTATCCAATACTAGAAAATGTGCATATTATTGTATTTTTAAATACCATCCAGATATTTAAAAACAAGACTATTTAATCATGTGGGAATCACTGTATCATATATCATGAAGAAACAGTCACTGATACTTCCCTTCAGTTAAACCTGATAATAGACAGACTTAGATACTGTGTCGATATTGATGTTGCTGATAGCCAGTGCCCCAATCTGGGTCCATCCATTTTTTTTTTTTCTCATCATCGCTTGTGCCCACCCCTTATGCTCTGGCCTTTTCTATCTAATTTGCCACCATGCATCTTTTTTTTTTTTAATTTTTTTTTCCTGTGCTTTCTTTTCTTTTTTTTTTAACTTTATTTTACTTTACAATACTGTATTGGTTTTGCCGTACACCCGTGGTGGATTCATGTCACCATGCATCTTTTACTTTGGCTAAAATGGATCCGCTTGTATTTGTACCTCTTTTGCTATGCTCCTTTGCTTGGTTGGCTAGGATTAATTCCAGATCTTCTCCCTACCCATATGTTGAAATCCAATGCATCTTTCAAACCAGTACAAATGGTGTTCCTTCTGAGAAGTTTTTCCTTCCTTTCTAATGATCTCAGCCAGAAATCGAGTTGGAATATTTTATAGCTTGTTGATTGTAGTTCTTATATAGGATGCTCTGTATATTGCTTTCTAGCATAATTATTTGTGTATAAGTCTTTTCTTTTCCACTGGATTATTAACCCCTCAAGGAGGAGATCTTATCTTGCATTTCTTTGAATCACTCAGGTTGCCTCCTTTGTAAGAGTCATGCAATATATGTATTTTTTGGTGCATATGTTCAATTAATATGCATGATAGAAGCAACACAAGAAGGAAATTTCTCAGGATGAGACAGAGAAGATAAAACAAGATGACAAAGGGATAAGAGGGGCTATAAAAATTAAAATCTCCAGAATTGATTTAGTGGAAGTATACAAGTAATTTTAACTTGTTTGCAAAATAAGAGGCCATCTCATAGGTGTTGACATATGTCTAATATTTTTCTTTACCAAGTCCATCATTCATTCATTTATGTCAAATATGTTTGTAAAAAAAAAGGAAGAGAATGTTTTAAGACTTGAATCATTGAGTCATTGGATGTAATTAATGAGATATTCTGTGAGTGGACCACCTTTGTACATTGGGGAACTGATCCCATCACAGGCACAGGTTAAGTGTTGATCCATAAAATACTTTGTTTCAACATAAATGAATATATTTATTTCAGTGAAAAGGCAGTCATTTTGGTTGACCTAATTTTGGGGTTGGATATAAATGAGTGTGTCATGCTTTTGTCATAAAGTATTGGTAGAGAAACAAGACATAGGAAAAATTAGAGGGTCTTCAATCTTGAAGACAATATAAATCTAATCTTGCAATTTTCTTTTTTTTTTTGCTAGAAAAATTCTAATGGTTTCTGAAACAATACATTATAGAATTAGAAAGTGATTTCAAGTATCAGTACAGTTAGGTGAATTAATAGCTGGGTCAGAGCCATACTCAAGAGTCTGAGTGGATTCATACAGGCAGGAGGAAGAAGACGCTGTGGGACTTTTGGTCACTCTTCTGAGTTTTCTCCTGTTTAACATTTTCAAGAAGACATAAGCATATTCATCAAGTTTTCAGACAAAGTAGGATGAAAGAATTAAGATGCATTCTGAAGGAGATCAGCCCTGGAATTTCTTTGGAAGGAATGATGCTAAGGCTGAAACTCCAGTACTTTGGCCACCTCATGCGAAGAGCTGACTCATTGGAAAAGACTGATGCTGGAAGGAATGGGGGCAGGAGGAGAAGGGGATGACAGAGGATGAGATGGCTGGATAGCATCACCGACTTGATGGACGTGAGTCTGAGTGAACTCCGGGAGTTGGTGATGGACAGGGAGGCCTGGCGAGCTGCGATTCATGGGGTCGCAAAGAGTCAGACACGACTGAGCGACTGAACTGAACTGAACTGAACTGAACTGAAGAGCTTGGTAGATGAAACCAAATGGCAGAAGCCAACAAGGTTAAATTTAATGCAGATAATTGTACATTTCAGAACATTTGTTCAAACAATCACCCAGAAGAGTCTGTGGTGCTTGTGACTTCACTGTAGTTCCATGAAGAAGGCCCAAGGAACCTGTTGACCACAATTTTATTATGTGCCTCTGGTGTAATCTGGCTGATTGGAAATTACTAAATGACAAAACTAATGCACATTGAGTCTTTATTAAAAGGAAAGTGAAAAGTGAAAGTGTTAGTCACATCCAACTCTTTGTGACCCCACAAATTGTAGCTTGCCAGGCTCCTCTGTCCATGGAATTCTCCAGGCAAGAATTCTGGAGTGGATAGCCATTTCCTTCTCCAGGGGATCTTCCCAACCCAGAGATCAAACCTGTGTCTCCCACATTGAAGGCAGATTCTTTACCATCTGAGCCTCCAGGGGAGCTGATGTAGAGTTCAAAGAAGGTGATGATCTCAACTTCAGACCTCTTTCCTGAAGGATGGCTTCCCCTTCTGTTCTTTATAAATGCGAAGGTGACAGAGGGAAGTGAAGAGTTGGATCAGTGAAGTTATGGAAATTAGATCACATGATGAAAAGCTGATGGCATTTAGTCTGGAGAAGTATGCAGACCTGGGGAATGAGTGCCCATTTGATCACTGGCCTTTGATGTTTGAGTCTCCTGGTGCACATAAATTACCTGGAGATCTTGTTAAAATGAAGATCCTGATTTAATAGATCTGGGGTGGGATGTGAGATTCTATATTTCTAACAAGCTGGTAGGCAATGCCAATGCTGCTGATCCATGGACCACAATTTGAGTGGCAGGGTTCCTGAGAAGCTCTGTCCAAGCGACACTCTGAGATGATGAGAATGTTCTGTATCTGTGTTGTCCAGTATGGTAGCAACCTGCCATATGTGGCTATTGAGCACTTGAAATGTAGCTAGTGTAACTGAGGAACTGGATTTTTAGTTTTATTTAACTGCATGTAATTTAAATTTATATGTGATTAGTGGCTCCTGTGTTGAACAGTACAGTTCTGGAAGGTGTAAGTAAAACTATTGGAACTTGAAGATTTTTAGACTTCATTTTACTTACCTGAGTTTTGGGACAATTATAGCTGTTTAGTGCTGAGAAGACTGCCTAGAAAATTAGCATTCAAGTTGACCATCTGTAAAAAATATCAAAGGGACTTTCCTATTGTGTGGGGAGGTGGGGAGCAATATCCAAAGGCAGTAGCATGTAATCGGAATAGCGTTAATCCACTAAGCACAGTGGTTCTCAGCAAGGGGGCAGTTTTGTTCTCCAGAGCACATGTGGCAATCCCTGGCGACAATTTTGGTTTTCAGAAAAACCAAAGGGCGTGCTGCTAGTGTATGGTGGGTACAAGCCAGAGATGCTGCCAACATCCTACAAGGCTCAGGGCAGTCCCCTATAGCAAAGATGTATCCAGCCCCAGATGTCAGGAGTGCTGAGGTAGAGCGCTTCTGTAAATCAATAGTAACAAGAGTAACAGTGAAGTAGAAAAATTAGTGGAAAACAAAGACAGGCAATTCCCAGGACAGGAAAAAGGAATTCACAGGTAGATATTTAACCTTGTGTCTGTATGTGTGTTCAGTTGTTCAGTCATGTCTGACTCTGCAGCCCTTTGGACTGTAGCCTGCCAAGCTCCTCTGTTAATGGCATTTTTCAGGCAAGAATACTGAAGTGGGTTGACATTTCCTTCTCCTGTCCTTCCCAACCCAGGGCTCAAACCTTTACCACTGAGCCACTCAGAAACCCAGATATTTAACCTTACTTCTAATAAATATGTGCAGATTAAAATAATGAGATTATTTTCAGCTATTATGTTGCCAAAGTTTAAAAGAAAAACTAATGTACAGTAGTGGGCAGAGTGGTGAAATGGACCCTAATTGTTATTACCAGGAGTCTAAATTGCCCCAGATCTCCTAGAGTGTGCTTTGTTGTTATAATCTATATTTTTTCATGTGTATACCCTTTGCCCACCAGCTATTCTACTTCTAAGAATTTATCCTGGAGAGAAAATGAAGCAGACTCACATAGGTATGTATATCTGGACATTCATCCTAACATTTTTATTATGGCAAACATTAGAAAGAACCTAAATACCCAGTTTATAGGATTGACTAAATAAATTATGGTATATTTCTGCCTTGAATATTCTGCCCTTTGCATAATCAGGTGGGCCTTGATGAATGGAAGGATGTTGATGATAGAAATGAATATTGATCAGGTTGTTGTTCAGTTGCTAAGTCGTGTCTGACTCTGTGACCCCATGGACTGCAGCACACCAGGCTTCCCTGTCCTTCTCTATCTCCTGAAGTTTGCTCAGATTCATGCCCATTGAGTCAGTAATGCTATCTAACCATCTTATCCTCTGCTGCCCTCTTCTCCTTTTGCCATCCATCTTTTGCAGCATTAGTGTTTTCCAGTGAATTGGCTCTTCACATCAGGTGGCCAAAGTATTGGAGTTTCAGCTTCAGCATCAGTCCTTCCACTGAATATTCAGGGTTGATTTTCTTTAGGATTGACTGGTTTGATCTCCTTGCAGTCCAAGGTACACTGAAGAGTCTTCTCCAGCACCATAATTTTGAAAGCATCAATTCTTCAGCCCTCAGCCTTCTTTATGGTCCAACTCTCACATCTGTACATGACTACTGGAAAAACCATAGCTTTGGCTATATGGACCTTTGTTGGCAAACTGATGACTCTGCTTTTTAATATACTGTCTAAGTTTGTCATAGCTGTCCTTCCAAGAAACAAACGTCTTTTAATTTCATGGCTTCAGTCACTGTTTACAGTGATTTTGGAGCCCAAGAAGATAAAATCTGTCACTGTTTCCACTTTTCCCCCTTCTGTTTGCCATGAAGTGATTGGACTGGAAGTCATGATCAGGTTACAGAAATAGTAATTTATATTGAAAAAGATTTGTACCTGTGACCATATATTTCCATGTGGGGTTAATGGGTGAATATTGGGGCTAGTTGTTAAAGGGTTTAAATTCAAGTGAATTAGTCCTTGACTCTTTTTATTTGACAAAATCTGTGAATTCAGTGTCAGTTTCTTCATTTGTAAAGTAGGGGGTAACTCCTGAGCTATCTAACTGGCAAAATGCCTAGGCTGCACTATGCTCTGTTTGCTAAAAGGTACTATGTGTTTTAATACTTCCAGGTTGGCAATGGCCTAATTTAAAATTACTGGGTTTGTGATAGGTTCAAACAGAGCTAGAAGAGTTCACAAGCTGTCTCCCCAGGTGTTGTTTAGATTATACAACCTTGGGACTTGCCTGCTTCCCTCTTAGCATTGCTAGAGGGAGAAAACAAGCTAAAAGAGGATGCAGGAGAAGGGCGGTTTTTTCCCCCTGCAAGATTTTGGCCTAATAAGGCTGATAAAAATTACTTCAGTATGGGTGTTGAGGTTTCTCACTAGCAACTTAAAAAATGTTTGGAGCATAGATTTCTTAGTTTCTGTTAAAATTGGACTAAATTATCCTTCTCTTTTGATGTTTGATTGATGTTCCTACTATATATCAGACTAAAAACAGGACCAAGGAATAATGACCACAGTGAAAACAGGTGTTAGCAAAATCATTTATTAGGGTTCTGTTTACACTTTGTTGGTAGAAAATGGTAATTGTTTTTTTAGGAGAGAGGTCCTGATAATTGCTGGCCTTTAGGAAAATTAAATGTATTTGAAATAACTTGAGTAGTATTTTTTCCTCAATTTAATTCATGACAAGTAGGTCAAACCTTTCCTTCTGAAAAATACGAAAGACAAAGGGTTTTATCTGAGTTAATACATTAGTCAGAGTGGGATATGAAATAATGGGCTTGTTTGAATTATTTTTTCTGATGGAATATTATCATATTTCAGATATTCACAACTATACTAAGGTTTTATTTTAGGTGTTGGCATATACTAATTTTTTGGCATGTGCTAGAATTTTTTTTTAAATAAAATGGAGAATTTCAAACATGCAGAAATATACACAGAAAATAGTGTAGTGATTCCCTGTGTACTCATTACCTTCTCCCAGTTCATCAGCCTGTCGCCACACCTGCCCCATCCATACCTCACCCACATCCTCCTCAATTATTTTAGGGGAGAGCCCAGACATCTTAGCAGTTCATCCATAAATATTCTAGTCTCTATTCCTAAAAGATAAGGATTAAAAAGTTTTAAAATAAAATTTAAAAGTTTAAAATATATCACATGCACTGAAAACTTACCGGTATTTTTTTAATATCACCAAATAGTGTTAAAATTTCTAATTGTCTTATCAGTGCCCATAGGGCTTCCCAGGTAGCTCAGGTAGTAAAGAATCTACCTGCCGTGCAGGAGATCCAGGTTCAGTCCCTGGGTTGGGAAGATCCTCTGGAGAGGGGAATGACAACCCACTCCATTACTGTTTCCTGGAGAATCCAACCAGCAAAGGAGCCTGGTGGGCTACAGTCTGTGGGGTCTCAGAGTGTTGGATTTGACTGAGCAGCTAAGCATTCTTAAGTGTCATAGTTTTTTTTTAAGTCATTTCTTTAGTTGAAGATTTAAATGAGGACCACACATTGTGACTGGTTGATGCCTTAGAGTCTTATTTACCTTTTTTTCATTTGTTAAAGAGCCCAGGTGGTTTGTCCTGTCCAGTTTCCCGCAGACTGGGTTTTGTTGCTTGTATCCCTGCAGAGTTTAAAGTGTTGCTCTGTTCTTTATGTTTCTTAGAAATTGGTTGAATCTAGAGCCTGGATAACAATCAGGGTCTCATCCTCTTCGCTTCCCTCCTCCCATCCCCAGTGTGCTATATTTTGGTCAAATAAGTTTTCAGGTACTTTTCTTTAAATAAAATTGTGTACTCGCCTAGCATGAAAAGTGTTCTTAGAGCTGTCATTCTTCATTTCTTTGTTATAAAGTGTGTTGTGTACCTGTCAAATTTTGTGATATGAAAAATTCTGCAGAGGTGTTGGTTTGTAGTCAGGAAGAGAGGATATGAAGAGGTCTTGATTTGTTAGGTTTTAATTTTTTAAGCCATGAATATAATGAAATATAGTAAAATGATATTTACTGGCATGATTGAGATTTCCATCTTGGATCCTCATCTCCAGACATTATCACTACTGTGAAATGACTGAAGACTGTGCCCATCCTTGTGTCTTTCTCTGCATGTATAATAAACCAGGACTCTGGTAAGATTTGCCTGCTTTCAGTCTCTGAAAGTCTGTGTTGATTTAAGGCTAATTTTATTTTGAATTGGAGCACAGGGGCTCTAATAGCCTTTAGACTGAAACATTTACTGTAATCTCTATGAAATGGTTAGTTTGTTACTGAAGTATCTATGACTTAGGAAAATTCAGTTAATTTAAGTATGTGGCATGAATAGCATGTCTTGAGCCTATATAAAACTAATCTTTGGTGAGAGAGATTTTCTTTGTGGATTATTGATGTGCTATGTTGAGTCTACCTCATGTACTAACTGAGTGTTCACTTGATAGGGCCATATTGTACATGGAAAAAACTGTGGGAGAGAAAGTCAAGAGATTTAAATTCTACACCTAACTCTACTGTAGAGTTGCTGGGATTAACAAATAAAAATACAGGCTATCTAGTTAAATTTGAATTTCAGATAACTACATGTAATACAATTTTACTGAAAAGTAATTTTGTTTACCTGAAATTCGAATTTTATCATCTGTCATATATTTTAACTGGCAGACCTGTTTTGCTGGTAGGTAGTTTTGTGAATGTGATCAAGCTACTTCACCTCTTTGCGTCTCTATCCTTGCGGTAAAATGAGAGAATTGGAATAGAATCTCTGAAGTTTCTCAAGTTCCTCTTATAATACTTTGTCCAAGGATACTGTCATGCAGGTGTATGAAGGCAGATGCATAAGGATGTTCTTTGCTGCTTTGTTTGCCTTACGAAAGATTAGAAGAAACTTGTGGTAGAGAATGTATTATGTCCAACTCGCTGTTTCGTCCAGTATCCTAAAGTAAAAGAATTCTTAATTTATGGAGGGCACATGGCTGCCTGGGTAAAGACTACGTTTTTTTAGCCTTCTTTGTAACAAAGCAGGATCATGTCACAAAGTTATAAGTAGCATGCACAGCTTCTAGGAATTGTACTTAAAATGAGGACATGTTTTTCTCCTATCTTTTTTTTCCCTTCTTTTTCTCCTTGTTGGCTGCAGTATGGTCATTGTAGTTGGAGCCACCATCTTCAACCATGAGGTGAACTTTGAATGAACCCATGTCTGGCAGAATAAGAGGGCAGAGACATAGGTGTCTGACATTGCAGAGTACCAGGGCAGCCCTAAAGTGCCTACTTTCACAACTTTTCGTAGTAAAGAAAGACAGTTTTATTTTGTGTAAGATACTATTACCTTGAGTACAGCTAGCTGTTGCTGCCAAGTCACTTCAGTCATGTCCGACTGTGTACGACCCCATAGATGGCAGCCCACCAGGCTCCCCTGTCCCTGGGATTCTCCAGGCAAGAACACTGGAGTGGGTTGCCATTTCCTTCTCTAATGCATGAAAGTGAAAAGTGAAAGTGAAGTCACTCAGTCGTGTCTGACTCTTAGAGACCCCACGGACTGCAGCCCACCAGGTTCCTCCGTCCATGGGATCCTCCAGGTAAGAGTACTGGAGTGGGGTGCCATTGCCTTCTTCGTGAGTACAGCTAGACCTTATCCTAAATAATATACAAACTAAATATGTCAGGGAGAGACTGGCTAAATTATAGTACTGCAACTATATAGTACAACATTGGGAAGCCTTTAACAAGATTAATATGGTTTTATTAATTAGATCTATATGTACTAATATGAAACATTTGCCTAATTATGTAAGTGAGAAAAGCAAGCAAGCTATAGAACAGAACTTATGCTAAGATTTGTTTAAAGAAAAGGGGCTATAGGAATTCATGTATATACGTAGACTGTCCCTGAAATAAGAGACACAGCATTGATTACAGTCATTGCCAGATGAGAATCCAGGGTGAGAGGAAGACATTTTAATCTTTTTGTACTCTCTGAATTTTAAAACAAAAACCACTGAAAAGACTGAAAATAAAAACTGTTTTTTAAAAGTTCTGATATGCTTGCTGAAGCTCTCTAGAATGCTGTGTATATGCATTGTCCTTTATGTTGTGGAGGACCTAGAAATAGATTGAATTGAGTCTTTTGTCTTCTGGAAGCTTATGCTCCAACAAGAGGGTGAGGATATGAGAACTGATTGATTGCTATTTGGTGGTTGTAAGTAGAAAGTGGTTAAGTTTGAGAGTAGAGAAAGGGAGGGCTGTGGGAGATTTCTTTTTTAAAGGGCGAAAGGGCGACTTTTTACAATGAAAGGTAGGAAGTTCCCACTTTCTCTAGTTACTGGAGACAGTTGCATTTCTGCCTCCCTCAAAGTCGGTCTCTCCCTTTCCCTCCCCTTCCCTACCCCCTAGTTCTTCAGTGTGCCAAGTCAAGAAAAGGGAGATTTAAAAAATCTTTTTCCTTTCTCTGCTTGAGAAATATGCAGTTCAAATTTGAATTGTAAAAAATTCAAATTTGAAAGAAATACTTAGCACAGAAGATGGAAATCCCATCACTCTAAGATAATGCTCATTGAATTTATTTTCCTTCATATTTTTCCTATGTGTGTATTAAATTATAAATGAATATTATATTCTAACTTACTTTTTCTATTTAACAATACCTCTTGAACTCCTTTCCATGTGAGTACATGTCAAACCACCTCATTCTTTTTAGCAGCTGTCAAATATTCTACTGAGTGGACAGATTATTTGGCCAGTCTCTTACCCTTGGACATCTGGTTTGTTTCTCGCTTTTCAGTATTACAATTTTCCAGTTAAGCAAGTGTTTCTGAAGAATGAACTACTAAGAGAGCATGTCTAGGTAAAATAATATGAATATGTAAAATTTTAATAGCTGTTGCCAAATTGCCTTCCAAATGATTGTGCAAATTTCTCCTCCCACCAGCAGTGAGCATGAACTCCTCTTTAACCACAAAGTTTTAAATCCTCAGGTTTTTATCAGAATTATAAACAGAAAATTAAATCTTACTTTACTTTGCTTTTCTCTAATTCCTTATAGATGTCATAGTTTAGTGCCCATTTGGAGGCCCTTTTTGGAGAACTGTCCATTTATGTGAAAGGAGAGATTCTAATTCTTCAATCTCTCATTCAAAATACAGCGGTCTCTAATTGGATAATTTCTTAAGCCACAAAACAACCCAAGTTATTCTTTTGGCAATTTAAGACTGAATCCAAAGACAACTTAAGAAACTTTAGGTTTGAAATAAGGTACTTTAGTATTATAGCTTAGTGTCTGAAAATTTTAAAATAACAACTTTAATGAGATGTAATTCATTTACCATATAATTCACCCATTTGAAGTGTATGTACACTTAGTGACTTTTAGTATATTCGAATAGTGGAGCAAGCGTTACCACAATACATTTTAACTCATCACCCAAAAAAGAAACTCTGGTTGATGGCTCACTAAACTTTGTGCTGTGTTGCTTTTGTGGTCTTCACTGAGTTTTATAATAATTGTAGGTGATGGTTTGCTGATTCTGGATTCAATCAGCCGGCCCCTGTTTGATCTGGGAAATAATTAAAGGAGAGACGTTCTTAGATTAAGTGAAAGTGAAAGTCGCTCAGTGGTGTCTGACTGTTTGCGACCCCATGGTCTAATACAGTCCATGGAATTCTCCAGGCCAGAATACTGGAGTGGGTAGTCTTTCCCTTCTCCAGGGGATCTTCCCAACCCAGGGATCGAACCCAGGTCTCCTGCATTGCAGGTGGATTCTTTACCAGCTGAGCCACAAGGGAAGCCCAAGAATACTGGAGTGGGTAACCTACCCCTTCTCCTTCTCGCTGATATATCAGGGAAGCTCTTAGCTAGAGAACTTTCTAGTTATTCGACTCAGTTCATTCATTCATTTATTCCATAAATTTATAAAGCTTCCACTATGTGCTGGAAATGGTCTTAACTATTTGGGAAACAGGGCTGAAAAAGACTTAATTCTTGGCTCCAAAAACTGTAAGCACAGGACATTCCAGGCAAATGGAATAATGGCAGTGAAAACCTGTGGGAGGAAGTGCTGAGTGAAAGAAACTGAAAGAATTTTGGGCAAGAAAGAGATGAAGGTAGGGCAGTTTCAGGTTATGGAGCTTAGTGGTTGCCATGTTAGGTGGGACTTCCTAGCCCATGGCAGCTTGTTTGACTTTGCTTGCCAGAGCGAGTGGCCAGTGAGGAAAATGGAGAAGAAGGTTAGAAACACGAAACCCTTGTTCACTGACATTCTTTGATCATAATCCTCATGGTCTTTATCGGAAGCCACTTTCTATTGAAATTCATATGAAAGTCTTGTGTTCAAATGACACTTTAAAAATGCATGTTCAGGGACTTTCCCTCCCACTTCACTGCCTGCCCTCCCCTCCCCCTCCCCAGAAAGCTAGTTAATTCTTCCCTATCCTATTCTGAGAGTTTGTTGTGAAAGAGGACTTTATGTCATGGTTAATTCTAGTATAATGGTCAAGGAGGAGGGTAGATAGAAGTTAATGAGCGTGATTATCTTTGGGCAAAGTGCATCTCGCTAAGAGAGATGAATGTGAATCATCTTCATCTCTCTAGAGGAGCAGTAATTTTTGAGTCACTATGCAGATGCCTACGACTTCCTTTTTAAACTGACCTACAATAAGCTCCAACAGGATAGATAGAGGATGCTTTTATTAGCAGCCAGTATCATGGTGAAATAATCATTCCATGAAGTTAACTTGGTTCAGGATAGAGAAACAAAGATACAGGTGGGATTTTTCCTCATCTAGGGTCCAGGAAACATTGTAAAGGAGATAAAACCATTGTGATGGTGTTAAATGTTATTGGATATTTCTGTGTACACACATACACACCTTTGCTTGGATGAATCCACTTGTAGCTTGATAATTCTGATATTTGAAAAACATTTCTTTAAAATAATTTGTCTTTTTGAAGTTCCCATCACCTTTATCTAGCAGAGGATAGCATCTTTGCAATTATTTTCACTACAGGATTCTAATATCTTTGTTTGAATACTTTGCACAGCACGCCGTCTGCTATATGTGCTTTGTCTGTGGTAGGTTCATGGCAAGTGTTTGTTTCAACTTAAAATTGAATAACAGCCATGAAATGGAATAATTAATCTTCCATAAGATATTATTTGAATATTATGATGCCCAGGGTACAGAGAAGGTTATTTTTTAACATTTTTTTCTGAAAGCTCAGAGGCCTGTTTTAATTTGACAAATAAAAAAATATCTGGTTACAGGTACGTTCTTCTTCCTCCTGGAGAGATGTTCTCCGCAGTCTCCTTAGTAACCCATTCCTGTGCATGGTTGCTTTATCAATACTGTCTTCCTTATATGAAAACTTAACTTCTACCTTTACAATAGTGGCTCATTTCCTTTGATTCATTTCTAAGTTATAACAGAAAATACAGGATCATTATTCAGCTGTCACAATTTACCTACTGACTTGAGTTGATAACACTCACCTTAAACAGAAGACATGGCATGATATTTACAATCAAGAATGCAGCCTTTCCCTGTCCTCCACTTTCTATTCCTTTAATCTTTATCTTTATCAGTTTTGTTATTATTAAAATGAAAATGATAGAAATACCTCTAGGTAATGTAAAGGTCTTCTTGCAGTCAATGATTGATAAACACTAAAGTTCTAGATGAAAGTTTATCACAGACACTATTTTATTTTTGTCCTCTCACTGGTGAAGGAAGGTGTGGTCAGTGATGCCCACTGAAATCTGTGAGCAGGCAGTTAAGATGCAGTATGCCTGGGGTCTCAATCCAGAGTAGAGGGGAACTCAGTCTTATTGACTGAGGCATTATTCTCCATTGAAAAGGGCAACTTTTCAATGGAGAATAAATTGCAGTGTTGTTATTTGGGAGCCTAATTGAGCATTTACTTTTGTAATGTCTCCTAGGTATGAGATTGAAAAGTGTTCAAGGTATATTGAGGTCTCAGTGCTTCACTTAGGTTCTCATTTTAATCCTCACAACATCCTTTGAGATGAGTGCAACAGCCAGTATTCCCATGTAATTGATGGGATCAATCTGACATAGTATGAGTCACATTTAGAAGTTGAAGCAGGTGCTCTAAGTCAGTGCTTTTTCTCCATGGCCCTTTGCTCAAAGCTCTATTAGACTGTCAGAGTCCAACCTTAAGTAGTAGTCTTCTCCAACCTGGGAGAGGTCTTTATAAGTAGTATTTGTTGTTGTTCAGTCTCTAAGTCATATCTGACTCTTATAACCCCATGGACTGCAGCAGGCCAGGCTTCCTTGTCCTTCACTATTTCCCAGAGTTGCTCAGATTCATGTCCATTGAGTCGGTGATGCTATCTAACCATCTCATCCTCTGCCACCCTCTTCTCCTTTTGCCTTCAGTCTTTCCCGTCTTCAGGGTCTTTTCCAGTGAGTTGACTCTTCGCATCAAGTGGCCAAAGTATTGGAGCTTCAGCTACAGCATCAGTCCTTCCAATGTATATTAGGGTTGATTTCCTTTAGGATTGACTGGTTTGGTCTCCTTGCAGTCCAAGAGACTCTCAAGAGTTATCTCCAGCACCACAGTTTGAAAGCATCAATTCTTCAATGCTCAGCCTTCTTTGTGGTCCAAATCTCACTCTGTACATGACTGCTGGAAAAACCACTGCTTTGATAGGTGGACCTTTGTCAGCAAAATTATGTCTCTGCTTTTTAATATATTGTCTAGGTTTGTCATAGCTTTGCTTCCATGGAGCAAACGTCTTTTAATTTCATGGCTGCCATCACAATCCACAGTGATTTTGGAGCCCAAGAAAAGAGACTCTGTCACTGCTTCCACTTTTCCCCCTTCTGTTTACTATGAAGTGGTGGGACCAGAGGCCATCGTCTTAGTTTTTTGAATGTTGAGTTTCAAGCCAGCTTTTTCACTCTCCTCTTTCACCTTTATCAAGAGGCTCTGTAATTCCTCTTCACTTTCTGCCATTAGAGTGGTATCATCTGTATAACTGAGGTTGTTGATATTTCTCCCAGCAATCTTGATTCCAGCCTGTGATTTATCCAGCTAGGTGTTTCACATGATGTAATCTGCATATAGGGCTTCCAAGGTGGCACTAGAACCCACCTGCTGATGCATGAGATGTTAGAGACATGGCTTCGAACCCTGCCATGACAACCCACTCCAGTATTCTTACCTGGAGAGTCTCATGGACATGGGAGCCTGGTGGACTACGGTCCATAAGGTCACAAAGAATTGGACACAGCTGAAGTGACTTAGTACACACACACTCTGCATTTAAGTGAAATAAACAGGATGACAATATATAGTCTTATTGTACTCCTCTCCCAATTTTGAACCAGTCCATTGCTCCATGCCTGGTTCTAACTGTTGCTTCTTAACCTGCATACTGATTTCTCAGGAGGCAGGTAAGGTGATCTGGTATTCCCATCTCTTTAAGAATTTTTCCAGTTTGTTGTGATCCACACGGTCAAAGGCTTTAGCATAGTCAATGAAGCTGAAGTAGGTGTTTTTTCTGGAATTGTCTGGCTTTCTCTATGATCCAATGGATGTTAGCAGTTTGATCTCTGGTTCCTGTAGTACTTCCTGCTAATCATGGATATTATGTAGGCCCAATGCATTAGATTACATCTTGTGGCATGATAATTCCATTTCTTCATGAGGCCAGGTCAGTGAACTCTTGATTAATTGCATGTGAACTAGCTGAATCTTAAAAATAGCTTAAGAATCTTCTTGCTTCTACTGAAAATGTTTCTCAATTCTTTCCTATTTCTAACTAGTATGTACATAGCTTTCCCCAATGACATATCATACTGATAATCTCCATTTTGGTTCCAGTGGCAGAAATCACTAATCAGTCATGAAACTTTCCTACCAAACCTAGTTTTGGCTTTAAAACCATTCTAAACCCAGTGTACCAGGCAACCAGTCACTACCATATGCTGTCCTTTGTTGCTTTTCACTAATAATGTAGCTTTTAACATTCTCACTACTTAATTTCTTAGATGGAGATGGGACAGGGAAAATGACTTAGATTTAGTTAATTTGAAAAGCAAGCTATGAGAAGAAATTCATGAATTTCTATTTTTGGTATGGGAATAAAAACATTATTAGAAGCCCAGTGTTGAGCTGGTTGTAATTTTTTCCTGAAACTCAGTGGGAGGATTTCCAAGAAGTTGAGTTATAAATCTTTTCTGGAGAGTGAAGCACTCTTGATGAAAAAACTGATGGAAAAGCTAATTAAAGAGACAGTTACTAGTCAGGGCATTTTATCCTGTTGAGAGAGGTTTGAGAAAAGGGTTATTTTTTTCATTGTAAGAGCACATCCTTCCATTCCCGAGTTCAACAAGGTCGTTTATTTTATTGACTGTCACTGGTTTAGAAAGGAAAAAGGAATTATTAACTGAGGTGATTTTTCATTCTTAAAATTTCAACCTTTTTTCTGGCTTCCTTTCAGAGTCAGCTTTAGATTTAACACTTAAAATTTAGCAACCTTTGCAAAGATGGATTTATAGAGCCGTTGTTAGTTGTTAACTTACTATTCTTAACCTCCACCTGGATGGGACTAGCCCTCATAGGTCAAGGCAAGGCAGATTCCTGCAGATTTCTCAAATACTATGAACCTTTCTTTACCTGGAGAATGAAATCTGTGGGTTCTCAGCTTGAACTTCTGTTTCTGGGTTTTCCTTCTAAGGAGCAGAATCAAAGTAGACAGAATGTGGTAATGGGACCAGACAATGACATGTTACCTCCACTGATTCCAGTCAGAGTCAGCTGTACAAGCAAAAGGCCAGCTCCTTGAGAGCACAGGCTTGACCTAATGTCTTGTCTTCCTAGGGCATCACTGTTTCTGTGGCACAACACCTGAGGTGGCACTAACAAGACCATGTGTAAACTTCACCTGTCATTATAGGTGGGATGGTTTCATTTCATTTGGAGGTGACTTTTCTCATTTTCATCCTGTGCACTGAGATACTGCCATTGGGTGACTGAATATTTTGCATATAGCTCTGGAGGTCATGAGCCCCGCTTAGTCAAGTTCGTTCTCTTCTCCTTACTCTTGTGGTTAAAAGAATACAGATCACTCCATGGTGAGACCTGCTTTTTCTCTGTATTTTGCCCTTTTTCTCTATGAAGTATGATTCTCACCTCAAGGTCTGGCTGACTGGCACAGTTTCGCCTTCATTTATTAATTGAACTTCTTGATATATTTCCATCCACCCATGTAAAAGATGCCTCCTGTGATCAATATTTTCCACCTAACAGCTCTTGCTTAGCTGGCTTATATTTTTTGCTTTCCCCCGTTTAGAATGTGATCAGGCTAGAAGCGAGATATTCCTTGTTCATATTTACATGAAGAATCCTTTAAAATGTTTATTATAATTTTTTTGTACTCTTTGTCCCTTAGTCTATGAGTGTTCCATAGATACTGCCCCATCATTTTCACAAATTCTGCTGCTGCTACTGCTAAGTTGCTTCAGTTGTGTCCGACTCTGCAACCCCATAGACGGCAGCCCACCAGGCTCCCCCGTCCCTGGGATTCTCCAGGCAAGAACACTGGAGTGGATTGCCATTTCCTTCTCCAGTGCTTGAAAGTAAAAAGTGAAAGTGAAGTCACTCATTTGTGTCCTACTCTTTGCGACCCCATGGACTGCAGCCTACCAGGCTCCTCCATCCATGGAATCTTCCAGGCAAGAGTACTGGAGAGGGTTGCCATTGCCTTCTCCAGTGCATGAAAGTGAAAAATGAAAGTGAAGTCGCTCAGTTGTGTCCGACTCTGTGCGACCCCAGAGATGGCAGCCCACCAGGCTCCCCTGTCCCTGGGATTCTCCAGGCAAGAACACTGGAGTGGGTTGCCATTTCCTTCTCCATCACAAATTCTCCTCCTATCTCATTTTTCTTTAGGTTATGAAGTATAGTTTGTGCTGATTTTAAGGTTGATACTTTTATTCTCCCTTGTGTATTTTATTCAGTTCATTATTTTTGGAGGGGGTGTGCCACCTATAAGCAAGATGTTGGGGGAGGTGCTGTTGGGGTTCAAAATGAATGTATGTTTAAGCTTCTTATGAATGGACAAGAGAGAAAAAAAAAAGTACTTTTTCTATGAATGTACTTTCATACAAAGTAGAAAAGGATACGGACTGAAAGTATAGTATGAGTAGAGAGTACTATGAGCATGTAAAATAAGAAATAGAATCGTGGAAGGGCTTCTAGAGGAAGTGGCCTTTGAAATAGACTGGGAAGTCTAGACTTTAAATTCCATGAGGGTAGGGTCTGTGGAATCTCTTGGAACCATTGTATGCACAGTGCTGAGCATAGTCCTTAGCCTACAGTAGGTGCTTTATAAATATTTATTTTTAAATTGGTAATTTGGAATTTGGACCTGTAACTATGACATTGAAAAAGTCTTACTCAAAAGCAAAGCATGATCATGGATGGAAATAGAATGGTAGATGAAAACAAGAATCATCTGTAAAAATCTTATCTATATACAAATGTATAAGAAGATATTTACCTTTAAGAAGCTAGATATTTAATTCTAGCTCTTGCTACACACCAAATCATTCTAGTTACAGGCCAAGACCCTTTGTTGAAAATGAGAGTCTGAGATGGGATGGGACTGTGGAACTTGTTCTATCCTCTTATGCAATCATGTTTCTTTAGCACTGATGGCTGGATCATACACTTCTTGTGAGGACACTCTTGGAAAAGACAGAGGTGACAGAGGGCAATGATATTCTTCTTTGAAATAGAATTTGATTAGCTTCTTTTCTGTTCAGGTGATGAGAAGAGCCCAGCTAGAGAGGTTATAAAATCTCCTCATCATATTTGAAGGCTTGGATGCATTAGTAGAGGCAGTGGTGTTGTCATGGCGAAAGAATATTATCTTTCATCTCCCTGACCTAATCCCAGTTTCACAGATGCAAAATGGTAGAGACTGAATAGTCAAATAAGCAAGGGAGGAACAGCAAAGAGGTGATCTTTAGTATGGGCCACTGACCATTTTATTGGCATGTTCATTTTAGAGGGTTTTAAAAAAATCACTCTGCATTTTCACGGGTTAAAGAGAAACCAAGAACTCCAATAATGTGATGAGAATGCTTAAGGCTTAGACAAAAGTAAACAAAGGCCAAACTGTGAATTTTGTAACAGAGATCTCCTTTTGCCTTTTTTTAATTAAAAAAAATTTTTTTATTCTATTTATTTGACTGTGCTGGGTTTTAGTTGCTGCGCAGGCTTTTCTCTAGTTGTGGTAAATGGGGATTACTATCTAGTTGTAGTGTGCAGGCTTCTCATTGTGGTGGCTTCTGTTGTTGCAGAGCGCAAGCTCTAGGGCAGGTGGACTTCAGTAATTGCAGCACATGAGCTCAGTAGTTGTGGCTCCCAGGGTCTAGAACACAGCCTCAGTAGTTGCATGAGCTTAGGTGCTCCATAGTATGTGGGATCCTCTAGGATAGGATCAGGGATCGAAGCCATGTCTCCTGCATTGGCAGTCAGATTCTTTCCCACTGAGCAAGCAGGGAAGCTCCTCTCCTTTTGTTTTGACTGTTGATATGATATCTGGAGCTGAAGTGGCTATTTTGCTAGAGTGATGCAAAGTCTAAAGAAAGAGTGAAAGAATATGGGTCCTAGATGGCATCATTAAGTGGCACAATTAATGCCAGCAACCACCTACTTCCAGACTTCTTATTTTGTGAAGGAAACACTCTATTGGTTGTGACCATCGCAGTTGGGTTTCTGTTGCTTTTGAATTGAGGTATAAATGCCACAGTGAGGGGAGAATGTCTATGGCAGATCTTCTCTTTATCTAAGGGATTTCTATGACAAGAGAACACTTGAAAACTACCTGAATCCCTCTTACAGATGGTTCTAGGCAACTCCTTGCTATCAACAAAAGGCTTCAGGCTCCAGTTGTGATCATCTTTGTATGCTATTCATGTTAGATGAGAGGGCTTCAGTTGTACCTATTATTTTACCTAGCCAAAATCTTAAGTTGCATATAGTTCTATATTTGGTGTTTGCTTTATAATTAGCATCTTATTTTATGCACTGCTCCAAGTTTCTGTGTGGTCTAGCAATTCATCATCTTTGGTTAATAGCAGATATCTCCTAATCATCCTGGTGCTTTGTCCATTGGCAGAGCCAGTTATTAATGCTGTCTCTCCAGAATGGAAAACCAGTAGAGGTGTGGGATCTTGACCAACAGTTCCCAAGTTTCATGTATTATCAGAATCACCTTGGAGGAACTTAAAACCACCACCAACAAAAAGCCCAGATAACAAAATCCAAATGTAGAGATTCTGATTTAGAGTATTCCAAGATGGAGCCTATATTTTTAAGTGCTCTCCAGAGTATTTGCATGTTTGTCAGGATTGGGCAGTTCTGGGGATAATTCCATGATCCAGTTCTTTCTGTCAAAATAAACTAAGAGAAAAGTATAATCAGACCCAATCTCTATAAGCATCATATCAAGAACAGGGATCAAAGAAATCTGGATGCTGAGGTATTTCACTGTGACTCAACTGTTGTTACTATTTAATCTAGAATATTCTGAAGTTGACATTACTGAGTTTTGAGTGATTCTTGACTTTCCATCTTTAGTCACCCTCCTAACAAGCCATCTGGGGTTTCAAGGTGTAGACGCAAACTTTTGTTCAAGTGTTTTAGTAATCATTTCCACTAGATCTTTAATTTTTATAGAGCTGTTTTCTCTCCAGAGGTAATGTGAAGTCTTCTCTTTTTTCATAAAATCAGCCCTTTCCATTCTGTCTTTACTTTGTCCCAAACTGAGATGACTGTGAAGGCCATATATCTATCGAGATAGTTTGCCTTCTGGAAAGGTCCAAGTTTATGTCAGATGCCCCAGGAACCAAGTTTTACCCCATCCAGTCTGTAGCTCAGGACATTCAGCTGCAAATAAAGTCCTTTTACAGTGGTCTTATTCTAGGTATGTTTACCCAGTCTTGGTGCCTTTAGAGAGTCTTTTTGAAGGGACCCAAATGAATATAATAAGCAAGCTGAAAAAAGCAAAACATTTTAAAAGAACGTGTGTGTTTATAGATTTTCCCAGCAGGCAATGCTTCGGAAAAGAAATAAAAGAGTGGGATATTTCCAAAAGTAGTGAGTATCCCATCAATAGAGGAAGTGTCCAGATATAGATGAAGTAACCATGTGGAGATTTTTATGTAGAGATTCAATATTACAGAAAATATTTGGCATGTGATATATAAAGCCTTTATAAAGTACACATTGTGTTTTTTCCCCATAATTGATCAAATATGGTGCATTTAGGTACATGTGATGATTGGGAAAATTATTCTTCGCTAGTGCTGGATGGACTTTTAGGGTATTGTGGTAGAAGGATTTTGGCTATGTTTTGCAGTCATAGATAACTACGTGGTTAATACGAACCTTAGATAATCTCTAGCCAGGATGGTCTCATGTTTCAACTTGTGTGCCAGCTTCAACTGCCTGTTAAGGGTTGTCTAAATGGGGAAACAGTGGAAACAGTGTCAGACTTTATTTTTTGGGGCTCCAAAATCACTCCAGAATGGTGATTGCAGCCATGGAATTAAAAGACGCTTACTCCTTGGAAGAAAAGTTATGGCCAACCTAGATAGCATATTCAAAAGCAGAGACATTACTTTGCCAACTAAGGTCTGTCTAGTCAAGGCTATGTGTTTTCCAGTAGTCATGTATGGATGTGAGAGTTGGACTGTGAAGAAGGCTGAGTGCTGAAGAATTGATGCTTTTGAACTGTGGTGTTGGAGAAGACTCTTGAGAGTCCCTTGGACTGCAAGGAGATCCAACCAGTCCATTCTGAAGGAGATCAGCCCTGGGATTTCTTTGGAAGGAATGATGCTGAACCTGAAACTCCAATACTTTGGCCACCTCATGAGAAGAGTTGACTCATTGGAAAAGACTTTGATGCTGGGAGGGATTGGGGGCAGGAGGAGAAGGGGACGACAGAGGATGAGATGGTTGGATGGCATCACTGACCTGATGGATGTTAGTCTGAGTGAACTCCGGGAGTTGGTGATGGACAGGGAGGCCTGGCGTGCTGCAATTCATGGGGTCACAAAGAGTTGGACACGACTGAGTGACTGAACTGAACTGAAACTTCCTTTTTAAGAAGGATTCTTATAATATAACTGGACTTACAGGAATGAGTGCTCTGCTTGGTTAGTGATGTCTGTTTTGGGGTTTGGTTGTAGGAATGTGGCATGTATACTATGTATCTGGCTAGCTTAGTTGGTAAAGAATCTGCCTGCAATGCAAGAGACTGGACTTTGGTCCTGGGTTGGGAAGATTCCCTGGAGGAGGAAATAGTAACCCACTCCAGTATTCTTGCCTGGGAAATCACATGGATAGAGGAGCCTGGAGGGCTGCAGTCCATGGGGTTGCAAGAGTCAGACATGACTTAGCAACCAAACCACCACCACCACCATTCCTACAGGTGTGAGGGATTCTTTACCTTTTGGGGAATTGAGGTTGGAGAGGTCAGAAGGATTGCTCAAAGATAAAGTGACAGCCCAGAAATAAACCCTCACATATAGTCAAATAATTTTCTGCAAAGTGCTAAGACTGTTCATTCAGGGTGAGGACAGTCTTTGCAACAAATGGTGCTGGGAGAACTATATACCCACATGAAAAAGAATGAAATTGAACCATTACCTTACTCTATATAAAAATGAAGTCAAAATGGATCAAAGACAGAGCTAAAACTGAAAAACAGATAAAACATAGGGGATGATGATGTTGGACTTGGCAATGCTTTCTTGGACAGGACACCAAAAACACAGGCAACAAAGAGAAAAATAGGTAACTTGGATTACATCAAAATTAAAAACTTTTATGCATTACAGGATGCTATCAACAGAGTGAAAAGGCAACCACAGAATGGGAGAAAATATTTACAAATCATATATTTGATAAGAGGTAATATCTAGAACATACGGAGAAGTCCTGCAACTTAACAACAAAAAGCTCAAGTAACCTGATTAGAAAATGGGCAAGCAACTTAAATAGACTTTCCTCTAAAGAAGATGTACAGATGGCCAATAAGCATATGAAAAGATGCTAAACATCAGTATTCATTAGTGAAATGTAAATCAAAATCACAGTGAACTATCACCTCAGACCCATTTGGATGGCCATTGTTAAAAAAAACCCAGAAAATAATATGTGTTTGTAAGTAAATGGAGAAATTAGAACCCTTGTGCATTGCTGGAAGGAATATAAAATGATACAGCTGCTGTAAAAAAACAGTGATGTTTCCTCAAAAAATTAAAAACAGAATTACTATATATCTCCAGCTATTCTGCTTGTGGATCTATACTCTGAAGAATTGAAAGCAGAGACTCAAGTGTTCGTACACTTATGTTCATGGCAGCACTATTATAATAGCCAAAATGTGCAAGCAGCCCACATGTCCACTGATGGATGAATGGATTAAAATTGTAGTGTATACATACAATGGAATATTATTCGCCCTTAAAAAGATTGACACATGCTATATGTAACATGTATGAACCTTGAAGGCATGCTAAGTGAAATAAGTCAGTCACATAACAACTAATACTATATAATTCCACTTATAGGAGATATCTAGAGTAGTCAAAATCATGGAAATAGTACAATGGTGGTTGTCATGGGCTAGGGGGAGGGAGGAATTTGGAATTATTTTTTAATGAGTATGAAGTTTCAGTTTGGGAAGATGAACCATGTTCTGGAGATGGATGGTGGTGACGGTTATACAATAATGTCCATGAACTTAATGTCTTTGAACTGTACACTTAAAATGGTCAATTTCATGTTATACGTTTCATAATAATGAGAAACCAGGGACATGACAGAGATTAACTTTCTAGTTCTCAGATGTGATTTGTCGCTTTGCTTGCTGTCACAGTTCTATTTATTCAGTATATTTTGTGGAGTGTCACTATGTGCCAGGCAGTGTTCTAGATATTGGAAATAGGTTGTTGTTCAGTCGCTAAGCCATGTCCGACTCTTTGTGACCCCATGGCCTGCAGCATGCCAGGCTTCTCTGTCCTTCGCTCTCTCCTGGAGTTTGCGCAAATTTATGTCCATTGAGTCGGTGATGCTATCTAACCATCTCATCCTCTGTTGCCCCCTTCTCCTCCTGCCCTCAGTCTTACCCTCTATTAAGGTCTTTTCCAGTGAGTTGGCTCTTCTCATCAGATGGCCCAGAGTATTGGAGCTTTAGCTTCAACATCAGTCCTTGCAATGAATATTCAGGGTTGATTTCCTTTAGATTGACTTTAGTTTGATCTTTTTGCAGTCCAAGGGACTCTCAAGAAGCTTCTCCAGCACCACAATTTGAAAGTATCCATTCTTTAGCACTCAGCCTTCTTTTTGGTCCTGCTCTCACATCCATGCATGACTACTAGAAAAACCACAGCTTTGACTACATGGGCTTTTGTTGGCAAAATACACTGTCTAGGTTTGTCATAACTTTCTTTCCAAGGAGCAAGTGTCTTTTAATTTCATGACTGTAGTCACTGTCCACAGTGAAATGAAGTGAAGGAAATTATTCATAGGCAAGGCATTATCAGTTGTTTCCAATGCTTTAAGTGGATGAGGTAATATGAAAACTGAGAATTGACCACTGTTCTTATCAAGATCACTGATGACCTCAAGAAAAAAAGAGTTAAGAACTCTTTTGGAGAAATGATAGGGGGGAAAACTTGATTCTAATTGGAGTCCATTGTTTTACACAACTTTTTAAAAAAATTCTGCTGAAAAGGGAATGGAGAGAAATGGGGACAGCAGGTAGAGGAGGAAGTAGGGATCGAGAGAGGGTGTTTCTGAGATGAAAGATATGACAACTCATTTGTCTCCTGATGGGTATGACTTGGTACAGAAAGCACTGCTGGAGTGGTGTCTTCGAATAGGAGAGAGGTGATGAGATTTGGTACACAAGAGGAGGGGCTGCCACAGACAGGCATGTGAACAGGGTCCCAGCATTATAGGAGAGATGGTGCAAGTTCCTGGGTAGTTGAGGTGGCAGCAGGTCAAGGAAGCTGTCTTCTGCAGCTTCAGTTCTGGGTGAGATGAGTAGGAAGACCATCACTGAAATTAAGCATGGAGGAAGGAGTTGCTGGAACTTTGAAGAAAGAGAAGGTATTAAGTATTTGCTAAGGAGCCTAGAAGATGAGTATATCAAATCAGGAAAGAATGTTATCACTCTAGAAGAGGCTGAGGGAATAGGGTTTTTTTGCTCTTGAAAACCTTGCATTCCAGAGTGCACAGTGAAGGAATTTTGGGCATTTGAGTGGGGAGAGAGATGTATTCTGATGAGGGGACAGAGCTGTGGCAAGATTAGAACCTCATGTAAGTCATCAGAAGAGATCACTTGGACATTTTTTTTTCCCCTCTCTTTCTCTTATTTTTTTTCCCTTTTCATTTTTTCCTCTCCTCCCCTGCCCTCTTTTTCTCTCCCCCTCCTCCTCTTCTCTCCACTTTTCAGCTTTAAGACACTAAGGAGAATCTGCTATTGAATTTATTTTCTGTAACTGGCTGACACATTAAAAAAAAATAGTGTGAATACATATCTCCTTTTCTTCATTGGGATGGGGTAAGGGCATTACAGAAAAGGCAATGGCACCCCACTCCAGTACTCTTGCCTGGGAAATCCCATGGACAGAGGAGCCTTGTAGGCTACAGTCCATGGGGTCACTAAGAGTTGGACATGACTGAGCGACTTCACTTTCACTTTTCACTTTCATGCATTGGAGAAGGAAATGGCAACCCACTCCAGTGTTCTTGCCTTGAGAATCCCAGGGACAGAGGAGCCTGGTGGGCTTCTGTCGCACAGAGTCAGACACGACTGAACCGACTTAGCAGCAGCAGCAGCAGCAGCAGCAGCAAGGGCATTAAGCAAATCATCCAATTCTTTAAGAATATTGACAATGAGGTGGTGAGAAGAAATTTCTGGGTTTTTTTTTCATTGAAAAAAAACATTGCCTGTGAACATGTTGGAATAATGGCCTGTTTTAAGCGTGAGCATTGTGGGATTTTCCTTGGTATAGTCAAACAAAATCATGCAAAACTTTCAGTGCTTGCAAAGTGCTTCCTTAGTAATTGCTTGTGTTTAGTTAACGTTTTCTGATTTTCTCTCTTTTTTAGCCTTGGGGACTGATGGTTGAGAAACAGAAGGAAATTGACACACACGGAAGTGTTTTTTTTCTTTTGCTGTTGTCCCAATTTCTAGGTGGTTTCAGAGGGACTGTAGGTGTAAATTGACCTAGTTTGATAGTCAATTATCATGTAAAATAATTTCTGAATTGTTTAACAGGCAGATTATAGGTAATTTTCACATACAAAAATAAGACAAAAAAATTAGCTTCTGTTTCCCATGTGTTTAGTATTTCAAGAACAAATTTACAACTCAGAGCAATTTGAACTTTAGTTCCATTTGTGAAGTTTACATTTTAAGGCATATCTCACTTTATATCAAAGATGATATGCTGGTAGTTTATTTTCCCTATATAAACAATTTTATGTCTTTTAATTGTAGTTGGTTAGGTGTTTGTATTAAGAATGTTTCAAGGACACGTTTTCCATAAGCATGTGTTCATGCTTTAAACTTTTATTTGTTCATTCATACTATACCTATTTTCTGAGAGGTGATTAACCACGAAAAGATGGATACAGACAGAGTGAAAAGAGCACAAGATGAAAGGGGACCCTTAAATGTGGTTGTGGCAGGAGGAGAACTTCTCAGCAATGAGCCCTGAAGCTGTCATTTTATTTATATTCCTCTCTGGAATCACATGAGGGTGTGGGAAGACGTGCAAAACTGCATGCATCAGAGATGGGAGGGATGTTCGTATTGACCAGCAGTACAAATATGCTTTAGAATCAGACCAGCCTGGGATTCCTGTCTGAGCTCTTTCATTTATTTGCAGTGGGACCTCTAGTCAGTTGCCCAACCAAGCCTTCAGTTTTCTCATCGGTAAAGTGAGGGCAATAATATTGCTTCCTGTAGTGCTGCTATGAAGAATAAATGAGATAATGAATATGTAGCATTTAGTGCAGGGGCTCATCAACTTGGGGGAACAGTTTTGCCTTCCAAGGGGGCATTTGGCAATGTCTTAAGACATTTTTGATTGACCTGTCTTGTCAGGGTGGACTGTTATTGACCTCTAGTGAGTAGAGGCCAGAGATGCTGCTAAACGTCCTGTGATGTGTAGAAGATGCTCCCCCCGCCCTATAGCCATTATTTGGTCCAAAATGTTAATAGTGCTGGTGTTGAGGAACCCTGATTTCAACAGAAAGCCTGGCTCGGAGAAGAGGCTTCAAAAATGTTGCTTCTCGTCATCACCATGATCTTCATTTGTTAACACTGAAATTTTCAATTCATCACTTTTTTTTTTCCCCTTGAATATGTTTCCTGCTCTCTTCCCTTCCTAACCTTGGTAGGTGAATTTATCTCTTTGCTTCAAGCCTAGACTTCTGTCCTAGTCTTTTCAAACACTTCCCCAAATGTCTTCTGATATGCACACTCAAATCAGACTAAGGTTTCTTAATTATTTATCTCCTGTCCTTCTTTGACCCTTACTGTTGAGTAAGTGTGGTGGTAAGTGTACGTTCTAGAGTCAGCTTCCTTGGGGTTGAAGTTGAAGCACCACCACCACTTGCTAGAAGTGTCCCTGAGACAGACTAATTTTCTGTGTCTCAGTTTTCTCATTTATAAAACAAGGATTATGTTGTACCTTCTCATAGGATTGTTGTGAGCATTAAATGAGATGAGCCGTGTAGAGCTCTTAGCTGAATACCTGGCACAAAGAAGGTGCTTCATATATATTATTTCATGAGCGAATAGAAACCACACTAGGTTATTTTGCTTTCTCATCTCTGTGTGGTTGGATTTTTGTTTAAATTCATGAGAGATAAGCTGTTTTGATAAGTAATCAGTAACACAGAAAGGTCTCTACTGAGTAATCAGGTAGGAGAAGTACAGGAATCCTGCAGTGTCCAGTACAGATACCTACTTTGAAATGTGGGCTGTGTGAATTGGGATGTTCTTTAAGTGTGACATAGTGAGCACCAAAAAAAAAAAAAAAAGATTGTAAAGTATGTCAGCAGTTTAACTGAAGAATAGTTGATTTAAAATATTACATTAGTTTCAGTGTGTATATCATAATGATTTAATATTTTTTCAGATTATGCTTTATTATAGGTTATTACAAGATAATGATTATATCTGTGCTATGTAGTGTATCCTTGTTGCTTATCTTTTTCATACATAGCAGTTTGTATCTGTTAATCTAAGGCTTCTTTAATGGAGGTGTGTCTGCCAGAATCAGAGTGCCCTATTGCAATGGAGATGTCCCTTACCTGTTACTGGCACACTGTGGATATCGTCTTGACTAGGAAAGAACTGTAGCCTATCTCTGAGCCCCACTCAATTGGCCTATTCAGTGAAGTACAGAACAGGGGGCATGTGGATGATTTTGAGCTCTCTTTGAAGTTTGAAATTATTTGAAGAAAATATTTTGTTTAAATCTTAAGTGTATCTGGAGAGTAATTTCAGGTGGCAGCCTTTGTTTCCAAAATAGAAGGTATTGAGCTTCTGTGGGAGTTGCTGTTCTCTGCTGCTTTCGTGATTACTCCAGTGATCTGGAATAAAAATGTGTAGTTTTCATACACATGTGTGCAAAATCACTTTCTACTTAATTGATTGCATTTGGGGGTAATCTTGTTTTATAGGCTGGATACTCCGCTGCCTTTTAAAGACTCATTGGAACCAGTGTACTGTGCAGTCCTAATGTTCTCATGTGGTTATTTTTAATACACTGTGCTCTCCCAGTTGATACCTTTTTTGAGGTCTAAGGTGTGAAATGATTAATTCCATTTAAAGATGAAAATCAATGGCAACTGTGTTCATATTATGGCTCTGCAGGTGTTGATCTCTTCATTTGTGTTTGAAAGTTTCTACATGGTACTTAAGAATTCAGTTGTCAGGCTGAAAAATTGACAAATGAGATGATAATGTATTATAAATAAGTACTTGAATTTGGAAAGTTAGGGCAGCAATCTCAAGATTATTAAGTTGCAAATATAAATTGCTTCAGGCCCAAAGGTTTGTTTTATCATGGTCTCTGGTGTTTTTACTTTGCAGGCATTTTGGGAAATGCAGACAAGTTTATCAAAGAAAATATAAAAATATTTTTAAAAGTTAAAAAAAATTCTCTTCCATTTAGTGGTCATTATTGTTTATGTTTTGATGCTTTTCTTTTTGGTTTTTTTCTGTGCATATGACCTGTCAGAGATGTGGAGTCATGTCTTACTCATTTAACAAAAATATATTGAATTCTTACTGGGTAGCAGGCACTGGATTCGACACTGAGGATACAGTGGTGCCTGAGACTGATCTGCCTTAACTGGCCTAGATAGTATACAAATCATTTACAGTTTAGCATATTGAGGGATTTGATGGGAGAAATACAGGGTGCTGTGGGAGCATTGAAGTACCCTTGAAAAATTAAATCTAGGGGAAACTAGTTGATCTATTGCCTCCTGCATGATATTTTAGAAACAGCCTCCTGTTTATTGTGACTTCTTTATTTACTACATTTTTCTGCCATTCTGATTCTCCTACAATCCCTCTATTCTGCCCTACTCTTATACCCAGTCCACTGGCAAAGAAAGGACTTTCTTCTTTCAAATCATTTCTTTCCTGAGATCAAATGAGATTCTTTAACAATCAGTTGAAATCGGCTCAGCTTCACCCATTGGGAGGGATGGTTTCCTTTGTAATATCATTGTTACTATATCAGAACTTCGGGACTTCGGTAGTGAAAACACTGCTGGTTCTGCTGCTAAGTCGCTTCAGTTGTGTCTGACTCTCTGCGACCCCATAGACGGCAGCCCACCAGACTCCCCCATCCCTGGGATTCTCCAGGCAAGAACACTGGAGTGGGTTGTCATTTCTTTCTCCAATGCATGAAAGTGAAAAGTGAAAGTGAAGTCGCTCAGTCGTGTCCGACTCTTCACGACCCCATGGACTGCAGCCTACCAGGCTCCTCCGTCCATGGGATTTTCCAGGCAAGAGTGCTGGAGTGGGGTGCCATTGCCTTCTCCAAGTGAAAACACTATAAACTGTATTTCTTTGTGGAAAACAAGAGATGTTTGAGAGAAAGAGTGAGGTGAAAATTTTTTGAGCAACCTGGTTTGTTATCTGTTTTCCTTTGCTTTGCTTTCCTTTGCCTTTCCTTTTGTTATTTGTTTTCCTAATAAATTTGCCTCAAGCTTAGTAGCTTTAAGTAAGAGTCTCCAACAGGTTACAATCAGTGTGCAACCTGGGGCAGTAATCTCATCTGAACGCTTGACTAGGGGAGGATCTGCTTCCAAGCTCACCCATGAGGTTGTTGGCAGGATTTTCAGCTCCTTGCAGGCTGTTGGACTGAAGGTCTCAGTTCTGTATGGGCTGTTGTAGGAGGCTGTCCTTGGTTCCTTGCCATTGGGCAGCTCACACATGGCAGCTGGCTTCCCTCAAAGTGAATATGTAAGAGACATCAAGAGAGAGGATACAAACAAGGCAGCAGTTATAGTCTTTAATAATATAATCTCAGATGTGACATCCTGTCTCTTTTGCTATACTTTATTCATTAGAAGAAAGTTGATAAGTGCAGCCTGTACTGAAGGGGAGGGAATTACACAGTATATGCATAACGTGTTAGGAGTTGGGAGTCATTGGGAACCATTTTTAAAAGCTTATCAGCTTCCTTAATGGTTCTCTCCAAACTGATATTCCCACTGAATTCAATATTTTCTCATTTTATGTTCCTCTACCATTCCCTGGTGGCTCAGACAGTACAGAATCTGCCTGCAATGCAGGAGGCCTAGGTTTGATCCCTGGGTCAGGAAGATCTCCTGGAGGAGGAAATGGCAACCTGTTCCAGTATTGCCTGGGAAATCCCATGGACAGAGGAACCTGTCCTCTGTCAACAATAAGCCATTATTGTCCTCCAACAATAAGCCATTATTGTCATTAGTGGACTGCCTTTCATCAATAGCCTGTAAACGCGGAGGACTTATTTATGGCTATGTCCCCAGGCTTAAGTTTGTGGCACAAAATTATGTTCAGTACACAGATCTTGCCAAGTTCTTTCTCCTGCTTGGTCTCCTGGTCCCTACCCTATTTGTCTGACCCTGGCCAAGTACCCTTGATCTTAGATCCAGTTTTTGCTTTTCTTCCCACTCCTTCAGATTCAGTGTTTTGGGCGTTCCTTTGGCCCCAGAGCTTACTTCTCCTTGCCGCCATTCTCCTTTTCTTGCCCCCTTTCCACACCTAGCCCTGCCTCCAGGGTCATGGCCTCCTCTTTACAGGAAGAGAGTTTGGAGTCTCTTTCCCAGAGGGAAATATTTTGGGGAGACATTTCATACATCTTCTTTGTTATGGGCAGATATATCTGATTACTTTGGAAATGTCCTGGGTCTCCTCCCTTAATATAGGTACCAAGGAAGAATACCCAGGGATGACTGGTTTCGTCTAATCTGAAAAAGGTAAAATATAAAGGTAACATTCTTAGTATTAAATAAATGCACAGTTAGAGTTTGGGAGGGCTTCCCTTGTGGCTCAGCTGGTAAAGAATCTGCCTGCAATGTGGGAGACATGGGTTCAATCTCTGGGTTGGGAAGATCCTGGCTACCCACTCCAGTATTCTGGCCTAGAGAATTCCATGGACTGTATAATCCATGGGGTCACAAAGAGTTGGACATAACTGAGCGACTTTCACTTTCACTAGAGTTTGGGAGACTCCAGGTCTTCACACTTAATGATAACTATTATTGGTTAAAGCGTCTGCCTCTAATGCGGGAGACCTGGGTTCGATTCCTGGGTCAGGAAGATCCCCTGGAGAAGGAAATGGCACCCTACTCCAGTATTCTTGCCTGGAGAATACCATGGACGGAGGCGCCTGGTAGGCTACAATCCACAGGATCTCAAAGAGTCGGACATGACTGAGCGACTTCACCATTATTACATTGAAACTGACAGAGTTCACTGTTAAATAAAAGAGATAACTGAGACTAGCCATTTTCAAAAGACATGTAGAAATAGGAACTTCCCTTATTGTGTTGGTGGTCGTGACCTTTGCTCTGCTGATGTCTCCTACTTTTTACTCTTGATTTAAAACTTCCTGGTTTACTGTCTTTTTTTCCCTCCTGCTTCACAGAAGCCTTTTTAAAAATAAAGGTTGTTATTTTTGATGTGGACCAGTTTTTAAAATCTCTATCGCATATATTACAATGTTGCTTCCATTTTATGTTTCAGTCTTTTGGCCACGAGGGATTGAACCAGCACTCTGTGCACCAGAAGGCAAAGTCTTAACCACTGGATCACCAGGGAAGTCCCCAGAAGCTGTTTTAGGAAGGCATTTAGTAGTGGAGTACGAATAGCAGGGATTGCGGAATTAGGCTGCTTAGCTCTTACCAGTTTCATAACCTTGGGAAAATTTCTGTCAGCTTTCTCACGTATAAAATAGAGGTTATGATGCAACCTGCCTTTAAGCAGAGGAATTAATGAAATGATCCACTCAAAGCACTTTATACATGGCCTGGCATGCAGTAAGCACTGAAGTTTTAGCTTTGTTTATTGTTTGAAAACAAATACTGAATGACCTTTGCACTGAAGTGGGGACATGAGATGTGAACTTGACTGCTGCTGCGTATGTGATTACTTCAGAAAACTGAAACTGGGCAACTCTGCTTCACACCAAAAGTCAGGAAACTAGGACCCAGGGGCCAAATCAGTACCACCTCCTGTTTGCATAGAGCCCACTAGCAAAATGGATTTTTCAGTTTTAAATGACTGGAAAAGGTCCAAAGAAGAGTATTTCAGAAAACTGCCTGAAATACAAATGTCTATTAAATTTATAAAATAAATTAAAAGCAAATGAAATTTAACAAAAATTAATTAAAAATAAAGTTTACACAGTAGATACATTCGTTTAGGCTTGTTCTCTGGGTGCTTCATGGTACAATGACCAAGTTGAATAGTTGCAGCAGACGATCTGGTTGACAAGGAGTAAATATTTACTACCTGGCTCTTTACAGAAAAGCTTTGCTGAGTCTTGCTTTAGACCCGTATGCTACTGTCTGTGTGGAGCACAAAGTTGGGAGGGGAGACTAAGAGGAGGAAGGTGAAAACTTTGTGGTTAATCTCCTGTTGAGTCTTAAATATGTTTTCATGCTATGGTGATGTCCCCAGTTATTCATATCTTATACTCAAATTTAGGAAGTAACAAATGCCAAGGTTGAATAGACTAAATGACTTTAAAGTTTCCTCCTCTTTTTAGTTGATGGAAAACGACTCTGTATTAAAATAGCAAGTTATTGAATCTACGTCTTTTAAAATAATACACAATTATTAGTCTGATATATAGTTTTTTTGGTGTTAATATTTCAGTGTGATTTCCATGTAAGTTTATGGGATCATTATGAATAAAATGTATTAGTTAAATGTCTATTTTAATATTAGGCTGAAAAATGTGGATGAAATGCTGGCCTGGTACATAAAATAGACTTGCAGTAAATGAAGTTGCTTTTGCAGTTATCATATGAAATAATTTGGAAGGCACTTGCAAAGTCAATTTTACAACTACAGTAAATAGGAACACTAAAAGGAGTTTATATTCCATGTTGTCAAAGTGCAACACAAATATTAAGTAGAATTGACTTAGTATTAATAGCTGACTTCATATAAATTAGAATTTAACTTTCTGTTGCTGAATAATGATGTGAATTTTCTCTCCTTTTTCACATTTATTTTTCTTTATATTAACCTGTCATGCCTCAGTGGCTAACATGTGGTCAGTCAAATATAGGTTATATGTAGCCTTGTAAATTATAAGTTGGTAGCTTAGGGTATGATGTTTAACAGATTATAGCTGGATTCTGTCTCCTGTTCTGCTGTGTGGTCTTGCTCCAATGTTGTTAGCTTCAGTTTCCTCATTTGTGCAATGGGTTCATTAGTAGAACTGGTATCATCAAGTTGATGTGATGATTAAATGAGAGAATATATGTTAAGAACTTGATAATAGTGCCTGAAATGCAGTAAAATTGCAGCTTATTGAGTGATAGATGTATAGTTAGGATATAATTATCCTTAGCAATATTATTTAATATAACTAACATTGATCAGTATAATTTGAATGTCCTGCCATCAATGGGAATATCATGGGTTTCACCTGTTTGAAGTCACACTGCAGCTTGTAACTTGTATCAGTTCAGTTCAGTTGCTCAGTTGTGTCTGTCTCTTTGCGACCCCATGAATTGCAGCATGCCAGGCCTCCCTGTCCATCACCAACTCCTGGAGGTCACTCAAACTCATGTCCATCGAGTCAGTGATGCCATCCAGCCACCTCATTCTCTGTCGTCCCCTTCTCCTCCTGCCCCCAATCCCTCCCAGCATCAGAGTCTTTTCCAATGAGTCAACTCTTCGCATGAGGTGGCCAAAGTATTGGAGTTTCAGCTTTAGCATCAGTCCTTCCAAAGAAGGACTTGTAACTTGTATAGTCCTTAGAATTTGAAAGCATGGACTACTACCTCCTAGCCAGAGAAGTCTTCAGCTCATTTCCTTGGCTAGTAACTCTCTTACCCATCAAAAGAATCACATTCATGTTCTTCTCATTTTGGGCATCTTGCCAGATCTCCATTGTTGTTGTTCAGTCACGAAGTTGTGTCCAACTCTTTGCAATCCCATGCTCTGCAGCACGACAGTCTTCCCTGTCTTTCACTATCTCCTGGAGTTTGCTCAAACTCATGTCCTTTGAGTCAGTGATGCTGTCCAACCATCTCATCCTATTTTGCCCTCTTCTCCTCATGCCTCAGTCTTTCCCAGCATCAGGGTCTTTTCTAGTGAGTTGACTCTTTGCATCAGTTGGCCAAGTATTGAAGCTTCAGCTTTAGCATCAGTTCTTCTGATAAATATTCAGGGTTGATTTCCTTTAGGATTGACTGGTTTGATTTCCTTGCAGTCCAAGGGATTCTCAAGAGTCTTCTTCAGCACCACAGTTCAAAAGCCTCAATTCTTTGGTGCTCAGCCTTCTTTATGGTTCTACCCTCACATCTGTGCATAACTACTGGAAAAACATATCTTTGACTATACGGATCTTTATCAGTAAAGTGATGTCTCTGCTTTTTAATAGCCTGTCTAGTTTTGTCATAGCTTTTCATCCAAGGAGCAAGCATCTTTTAATTTTGTGACTGCAGTCACCATCTGCAGTGATTTTGGAGCCCCTTGTTTTGGGCATCTTGCCAAATCCCCATAATCCACACAGATTCCTACATTGCAAAGGATGGCATACTTCATGCGAGACCCAAGGACTTAGTGGCGTGGAAACTCCTTAGTACTTGCCCAGTTTCCTCAAACAATGGCAAACACAGAAAATGATAATGTTCTATGTTACTCTAGAGTGAGCAGCTGGAAGTTGCTCGTGGCTAGAGATGCTTGGATGAGATGGTGGTGAGGGAATAAATAACTTATTAGCAGAGTGGTAACCCATCTGTGGCTATGTCATAGCATAGGGTTAGGAAGCTCCATCTCTGAGCAGAGTCCGGGTGCATTGATGTCAGGCAAGTTTGTCTATCTGGGAAGGGGATATTGGATAGGTGGTAGCAGTTATACCTGAGCCCTTGGCGGGTAGAATAGAGAGATGAGAATGTACTTAAAGAGTGAACCCCCTTCTATGGCTTCTGAGGTTTCTAGAGTATTGCACATGGCCATGCTGTGTGTGTGTGTGTGTGTGTGTGTGTGCATGTGGTTATATGTAGGGTAGAAATAAATGAAGATGACCCAAAGGACAAGAAACAGAGGCTATTTATTCAGAGCTTGCTATAACAAGGAAGACAGCCACCATCACTTACATTTGACAGAGGGTCTTAGAGGCAGTTGGTACAGTGGGAAAGCTCTCTGGTGAGAAAGGGAAGCCTTCAGGTATATATGATTTAATTGTAGGTTGTTGGCATGGGCAAGCAGGCTAACTAGAAGCAAGGCATCTTATGTGATTATTCAGGGGAGAATATTTTGGCTTCCTCGCATTGGTCCTGAGTTGGAAGCACAACTTAAAAATAGGGAAGCTAGCAGTAATTGTCTGAATCCTGACTGTTGCAGGCTGCAGCAGATTTTGGGGTCAAAGTTCTGTTTGTCACGACCATGTTCATTTGTATATCCATTCTCACAGTCCTCTCTTTTCATCATTTTTTTGTTTTTGAGTGATTGACCACTTCAGGACAGATTACAGATCCAGACTGTCACTTGTCAGAGATTATCCAGTTGTCTCCACAGTCAACTGTAGTGTTGCAGTATCTTCTTGGCCTTTTTGTTGCTGTATTCATATTGCAGTCATTTGCCCATTTGACAAAAATGAGAATAATTAATATTGCCATTTAAGTTGCTTCAGAACCAGGTACTCCAGTTGCTCAACTCTGGCTAAAAATTTTATAGGCCATCAGGATCAACCTTGGACAGCTGAGTAACTTGCTTCTTGAAGGTAGCGGTTGCTTCTCCTACCTTTTCTTTTCATCGATCCGAGTATAGCAAGCAGCAGTAGCAATTTCACAGCCACCATGTGATCAGCCAACAAGAAATGTGGAGCAATGCAATTGTCTCGCAGTGTTTGTGCCAATGAATTGAGACTAATCCATATTCATCTAGGTCAGAAGTGGTAGTATTAATAACTTCTGCCAGAGTTAGTCATTAATTTCTTGTAGGTATTTCTGTTTGTAAGATTCCCATCATTGGGAACATTGCTCTGATTATTTGCATAAACAGTGAGTCAGTCATTTCACCCTGAATAATCAAAAGTGACCTCATTTTGGAGCTCATGCCCAGCCTCAGTGAATTATAGAAGTAGAGTCTCTGTGCCTGGACAGGTCTTGGACTATTATTCCTGAAGTATATGAGGTTAGTTTGAGGCAAATGTTAATAGCATCAGGTATCTTGGGTGCAAAAGGAGTAGTATCCAGAAGGTGCTCTTGGATATATAGAACAAGATGAGTTTTTCACAACATGAGATCAGATCCAAAGCATCACATAATTGGCTTTCATATTTGAATCTATGAAAGTCTCCTTCAGGTGTCATTTGAACCATTTTTCTAGGAAATTTGTTGAATTCAAATGGGAAATTACCTAGGATTGAATCAACAGATTGTAATAATCAGTTCTTTTTTCTGGGAGAGGGGGTCATTAGCAAAGTCACGGATTGATTTAAGGTGAAAGTGGAAATACCATTGACTATAATTCCCTACAGTCTCATTTGATGAGAATGGAATTGACTAAAGGACTGCATCATGGGTATCCAGTGTTAGGTGGGGCATCCAGGAATCAATAAGATTGAGATAGTGTCTGCTGTTTGGATTAATCTAAGAATGATTGTTTTCTGACCTAACAATTATTATGAAAAGGAAAGAAAAGAGAAAAGGTGCTGTTTTGGGTGAAAACAGTCAGGAATCTATAGAAAATGAGAATGATTATAAGGAGGCAGGTGATAAACAAAACAGAAATCGGGGCAGTGCCTTGAGTAGAAACTCTCCCCTATCTGAGGTCATCAACTTGTTCTAAAACCCTTGGGCATCTTTCTGAAAATCAGCTCCTTTTAGAGGATCTCTGACAATTTTCAGTTTGAGGTCCCCCTATTCGAGTAGTTCTTTGGAATTCTGCTTCCCTGGTTGTGAAGCGTGAACCTAGGCATTCACTCCTTGGAGTTTCACTGCTGGATTTGTCGTTGACAGTACCTCCTAATGTCTCTTCCAGCAAGGTTAAAGGGCAGTTTTTCTCTCATGTTTCTTCCAGTTGACAAATCTCAAGATCATGAAAAGGTTGTTTAGAAAGATGTTGTAAAAAGGGAGCCTTAATGTATTGGTAATAGGGCTGAGTACATTGCAATATTTTGCCATGTATTTGTGTAGCAAGGGAGAATCTAGTACTTTAAATGAAATCCCTCAGCACAAATATTCATAGAAGAATAGCTAGTGTAAAGCCAAGGGAGTGGACCACATGGTCTTAGGGCTAGTGGGAATACCTTTGGCCAAGGTGAAAAGTGAAAAGTGAAAGTGAAGTCGCTCAGTGGACTGTAGCCCACCAAGCTCCTCTGTCCATGGGATTATTCTCCAGGCAAGAATACTGGAGTGGGTTGCCATTGGCCAAGGTGAAAAAGCCATTGTTAATGTTCTTTGATTCCTGAATATTGTGGGAAATTATTTTTCATTCTATTCTAAAACTCTCTTATAGTTTCTTTTCATCTTTTCTTGGCATGACTGAATTATGGTCCAATCTAATTTTATTGGAAAAGTTTTGGTTATGGCTTTTAGAAGATTTTATGTTTTCAGACCTTTCATTTTTTTTTTTACTCTCAGGTTTATTGTGGAAAGAGAGATACTGTAGGGCCTTTTCTCGGATAGTCCAATTAGCCTTTGCTATTCAGGATTTAAATTCCAACAAACATGTGTACAGGTTGATAAAAGTCTAGTAACCCTGAGTCATATGCACACAAAAGAATTCGAAATTATTCTATGAATGGTTGCTGGTCTTGTCTGGATTTAGGAAAACCCTTAATTATAGTTATTTAGTTTCAAGGTTTAAATTCTGTAGTTGCTTGAATACCAGGCTCATGGGCAGGATGGATCTTTATACAGAGCTGGCATCTCAGAGTCTTAGGAGAGTCATTGAGAAAAGGTGAAGGCTCTGAATAAGGGGAAGAGAAGTTGACGGACGTGCAAAACAAGAAAGATGAGAAGGCTGGGGGATGAGTGGGTACTAAACATATGGAGGCAACTGGAGGACATGGAGGAAGAGGATTTACTAGGGAAATGAGTCTAATCTGTGGTTGCTCAAGATTGTTAAGGGCTTCCCCTGTGGCTCAGTGGTAATCTGACTGCCAACGTGAAGACACAGGAGATGTGGGTTCGATCCCTGGGTCAGGAAGATCTCCTGAAGAAAGAAATGGCAATCCACTCCAGTATTCTTGCTTTGGAAATTCCATGGACAGAGGAGCTTTTGGCTATAGTCCATGGGTCACAAAAAGTCTGAGCGACTGAACAACTAAGATTATTAAATTGTTCATTAGCTTTGGCTAAAGGATCTTTTAGCGAAGTGATTTTTGAATCAGAATTTTGTTTGGTGGCCTCTGCCCATCAATAAAAGGTGGTGCTTATCGAGCCTGAGAAATCTTATTCCTCCCTTTTTTCCCCTAAAGTGAAAGTGAGTGTTAGTCACTCAGTCATGTCCAACTCTTTGTGACCCTGTGGACTGTAGCCCGCCAGGCTCCTCTGTCCATGGAATTCTCCAACAAGAATGATAGAGTGGGTAAGACATTCCCTTCTCCAAGGGATCTTTCTGACCCAGGGATCGAATCCAGGTCTCCTGCATTGCAGGCAGATTCTTTACTGTCTGAGTCACCAGGGAAGCCTTCCGGTACCTCTGAAAAACCAATTTTGCTTAAGTCAGGTATTCTCTAGATTGTCTGTTAAAGGTGTCTTTATTGAAATTAGGTGAGATAGATGCAAGAATTAGGATTTTAATGACAGTAGATACATAAGAATCAGGAGTTTTCCCTGGCAGAGGAGATGGCTTAGATGACCTCATGAGAACTGGCAACAGTTATTGAAAGTGATGCTTGTACACTTAACATCTTGGACCCTCAACCTGATAGTTGGCTCCTTTCAAAAGTGGTTGACAGAGTGAGAGGCAGGGTTGGTTGAGATGGTGAAGGGGGTCAAAAACTACCAACTTCCAATTATAAGATAAGTTAACTCCTGGAGTGTAATGTACCGCATGGTGACTGTTGTTAATTATAGTATTGTGTACTTGAATATTTTAGGAGAGTAGATCTTAAGAGTTCTCATTGTAAGAACAAATGATTCATGGGTGGTGATAGATGTTAACTAGACTTTTGTAGTGATCATTCTGCAATGTATACAAATATTGAATCATTATATTGTATGCCTGAAACTAACATAATGTTATATGTCAATTATGTCTCAATTAAAAACAAACCCCACCCTGCAAACAAAGCAAAACAAAAACCAAACCAACAACAACAAAAACACAGACCTGACAATCTGTGCCCGCCTAGCAGGAAAACCAGAGAGAATGCTCTTTCTGGATTAAAACCAAGCTCTCAGGAGAAAAATTAGAGACGGAGGGAGAACTTTATCTGGTGGTATTGGTGACTCACAGAAAAACTTGCCCTAATGGATACTGGTCTGATGAGAACCACAGAATCACCAGTCTGTGAGCGTGGCTCAAGCAGCAGGCTTATCAGGGCCTGGCTTATGATTGGTGTATAAATTGCCTGTGTTCTATACCTTGCGATTCTTCTTATGATAAACACTTTTTAGATAGCACAACACAAAATAAAAAGACAAAAGAGCAAAGAGAGATGAAAAGGTATGATCTGATTCCTCCAAACAAATGGAAACTGATACCAAAGCCTAGTTACTACCGAAGAGAGAACAGTAAAGGAACCCAGCACAAAGAGGGGCGTGCTCAGACCCAGTGCTGACCGACCATGCTAATACCGAATTGTCAAGCTGAAAGGAGGAACAGGGGACTTTCTTGGGTTCCATATCTGGGAGTCAGCAAACATTTTCTGTAAAGAGGTTAGGTATTTTAGGCTTTGCAGGCCGGATAGTTCATACAACTACATGAAAGCAAGAATGCTGCTTTTGAACTGTGGTGTTGGAGAAGACTCTTGAGAGTCCCTTGGACTGCAAGGAGATCCAACCAGTCCATTCTGAAGGAGATCAACCCTGGGATTTCTTTGCAAGGAATGATGCTAAAGCTGAAACTCCAGTACTTTGGCCACCTCATGCACAGAGTTGACTCATTGGAAAAGACTCTGATGCTGGGAGGGATTGGGGGCAGGAGGAGAAGGGGATGACAGAGGATGAGATGGCTGGATGGCATCATGGACTCGATGGACGTGAGTCTGAGTGAACTCTGGGAGATGGTGATAGACAGGGAGGCCTGGCGAGCTGTGATTCATGGGGTCGCAAAGAGTCGGACATGACTGAGCGACTGAACTGAACTGAACTGAAATGTATAGGAGTGTCAGTATTCCAATACAGGTTTATTTATGGACACTGAAATTTGAATTTTAAAATATTTTTTATATGTCATGAAATAATTTTCCTTGGTTCTTTTCTAAACATTAAAAGAATGTGAAAACTATATTAATTATAGGCGAAACAAAAATGGGTGATGGGTAAGATTTGGCCCTTGGGCCATAGTTTGCCAGTCTCTGCTCGAGTAAGAATGGTTAGGAAATAGTCACACGAGTGTAACAGAGCAACAGCAGCAATTGAAAAAAAATGGCAGCCGGGAATTGACTGAACTCTTAGGTCAGAATACTGAATGTCAGGCATTGTTTTATGTACTTCATGTAAATTAATTGATTTACTTTCTTGATAACAATGAAGTACATGCCATTATTATTCCCATTTCTTAGATGAGGAAACAGAGACTCAGAGGGGCTTAGTGAGTGGTGAAATCCTGGCAGTTTTCCTCCAGAGTCTGTGGCCGCATTATTGAACTCTTTTGGCCACCAAGACAAACAGTATCACAGTCCCATGGAAGTGGCTGGGGGCTCACTCAGTGAAGAATACAGGCAGCACTAGATGCCTGGGGTCCTCACTGACACCTGGCTGCCAAGTGCCCTGACCCCTGAGATCATGGCTGATATCTTGTGTTTATCTTGTTTAAACTTTTAATGTTAAAATGACACTTATTCTTTTTCTTCTGAATGCAAAGGCAACACACACAAGCTCATGAAATTTTGGGAAATTATAGAGAAACTCAGAAAATAGAACGTTTTGCATCTTGTCATCCAGAGAATATATCCTCCCTTGTCTTTCTCCCACACTGGTATTTTATGTACATTTTTACAGCTTTATTGAGATATACTTTACATACAATATAATTCACTCATTTAAAGAGTACAACTCAATGGTTTTTGGTATATTACATTATTAATTTTCAAAAATTGTGGTAAGTATCCATCACATAGAATTTGCCGTTTTAACCACCTTTAAGTGTATAACTCAATGGCAGTAATTATAGCCACAGTGTCAGGCAACCATTACCACTATTTCCCATACCTTTTTATTACCCTAAATAGAAACTCTGTAACTAGTTAGCAGCAAATACTCACTCCCCTTCTTCAAGCTTCTAGTAACCTCGGATCTACTTCCTGTCCCTCTACATTTGCACGTTCTAGGCATTTCGTATAAGTGGAATCATATAGTATTTGTCCTTTTGTATTTTGCTTATTCACTTACAGTTTTCAAGTTTCATCCATGTTGTAGCATGTATCAAATGTTCACATTGCTTTGGAATCTACTTTTTAGTTTAACTGTATATTGTGAAAGTGTTTCCGGTACTGCAGGGGCTAACATTGAAGCTAGGCTAATTTTTATGAACCGCACTAAGGAGTTTGGGTTTAGTTCTGCAGGCAAAGAAGGAACAGTGAAGGTTTTTTCTTTCTTTCTTTTTTTTTTTTAATAGGAGAATGATGTGATGAAGTTTCTGTTTCAGAAAGAACACCCTGACACAGGCAGGGAAGAGGCTTGGGACAGGGCCCGTTTGGAAGCCCCAGTTGTCAGACCTGGGTAAACTTCAGCGTTGCACACAGTGTTTGTGAAAGCGCGTACTCCTTGGCCCCACCTCAGAAGTCCTCCTCAGCGGGCCTTAGAGGAGACCAAGAAACCTGCATTTTAAGCTGTGTCCCAGTTGGTTCCTATGCAGGTAGTTCTTGGACTTTGAGAAGTACTGGACTAAAGGTTAGAAGACTAATTTGTCATTTTGCCTAATTTTATTTTAAAAATTGCATTGATAGAGAAATGCTTTTCTATTTAAAGTGAAGCAAAAGTCATTGTGTAGTTTCACCTTTTTTCCGTACAAAGAATACTGACACCCTGGGACTAAATTTGACAGGAAGGAACATGTGATGTTGCAGTGTCATTGCCTAATGACTTCTGCCTCACACTGTATAAATTCTCATTTTCATTAATTCAGTTGTGTTCATCTTGCTTGTACCAACTTGAGTTTTAAGCTGCTTTGAATAAGAAGCCTTCTTTACCTTTCCCTCCTATACCCTGTGATGTTTGATGCCAGTTGGTGATCCTGAGTACTTGATTAATTGATTTCAAAACAAAGGCTTAACTTCTATGGTTGAAATATTGTATGTTTATTTTTCATTCTGTGGATGACTTGTTCAAGTTGAAATTCAGCAAATCTGTTTTCATTGTAAAATTATGGCCATTTTTGTTCATCAGGAGTTTATCCTAAAGTTTGATTACACTTTTAATATACTTCTCGTTATAGTCCTTTCTATTATGCTCTGCTGTTACTCTACTGTTTAATATATTGCCATCCACAGGTTCAATTCTTCGTTTCATAAAAGTATCATGTATCATAAAAAGTATCTGTATCATAAAAGTATCATGAAGAAGTGATGTTCATTATACTGGCATGTAGAATAACCACTCTTTATTTCTGTATGTGACTGTCCTAAAGACCGATTGCAACTCTCCTGTTTATGTCTTCCAAAGGAGACCAGACTATGAAAAAACTACGTTCCTGTGTTAGATATGTCTGCCAATTTCTGGGCAGATTTTCAAGACACTAGAAAACTCAGGCTCAAAACCCCAAGAAAGGCTGCACTGTAAATAAGGAGGGGCTTCCTCCCAGCTGTTGGACAGAGCTTCCAGAGCAGGGTTCCTCTGCTCCAATAGGACAGATGTTCTCAAGGGAGGAGGATGGCATCTGTCAGGAAGAGCTGACTGTCAACCTCCTTGCAGATGCAAATAGCTAATTGTCCCTGCTGAATAGACTTACATGTCATTGTTCCTGCATTTTCATGGGAGAAAAAAAAATAATTTGAGGCACTCTGGAGACACTCACAAAACAGGATCAGGCTCTGAGAGTGGAACCATCACCAAAATCAGTAATTCAGAGTGTTGCAGAAACAGGCTGTGGCTTGTTTATCCCTGGTGTCTTTCATTCCCCAAGAGGGGTTTGCGCCTGCCCTTAGGGGAAGAGGGCTGCTTTACCTGAGGACCTGGGTTCTGGATCTTGGGAAAAGCAACATCTTGGAATGGAAATTGTTTTAAGCCCTGGTTTCTCTTTCTCTCTCTCTGTCTCCCTCCCTCACTCCCTCTCTTCCTTCCTCTCTCTCTGCCTTCTCTATGTGCTAGCAGAGCCTGGGTATATTTTTCTGGTTTGGTTCTTAATTTTCCTAATCTCTAAAGCAGGAGGTTGAACCAGATGGTCTCCAAACACTTAAAATCCCTCTTTGATTCCCTGGTAACTTGGTCCATACCTCTTTCTTCATGTGTTTACCCTGGTTTTGGTCAACCAGTGTCCTTCCATCTGTTTGACAGGAGATATTTTGTCTTATTTGAACTCTATTGAATCTCCAGACAGAGGATTGGCTGGGCTTTAAAGTTCTGTCTATATCAATTGAAATATAGCACTTTCCTTTTTGTAGAAGTGGTGTATGTAATTGAAACAGATTTTTTTTTTTTTTGGAGAACCTTTAATTCTCAAATGTGAGCTGTGACTTGGAGCCAGCATTGTGGGAGCAATATTGAGGATAACAAGGAAGCTCTGCTGTTATTTCAGATCTTGGTGTTTCCTGGGTTGTACCCTGAATCCCTCTTGTGTGTATGATTTATGATGCATTTCTTAGGGAAAAATACAGAAGACCATCCTAATGGGGATGGCCTCTCTCCCTTCAGCAATAGGGAGAGCAACCATCTCTACTGCTCTGGTTGGCTTGCTGGACCATCTGGTCTCACTGATAGTACTGGTTCATTTCTTAATGTCCTGTGAGTCTCCCATGGTCCAGTGGCCCCAGCTCCAAATCAAACTTGGTGTTTTCGTTGCTTTCAATTTCTTATTTCTTTTAGCTAAGTTCCTCTTGAAACATAGACAATTGAGTCTTACATTTTGAGTTCTGTTAATCTCTGTTGGAAACCTTGAGTTAATCTCCATCACTTTCACTTTTGAAATTTTCTCTCCTGTAACCTACTCCAGTACTCTTGCCAGGAAAATTCCGTGGATGGAGGAGCCTCATAGGCTACAGTCCATGGGGTTGCAAAGAGTCGGACATGACTGAGTGACTTCACTTTTCTTACTGGTCTAAGTCAAATATGCTGTTGTTTTGTTCTGTTTTCAATTCTGTTTCCTAAATATTAAGGATCCTGTGCTGTTCTTATTTCTCTTACAAACTGTTTTTGCCGGGTTGGTTGGATTTCCTTTGAGAAGGCATCGTCTATTCTTCCCTGTGTTTCATGTCAGCCTTTGATGTCCTTGCCTCTCATGACATCTCCAACCTGTGAATATGCCTTTATTTCACCCCATTGTCCTCTTTCTTCACCTCCTCTACTCTGTTCTGGGTCAGCAGTTGCTTTGCTATCTCTTTCTGCCTATAATTTGTCTACAAAATCCATTCTACACTCTATAGCATGGCTGACAAGACTTTTCACTATCAACCTGTAGATTCCTCTCCAGCTTGCTTCCCTTTTCCTTATAGCTCATTCATCCACCTCCGATCTTACAACCTCTAACATGCAAGGATCTTTTCTGTTTCTGTGCTTCTGTTTGCATGATTATCATAAGCCTGGATGCCCATTTCCCTCTTTTCTGACTGGCAAGCTCTTATTCACCGATGCAATGGACATGAACTTGGGAAAACTTCAGAAGATGGTGAAGGACATGGGGGGCCTAATGTGCAGCAGTCCATGCAGTTGCAAAGAGTTGGACACGACTGGGTGACTGAACAGCACCAACAATGTTCTTATTCATCCTTCAGTACTTAACCCTTATTTGCCTCTTCATTTCTGGACTGAATCCCTTTCTCCTTGGAGCTCCCATGACATATTGTTTTTAGCCCTGAAGATCTAGCTTTATGTTGTATCATCATTACTTGCCTCTTTTCTCCTCATTAGACTATATGCTCCTAGAAGGCAAACGCCAAGCTTAGTTTCTTTCTTATAGAGGACCCAGGACCTCTCATAGAGCTTGGAGAAGTGGCAGGGGCTCTTTGGAAGAGTTTTATTACCAGAGAGGGTAGGGTAATCCTGACTCACCACTTATGAACGAGATGGCCTTGGGCAGGTCACTTCATCTGTAAAAACCTTGATTTCCTGATCTGTTCAATGGGAATAAGAATATGTACACTGCATGTTGGTTATAAAGACTGGAGACAACGGAGCAGTTCAGAGAGTATCTGGTGCAGGGCAGCTCATTGTGTTATTTGTGTGAATAATCAAGTAGTGTTGCTCTTTGATTACTTTCTCTAATATCCTTATTTTTCTAGGCTTTTCTTTTTCATTTTAATTTTTTTCCCCAGTCTCATTTCTGAGCTGTATATTCTTGGCTTGAGTTAGCATGTTCATTTGTGGGAGGTTGATGAGAAGTGGAGAAAGGAAAAGGAAATTGAAAAACTGCCTTCATTTGGACAGTAAGGATCCAATTTTAACTTGACAGTTGTTCTGTGATAGACTCCCCAGTCTGGTTAGATTCACAAGGCATGATGAAAATGTGGTGGAGTTTTTAGCAAATATTCTAGAAATTGGCACACATGCACATCTTTGCAGATGCACGCACACGTGTACACATGTTGAAATAAATTTCTACCAAGTGAGTTAGCCCCTTGTCAAGGTGTCATTGTAGACCATCCACCTTCCCAGAATGTTATTGCTCAACATTTCTTTCATCTCTTCTTTCAGAGCTGCATATTCATTAGAATTCCTCATTGATCATAAGCCAAGGTTAATAAAACACTAATAATCATTACCTTAGGTATTGAATCCTTATAAGGAGTCAGGTGGTATATTAAATGCTTTACAATTTAATATGGATTTAATATGCATTTACATGGATTATCTCACTTCACACTCATAACAAACTCATGGGGCAGGTACCATCATTCCATGTTATAGATGAGGGTAACAGAGCTTGAAGAGGCTAGAGGTTTGTCCACATCCGGAGTTACTAAGTGTCAGGAGTTGAGATGTGAACCAAGACTTTAGTTCCCATGGCCTAAATTACTTACCGTCCTGACTGGACATCTACAACACATTAAAGGGATATAGTTACCTTTTGGGAACCAAGGTATGTCTGGCCCTAAGTAACACTAGGTGTTTGCTGTATTATGTAAGCTAGATTGAAATATGCTTTAAATCTGTTAACTATTTCATATACTTGGCTGTGGACCTAAAAAAGAAAAAATCTGGGAAGACCGCCACTTTAGATAATTCCCATTTAAATATGTCACAGTGCCTCTTTTACCTTATGCTAATTTGGAAGTTAAAAAGAATGTGTATGAAAAGTAATACAACAACCACTATGAAAATTATCCCATTTTTTGTGTTTTAGAATAAAAACCTCACATAAGAGAAGAAGGTCTGGCTAGTGTTTGGACCAGTTTTAGTAGAAATACTGTTTCATTCATCAAGAACCTGTGCCATAGCTGTTTTTTGTTCTCATGTTTGAGATGAGGAACTTGAGGATTAGTAAGGTTCAAGGTTACTCCAACAGTAAACTACTTGTCTGGCTCTAAAACCCATGCTTGCTCCACCGGATGACAAATGAGCCCAGCAAAGATTTATTCTTTTGTAATCAGGATCTGTTTCTCCCTTTTCTGTCCTCAGCCAGCATCAGGACTTGTCTTTATCCATTATTTGCAGAATTAGGGCAGAAGAAGTCTTATGGAGGAGAAAACTTTATATAGACCATGGTTTAATATGGCAGGTTGGTGCCTGAGAGTAGAGCCAGGGACACATGGGGTGGGGACTGTAAATGAAATGGACTCTGAAAAGTGATTTCCCTGGTGCTTGCAATATTTATTTATAATTAACAAATGACATTGTGGGACATGATATATTTGATCCCTAAGATCAGTCATTCCACTGAATGTAATGGCTCATTAAAGTTTGACAATGGAATATGAAATCAAGTGTTCTTAAATGACTGTTGATCTTCAGTTATCCTTAGGAATGTTTTGTGCCTGTTCAGAGTGGTGAGAAGTGGCATTCCCTGTGAGACCTGCCTTGGAAGGCCAGGGCTGCAGTGGCCCCATGTTTCTTGTGGATATACATGGGTAGCACAGGAGCCAGGAGACTAGGAGTCGATTCAAGATGGTCACACTGAAAAGGTGTAGGTTCCAGCTTCACTGAACCTGGGCAGATACAGGCTGTGAAGGTGGAAAATGCAGCTCTGGGGTCATACTGTTCGCGTTCAAATCCTAGCTCACACACCTAACCAGCTGGGCAGCCTTGTGAAGTTCCTTTACTTCTTGAAGCACATCAGCTCAAATAGGAATAGTGATGGCCCCTGCGTGGTGGGAAGGCTTTTGTGAGGTCTTCGGGAAATAGGGACAGAGTCTGGTTTCTAACAAACTCCTAGTGCAGTTTGCTATTACTGTGTGTCTGAGGCTATGTGCCCTGGAGTGGGGAGGGTGTTGCCAAGGTGCTTGTAGCCCGTTGACTTTACACAAGGGAGGGTTTCGTGCAGGCCCGTGGACCAGCTTATTTCATATTGCTGGTGAGCTAAGAATGTTTTTTTTTCCTTCTCATTTTAAAATGTGTAGCCTGTGACTGCCTTCACACTACAATGACAGAAAGAGTTAAGAGGTTACAACAAAGAATATTTGGCCTGCAAAGCTAAAATATTCACTCTCTGACCATTCACAGAAGAACTTACTGAGCCCTGATTTAGTGCCCAAGACAGACATCGGCTCCACTGTTTACTAGCTGTGTCATCTGAGGCAAGTTACTTTTTCTCTGTTAGCCTCAGTTTTCTCATCAGTAAAGTGAGGGAAGTGATATATACCCAGCAGAGGAAAATTAAATGAAGTCAGTTATATATAAAGAGTTGAGCATGGTACCTGGAACATCATAAGAGCTCCACAGACTGCTGCCCTGATATTCCATTTTCAGAGAATAGTGTGAGGTCATGTTGGCTAGAGTTGGTCAGGGCCGGCTTCTTTGAGGAGGTAGAACTTATTCAGGTCACTAAATCAAGTGGAGAAAGTTTAGAATCTGAATGATAAGATACAGGAAAGGAAGGAAAAGTCAGAAAAAAGCCCTCCTGTGTGAGTAAATGCTCAGTCAGTGTAGGTGAATGAATGACAGGGGGTAGGCATATGCCAACTAGATGCCTACTTAGACTCCAAACCAGACCTTAGCCAAGGACTCAATCCACTCCCATGAGTTCACTGACCCCTGTCAGTGAGACTAGTGCTCAGATGGACTTCACCCAGGCCACTTTATCACAGACCTTGGTACATACATTCATTACTGTTTTCTGATGCTGTTTGGCATGTGCCTAGGAAAAATATATTCGAAAAGTTAGATCTGTTGCTTCAAAGAGTAACCTTCAGAGAATTCCAAATGTGATGATTAGTGATTTTGAAGTCTCCCTCTGCTTTGAATCTCTCCTGCCCCCATTAAAAATAATCTGTCATTGATTGTACAGAGTGGCCATTATCTTTCACAACCAGCTTGGGTTTCATTCTTTAAGAGGTGGGAAACAGCAGGAGCTAATGGCCTTGGTTTTCCAGCCCTGCTGATTGTTCTGGGTTTCAAGGCTGTCTGAGTCACTGGGCTTCTGTCTATGGCCTCACTAATTGGGTGTAATCAAGATGCTCCTGAGGAATTTCAGAGACCCATGTGGCCCTGTCCAGTCTGATTCATCAGCTCCCCTGTGGTAAGTATAGTGCTGGAGCAGATGGAACAATTTTGGAGTCTTCTCAGCAGTGTGAGTGTGGTCCCAAAGGTTTTAACTTATTTTGGGGTTCAATGGACTTGTTTTTGTTTATCTGAGAGTGAAGGAGAATTTGAAATATACCCTGAGATTGGCTCACAGTCACTTGGAAATACATACCATGGTAGTTTCCTACTTGGTAGAAAATTAATTGAAATAGTCATTTGACTTATGGTCTAGAGTACAGGTTTAGATTTCTTTATGCTGAAAAAAAAAATGGCTTCTTCTCATTCTTAAAATTATAATGTATTTTCTACTTAGTAGACACACAGTTCTTACTTGTGTTAACAAAAAGAGGGATTCTCTTCATCATTCAGTGAATACATCTGACATGCTTTAGAGCACTGTTCTCTTCCTTCACAATGATTTGTGATTAAAAAATAAAAAGAATCATTTTTGGAAGCTGGTTCATTTGCATGTCTTTGCCTTTCATATGTTTAAGGGGTGAGTAATTGCTTTAGGAAATAAACACTTTCTAGTTCTTGACATTTGATGATGCTTCTGGATCTATTTGTCTGTTGGTCTCTATCTTGAATATTGTTTCCTTTATCTGACTTTTCTAAACCAGGGAATTGTTTGCTAATTCAAATATACAGGTGCCAGAGGCTGCTCCGGGTAAAGCTATGTTAATTCCAGAGGTAAATTAGCCTTTAGTAAATTCAAACTAGAAGCTTTTACTTTGGAGGAAATGTGTTAATCATTGAATAAATCACTCTTGTAGAAATAAAGCCTACTCTATCTTGGAAATAAATTTTAATTCCTGTCTCTTGTACACTCATCATGTTTGGTATTCAGGTGTAGAGTGGGAAAGGTAGGGTGATGAGGAACTCAGATAGTTGCTGCTCTGATGGCATAAGTTTATCTTGTAGTTAAGACAAATACAGATAAAACAAAGGAATAATAGGGTTTCTCAAGTTAGATAATTTCTTGTTATAGGGGCTTCCCAGTGCTTTTCAAGAAATTTAGCAGCATCCCTAAACATCTAGTTTTATAAACTAGATGCCAATAGCATACCCTCCCTAGTCATGACAGTCAAAATTGTCTTCAGACATTGCTACTCGTCTGCAGGAGGGCAAAACCACTGCTGGTTGAGAACCACTGATTCAGAGTATAATGCTAGTAGCAAAGGAATACAGTAGGAGCTCCTGGTGCCCAGCTGAGGAGCTGTGTGGGGAGGGCTGTGAGGCTCTGCAAATGGTTGCTAATCTTCATTGTTGAGGGAATGACCTTTTGCACATGTATGTACTCTGTTTTGCAAATATTTATAGATTCTATTTTTGGAAAAAACTATAAATACATTTATTGAACTCTAAGTAGCTTTGGCTTATTTTTTATTTTATCATTCAGAGGATCCTTAAAGTGAATGTGGTTATATTTAAGTGCCTGATCTGGTCTTGAGTGTGGTGTCTGGAGTTAGAATATCCAGTACTCACCACTTAACTGGGCTTCCCTGGTGGCTCAGATGGTAAAGAAACTGCCTACAATGTGGGAGACCCAAGTTCAATGCCTGGGTCAGGAAGATCTCCTGGAGAAGGAAATGACAAGCCACTCTAGTATTCTTGCCTGGAGAATTCCATGAACAGAGGAACTTGGTAGGCTATAGTTCATGGGGTTGCGTGGACTGAGCGACTAACAGACAGACCACTTAATTAGCTATATGACTTTGGTTAAGTGTCTTGTCCTTTCTATGTCTCCATGTTCCCATCTGTAAAATAGAAATACTATTTGCACTTCAGTTAATATATCATTTTGAGGATTAAATGAGATATTGCCTATATGGTTTCCAGTATAGTGAGTGATGCAAACAGCTGACTCTTTGGAAAAGTCCGTGATGCTAGGAAAGACAGAATGCAGAAGGAGAAGAGGGCACAAAAGGATGAGATGGCTGGATGGCATCATTGATGCTATGGACATGAACTTGGGCAAACTTTGAGAGATGGTGAGGGACAGAGAGGTCTCTTGTGCTACAGACCATGAGGTCGCAAAGAGTCGGACACGACTGGGGGACTGCACAGCAACAACATAAGGAGTGATAAATTGTGATAATAAATTATCTATTTATAAATAAATATAAATAAAATATAAATAAATTTAATGGTACCTATTATTATTTCTTTGTAGAGTATGCAATTTTTGGCCCTCAAATTTTGGAAACTATTAGTTTACATTTTAATTGCTATCAGATGAGAATGGAGTGGGGCAGGGGGACAGAGAAGAGAGCCTCCGTGGAAAGATTTCATAGAAGAGATTGAATTGAGAGGGATGGATGGGTTGTGAATCTATATTTTTATATCACTCAATATCTGTTTCCTTAGGCCTTGAGGCTGTAGGAGACAAGAAAGAAGGCCCAGGGGTTTCCGACTTTTGGAGACCAAATGAAAGTGACCATGGTGGACAGACTCTAAGGTGGCCTGCATGACTCTTGCCTCCAGATTCATGCCCTGAGGGGATCCTCTGCCTTTAAATGAAGAGAAAAGGGGGAGGACCTGTGCTTTACTCTAGCCAGTAAAATACAGCAAATGTGATGGTATGCATGTGATTATGTCACATAAGATCGTGATGCTTGTGTTTCAAAGAGACACTCATTCTTGCTAGAATTAAAGAAGAAAGTTGTCATATTGTCCATGCCTAAGGACAGGGCTTTGTGACTAGGAGCCTAGGGTGGATATCAATCAACAATGAACTGAATGCTCCCAGCAGTCACGTCAGCTAGGAAATGGAGTCTTCCCCAGTTGAGCTTCAGAGAAGAACCCAGACCTGGCTGACACATTGATTGCAGCCTGGCAGGGAAACCAACTTAAATACACTTGGACCCCTGACCCACAGAAACTGTGAGACAATATGTTTCTTGAAGCTACTAAATGTGTATGATATTGTTATGTAGCAATAGACAAATCAGTGAGTATGATATAGAGGCCACAGACGATTAGAAGCTCTCACCAGACAAAGACACTTTAAACTCAATATGTCCAAGTCAGAACTTGTCATCTGCCCCCCAGTTTTATCCTGTGTTCCTTTTTTAGGGAATGTTTCCAATATCCCAGGCTCACCACAACCAAATCACACACTTTGAGGTCACCCATGACCCTTCATAACCCCTGTCCAAATTGGTCCCCGATTCCTACTGATTATTTCCCCCAAGTGTCTCTTGACTCTGTTCCCTCCTTTTCATTTCCCCAATCTCAACCTTAGTTTAGGTTTCCATATTTCCAGCCTGAACAACAGTAGTAGTCTCTTGACTCACCTCCTCTCCTTCAATCTAAACCTCTCTCCAGTCTGTTATCTACAATTTTATCGAGGTTTTTATTTTTTAACGCCAATCTGGACATGTAATTCCCCTAGTAATGAGCATGGAATGGCTTTTCGTTTTCTTCAGGATAAAATGGAAAGATCTCACCGTGGCCTGTGAAGCCCTATCCCTGACAACCTCCCCCACTTCTTTCCTTGGTTATCCCTCCCTTCAGGAATCACATGTCACTTTTGAGCAACCTTCCTCAACTGTTGCTCCCCTAGGCTGAGTTCCTAGAATTCTTTGGATATACTCTACTAAGGGTAGAATCAATTAACTTGTTACTTGCCTGAAATTTTCCAGCAGATTGTGCGCTTTCTAAAGGCAGGGACTATGTCTGACTCCCCACAGTATCTTCAGCTGCTGTTGGTGAGTCAGGCTGATAGGCGGGATGTGGTGACGGTTTGCTGCATGCATGCATGGGCACATGAATGAATGAATGAATAAATGAATGAATATGCCAAAGCTCTGACTGTGCACTAGTTCTCAGGCACTTTGCCATCTCTTCTAACAAACGTCCCCAAAATAGTTCTGCTTTTCTGAGTGTGAACCTCCTTCCTCTTCACATCTGTCACTTTAAGTGTGATTCTGCAAAATTTGGAAGAGAACACATAATGAGCTGCCTAATTTTCTGGATTGTTAGTTTTATTTTCTTTCTGACTCTCTCTGTCTCTGAATCTCTCTTTCTTTTCTTTCAAGTGATGATGCATTGCATCATTGTCATGTGTTAACTTTTTAGGAATTTGGTACATAAATGAAATTTTGTTGCGAAGAGAGCTATTTCCTTTGCTTATCTTACTGCAAGTTGTGTTATTTAATATTAAAGGAAAGAAAAAGAAATAATACAAAATGTCTATTATTTTACATCCTCTAGTTCTGCTTTATTTTCCTTCCCAGTATTCCATCAGTTGTTTTGACAAGGGCAGTCGTTTGGCCTGTCAGAATAGCTCCTGGTTTTATCTTTCTCTGGGGATGTTTTTTCCCTTCCCTTTTAGACCAAATGCTTTAAATAATAGTGTTTTCCTCGGCTGTACAATGAGAAAAACAGTACCTACATTGTAGAATTGTACTATGGAAAGACACATGTACTCATTACTTAGAGGCAGAGTATAGACCTGGGCCAGGTGCTGTGCTAGAGTAACATGGTCCCTCACAGAGCAGTGGTAGATGCAGAGTCAGGGGCATAGTGGGTGCCTTGCATACTGAACAGTATCATCATTTTTCTTTTCTCTCTTTCTCTCTCCTTTTCCTCCCCAGGACAGGCTTTGGAACCAGGCAGACCTGGAATTTGATTCTGGATATGCCCTTTCCTCACCAAGTAACCTTGGCTTCAACTCTCCACGCCTATAACTTTATCTATAAAATGGACATAACAGCCTGCTCACAGTAGTTGAAGGGTTGGATAAAATAAAGCAGGTGGAGCGCTAGGCTTGGGGCCTATGTGCCCAAGCCCAAAACACACCTCAGGTGCAACTCTAACTAGCTGTGAGAATCATGTTATTTTGCCCCTCTAGGCTGTTTCATATTGGTTCTTTTCCTGTCGATCTGAGCGTGTTGCCTGTTTCTGCCTTCTCTTTTACTTGTCTCCAGTCTCTTCTGGCCTTTCAACCAGTAACACTTGTCTTTTTAAGGCCAGCTTTGAGTGATGGGCTCATGCACTCCTCTTCTTTGACACATCTCCCTTTGTCTTCAACATTGAGTACCTTTACCATGTGCCCTGGCATTTCACTATATATATTTACACACACACACACATATAGCCCTTTTCTGTCCCCAGATGCCTTTGATTTGTCTCCATGTAGAAATTTCCTGAGTTTGATCAGTAAACTTTGAAAATCAAACAGGCTATTTAGAATTTTGTGTCAAAAAAGTCAGTGGACTGGAGAAACAGGAGATCTCCAAGGAGTCTTTAGGACATGGCCTTTTTGCCAACCATATGAACTCTGTGGAGGCATCTTTGGGCTCTTCTCTGGCTCTTGGAGAGTAAGGTTTTAGATTTTAGGTGGGCTTGTTCTTATGGTAGTTGACAGTAAACATTTATGGAGGTAGAGAAAACAAGTTGGCTGCGGGAAATTGCAATGTTTTCCTTCTGTAGGTATAACTCACAGGGACATGTTGGAATAAAGAATAAGAAATTAACTCCTTCTTACCCACTGCCCTCCCCTGCCCACCCCCCTTCCCCAGCCACTATCAGCAACATTCACATTGGTCTGTGCTATTAAACTTTATAGGGAGCAGGCATCATACTGTTTTGGAGTTTGCTCTGAGGTTGGTAAAGTGTGGCTGGGAAATGTAGCTAAGCTTTTAAAAGGGCATGATTTTTTAGTTCACATCTGATAATTATAGAGCCAGCGTGTCTTTCTCTTGCAGACTGGGTAATTGTACATGGGGGGTTTGAGAGGTAAGTGGGTGTGTGCCCTTATGTATTCCCAAGTGGACGGCTTATTCAAATGATGCCTTCTTCATTTCAGAGCCTTAGGTGTTGTTGAGATGAGCAGACGGTAATTTACCACCAGATCAAGCCCTAATTTCATTGTCACCATTTTAGCGTGTGTACACCAGGCCTACTCTATTTCTGTCATGTAGAACTCTAGAACAAACTGTTCTGTAAATATTGGTTAAAAAATAATGTAGCACTACCACCTTCTAAAATAAACTTTGAAAGTGTTGTTTCAGAGAGCTGTTTTATTCTGTTAATTTTTTTAAGTTGAATCCCAGATTTTCTGAGGGTTTAAGTTAAGTAGTATCTTCTGTTACCACCTCTTTGTTGCTTGCTTTCTTTCATTTTGGTGATAACTCTGAAAGTAACAGGGAAAAGAATCCTATTTTTGGTTTGCTGTCATAACTCAGAGCTCTGTATGTAACTATTAAAAATAGTTTTAATCATCAAATGTTTGACAAAAATGAAATATGCCTAATGCATTTGGGGCTAGCATAGTGCAGTGGTAGCAGACAGGGCATGCAGGCAGGATTAGGCAAGTTTCATTTAATCTGCACAGAATTGGTAAAGAGCCAGCATTAAAAAATTCAGAGCTTTCTCATAAAAAATCTCGAAAGGTATATACTTTGCAGTTCCCACTGACCCCACGGCTTCCAATTGTCCCTGACTTTGAGGCTGAATGTAGTTTCAAAACTGCACATACACAGTGATGAGGTTGGAGTCCTGGAGTTCTTATGTGTGGCCACTGAGAATCCTTTGTCCCTCCTTCCCATGGTGGGCATTTTGGTTTGTACCTCTGACACGAGGAAAGGAGCCCAAGTGCCTCAGTTCTGTCACTTTCTGAGACTCGTTCTTTTTGGCAGACTGGTTCTTGGGATTTTGTGATGGGCAATTAGGAGGAAAGGAATTGGGGAGGAAGACAAAAGAGACCAGAGGAGAAGCTAAGGGTGGAAAGAATATCAGGGGGAGAGGAAACTCTCGAGGAGTCAGGAATGGGAGCATCTGTAGTATTTGAGAGCAGCAGATGGGATTTTAAGGAAAGTTCAGAATTATGTGTCTGCTTCATAGTGCTTAAGAAACAAAATTGAAGATTAGAGTTATTTTGAAATTGCTGGACTGTGTTTGTATCAGGGTTGAGTCAGGAAACAGAAACTACGCTAAATATTTTAACAGAAAGAATTTAATACAAAATAGTATCAACCAGATATTGAAGAACTGAAAAGGCAAGAAGAAGACACAAGCATCGTGGAAGTAGCAAACACAGGAGGCATTTGGCTCTCCTGGGGTTGGGATCATTAAAATTTGGAAGCTTGGTGGAGGGGCCCTGTGGGGCCAGACTCCCATCTGTAAGATAATGGCTAGTGCTGAGGCCTCTGAGCTCCGAAGAAGGAAGCTGAGGGCCTGGTACCCAGACCTCTGAGAGGTGGTACTGCTATGAGCTCAGGTGAGGGGTGGAGGGCTGGGACCTGGACCTGAGGAGGAGACAGGATAGAACGGTGGTCCATGAGGAATGCAGTGGTTGCAGAAAGACTGCTAACTGGATTCAGTCAGCAGCCACCACAGAAAGGAAGTGCAGCTTCTGGTGTGAAGAAGCAGGGCTAGGCCAGCCACAGGAACAGGAAGCCAATAGGTAACTACAGGAAGGAACGACCCACACCTCCCTCTTCCAGCATGTAGGTTTCATCTAGTGCACTTCATGGGCATGGCACAAGAGACAGCACCTAACACGGTGGAAGCATGGTTCACAGAGCCCCAGCCCTGCTGCTAAGTCGCTTCAGTCATGTCCGACTCTGTGCGACCCCATAGATGGCAGCCCACCAGGCTCCCCCGGCCCTGGGATTCTCCAGGCAAGAACACTGGAGTGGGTTGCCATTTACTTCTCCAATGCGTGAAAGTGAAAAGTGAAACTGAAGTCGCTCAGTCGTGCCCAACTCTTGGCCCTAGCATCACAGAAATGGTATGGAAAGATGGATTTGGAGGTGAGAGGTAGCAGCTTAAAAACGGGCTCAGTTTTTAAGTATAGAACTTTGAGACTGGACTGTGGAGGGCTTTACAAGTGCTGCACAAAAATCCATGGGTCCAGCTTTATAAATGTAATTTAAGAGAGTTTGGTTGTTCTTGTAGTCTCCAGATTTCCATCTTGTATAATACTAATTTCAAAATTAGTGATTTTTTGGGTTATTTTTGGCCATGCCATGAGGCACGTGAGATCCTAGTTTCCTGACCAGTGGTTGAACCTGTGACCCCTGCAGTGGAAGTGCAAAGTCCTAAGCACTGGACCATCAAGGAAGTCCCTAATTACTTATTTCTTCATAATATACTTCTATGTAGTATTATTATTAATTATGTTTGCCCTGTAGTGAAGAGGTTTGCAAACTATAGCTTGTGGGCCAAATATGGCTAGCTGGCTGTTTTTATAAGTCAGATTTTATTGGAATACAGCCATGCCCATTTGGTTAGCAAAAGAAAATTTGCAGACTTCTTCTCTAGTATAAATTTCTACTATAAATCTCTAGTATAAATAGAAGTCCGTGACACATAGGGCTTCCCAGGTGGTGCTAGTGGTAAAGAACCTGCCTGCCAGTGCAGGAGATGTAAGAGACACAGGTTTGATCCCTGGGTCTGGAAAAGCCCCTCAAGGAGGGCATGGTAACTCACTCCAGTATTCATGCTGGAGAATCCCATGGACAGAGGAGCCTGGTGGGCAATGGTCCATAGGGTCACAAAGAGTTGGACACAACTGAAGCAACTTAGCACGCATGACACACAAGTTTAGAAAAATAACTCTGACACTACAAAAACCAGACACACAGGATAAATCTTTATGTTAAAAAAAAAATGAAGGGATTGTGCAAGTGTGAGTGAATGCCACCAAAATTTACCTTGGCTTTCTGAGAGAACGGACAAACGTGTGATTTTTTGGACCTGCTGATAAAATTGAGATTCTGCCATATCTTTCTTGAACAGATAATTGCTCCAAATAAGACATTCCACTAGAGGCATCTTCTGAAAGAATGTTGAGTTTGAAGTCAGACCCCTGGAAACCTGGTGCCACCATATTCATGCTGCTCTGTAACTGTGGGTGAACCAGTTAACCTTAGAAATTCATTTTCACATAGATGCCCTAAGAACTAGAATTTTTACATTTATTCTTGTAGCTCCTTGGTCAGTGTCTCCCACCCTGATACTTCTCCTGAGCTGCAGCCTGCATGTAGTATGGCCTTCTAGACAGCATACTTAAGTTGTCTCCCTGGTGCTTCAGACCTAACATGTCCCTGATGGACATGACTGATGACCACAGATATCTAGTGCTCCTCTATTACTGGACTATTTTGGGCCACATCAGGACGTTTGAAACTTCTCTTCCCTGTTGAAGTTAGGCACAGTCATATGTCTACTTCTAGCCGATAGATTGTGACTGGAAGTGATGTGTCCCGTTTCTGGGCCAAAGTGTTTAATTGTCAGGGTATGAATCTTTAGCACACTTTCTTCCTGCTCTTGCATCAAGCAGTGTTCCAGCGGCAGGGTATCCGTCAGTCTGTGCCCCAGAAGGAGGTCTGTTGAAGCACAATAGACATGTAGCATAAATGAGAATTTTGTCCTTATTATTTCAATCACTGATATTTGGAAGTTGTCAGCTTCTATAGTTTGTTTTAATCTAGCCCAATCATTACAGTGTTCAGCCGAAACTTATCTTCCTTTTCCTATCTGCTGCCTCTCTGTTCCTAACGTCATAGGATGGCACAACTCTAAATTTACTTGCCAGAAACCTGGAAATCACATTTTTACATTCTATCTTCTCTAGCTCTCAATATCCAGTCAATTTTCAGGCCCCCTAGCTTCTATTTCCTTAATACCATTTGTAGTATACCTCTCTGTTGATTCCCAGCAGTACTGTCTTATTTCAGGATGTATAAGGAGCACCGGACTATTATTTTTTAACTACTCACTCTTTTAAAAATCTTATTCCAGTCTACTCGCATTTCATATACATAGGAAACCTAAATTGGATCATGTCCCTTCGATTTTCAGAAATCTTCATGGATTCTGTGCCAGCCCGAGAGAAAGCAGACACCCCAGCGTGACAGGCAAGCGTATGCACAGCCTTCCCAGTCTCCTCGTGTGCCCTCTGTGTGTTCTGTCCCCACCAACCTCCCTGTAGTGTCCTCTGCCTAGAAAAACCTTCCTTCAATCGGCCTGTCCATCTCTAAGTCCTTTAAGTTTTAGCTTAAGAGTTGCTTCCTCTATAAGCCCTTTCTGAATTTCCCAGATGCACTTAGATGTTTCTTAATGTTCTCTTTGTTCTTTGTACACACTTCTTTACACAGACTAACATATTAAATACAATTGCTTGCATGTCTGGTTCTGTTTACTAGATGGTCACTTACTTGAGGGTAGTTTCTGAACTTTGATTCCTCTTTGGCGCAAGTAATTCACAGAATATCTAGCACTTGAATAATTGTAATTGTTGATGAATGATTTACTTTAAAATAAGGAATAATGATTTCTATGAAATAAATATAGGACAAAATAATTTAAGTTCAATAACAAACATTACTGCTATGTCATTTCAGTCGTGTCCGACTCTGTGTGACCCCATAGAAGGCAGCCCACCAGGCTCCCCCATCCCTGGGATTCTCCAGGCAGGAGTACTGGAGTGGGTTGCCATTTCCTTCTCCAATTCATGAAAGTGAAAAGTGAAAGCGAAGACGCTTAGTCGTATCCGACCCTCAGCGACCCCATGGACTGCAGCCTTCCAGGCTCCTCCATCCATGGGATTTTCCAGGCAGGAGTACTGGAGTGGGGTGCCATTGCCTTCTCCAAACAAAAATTACTAAGCTACCGTTATTATTCTTTTTTTAGGGGAGGATAGAATGTACTCTAAGAATCGAAGACCTTATTTTTCAACACTGGCTTAGCTGACCAAAATACTTTTTAATCAATATTAGTGAAAAGTCATTTTTTTTTTTTATTGTCATGATCTTATGAAAGGATGAGGAATGTTAATGTTGGCCAGTATCAGTTTTTAAAATGTTCTAGTTAGCAAGTAGAAGTTTAAAAAATACTGACACAGACATGGAGATCACATTGTAGTCTCTAAAAATATTGTTAGCAAATTCAAAAAGGGCAGTTCTTTTATAGGCATAGTGGATCTTTTTTATTTAAAATGTTACACTAAATTCTATTCCATAGATATTTTTAGTAACATAAGAAGCCAAAGTGAAATGGAGAAAATGTTTCAGAGACCTCAAAAATATTTATATCCTGTGGCCCAGTAATTCTTCTTCTGGGGTAATATCCTTTTGGGTGGTTTTGGCCTTCCTGTGGGGGGAGGAGTAAATCTCCAAATCATAAAGAGAGCCAGGCTTTGGCCTTCCTGTGGGGTGAGGAGTAAATCTCCAAATAATAAAGACAGCCAGGCTTTGAAAGCTATATGAGGTCACTTTCTTTCTCCCCTTGACCTGGCGCAAGCTACAGGCAGAGTGGCAAGTGATTCATGGCTCCCAGTTTCCCAGAAGCCACTCAGAGCCTTCAAACTCAGTGACGCTGTGTTTGCCCTACTGTGTCATAGTAGGCCCAGGTGTGGGCGTGCGTGTGGGGAATAGGTTCTCTAAGACAGCAGAAGTCTTAGTACTCTGATGCTCCTTTACTGCTCTCACACACTCTCACGTAAAAGTTCACTGCAGAACCTTCCAGCTGAGCTCTCTGCTACTTTCTAGACTTTCTTCATGTTCTCTTTCTCTCCCCAAGCCTGCAGTCTTCTTTTTTGTATAAATGCCATGTTATTTTTGAACTAGATAACTCTTCCTCACCTCTTCAGTCCCCCAGTACCATTTTCTCTTTCACCACACAAATGATTGTTTGCACAAACCAGTCATTTCCATTTTCCCATCTCAGTTGAATTTGAGCACCGGTGTTTTACTTTCATAGCCTCTACTGCTTTTTCTGGGCAATGTTTAGCTAGATGCTTGCTCTTTTCCCTAGACTGTGAGCTCCACAAGGGTTGGGCTATACCTCTCTTTCTCAGTGTTGTGTCTCCAGGTGGTGGTGGTGGTTTAATTGTCAAGTTATGTCCAACTTGTTTGCAACCTCATGGACTGTAGCGCACAGGTTCCTCTGTCCATGGGATTTCTCAGGCAAAAATACTGGAGTGGGTTGCCATAAATATGCATTCAATAAAAGCTACTGATGAATAATTGAATAAAACACGTGAAAGGCATACCTATATTCAGGCTTCATTAATTGCTGTGCTGTTAGTGGCCTTGAGGAGAATCCATGGGCACTTTGGCTGGTATGTGTGTTTTTCATCAGCGCATCCTGTGAGGATTGTGTTGACCCAATCATTGAAGGTGTGTTGTACATCTCTTCATGTCTGTAATAGTCACAGTGCTTAGAACTGGGAGTACATGTCTCTGTCCTTGAAACATCTAACAGATGAGTAGAATGTAAAGTGTGATAACCTTTGACACATAGTAGGCACTCAGCACTGTCGAATGAATGACTCACTATCACAAGGGCACCATGGAATCAACTGATGTTCCATTAGTGAAAATGCTCCAATCCCAATTTCTTATTTACTTGGGGTTAATGGTGTGAAGGAGTGGCTTGATAACAGAGAAAAATCAAGTAAGGAAATAATTTAAATTATTTTCATAATAAACACATTGTACATTGGTGTAAAGATTCATCTTTTATTGAAGGATGATGTTATTTCCCTACCACTTAAGATTTTGGTGTGCAGGGGCAGAGGTGGAGGAGTGGAGCTGGGAGAAGCTCCTGGCTCTTCCTTTAGAGTGATGGTGCAGGCATTTATTGGAAGCAGGCATTAGGGCATTTGGTTACAGTAATTGTGAGCTTTGTGCTCAACAGACCATATGAAGGCGTGTTGCCGTCTGGCTCCCTCAGTGTGCTAATCAGGGCGGGTGAAGAAGAGGAGGAGGAGGGAAGGGCTTTTGGCCCAAACGTTGGAGGCCTGATTGTGTTCAAAGACTCAAATGGCCAGCTTAACCCAGGTGATTAAACATTCTGCAAGACCCTGGGTCTTCTCCTTATGTTTGCTTTCTTCATTTTTTTTTCTTCTTGCCACTTTATCCAGGAGATATGAGCAATGAAATGATATTTATTTTGCAAATGTAAAAGGATATTTTGTTTTATGTGGTATTTGAAATATCCATTTGCCTCTCTCTGTCTATTTACTCTGACAAGTCCTTGTATCACAGGCATAGCTGAGTTAGGAGCTGGGGATCATGCATTGTATTCTTTGGGGGAAAAGAATGTTAAATTTCAACAGATAAGATTATTGAAATAAGTAATCCTTTCTTCATTGTTATTGGAGTCTTCACTCTTGCATTTAAATGTAAACAACAGAATGTGCAAAGCTAACAAGGACAAGACTCTGTCAAAGAAGAGAATTTGTTATTAAAAAACCACTTTACAATAATGAGGGCTCTTCCAGCAGCAAAGAATCTGCCTGCAATGCAGGAGATATAGGAGATTTGAGTTTGATCCTTGGGTCAGGAAGATCCCCTGGAGCAGGAAATGGCAACTCACTCAAGTATTCTTGCCTGGGAAATCCCGTGCTTAGAAGAGCCTGGCGGGCTGTGGTCCATAGGGTCGCAAAGAGTCGGAGATGACTGAAGCGATTGAGCCTTACAATAAGAAACAGTAATTTTGACAACTCTGTCTTGTGGCCTGAGGTTTACTGTTTACTTATTTACTGAAAATTTCTGGTACGTTTTCTGGAAGCCAGACGCTTTTGGTTTTCTATGATCCTTTAGTCTTTTGGAGGAGAAAGTCAAGTTATCTAAAAATGAAAATTCTATAATTTGATAATTATCAATTAAATACTTATCATGTTACAGGCACTGGGGACACAATAACTAACAGGACAAAGCCCCTTCCTTCAAGGAGTTTGCAGCCTAGTGGGGAAATGTTGGCCTTAGAATTTGTAACCAACAAAGCCTGTTGTGTGTAGCTCAGCAGGCTGCATAAAGGAGGTGATTCCTTGGAACTTCTAACCAACAAAGCCTGTGTGTGTGTGTGGAGGGGTATGTATGTGTATAGCTCAGCAGGCTATAAAGGAGGTGCTTCCTTAAAAACAAATCAGCATAAGTCTGTCGGAGGGAGAAAGAGCGTGTGGTGTGAGGGGAGAAACCTTGGTGTGGCCTGGCCTGGGAGTGCTTGTAAAGGTAGGGATGTGGTCAGCCCAGGACCTGAATGGGAACAGAGGCAAAGGGAATGCGACGATCACACAACGACAGCTGAGGGGCTGAACTTCACTGAAGTAAACACCCCCTTTCTTAGAAAACTTATTTTTCCTTTGTGAGCTAAGAGAGAATCCTCATGTGAGAGATCATTTCCTCATCCCATGGAAAATCTTTTCTGATTCTTACTGATTTTTTTCTTATTCCAGTCTATTCAGTTGTATATTCTACCTTATTCTTCTTTCCTCAATTAAGCATTGTTCTATTAAAGGTAGGCTCTAGAATGCATGGATCAGTAATCATCCTCTTTCCTTGGTAGTACCTGGTACATACCTCACAGAAGCCTCATACTGGTTTTCCTCCAGAGTGTGAGTCCTTTGAGAGCAAGGATGAGGGCCGCTTAACCTCTGTGTTATCATGGTGGTAAATGTGTGTTTTGAATGCTATAGAAGGGCACACTCAGGGATTTGTCATGGGCCCTTCTGAAGTTTGCATTTATGAAATATGATTTTAAAAGAAAACTTACACATGCTTACCACAGTAGCTGGCACATGGAAAATGTCTAATGAATGGTAATTTTGTACCTCTTAATCAAAGCAGCATCACTGCATCATGCTATATCCTTGTTAAATTCTTACAGGTTTTTGCATTGCTTGGTGAATTAAGAGAAGTGATATGTGCTTTGTTATTACATTATTGTATGAATTTGTTCTCCATTCTGTGATGCCAGTAAGTAACACTGTTGGTTTAAAAGTCAGGGAAAGAAAGGGCTTGTTGCAGCATTTTACAAATGATCTAGGATGTTTGAGGTAAAACGTCAGCCAGATTGCCCCACACTGAGATTGCTTGGAAGACAGTTGTGTTCTGAGACGCTAGAGTAGTGTATTCCTCAAGCGGACAAAGAGGCAGCGTGGGAGGGTCAGCACTGCAGGTTTGCAGAATGCAGAGTGTCAAATGAGCAGGCTCTAGGGTCATTGTTCATGCAGTCACAGCCCTGCCTCCCTCTGCCACCCTGCCTCTCCGGCCAGCTTGTGGGAGGTTGTGCTTCAGTGGATCATGCTGGCTACAGAGAGCACCTTCACAAACCTCCCAGAATGCCTTGTCCTTGAGACCTAAGGCTACTTGCATGTGCTCTAGGGGTGTGTGGTGCCTTGCTTAGGAAAATAAATAGGCGGACATGAAGTTTACCTTGTATTTTCAGGAATCACAAATATATAGAAACCAAGGACTTGCAATTAAGGATGTTTCTTTGGTCGAGCAATGTTCTGGAGGCTGAACAAATGACTCATGATTGCTAACAGGCTTCAAGAAGCTTCTTGGGCATGCCCAGTGGGGTGCTGCTTGATGAAAGGTAGCTTGATGGTCTCAGAATGATGTTTATCTACCTTGTTCTTTTAGCTTTTCTTTTTTTTTTTTGTAAAAGGTTGGTGAACTCTTGACGCAAGCCCTTCACAGATGGTCCCCCTTCTGTGTGGCGGGTGCTCTGTTCCTAACAGGTAGCTTCCTCTTTTCATGCTAACAGGACACTGGCTCTTTGAGGATAATCTAAAGCTTTGTACAACCTCTGCTTTTTCGAAATGGAAGGCTCGGCTCCCAGGGGCTCAGGCCCAGTGCGCTGTTTTTAATTGGCAGAAACATCCCCTAACCCAACAGTGATGCATTGTGTCTGTTCCCAGAATGACTTTCATTAGAGTTTCTGAGAGCTCTATCCTGGTGTGGACCAGTTCACTGTAGAACAGCCTTTGTAAGATGGAATAGAGTGGAGGCGGGTAGAAAGGAGGTCTCCAAGAATAGATCTCACTCTTTAAAAATAACCATGATACATTAAGTATTGATTGCAAGTCTGTTTCAATTTTTAAATAACATTCAGGTCTTTAAAAATTTACATCCGCTCATCTAAACTCAACTAAATAAAGTTTAAAACAAAGGAAAGAATGATCAACTTCTGGGTACCATTCATTGTGTTAAGTTAGTTTCAGAATTTTTCCCCCCTAGAAATGGGACATTTATTTTTAGGAGTTACATACTTTGGGTTTTTTTCTGTTGAAAACTGCACAGAAGTAGAACAGATCTATCTTGAGGTCTGTCTACTTTAAGTTTTCTTGTAGGCGGCAATAGGTTTTAACTTTTGTATCATATAGAGAGAAGAAGCTAATATCTATAAATGTGGCTCTTTGTTGGGGATAAGCTATAAAGGAAGCTGTCTGTTGAGTATTTGAAACGTCTGCTTTACGATTAAAAAAAAAAAATTCCCTTGGTTGTCTTCTGGGCATGAGTTTGGTGCCACCTTGTGGGCGGTTGTCAGACTATTATATGCCTTTAAAAGAAAACTTGCCCCAAGGCAATTAACAATGCACAAAATATATGCTTGTAAATTCAGAAAACTAAGATCATGGCATCTGGTCCCATCACTTCAAGGGAAATAGATGATGAAACAGTGGAAACAATGGCTGGCTTTATTTTTCTGGGCTCCAAAATCACTGCAGATGGTAATTGCACCCATGAAATTAAAAGACACTTACTCCTTGGAAGGAAAGTTATGACCAACCTAGACAGCATATTAAAAAGCAGAGACATTACTTTGCCAACAAAGGTCCGTCTAGTCAAGGCTATGGTTTTTCCAGTGGTCCTGTATGGATGTGAGAGTTGAACTATAAAGAAAGCTGAGTGCTGAAGAATTGATGCTTTTGAACTGTGGTGTTGGAGAAGACTCTTGAGAGTCCTTTGGACTGCAAGGAGATCAGTCCTGGGTATTCATTGGAAGGACTGATGCTGAAGCTGAATCTCCAATACTTTGGCCACCTGATGCAAAGAGCTGACTTATTTGAAAAGACCCTGATGCTGGGAAAGATTGAGGGCAGGAGGAGAAGGGGATGACAGAGGTTGAGATGGTTGGATGGTATCACTGACTCAATGGACATCAGTTTGGACAGACTCCAGGAGTTGGTGATGGACAGGGAGGCCTGGCATGTTTCGGTTCATGGGGTTGCAAAGAGTCGGACATGACTGAGCAACTGAACTGAACTGAAAAATTAGTTAGATTAAAAAAACCCTCAAACTTCTGTGATTCTCTCACTAGATTCATGCAGCTTCATCTCAGAGGCACTATTGCTACCTGGTTTCAGGAAACATGTGATTCTTCCTCAGGGATTTTGATACCCTGCTGTGGTACCAGTGTCTTATTACCTATAGAGAACACTGTTGGGGTATCTGTGTTCTTTTTTCTAAGTCTTGCATCTTCGTTGTGTTTTAACATGGTTTTTATTCTTCATTTTGAGCTACAACCAAGGTATCCAACAAGATGTATCTTCTTCAGTCAGTTCAGTTCAGTCGCTCAGTTGTGTCCGACTCTTTGCGACCCCATGAATCCCAGCACGCCAGGCCTCCCTGTCCATCACCAACTCTGGAATTCACTCAGACTCATGTCCATCGAGTCAGTGGTGACATCCAGCCATCTCATCCTCTGTCATCCCCTTCTCCTCCTGCTCCCAATCCCTCCCAGCATCAGAGTCTTTTCCAATGAGTCAACTCTTCACATGAGGTGGCCAAAGTACTGGAGTTTCAGCTTCAGAATCATTCCCTCCAAAGAACACCCAGGGTTGATCTCCTTCAGAATGGACTGGTTGGATCTCCTTGCAGTCCAAGGGACTCTCAAGAGTCTTCTCCAACACCTCAGTTCAAAAGCATCAATTCTTCGGCGCTCAGCTTTCTTCATAGTCCAACTCTCACATCCATACATGACCACTGGAAAAACCATAGCCTTGATTAGACAGACCTTTGTTGGCCAAGTAATGTCTCTGCTTTTGAATATGCTGTCTAGGTTGGTCATAACTTTTCTTCCAAGGAGTAAGTGTCTTTTAATTTCATGGCTGCAATCACCATCTTTAGTGATTGCAAAAAAATAAAGTCTGACACTGTTTCTGCTGTTTCCCCATCTATTTCCCATGAACTGATGGGACCAGATGCCATGATCTTCTTAGTGCTAATTAATACTGTCCATATTAGAGAAAAAAACAATGAAATGAAAATAAATTACCTCAAATATAATATCAGATATGGGCAGATATGAGAAATTCTTATTAATTGATTTTAAATAAAATTTGGATGCCATATTTATATGTGTTTGCCACATGATATAATTTATATACTCTTAATTAATAAGAGAACAAATAAAGTATGCTGTTTGATGCTATTTTGCCTAAGGATACCACTATTTCTAAAGCCCTGTGGCAGGTTCAGTGATGCTGGTGATGCGATTTTTGACCCACTGTAAAACACTTCTCACAGTAGCCCTCTGAGATATCTAGAACTGATCTCCTAGTTCCTATTTTGCCTGTAGAGGAGATAGAGTAGAAGGCATGAGTGGCTCACCCTGGGTTATAAAGCCTGATAGTGGTGCAGCAGGACTAGAACCCAGCTCTCTGGACAGCTAATCTGCTGTCATTAGCTGATGCTGTCCCTATTATTCACATCATAGGGTGACAAATGCAAGAAATGAACATGTCTGTGCTGGTAGGAGTTTTAGAGAATCAGGGTGTTGGGCTAGGTGGGAGGAGCCTGGTGAGAGAGGGAGGGAGTAAGAGAGAGATTCCTGCTGGCAGATAGTGGACTTAAAAAACATCTTGTTATTTCTAAAAGGGAAATTGGACCCCATTGTTCCCATGATTAAAGCTTTTCAAAGGCTTTTCTGTCTAGATGACAAAGTCCAGAATCCTTTAAGTGGCTCTCAGCTCCTTTATGACAGCTTCCTGGGTTCTCCTGCCAACCACACATCACTCCAGCAACACCAGAGTGCTTATTACCCTTCCACTAATTCTTGTTCTTACCTTCCTCCCTTTGATTGAACTGCCCCTCACCCATGTTGCCTTGACCATCCTTTATCTTCCATTTTTCCTAATGAATCCGAATTATTCTATTGGTCTCAACTCACAGCTGGCCTTCTCTGACCCTTCCCTCTCCTTCTCTATTCTGATTAAGGTTCACATTCCTATAGTGCTGTGCAGCTATCTGTTGGAATGTCTGTTTTCCTAATTAAACTGTGAAATCCTTAAGAGAAATTCTCACATATTATTTACTTTTGTTATTAGAATTGAGCGCAAGATCTGGTCTATCTTGTCTCGCCATAGCTGGGAAGGACAGAATCAAGGCTAAGTTGCAGAAATCAGGGCACCAGAGGTAGAACTGGAGATTCAAGGCTTCCAGAGCCTTTTCTGCCTTTGCTGGCCTCTGCTCCTGTTGGCCTGAGGCCCTTGCCGTTTCTCTCTCCAGCCCTCAGCTGTCTTTGCTTCTTCTGTCAGCCATGTCTTGTCTTCTATGCTGACACTGCTTCCTCTGCCCAGCTGGAGAAAGTGGCCTCCAGACGGTCCAGACTCATCCTTGCAGCTTGGCTGCCTCAGGGAGGAGAGTCCTTCTCTCCCCCAAAATCCCACAGAAGTTCATCCCTTTTGTTGAGAATAACCTTGTTTTTTAAATTTTGGGGACCATGTGCCATATTATCATATAATATTGCCGTCATTTCATTATTTATTTTCCCATTCTACTGTTGATGGACATTTGGGTTATTTCCAGTTTTTGGCTTTTATGAATGATATGTTACAGGAAGGAGTCCTAGCCCAGGTCCAAGAGCATACTCTGTCTAACACTCAGAAATAAATGGTCCAAGGAGACTCACGTGCTGAGAAAGCAAGAGATTTCATTGTGAATGGGCAGCTGGGCAGAGAGCAGCAGTGTAAGCGAACCTGAGGAAACTGCTCTGCCATGTGACTCACAGTCTTGGGGTTAGCGTCCCGGTTCTCTTTAGAAAATCATTCCAACTCAGGGTCCTTCCTGGTGGTTTGCACACTGCTCAGCCAAGATGCATTCCAGTGAGATGGATTCTGGGAGGTTGGTAGGACACGTGAACTGGTGTCTTCTCTTCCCTTTTGCCTTTTCCAAGTTCTTCCAGTTGGTGGTAGCTTGTTAGATCTGCATTCCTTGACAGGACCTCCTGTTTTAAGATAACTCATGCAAGTGGCTACTATCTTGCCTGGCCAGGGTGGGCAGTTTCAGTCAATGTTCCCCCTAATGATACTCCTATGAACTTTATTGTTCTTGTCTTTTGGGGGATATAGGATGTGCTTCAGTTGGGTGTACACTTAAGAGCAGAAGTACCGGAGTGGGGGGTAGGTATATCTTCACCATTTTAGTTGATAGGCCAATTTTTCTCAACAGGTAACCAATTTACCAGCAGTGTTTTCTTTCACTACCTCTGCTAATCCCCAGTTTTGGTGGCATTGGAGGAATCACACAGAGATAATAATTTTAACTGCCATTTATCAAATGCTTATTCCATATGAGAAATACTTTATAAATAGTATATCAAATCATTCTCATAACAACCCTTAGGGACAAGTGAAATTGCTTTCTCCGTTTTGCAGATGAGGGTCCAGAGGATTAGAGAGAGATTAGGTAATTTACTTAGAGTCATGTAACCAGTCTGTGATAGAGCTAGAACCCAAACCTGGGATCTGAGCTCCTTAACTTTATAACCTGAGCTCTTACTTCTGTGCTGACAGGCTGGGGTTTACCTGGTAGCCAGAGTATGGGAACTGTGGTTTGGCACAGTGGACATGTGCCTTCCTGCTGGCAGATGTGGGCCATGTCTTTTGGCAGTCATTCTTTTAAAGAAAGACCCTGTTTTCCAAGAGGAAAACACGTGGAAGAAAATGCATGTATCTGGGAGCTTGAAGCACTTCTTAAGTCCCCTTTGGCTTATGCACTCACTATTAAGACCAGGCTCAACTGGTCCTAGTGTTGAGACTTTGCCTTAAATATCTGTCTATGCAAATTTATCTTTCTCAAATTGTCACTTGACCATACCTCCCCTGCCCCTATTAAAATTCTGAGGATATAAAACAGTTCTTGTGTTTTTCTAATAGGAGTTAGACTAATAAAGATAGATGGGTTAGTATCTGGCTTTCTCTTTTTTATTGGTGATAAAATTGAAATCTTAAACATGTGGAGTCATAAGGTCATATAAACATTTTTCAAGGTCTTCACACTACCCCTATTGATCTGTTCTTTTTCAGCCACATACCATAGAAACTTTCTTACTTGCCGACTGGCACATCTCCATTCATTACCACACCCCTGATAACTGCCAGTGGGATCTTTTAAGAAGACTCCGTCTGCTTATATTTCTTCTCATCAAGGCCCTGTCTCACACTACTCTCACCTTTTCTCAGTGTTCCACACATACTATTTAATACTTTTCCATGTGCCAGATACTATTCTAAAAACTCCAGTGTATAGAAATTATTATTCCTATTTTAAATAGGAAGCACAGAGAGGATAAGTAAGCTTACTCAGGGTCACCTGGTTAACAAATGTTGGGCAGAGCTAGAGCTCAGACCCAGGTCTGTTGACTCTAGAGGCCATGCTCTTACCCACAGCACTGTGCCGTCTCTCTTTTCTAGACTCCTCTAACCTTTAATACACCTACTCCTCTCCTCAGGGATTTTGTTCTTGGTGTTCTTTTGTCTGAGTTCACTCCCCTCACTCTTCCTCATCTAACTAGCATCTCTTCCCCTTTAGAACCCAGCTTCAGTGAACTGTTTTAAATTGCTTAATCTTGTTTTATTTTTAAAAAATACTCAGTGCATCTTAACTACTTTAAAACTGTAAGCTCCATGAGGGTTGAGGCCCACCCACTCTGTTTATCCATAGGTATCCTATGCCTGGTGTACAGCTGTAAACTTTGTGTGTTTGTTCATTCAGCAAGTGAATGAAGGATTGAATGAATGGAAGGATGACTCACTGGAGTATAGAGGCAAAATTGTTTTTTATCCTCAGATATAGTTTTCAAGTAAGCCCTAACTTACGTGAACTCAACTTCTAATTATTATTTAGATGGCATTTTGGTCTGTTGCCTGATCGATTTGGATTTTTAATATGTGTTTTTACTTCTCAGTGTACTTCCCACTGCCTTCTGATTTACAAGGCTCCATTAGCTTAAGGTGTGTTTTGCCCATGGTTTTGCATTTTATCTTATGGCTTATGGGTCATTAATAATACTTAGGCAAAATGTTCCAATCTATATACAGTGCACACTGGAGCTGCTGCCTATCAGAATATCCCCTCAGTTTTTTTTATTCATGATCTATTTTAGGGGAAATCATGGAAAAATTGTGCCTGACATGTATGTGTCCCATATGGGCCCTTTATGTGCTAACTGTAGAGAAGGTGGGACCTTGAGATGAAATGAGTTTTCCGTTGGTTCTTTAATTGTGAACATCTTAAATAGTCTTACTAGCTGAATAGAGAATCTATCTTTTAGAAATCACATTTTAACTTAATGTGCTAGTATTAACGCTGCTGCTGCTAAGTTGTTTCAGTCGTGTCTGACTCTGTGCAACCCCATAGATGGCAGCCCACCAGGCTCCCCTGTCCCTGGGATTCTCCAGGCAAGAACACTGAAGTGGGTTGCCATTTCCTTCTCCAGTGCATGAAAGTGAAAAGTGAAAGTGAATTTGCTCAGTCGTGTCTGACTCTTCGCGACCCCATGGACTGCAGCCTACCAGGCTCCTCCATCCATGGGAGTTTCCAGGCAGTAGTACTGGAGTGGGGTGCCATTGCCTTCTCCAGTATTAACACTATTCAATAAATATATATTTTTTATATCCCAATCCTATAAGGTTTGCCTCACATTCAAATTTTTCATGAGAGATTTTTTTATTGTCAACTTTATCATCAGTATCTATCAGCTTGGCAACTTTACAAGTGTTTTCAGCTATTTTAAGTAAGTAAGTTTATAGGCATGGTTTTTATCTCTCAGAAACAAAGCAGTAGTTTTTTTCTATGTAATATTTCTTAAGGATTCTAATGTAATATTTCATGTTTATAGCAAAGAAGTCAGGACAGTTTTGGTTTTACATATAGATACTGAAACCAAGTCAGCTTAAGGAAAATGGAAATTTATTGTCTCATGATTTCTGGAAAGGACAGAACTGAGACCAACTTTAGGAATGAGGTCATCAAAGCTGGAAATGGGGTTTCCAGGCTTCTAGATTACTCTTTTATTGGTTTCTGCTCCTCTTGACCTGGGCAATTTCTGCAGCCCCTGTCTTATCTCTGTTTATCTCACAGCTGTCCTTCCCTCTTCTTGTCAGTATCCTTTTGTCCTCCTGAAGACATGGCTTTCTAAGGTGACTTTTCATATGGAGAAGGTGGCCCCCAAATGCTCTAAGCATTTGGCCTCTAAGCATTTGGTGCAGTGGGGGAAAGTGCTTTTGTCCCTCAGTATCCCCATGTTGATTTTAGGAAGGACTTTGCCCCTACTTGGTTCATAACCCCACTTTTTGAACTGTCCTTGTGTCTGGTCAGGTGGCTGTGAATGACAGACAGCCTCATCTGAGTCAAGAGGAGGGAGCATGGGTTAGCCAAAGCAGAGGGGGACTGTTGCTACAAAAAGGGGGATAAGAATATTTGAGGGGATAATGAAACCATGGCTTCCAGAGTTCACTGGATGGTTGTTTTTGAGATTAAATAAACATTTATTTCTCTGTGTTAGGCACTTTGTGACACCTAGGGATTCAGAGACTAATGATCAGATTAGCAACAAGTTGTTGCTGTTCAGTCACTAAGTCCTGTCCGACTCTTTGCGACCCCATGGACTGCAGCACTCGAGGCTTCCCTGTCCTTCACTATCTCCTGGAGTCCTCATATTCATATACATTGAGTTGGTGATGCTATCTAACTATATCTCATTCTCTGTCTCCCTCTTCTCTTTTTGCCTTCAATCTTTCCTAGCATCAGGGTCTTTTCTAATGAGTCAGCTCTTTGTACAGGTGGTTAAAGTATTGGAGCTTCAGCTTCAGCATCAGTCCTTCCAGTGAATATTCAGGGTTGATTTCCTTTAGAATTGACTGGTTTGATCTCCTGGTTGTCCAAGGGACTCTCAAGAGGCTTCTCCAGTACCACAGTTCAAAAGCATCAGTCCTTTGGTGCTCAGCCTTCTTTATGGTCAAACTCTCACATCCGTCCATGACTACTGGAAGAACCACAGCTTTGACTATGTAGACCTTTTTTGGCAAAGTGATGTCACTGCTTTTTAATACACTGTTTCTAAGTTTGTCATAGTTTTACTTCCAAGGAGCAAGCATCTTTTAATTTCATGGCTGCAGTCACTGTGCACAGTGATTTTGGAGCCTAAGAAAATAAAATCTGTCACTGCTGTCACTTTTTCCTCATCTATTTGCCATGAAGTTATGTGGCTGGATGCCATGATATTAGTTTTTCAAATGCTGAGTTTTAAGCCAGCTTTTTCATGGTTCTAAATTACAGTTAAAGGGAGTAGGCTAAATGTCAGGAAAAGCTTTTTGTTGTGCTTTAATGAATTGTCACTTCTCTGGCATGATTTGACTAGTATAGATGTCACAAATCAATTTCCCTTAAGGTGAACATAGATTTTGAAATTCATTCATTGAAAAAATTATCTTTTCTTCTTCTGATGGAAAATACATGTTTATTTGGAAAATATACAGTATAAAGAAGAAAATAAAAGAATAACTCTAATACCCAAAGACAGCATTTTTGTTCATTAATTAGCATTTTGGAGTATGTCCTTAGAGTCTTTGATATGCATATATGTAAAGATAAAACAACTTATCTAATTTTTATTTTTTAGAAAAATTGGTTTAATAGCAGTATAGTTTTGAGTCACAATGTTTTATATAGTAAGCATTTACCCATACCTTAAAATATATGTAAGAGATGGGATTTTTATTATTCTCTATTTCATCATCCACCAAATGGCTGAACCACAACTTATTTAACCATTTCTCCTGTATTCCACATTGCAGTTGTTTGCTAGACTTCGTCAACATGAGAAAACTCAAAGAATGTTCTGCAACCTAAATCACTGCCTGCTTTTCAGATGATTTCCTTGGGCTGCATTCCTAGGAATGGACTCAGGAGATCAAAGGGAAGGCACACATTTGAGTCTCTGGATCCAGATGGCCACTCTGCCCTTTGAGAGGGTGTTTCAGTTTACATTCTTACCAGCTGTAGAGGAGAGAGAGCATAAGAATTTAATGGACCGTCTCTGACAATTAGCTCATGGCTCCAGTCAACTGATTTTATCCTATCTGTGAGGGGCTACTATGTGTAAACCAAGTGTGACCATGTGTTGGATACTAGAAAACATTCTGGCAGCATGAACTGAAAATTTTACCTTTTCAATGTGAAAAGAACATATGACTTCCTCCAGAGGATTCATCTCTTATTTAAAAAATACGATATTCTTACTGTTGAGCTCAAGTAAATGGAAAACGCAGTGTCCATGTGCGTATGCATGCTAAGTCACTTCAGTTGTGTCTGACTCTTATGGAGTTCTCCAGGCAAGAATACTGGAGTGAGTTGCCATGCCCTCCTCCAGGGGATCTTTCCTACCCATGGACTGAGCCCATGGTTTTCTCCTGCATTGGCAGGCAGGTTCTTTACCACTGGTGTCACCTGGGAAGCCCTACAGTGTCCACACTGGGAATTAAAACAAATTTTTTTTCTTCTTCCTTTTTTCTTTTTTTCTCATTATCTCCTCCTCTCTCTCAAAATAAGAGACTTTATGATTATTTTCTTGGATATGATTCCTAGCAGTTCAATTATGGGATCAAAGTGTGTCTTAGTTCAGGCTACTGTAACAGAATACCATAACTCGATGGCTTATAAACATCAGAAATTTATTTCTGGAGCCTGGAAGTCTGAGATCAGATTGCCAATATGGACACATTCTAGTGAGGGCCCTCTTCCTGGTTGTAGACGCCCATCTTCTTACTGGATCCTCACATGGCAGAGACAGAGCAAGAGAGCTCTCTGCCATCTCCTTTATAAGGGTACTAATCCTATTCATGAGTGCTCCACCCTCATGTCCTAATCATTTTGATTTCAACATATGAATTTTGGGGGAGACACAAACATTCAGTCTATACCAAAGGGGTATAACAGTTTCAATTGTTGTTACCAACAGAAGTAGAAAAATCTAGTGATAAGAGTCCTGCAACAGAAGATGTAGTCCTCAATAAACTGAAAATATGGTTTAAGAACCTAAACAGATTAATTCAGCAAGTATTTAGTGAGCACCTACTCTGTGGCTATACCTACTCTGTGGCTATTGTGTGTTACTGTGTGAAACTCCTGGCTCAGGAAAGACTTTTGACTTTGAGACACTGACTATTGTGTCACGCTCACGTGTTTGCCAGAATGATGCCTGATATGAATTTATGGATAAGGTGAAAAGAACACTGGCCTTGGAATTGGAAAGATCTGGATAGAAATCCTGGCTCTGCTGGGTGCTGTTGGACATGTTACTTCACCTCTCTAAGGCTTTATTTCCTCATTGAGAAATCTAACCAACCCATAGGGCTGTTAGGAGTAAACACAATGATTTAAGTCACTAGTATACTGTTGGTACCAGTAGGAGTTCAATAACTAGAGGCTGCTATTATTTTTGTTTTGGTTATTATCATTATGGTGATGACTCAGGGGGTAAGATGAGTTTGCATGCTTTGACAGTACTTCCCAATGTCTCCCTAAGCAGCTTTTCTCTCAGAGCAAAAGCAACTCTGTGCATTTATGTGTGTGCATGTGTATGTGTGCCTTAGTTGTTAAAGAATCTGCCTGCCATGGGGGAGACCTGGGTTCAATCCCTGGGTCAGGAAGATCCCCTGGAGAAGGGAATGGCTACCCACTTCAGTATTCGTGCCTGGAGATTCCCATGGACAGAGGACCCTGGCAGGCTACAGTCCATGGGGTCACGGAGACAGGACTGAGCGACTAACAGTGCTACTATTACTACATGTATGTGTGTGCATGTGTATGCGTGAAACCTTGGGTGTATGTGTAATATAGGAAGTCTCTCTCCTGGAATCTGTCCCCAGAGCCTTTTTCAGGAGGGTTCTTGTGAAGCAGTTGTTGGATTCCCATCCTCCCCGCTCTGCTTTCTGAACCCTGCAAGTTCAGGATGGAGGCACATGGCAGTGGTCTCCACAGTGAACCTTCAGCATGAATTGGGCCTCATATCATCTGGGCTTTGGGATACAACCCTTTTTGGTCTGTGAGTGGAGTGCTTTGGACCTGCAGCTCTAGATGTGAGGTTTTTTCATCTTTGTTCTCTTCGCTCTTGCGGTCCAGAAGGCAAATGCTGGTGATGAGGAGAGTGAGAAAGAGAGGTGTCTCAAAGTCGCACGCACACGAATCACTGGGCTGACTGGGGGGAGCAGTGGTGCAGGCGCTGGAGTGTGATTGGTCCCACCTGGGCCTCCCGGCCTTCACTTCCCACATTCAGGTGCTTGGTGGTCTTCTACTTTTCCTCCTATCAGATCAAATGCTGATTTTAAATAGTGCTTGAACGTCCTAGCATGTGCAAGTCTGTGTGGTCAGGCCACGCAGGTGTCTGTTCTCTTGCTCTCTGTACATCCCCTGCTTCACCTACACCCTCTTCACATGACTGACCTTTCTGCATGCTTGCCCTGCCCCAGCTGGTGATTGTTCTATCCTTTAAATAAAAACATCTGCATCAGGATAGCTTATCAAAGAGGCCTGTGAGGGGCGTGCTTCTCTGCTGGTTTCCCCGGCAACCAGTGAGCCAACCTGACATCACTTCCCCCTTATAATAGTAACCTCCCTGTTCCTCGGGCATGAAGACTGCTGCCATGTTCTGCCCAGTGTCTGCCGTGCACAGTGGGTTGTCACTCCAAGGCCTTGCTTCACACGGTAAGCTCCTCCATCCAGGAAACCACTGGTGTCTCTGTGGCTGACTCCAAGCTTTGACTTTGGTTTTGAAGCTGTGCAAGTATGGATCTTGTAGACCTGTGGGGTGCCGCCCCACAAAACTGTGGAGTCTTCTAGATGGTAGCAGCTTGGTTCCAGAAGCTCCTGAGAATTGTTGTTTTGTTGAAGTATCATTCCTGAGTTCACAAGACAATTATTCTGGCACTTGTTAAAATGAAGACTTTTATTCAAGACTACTGCAATAAGGGCATTACCATAGAGGAGAGAGAATAGGCTCAACTTGGAATACAGCAAAGACAGGTGGAGTTTGTAGCCAGTGAGCAGAGTGAGGTGGAAAATTAGTGGGTAGAAAATTACTAAGGGGAGATATCCTGGGTAGGAGAATTCTTGCTTAAGGCAGGCTAAGGACTCAGACATCAAAAGAGAAGGATAGGGAACATCATCAGATATCTAGGGTGGGTATTCTCTTTAAACTGACTTAACAGGTTCTTGCTAAGAGAGGGTTTTGCAGGCCTGGTAAGAACAGAACAGAGGCCATGGTGAAGTCTCTTTGGTGAGAGGGTTCAGAGAAGCCTAATTAGGGAGGGAGCCTTTGCCATCTGCCATGATTAGAATGAAGCACACCTGGGAAAGGGCTGGCTTTTACCCTCGCTTGACTGGTGACCTTGGGTCTTTCTGACCCCGAGTCTCTCACTGGAAAATGGGCCAAATGGTAGTATCTCTCTCATGAGGAATGCAGTGAGCATCAGATGAGATTATGCATGGAAAGAACTTATTAGTGTCCATCCTAAAGTAGTTCAGTTTAGTTCAGTTGCTCAGTCGTCTCCGACTCTGCAACCCCATACTGCAGCGTGCCAGGCTTTCCTGTCCATCACCAACTTCCAGAGTTTATTCAAACTCATGTCTATCAAGTCAGTGATGCCATCCAACCATCTCATCCTGTGACGTCCCCTTCTTCCCTGCCTTCAGTCTTCTCCAGCATCAGGGTCTTTGCCAAGGAGTCAGTTCTTTGCATCAGGTGACTGAAGTATTGGAGTTTCAGCTTCAGCATCAGTCCTTCCAATAAATATTCAGGACTGATTTCCTTTAGGATAGACTGGTTGGATCTCCTTGCAGTCCAAGGGACTCTCAAAAGTCTTTTCCAACACTACAGTTCAAAAGCATCAATTCTTTGACTCTCAGCTTTCTTCATAGTCCAACTCTCACATCCATACATGACTACTGGAAAAACCATAGCCTTGACTAAATGGACCTTTGTTGGCAAAGTAATGTCTCTGCTTTTCAATATGCCGTCTAGGTTTGTCATAGCTTTTCTTCCAAGGAGCAAGTGTCTTTTAACTTCATGGCTGCAGTCATCATCTGCAGTGATTTTGGAGCCCCCCCAAATTAAGTCTGTCACTGATTCCATTGTTTCCCCATCTATTTGCCATGAAGCGATGGGATTGAATGCCATGATCTTCGTTTTCTGAATGTTGAGTTTTAAGCCAACTTTTTCACTCATCCTCTTTCACTTTTATCAAGAGGCTCTTTAGTTCTTCACTTTTTGCCATAAGGGTGGTGTCATCTGTGTATCTGAGGTTATTGATATTTCTCCTGGCAATCTTGATTCCAGATTGTGCTTCATCCAGCCTGGCATTTGGCATGATGTGTTCTGCATATAAGTTAAATAAGCAGGGTGACAATATACTCAATGTAAGGGCTCAATAAATGATATTAGTATTATAAGTTGGGCACTATAATTGAATTTTGATTCAGTAAGTTAGTGGACTCTTTCTCATCTGTAAATTATATAGGAAAATGTGTGGCTTAATGAAAACTGCTCTGAACTGAAAGGGATGAGATGGTTAGATGGCATCACTGACTCAATGGATATGAGTTTGGGTGAACTCCGGGAGTTGGTGATGGACAGAGAAGCCTGGCGTGCTGTGCTTCATGGGGTTGCAAAGAGTGAGACATGACTGAGCGACTGAACTGAACTGAAAGGGTTTAAATAGCTGGATTTAAAGTCGGACCACACCAGTATTTTGCATCCTCCCAGAGCTTACATTTCTTATTTGCAAAATGGGCCTGTATTCTTTTCTTTGTTTGTGTCACAGATTGGTATTAAATGAGAAAATACATGCAAAAGTACTTGGAAAACTAGAAATTTGTCTATTGCTGTTCCTTAATAGTCCTATGATTAGGTATCTGCTAGTGAGCCTGTGCCTCTGGGCTGTGGCCTTCACTAAGGCTTCTGTTTCATTTTGTTTCTCTTTCTTAGGAGAGACAGGAAGACTAGAGCAAGCTGGAGCTGGGTATTTCCCTTCCCTCCATTAGATTCTGGCAAAATAGTTTACTTTGAGGGAAGACCTAGTTAAAAAGCAAAGAGTGCTATGAGAATACAAAATGACTACTTTCCTCACTCTCCTTGCAGGAAGAACCAAAGGATTTTTCTCCTTTCTTTACTCTGAAAGACTGATAGGGCTCCAAGAGGTAAAACTCACAAAAATGGCGCACTGGCCAAGACTAGGCCCCTGCTGGAGTTTTTTTTTTTTTTTTTTAACTGTTTAGTTAAGAATCAATAAATAAAAGAGTAATATTTATCTTACTTCGCTCCTATCAGATTATAGATTGGAGTTACGAATATGGTTAGCAACCATTTACGAAGTTTATTTAGAATAATGATAATAGCTGGTAGCAAAAGTGTAGCTGCCTGTTACCACCAGATGCTTCTTAAGGCAAGTGTGTGGTCAAAAGGAAGAGGCAGTGAATACAAACAATATGCTGCCTATCTTTGGCTCCTTTAGCGGAAACCAGGTAGTAAAGTGGATCTTTTTAAAAATGGTATTTAAGTATTTATTTGTGGCTGCACTGAGTCTTCATTGCTGTGTGGGGCTTTCTTTGGTTGCAGTGAGCAGGGGCTACTCTTCGTGCTGGTGCATGGACTTCTCACTGTGGTGGCTTCTCTCACTGTGAAGTGCAAGCTTCAAGGGTGCCACATCAGCAGCTGTGGTGCTTGGGCTTAGCTGCTCAGTGGCATGTGGGGTCTTCCTGGACTACGAATCGAGCCCATGTCCCCTGCATTGGCAGGCGGATTCCTAACCACTAGCCTGTGAGGGAAGGCCCGAAAGTGGTTATTTTTACAAAATGTAAAACTGTGAGCTGTGTCTACTTCAGGATACGGTGGATCTTCGAAATCTACCAAAAGCTAGAAAGTCACAGAAGTCATTGGCTTACTTTAAATGTCAGATGGTTACTTAACCAGTCATTGCTTTGGAAGGTCCTTTAAACTATTTTTAAAAAGTATGGCAAAACTCATCACAATATTGTAAAGTAATTATCCTCCTATTTAAAATAAATAAATAAAATATAAAAAAGTACTATTGTGCAGAATAATTTTCATCACTCAACATTTTATATAACTGAATTTGTTTCTGACTTATATTCTAAATGCAGTTAGGGTAAAAGAGTAAGACAAATTTAAGCTTTCCTCCAAAATAGAATTTATACTTTAGCTTGTTTATAACAAAGTCTTTTAAATATTGGAAGTCTATTTCCCATGTTACAATTTGCAAAAAAAGATTTTGCTTTTAATCATTGTCAGGATCCATAAATACCTTTTTATTGGAAAATAAAAGAAGGTGACCTAGGAGGAATTGGGTATGGAGGAGAAGGTACTTCTGGAAGACACAGGGAAATATCTGAGCTTTGATGTAGATATTGTTCTCAGTGGAACTGCTCTTCTGCTGTTTTTACTTGAATTTCTTTTAGGATGCCAGTGGCTGGGGCTGTATCTTTCAAGAAGCCAGCTCTCAGAGGAGATGTTCTTGTACTTTTCCAAACACCAAATCTAGACATTTTTCTCTCTCTTCTGACAAAGTCTGCTGTTCTTTTTCAAATATAGTGTGAGATGGTGATGAAGAGTTCAGCTTCTGAGATCAGACTCACTGATCTCAGACTGGGTTTCCAGTCTGGCTCGTACTCTTCAGTGTGTGACCTTGGGTGTGTATAACTCTGGGTGATTACTTGACTTCTCTCTGCTCCAGCTTCCCTGTCTGTAAAACAGAGCTAATAATACTACCTCTGTCTTAAGAGTACTTGGAGGATTAAATGAGAGAATCTATGTATGGGGCTACTGTAAGGGGTTGGTAAGTGTTACTGATGCTGTTATTTGCCCTCTCACGTTGTCTTTTTTCTCTGTTCCTTTCTCACTTCTATGCCTTTGCAAAGGCTATTTTGAAAATTCCCATTTGTACCTTCTCTTTCTCTAGTATGGTGTGGTATATCCTACTCACTTCTAGCTCAGTTCATTATACACATATACACACAAACACATACATGCATGTGTATATACACATATATTTCTTTACTGTGTACCTGTAGTGTGCAGAGCACCCTGGTAGATACTGAGGATGAGATTCCTGATTTTCTGGAGTTTGCATCTAGTGACAAAAATATGGGAAATAATGAGTCAGTTACAGAAATGAAAGAAATATCAAGGTGCTGTGGGGTTGTGTAGACAGAACACAATGGCATTCTCTGAGGTTGTGGAAGCCTCTCTGAGCAGAGAATATTCAAGCTCAGACTGGAAGCATGAGGACCTTTTCCTTGGAGCCCTTCTGGTCACGTTTATGTTTTACACCCCTGATTGAGGTTACTATAGCACTTTATTATTGTCTCAGGTATGGCATGTACAAATTCCTGTCTTATCACATAAATGTGTAGGTTGACCTCACTCCCATTTAGTTACCTTGAAGAGGACCTAACACATCTCCTCATGGTCATAGGTTCCTGTATAACACTGTTGAAACTGTCCATCAGTTAGTGCTGTCTGAACTAAACCACACTGTGCTTTGAGGAGGGTAGATCCTACAGAGGAAGTCTCCTTACTTATACTTGACTTGTTTGGACCTGAGGTTCCTCCTTGTCTTTTTATAACTCCAAGTTTTATCATTTGCAAACTAGAAGGAATGAATTGTGGTTCTCTGATTCTCTTGAGGGAATATGGCGTTGCTTTCGATAGCGACACAAATAGGTACTTAGAGTAATGAAATGTGTAAAGGGGTCTGGTACCTTTCAGTTGTCTTCTACAAGGATATTTTGACTGGGACCAAGTTGAAATTGGTCAGCAGGTGGAGTTAGTTAGGCTGCAGCACCCCCTTTTGTATGCTTCCAGGTTGCCTAGGTATCAGAACATTTGTAGAGAAAGAACTTGAACTCTTAAACATAAGTGAAATGTAGACATATGCAGCCCTGGTTTGATGGACTGAGGTTCGCCAAAAGAAAGCCAGATTGTAGAAACAGAGATCGTGGGGCCCTTGAGGAAAGAAATCATGAGTGAGGAGAGTTCTCAGAGAACAGAGGAGTCAAGGAGAGGTGGAGCAGGTGCCTGGTGCAGCCTCTATCCTGCTGCTTCCTGAGAATGAGGGGCTGTGGCATAAAGAAAGAAATGAGTCACTAGAGGCCTACAAGCTCTGCTGAGGGAACCTACTGAACAATCTGGGTATGCACAGCTGCAGGAGGTCTCCTTCTGGTCAGAAATGGCCAGGAACAGAAGCTGGTGTCCTTGAGAAGGTCAGTAGTGATGGAAGGAGTAAAATTTGAAATCTGGAACTCTCTCAGCTCTCACTCCTACATGTCCAGGATTAGTAAGCACTTCAAGGTGGTTCCAGAGAGGGTCCTATGGATAAGAGTGCCATTTCTCATCCTGTACTTTCAGTTCAGATCAGTCGCTCAGTTGTGTCTGACTCTTTGTGACCCCATGGACTGCAGCACGCCAGGCCTTCCTGTCCATTACTAACTCCTGGAGTTTACTCAGACTCATGTCCATTGAGTTGGTGATGCCATCCAACCATCTCATCCTCTGTCATCCCCTCTCCTCCCGCCTTCAATCTTTCCCAGCATCAGGGTCTTTTCAGATGAGTCAGTTCTTCGAATCAGGTGGCCAAAGTGTTGGAGTTTCAGCTTCAACATCAGTCCTTCCAATGAATATTCAGGACTGATCTCCTTTAGGATGGACTGGTTGGATCTCCTTGCAGTCCAAGGGACTCTTGAGAGTCCCTTGAGGGGTGTTGGACCCTTCTCCAACACCACAGTTCAAAAGCATCATTTCTTCGGTGCTCAGCTTTCTTTATAGTCCAACTCTCACATCCATACAGGACTACTGGAAAAACCATAGCTTTGACTAGAGGGACCTTTGTTGGCAAAGTACTTTATTTTAGTCTAATTTATTGCACTATGGTTGATTGGGTAGGTTGAGACTGGTAAGCTACTTTAAGAGAGGCTCACTGAAGCTGAAAGTGAAGCACTGTTCGAATCCAAGCTGGCTGTTCCTTTGGTCATTTCAATGGCTTTCCTGCTCTCTTCTCCCCTTGTTACTGTCTACCTTCCACAGCCTTCTCCATGTTCATTTTGCATCCTCACAACTTGGGCTTCCCTGGGACTTTGGTTTGCCAAGGCCCCATATCCTCTTGAGGAATCCTTTGCAATTTTGCTTCCTCTGTTGACTTCCTCAGGCACTCAGTTTCCAATTTCAGTATTCTAAGAGACATATCATGGCCCAGTCAGACCATGGACTATTAGGAGAGGCCTTTTCCTTGATCCTTTTAGCCAATGGACTGTGGAGGAGGCAGGAGCAGGGCCAGTGACATGGAGCTTGGCTGTGGATGGATAGAGTTACTTGGAGGAGATTGTGACCAGAGCAAGTCAAATTCCAGTCATTCGTTCATTCTGTTTCCAATCTGGCAGCATAATACTGGCTTTAAGAACTTGGGTTTCAGAGTTAGACTCACATTTTGGCTGTGACTTCCTCTGTCTGAGCCTTACTTTCCTCATCTGTAAAAAAGGTATGGTAATCCACTTCATAAAGTTGTTTAGAAGAAGATGGGATAAAATGCATATAAAGAGTTTAACATGTGGCTCAAAGCAGAGTAAGCACTTTTTAAGTGTTACTATTTTTATATAAATGAGCAAGACAAGTATGCTGTCGCTAAGTCACATCAGTCGTGTCCGACTCTGTGCGACCCCATAGACGGCAGCCCACCAGGCTCCTCTGTCCCTGGGATTCCCCAGGCAAGAACACTGGAGTGGGTTGCCATTTCCTTCTCCAAAGCAGGAAAGTGAAAAGTGAAAGTGAAGTCGCTCAGTCGTGTCCGACTCTTAGCGACCACATGGACTGCAGCCTACCAGGCTCCTCCGTCCATGGGATTTTCCAGGCAAGAGGACTGGAGTGGGGTGCCATTGCATTCTCCGAAGACAAGTATATCACCCGTCTTCATAGAGCTTGTAATCCAATTTTCATGAGCGACTCAAAACATATTGAGGACACATTTGTACTATATAGGACACATTGTATAGTTAGTGAATTAATTCATGGAACAAATATTTATTGGCTGTTCACTAGGTTCATGGCACTATTTTCTGCACTGAGTATTCAGTTTTTAACAAGCAGTCAAATCCCCACATTCATGGGGCTCACATCTAGTTAGAAGATAGGCACACTAATTAAAGATAGGTAGATGGTGGAAATGTCTGGTGATGCAATGTGGTATGAGGAAGAAAAAAGGGTGGGGGAATAGAGAATGCCAGAGTGTATGTGAGTGACCTAATTTAGATGGAGTAGTTCACGATGACCTTGGTGAGGAAATGATGCTTGAGTGGAGAGTTAAATAAAGTGCGAGGGACCCAGTCAACCATTTGGTGGAAGAGCATTCCAGCCAGGGGGAAGAGCAGAGGCAGCAGCCCTGGAGCAGAAGGGTGCTTGCTATGCTTGAGGAACAGCCAGGAGGTGAGGGTCACTGCAGCCTAGTGAGGAAGCAGCAAGTGGTGAGAAGGGAGGCCTTGGAGGTAGCCAGGGGCTGAGGGCGATTGTAATTTTTAACTTTACAACAGGCTCAGTAACATGTTGTGTCGATGGTTCATTTGGGCTTTTCAGACTGGGCTTGTCATCTTCCTCTGTGACCAAGAGCAGCAGACAGATGCTCATTTTGAAGCAGCCTGACTTTGGGGGATGCACAAAGGCTCATTAGAGTTTTGAACTGTATTGTAGACTATTGGCTCTTGAGACCACACTCAGTATTTCTCCCCACAGGGTAGGGTGAGTCATGGCAGGGGGTGGGTCTTGATAAATGGAAAGCCAGCTCCCCCTGTCATCACTACCACAGAGCTGCCTCCTTAGTCATCCTTTAATCTCTGTTCTGACCTCTTTCTCAAGGATTAAAATAGCCCAGCATGCTGCCTGCAGTGTAGTTATTGTTGAGGGACAGTAACTGTGCTAAGTGACTCACCACAAGTTAGAGGTGAACTGTTCAGCTGTGCCTGCAGCCCGCTTCTGCTGAGGATAGGAGGCCCGCACAGTACACTGACATAGGTGTAAGAGCAGAGCCTTCTTCAGTGCTCCATGGAAACAAGAGGAAGAAGTGGGTATCCATTAGCAGACTCTTGAGGGTGTTTTGCAGTAGATGTGACATTTGAACTCTGATATTTCCAGATTCTCTGAATTAAAATGTTTCCATAATGGTTTTAATTTCCTGCAAGAGGGAGATGACTCGTGCTATAGTTGGGACTGGCTGCCCTTCAGTTCAGTCACTCAGTCGTGTCCAACTCTTGCGACCCTATGCACCACAGCACGCCAGGCCTCCCATCCATCACCAACTCCCAGCGTTTACCCATCGAGTCAGTGATGCCATCCAACCATCTCATCCTCTGTCATCCCCTTCTCCTCCTGCCCTCAATCTTTCCCAGCATCAGGGTCCTTTCAAATGAGTCAGCTCTTCGCATCAAATGGCCAAAATATTGGAATTTCAGTTTCAACATCATCCTTCCAATGAACACCCAGGACTGATCTCCTTTAGGATGGACGGGTTGGAACTCCTTGCAGTCCAAGGGACTCTCAAGCGTCTTCTCCAACACCAGAGTTCAAAAGCATCAATTCTTCAGTGCTCAACTTTCTTTATAGTACAACTCTCACATCCATACATGACTACTGGAAAAACCATAGCCTTGACTAAACGGACCTTTGTTGGCAAAGTAATGTCTCTGCTTTTTAATACGCTGTCTAGGTTGGTCATAACTTTCCTTCCAAGGAGTAAGCATCTTATAATTCCATGGCTGCAGTCACCATCTGCAGTGATTTTGGAGCCCCCACAAATAAAGTCAGCCACTGTTTCCCCATCTATTTGCCATGAATTAATGGGACCGGATACCATGATCTTCGTTTTCTGAATGTTGAGCTCTAGGCCAACTTTTTCACTTTCCTCTTTGACTTTCATCAAGAGTCTCTTTAGTCTTTCTTCACTTTCTGCCATAAGGGTGGTGTCCTCTGCATATCTGAGATTATTGATATTTCTCCCAGCAATCTTGATTCCAGCTTGTGCTTCATCTAGCTCGGCGTTTCTCATGATGTACTCTGCACATAAGTTAAATAAACACAGTGACAATATACAGCCTTGACGTACTCCTTTCCCAATTTTGAACCAGTCTGTTGTTCCGTGTCCAGTTCTAACTGTTGCTTCCTGACCTGCATATAGGTTTCTCAAGAGGCAGGTCAGGTGGTCTGGTATTCCCATCTCTCAGAATTTTCCACAGTTTATTGTGATCCACACAGTCAAAGGCTTTGGCATAGTCAATAAAGCAGAAATAGATGTTTTTCTGGAACTCTCTTGCTTTTTCTGTGATCCAGTGGATGCTGGCAATTTTATCTCTTGTTCCTCTGCCTTTTCTAAAACCATCTGAGCATCTGAAAGTTCACGGTTCATGTATTGCTGAAGCCTGGCTTGGAGAATTTTGAGCATTACTTTACTAGCGTGTGAGATGAGTGAAATTGTGCAGTAGTTTGGGCATTCTTTGGCATTACCTTTCTTTGGGATTGGAATGAAAACTGACCTTTTCCAGTCCTGTGGCCACTGCTGAGTTTTCCAAATTTGCTGGCATATTGAATGCAGCACTTTCACAGCATCATTTTTTAGGATTTGAAATAGCTCAACTGGAATTCCATCACCTCCACCAGCTTTGTTCATAGTGATGCTTCCTAAGGCCCACTTGACTTCACACTCCAGGATGTCTGGCTCTGGGTGAGTGCTCACACTATCGTGGTTATCTGGGTATGAAGATCTGTTTTGTGCAGTCCTTCCGTGGCTGCCCTTAGTTATTGGTTATGCTGACAGGTGTCAGGGCTGGGCCATTTACAGCTCATTTTCTGTATAAACAACATTCTTTTAGGTTGCTTTTATATCACTTACCTATTGCAGTGTAATAAGTCAGCCCCAAACTTAGGGACTTGAAATAATGCTTTTATTTGCTTATAGTTCTGAGGATCATTTGTTTTGGCCTAACTTGGCTGGGCTCAGCTTGGTGGTTCTTTTCTTCTTTTCCAGAGTCATTCATGAGGCTGCAGTCATCTGGTGATTTGACAGGGCTGTTTGGTTTGAGGTGGCCTCTGTCAGGTGTCTGGTGGTTGGTGCTGGCTTTTGGCTGGGTCTTCTTTTCATGGTCTTATAGTCTCAAAGAGGGTATCTTGGCCTTCTTCATATGAAGAGGGCAAAAGTCTGAGCTCCAAGTATGATTTCCTCTACACTTTGAGTGGTTCTTTTCCTGGCCTCAGGCAGTGTCTTTACACCCATGTGATGGTTAATACCGGAATATTGAAGGGGGACCCTCTGCACTTCACTGCTCTGTGAACTCTAGTTGCCTTGATCTTTCCAAATACCTCCCAAATTAGGCAGACTAGGTCTTTGCCTAGGATTCTCCTCTTTGTGCTATAGTCTGGATCTTGCCTTCAGGTGATAGGCTGGGGCAATTATAGTGTTCACCTCATTTGATTCCCATCTCTTAGGAGTCCCTGTTCTTGAAACCTCTGTTTTATATATTGTCTAGTTTATTAGTTGTTTTAGGCAAGAAGATTATTGTGCCTTTGTAACTCCTTGACTGGAAACAGAAGTCTCAATAGGATGAGAGTGCAAGTGGCAAGGTGTCTTGAAGCCTTGGCTTGGAATTCACTGACCTAAGTTTCAGGTATATTTCTTGTAAACAGATATAACAACATTAAAAAAATGCTAAAAGATGATTTTTATCCTTTTAGGTGGTAAGTTTGTTCTATTTACCTTCGTTGTAATTACTGACATTTGGATTTACAGGTCTATTTCCTCTTTTTTTGATTGTTTACATTTTCTTTATCCTCCTTTTCTGCAAATTTGGAGGTTATAATTCTACTGTCTGTCCTTTTAACTATTACATTTTATTTTTAACATGTGCACTTGAATTAAAGTCTAAAGTTTACCTGTTCATTTTAGTTTTCTCAAAAAAAATCCATGAAAAATTTGAAACATTTTAATACCAGTCATTTGCTTCCAGTCTTACATGGTTTTTCTTCATATATCCCCTGGGCATATTGTAGTTTTATTTTTTCCTGTCCCCTTTGAAATTAGGCATGGCCATATGACTTGCTTTGGTCAGTGAAGTATGAGAAACAGAAAACTTCAAGAGCTAGTGTGTAATTCACCACATAACCTATAGCAATTGTTAAAGAATGTTTTGAGATGAGGACCTTGGGGGGCTACAATGGGCCCAGTCCTCCTGCCCTTGAAGGATATGTAGCATGAGTCAGAAATAAACATCTGTTGTCTTAAGCCACAGAGGTTTTGGAATTTTTACCATAGCATAAGTTCATCATCCAGTTGATAAACTCCTGATTCCTTCCAAATTAGTTATCATTATTATTGTTTTATATTATCAGTGCTTAGAATTACAACTTTACCATATTTATTTGATCACATGCCCTTCATTTGTATCAATTCTTCCTTCTAGATTTTTCTTTTTTCTTGAAGTACATATTCTAGAAGTTCCTTGACATTAGTGGTGTGCAGGTTAATGTTTAACAGCTGGTTCCCTGGGGGCAAAAAGCCCTGATTTTTACTGTTTGCTGTTTTGCAAGGTGTAAATACTCCCACCATGGCTGATTTCATGTAATCAACATATTGTCAACTGACTCTCAAGAGTCCTAAATATTTGGCTCTTATGAGCTAGTATAACACACTGGTATTTCAGGTGGATTATGTTAGTGGTAAATTGTTATTGTCTCAGGATACTTTTATTTTTTCTTCATTCTTAAATGGCAGATTAGTTCAGTTCAGTCGCTCAGTCATGTCCGACTCTTTGCGACCCTGTGAATCGCAGCACGTCAGGCCTCCCTGTTCATCACCAACTCCGAGTTTATTCAAACTCACGTCCATCGAGTCAGTGATGCCATCCAGCCATCTCATCCTCTGTTGTCCCCTTATTACCTGGGAGTAAAATTCTAAGGTTGAAAGTTTTGTCTTAGCAGTTTCTATCTTTTGTTATTGAAATGATAGTGTCACTTCCTTGAAGTTTATTTTCATCTTGCATTGTTCTTTTGTATTAATAGCTCTCTGGTTCTCTTCATGTTTGTTCTGTAGTTTTGCTTTGCTATGCTTGGGTGCGAGTTTAATTTTACTTACCTTGCTTGGATATATTTTGCTCCCCTCAATCTTTAGTTTTAGGATTTTTTTAGTCATTTTTTCTTTGAATATCATTTGATCTTTGAGGTTCTGCATGAGCTGGGTTGAGAGACCATACCTTCATAGTGATTATTTTTGCAGGTATCACCTTAGGATCATTTTTGTGTTTAATTTTATTTCTCTAGTTGGGTGTTCCCAGACCTTTAGGCTTTGTAAAATGAACTCCCTAATCACATGAAAGTAGACCCTTGGAGAAACAACTTTTACCTGAGTACAGAGTTCAGGCTGTCATTTTACTATGGTATTGTCTACTGTTTCATGGATACAGTTTTATGGAGGGGGGAGGGGTCTCAGCTTTAGCTTGTCCAGAGCCTGTTCTCCTGGCACACTTCCAAGGCTGTTAACCCAAGCTAACTCCCTCTGCTCCTGCCTTGAGCCCTTGACAGATGAACCCTTAGCTCCTTTCACTGTTTTCCTTTTTGTTCTTGGCTCCCGAGGATTTCTCTTATGCACATGTTTCTATGCATGCAAAGTGGTATTTTTGTATTATCTTTTCATTTTGTATTTTCTCTAGCATTTTCTGGTATTTATAGTTACCTGTCCTGCCATATTCCTAGAAATTGTATAGGTTATCAGCTAGTCCCTCACTATCCTTTTCACTTAAATTATTCTAGTACCTTCCTTACTGGTTTCTCTGCCTCTAATCTTCCTTCCTTTATAGCTGTCTTCTACTTCTAAAATACACATCCCTATGTTTCCCCCAAACTTTGGTATATGAACCTCTTTTAAGGTAAAAATAGGAAGCATTCTTGTAGACCCTTAAGAATGTTTGTGACAACTGTGGGGAAATGAAATCTTATTTTCTGAAGCTATCTTTCAAATATCTTCGTTCAAATGTCACATTGGTGAGAAAGTAGGACTACCTGTCTATCCTGCATGAATTAATACCCTCTTACCATTTTCATGTTTTGTTTATCTCTGAAGCAGAGATGTACTATAATCAGTGTTTCCTGATATGCTATAATTTGTTCACTGATTGTCTCCCCTTTTGGATTCTCTAAGTTCTGTGAACTCAGGTACTTTGTCTCTTTTGCTCATTGTTATATCTCCAGTGCCTTGTATTATGTGCCTGGCACATAGTAGATGTTCAGTAGGGTTTTTTTTTTTTTTTTGAATGAATAACATATAAATTGTCATTACAAAGCAAAGTTATATCTTAATTTTAGAAAATTTTATTTTTATTATCATTAAAATTAAAGAAATTTCATTTTTATGAAACTCACAGACCTCTGAGAATACACTCGTAAGTCCACAGTTTGTAATACACAGTATTAAACACTTGATTTATACCACTGTTTTTGAAGTTCACATCCTTTTTTATGACATTTGAGTCCTGTATGATAATTGTTGCCACTTTTGCAACTACTTCCTGCCACTTTTGCTGCTGAAAACACCGATACGCCATGGTGTTTCCACACTTCTAGACTTTTCTCACATCCTTTACCCTGCCTGGAATACCTTCCCTTTTTGCCTCTGGTAAATTCTCCTTTGTTCTTAGGCCCCATTTTCTGTGGAGTTTTTTGTGCTCAGACCACGTTGACACCTCCCTTCACTGTGTTGCCTCAGCAATTTGCACACACTCCCTTATGTTCCCTTATCCCTTTCTGTCTTGATTATTGGTCTCCACATTTGTCACTTTCTTTTGACTAGGAGCTTCTCAAGGCCCAGGACAACATCTCATTCTTTATCTGTCCTTGTATCCTTAGTGCCTTAGCATAGAGCTTATCATACTGAACAAATGCTAGGTAAAAGTGAGTTGAGTGAATGTTACCTGAAAGTGTGTGTGGCAGAAATTAACGACCAGCTTGTACTCTTAAACTTTCCTGCTGCTGCTGCGTCGCTTACGTCCGACTCTGTGCGACCCCATAGACGACAGCCCACCAGGCTCCCCCGTCCCCGGGATTCTCCAGGCTAGAACACTGAAGTGGGTTGCCATTTCCTTCTCCAATGCATGAAAGTGAAAAGCGAAAGTGAAGTCATTCAGTCGTGTCTGAATCTTTGCGACCCCATGGACTGCAGCCTACCAGGCTCCTCCGCCCATGGGATTTTCCAGGCAAGAGTACTGGACTGGGGTGCCATTGCCTTCTCCAACTGGACTCAAGTGAAGGAAGAACAGATAGTGAATTTGATGGAAGATTGTGTTAACATTCTTAATAAAAGACTTCTTTCAAAAAGAAATAGACTTCTTTCTGAGAAAACAAGTTAATGTTATCCTGCCTAGAATTTATTGAATGGATTGCTAAATAACCTTTATTTTCTAGCAAAATGGTGGTGTTCACTAGTAGTACTAATTGCAACATGAAGAGAGGGTATGTATTGAATACTATACTTAGCTATATGTGTATACATATACATAAATATGTAAATACAAATTTACATATAAACATAAATATTAAATCTATTCACAACTGCAAGTGTATCATCCTCATTTTACAGTGGAAGAAACTGAGGGCAAACTATTTGCCAGAGATTAAACAGTATAGACATAAACAGTGGTAGATCCTGTTCTTGTTTGAGTCCAAGACTCAGGCACTTAACTGAAATCCACACTGGATTTCAGTAACTCCTCTAATAACAGAATTTTCTTTACCATTTAAAAGATGACTTAAAAGCTTATTTAAAGGAATAAATGAGGAGGCTCTTCACAGACACTGTAAACTGTGAAGTCATCCTATGTTTATTTTTTTCCTCCTTTCTAAACCATAAAGCCTGCAATTCTTTCCACCCTTATTTCCCTTTGGATTTTTAAAGTAAAGAAATAAAACCTTTAAAGATACAGCAAAAAATTTCCACTCATTTTTTTTAGGCCCCTGTCTTCACTGGTTTTGTACACCAACCTTTTCCTACTCCACAGCTAAGGACTCATAATGGTGAGAAGGACAATCGTGCATCTTAAATAATGTACAAATGTATGGATTCAGGAGAGCCATGGGCTTCTATGTAACTTGCTAAGGGCTCTGGTATGTTGAAATTTATGTAACCCAAAACTAATGGTTTATCTTATTAGGAAAAAAATGGCAGTAGGACTTGGAGTTACTAAGGTTTTACATTAGGACTTGCTTCAATTTAAATTCTTCTTCCATTCAATAATGCTTTTGTTCCGGGCACTGGCAGTTTCTGCACTGTTAGACACTTTCTTTATATCCCTGTTGGACTTGATGGGTTAGCTCTGTTCCAGACTCAAATTTGAAAGCCATTTTTTCTCCCTTCCTGACTTTAAAGGTCTCAAATGAATTATAAAACAAAATAAATATCCAAGGATAAAAAAGTACTTTGCAAGTCCTTGTTTAAAAATAATTTTTACTATCCTTTTGGAGAAAGTTCTATTCACTTTAACTGGTTTAAAGATTTGAGAAAGATTCTTAAAACATATGAAATGTATCCATATGCTTATGAATGCTTACATGGGTTTCTGAGTCTCTGCTAAGGAAAACTTTCATTATTAATAATATGTATAAAATTATCCAGATAAAATAACCTCAAATTGATATTATTCATGATTGCTTTTGAGGGGTCTTATTTCTCAGCCATGTAGCGTATTCTTCCAGTGATGGTATCTGTAAGAGGTCCATTCCTTCTCTCTGTTTTTCCTTTGGCTTTCCCATGATAACATGGATCTCCTGTGACTTACCATTATATTTTCCAGGTTCCTAAGTGACCCCTTTATTCTTGACGTTAGCTCACATTTTTTGGGGGGAAATTCCTGTAAACCCTTTTCAAAGCCCTGAAGCTCTCAGGTGGAAGAATGCTAAACCTTTTAAAATTCTCTAAAAGATATTCTTTAAGAAGTCCTTTCAGAGAGATGAGTTACTTCATCACGGTTGGACTTAATCATCTGTTCCAACTCCTGAAGTCCTAGAGCCATTGGGGAATGGAGTGTAGTTATGGCAGCTACACCATCGGTGGTATGTGGTGGAAGGCATGTGCCTGGGCCAAAGACATTTGATTCCAGTGTGGGAATCTTGCTCGTGGCAGCTGTTGCACATGTCCTGACACTAATTATGTGGTAACAGGATCCTTCTATAGTTAGGTGACCAAATAAAACCGGTGGCAGGGGACTGGAAGGTACAGACCAGGACAAAACATTCTGCTGTGAGTTTCATACCTGGGCTTTATAGCTAGTAGTGCTGACGTCTCTGCTATGACTTTGGGTGAGGAGTGGTCTGGGTTTTTGGGCCTCAGTTTATCCTCCTATAAAATGGAGCAAAAATGATTATTCTAATCCCTTTCATCACCAACATTCTGTGGTCTGTTGTTAGATATTTGTTGTCTTTTAAAAATGTTACACCAGCTTGTAGAAAAATCTATGACTGTTCTTTCAGAGTATTTTATTTGATATTGAAAGATTAGCATTTGAAGTGGCCAAGCCAGAAATTTCTTCTGGGTTAAAGGTTTTTATTTGTACATGACAAACATAATTTCATACCCCCCTGCAACCCTGCCACTTTACTATTGTTCCTTTCCATTGCATTTTGGGTTTATATATTAATAATAATAGCAGCTTTTAAAAATGATGGCTTCCTGCTGACTGGAGTGGGACTTGCTAAGTATCTGATATGCATTATCTGTGTGCTTCATCATTGTTTTGTGACATGTTTGTATTATTATCACTTTTTTTTTTTAAAGTACTTATTTATTTGACTATGCCAGATCTTAGCTGCAGCATGCAGGATCTAATTCCCTGAACAGGAATTTAACATGGGCCCCCTCCTCTGGGAGTTCAGGGTCTTAGCCATTGGATCATCAGGGATGTCCCTATTAGCCTTTAAAAAAGCTGGAAAGTAAAATTTAGAGAACAGAAGTAACCTGTTAGTGTCACACAGCCCACCAAAGGATGTGGGACCCTATAGCTAACAAGTGATCAGATTGTCCCCACAGCTTCTGAGTTCCAAAGCTGGAGAAGGACCCAAAACTGTTAGACGTCAAAGATAGGGTTCTTAACTGGGAGTAGTGTCCTCAATCAAGTATCTAGGACTTCGACTGTCGAATTAATTTTTTACTCTATTTCCTTCTGGAAGTCTATACTTCTCTAAGTTTGCTGATCTCTTAATTTATGTCTGTTATTGCACAGCAAAACTTGAATTGGCATGGTTATGTTCATACCATGAAGATCACCAAAGTCTTGTACATAATGCTGTTTAGCACTCTTATGTTATTCATATTTTGCTTCTTTCTAAAATCTTTACTTATAACAGCAATTGTAGTAGATTCTTCTTGGGTTCTCTGCCCACCTTTAAATAAGGGTTTTCTTTTGAGTAGCTCCTGATGGGCAGGGTCACCTGCCATAACTGATTGATTCATGGTGGACCCCTGACCCATGCCAGGATCATTTTGTCTTCTGTTGAGTGAGTATTTACAGTTTGGAGCAGAGTTGTTGAACCAAGTCACATTTTCTTGCAGAGATTCCTGCTTACTTTTCCCCTTGGTTTTGTTTTCACAGTTGCTGTTTTGATTCAGGGAGATAGCCTGATATCTTTCTCATACATTCCTTTCTTTAGCTTAAGGTAAAGCCAAATCAGTTTCTGTTGCTTGGAACTCAAAGACTGTTAACTAACCTAGCAGTGATGAGCACATAACAAGTGTCTTAGTCCATTCATGTTGCTAAAAGAAAAATGCTGTACCTCGGGTGGCTTATAAACAGCAAACATTTATTTCTTATAGCTGTAGAATTTAGGAAGTCCAGGATCAAGGTGAAGGCCTGCTCTCTAGTTCATAGGCAGCTGTTTTCTCATTGTGTCCTTACATGGTAGAAGGGGCGAAGAAGCTCTCTGGGGCCTCTTTTATAAGGACATCATTCCCATTCATGAGGTTTCTACTCTGAGGATCTTATCAGGTCCTGAACCTATCACCTGTAAGTACCATCACATTAGAGATTAGGTTTCAACATAAGAATTTTAGGGGGATCTAAACATGCCATCTTTAGCAGTAGGCATTCAAAAATTATTCTTGGGAAAAATATTTGCAGAGGGCATCCATGATGCTCCCATGTCGCATCATTTTTAACAGCTTTGCAATATCTCATGTATCATAAAATTTACCTTTTAAGTATATTCAGTTTTTTTTACTATATTAATTTAAAACATTTTCATTACCTCCCCCCCAAATCCCATACTCTTCAGTAGTCATTCTTTATTCCCCTTTCCCCCAGCAGTGATCATTTTGATGTGTTTTTTTCTACTTTCTTCTCATCTATTCATTTTACGTTCCTATGGTATATTGGCTATACTTTTATGTATGCGATATGGTACATTCTCTCTATGTATATACATATAATCTGTAATATAAAATATATATATGTATATATAATATTAAAGATCATAAGCATGATGTGGATACCTTAGTAATCTTACCTTTACACCAGAGAAACAAATGAAGATGTAGGTCTTTGATTCTAGTTCACTGAGAAAATGAAAACACTTGGAGAGTTTAGTGATTAGGCTCCTTATGACCCAGGATATTCACATTTTCTGTGTATACTGTTCAAGATATAGTTTGTAAAAGAAGTCATCTCAGACTTCTCATAATTTTCCCAGTCACTTAAAATTCCACAAAGAGCACAGACATGCATATGGATATGCTAGTTAAAAGTTTAAGTGAATAAAATAGTTAGATGTAAAGTCTAATACTTGACAGTTTAGATGAATCTTTAAAGGTTGCCTCAGTTTGTCTTATATATTTATTTATGGCTCTGCTGGGTCTTTCCTGCTATGAAGGCTTTTCTCTAGTTTGGCAACTGGGGCTACTCTGCAGTTGTAGTGCACAGGCTTCTCATTGCAGTAGCTTCTTCTTAGAGCAGCACTTGTTCTAGGGCACTGAGGTTTCAATGGTCTGACATATAGGTTCAGTAGTTGTGGCTCCTGGACTCTAGAGCTCAGGCTCGGTAGTTGTGGTACGTGAGCTTAGTTGCTCCAGAGCATGTGGGATCTTCTGGGACCAGGGATGGAACCTGTGTCTCCTGCACAGGCAGGCAGATTCTTTACAACTGAGCCACCAGGGAAGTGCCAGATTGTCTTTCAAACAGCAATAACAGACATAATAGTACAGAATTAAAATTTGGATATTATATATCACTTAAAAATAAACAGCGTATATGTTTATAGTATTATATATGTATATAATATATATTATATAATACACATATATATGTATTATATGTATATAGTATTATATAATGTATAATATTTATAATATAGTAATTTATTTTGTTTTAAAATATTTATTACTTATATTTAAATCATAATATATTATACATATATGATAAAATATATATAATAAAATATATGTTTATTTATTTATATTTAACCTGGGAGGATTTCTTTTTTTTAATTTACAAAATTTATTTGTTTGGCTGTATTGGGTTTTAGTTGTGGCATGAGAGCTCTAGTTCCCTGATCAGGGATTGAACCCAGGCCCGCTTATTGGGATTGCAGAATCTTAGCCACTGGACCACCAGGGAAGTCCCAGGATTTCTTTTTTTGACTTGGAAAGGAAGGTTAGTGTATATGCCTGTCAGCACATAGTTCGATTAAAGTTGAATGGATGAATGAATAACCCTGTTTGCCTATTTCATCTAGTATTGTATTAAGGTACACTACTCATAGTTTACTCAGATTTTATTAATCACACAAACTGACTTTTCACTGTGCTCCTTAACACTATATTACAGTACTATTTTCATGATATTTTCCTTCCTCACCTTTCAATTACCATATAATTATTTTTAATAGTGCTAAAGGTTTTTTTTTTTCAAGTTCAGAAAAGTGCTTCTCAAGGCTTTATGCACCTACAAATTACCTGGTAGTCTTGTTAAAATGCAGATTGTGATTCTGCATGTCTGAGTGAGACCTGAGATTCCACCTTTCTTACATGATTTCAGGAGATGCTGTTGCTGCTGGTCCAGTGGTCACATTCTGAGCAGCATGGAGGTCAGTTCCCCCTGCCTCTTCATAGGCAGTGACTCGAGAAGCAAAGAGAAGCAGGAGAGTACTTAGGAAGAGTCTCTCCTCATGCTATTCTCCAAGAATAGCAAAAGAGATAAGAAAGCCTTCCTCAGTGATCAATGCAAAGAAATAGAGGAAAACAATAGAATGGGAAAGACTAGAGATCTTTTCAAGAAAATTAGAGATACCAAGGGAACATTTCATGTAAACATGGGCACAATAAAGGACAGAAATGGTACGGACCTGACAGAAGCAGACGATATTAAGAGGAGGTGGCAAGAATACACAGAAGAACTGTACAAAAAAGATCTTCATGACCCAGATAATCACAATGGTGTGAGCACTCACCCAGAGCCAGACATCCTGAGATGCAAAGTCAAGTGGGCCTTAGGAAGCATCACTACACACAAAGCTAGTGGACGTGGTAGAATTCCAGTTGAGCTATTTCAAATCTTAAAAGATGATGCTGTGAAAGTGCTGCACTCAATGTGCCAGCCAATTTGTAAAACTCAGCAGTGGCCACAGGACTGGAAAAGGTCAATTTTCATACCAACCCCAAAGAAAGGCAAGACCAAAGAATGTTCAAATTACTGCACAGTTGTACTCATCTCACATGCTAGTGAAGTAATGCTCAAAATTTTCCAAGCCAGGCTTTAACAGTATGTGAACTGTGAACTTCCAGGTATTCAAACTGGATTTAGAAAAGGCAGAGGAACCAGAGAGCAAATTGCCAGCATCTGTTGGATCATCGAAAAAGCAAGAGAGTTCCAGAAAAACATCTGCTTCTGCTTTATTGACTATGCCAAAGCCTTTGACTGTGTGGATCACATTAAACTGTGGAAAATTCTGAAAGAGATGAGAATACCAGACCACCTGACCTGCCTCCTGAGAAATCTGTATGTAGGTCAAGAAGCAACAGTTAGAACTGGACATGGAACAAAAGACTGGTTCAAAATCAGGAAAGGAGTACATCAAGGCTGTATATTGTCACTATGTTTATTTAACTGATATGCAGAGTACATCATGAGAAATGCTGGGCTAGATGAAGCACAAGCTGGAATCAAGATTGCTGCGAGAAATATCAATAACCTCAGATATGCAGATGACACCACCCTTATGGCAGAGAGTGAAGAAGAACTAAAGAGCCTCTTGATGAAAGTGAAAGGGGAGAGTGAAAATGTTTGGTTAAAGCTCAATATTCAGAAAACTAAGATCATGGCATCCTGTCCCATCACTTCATGGTAAATAGATGGGGAAACAGTGGAAACAGTGGTTGACTTTATTTTTGGGGGCTCCAAAATCACTGCAGATGGTGATTGCAGCCATGAAATTAAAAGATGCTTACTCCTTGGAAGGAAAGTTATGACCAACCTAGACAGCGTATTAAAAAGCAGAGACATTACTTTGCCAACAAAGGTCTGTCTAGTCAAGGCTATGGTTTTTCCAGTAGTCATGTATGGATGTGGGAGTTGAACTATAAAGAAAGATGAGCGCTGAAGAATTGATGCTTTTGAACTGTGGTGTTGAAGACTCTTGAGAGTCTCTTGGACTGCAAGGAGATCCGACCAGTCCATTCTAAAGGAGATCAGCCCTGGGTGTTCTTTGGAAGGATGATGCTGAAGCTGAAACTCCAGTACTTTGGCCATCTGATGTGAAGAACTGACTGATTTGGAGAGATCTGATGATGGGAAAGATTGAAGGCGGTAGCAGAAGGAGACAGAGGATGAGATGGTTGGATGGTATCACTGACTCTATGGATTTGAGTTTGAGTAAGATCCAGGAGTTTTTGATGGACAGGGAAGCCTGGTGTGCTGCAGTCCATGGGGTTGCAAACAGTCAAACACGACTGAATGATTGAACTGAACTGAATTCCTTATGAAAACTTGAATAGCAAGGGCTAGAGTTTGAGCAAACATGTTGGTTACAGTAGGGAAAAATCAGTAGTTCAAAGCCTGCCACCCAACTTTTTACATTGATATTAATCTAAGTTCTCTCACTTGTATTAAAAATACTTAGATGGTGAGCAGTTTTGTTAAATGGACATGTTGGGAAGTGAAAGGGAAGTGATAGGGAAGGAAATTGCAGTAAAGATTTTAAAATGCCATTTACAGTAAAGATTTGCTAAGCAATTAAAATGAGAACTATTCTCTAACTGCATATGGCAGTGGCTATTAATAATTGGAAATGTTCCAATTTTAACCATCATTTTTATGATTACATGTTTGGGATTACCTCTCTAAACACATTAAAAAAATATCTATGTCTTATACTTATGTGTTTTGGTTTTTTTTTTCACCTGTAACAAGTTGAACAGTGTCAGTGTCAGGGGTGCTACTTTCCTTTAGTTGCTTGTATATTACTGGGTAATAGGGAAGAACCCTGACCTTCAAAATAGAAATAGTTAGTTATTTCCTAGAGCCCCTTTGCAGAGTTATTTATGGACAAGTTGATGGGAAATCAATTTTATCCATCTTTGAGTTGGTCTTAAAACAACTGTTTCCTGTTTTCCTTTATTTAAAAAATGCCATAGTAATTAGCATTTTGTTTCTCACTGTTACATGTATTCAGTGGTCAAAAATTTATGTTTATTCATTTCTTTTCCCTGTCCAAATGAGAGGAGGAAGGAGAGACATTTTAATTCTGGGCCTCTAGCCACCACAACAGTCTCCACAGCAATGAAAACAATGAACATTTATTGAGCCCTCATTATGTGCCAGGCCCTGTGCTTCATGCTTTGTGGGAACTTGTTCACTTGATGAACATCTCTTGTTGTCTTTGTGTGAATTCTGTAAGTTAGTTATGATGATTATTTCTTGTTTATGGATGAATCATTTGCTCACAATACTTAAATAACTTGTCCAAGGTAACATAGGCTGTCATGGGTAGCTGCGGAATTCAAATCCCAACTCATCACCACTGCTCTTAGAAGCCCAGGCAAGTCTGGTGATTTTCTCCAATCATGTAATTGATAAGTAGGGAAGCTGGAATTAGAACTTAAATCCTAGCTCTCAGCTCAGTACAATATTCCAGTATTGTGCCACCTTATAGTATCGGTCTGTAATGAAAACCAGAACTCCCTCTTGCTTACAAAAGCAACTGCCAAGAGGGCTTTCCCATGTATACTGTTCTTCATATTATCAATCTTGGCAAAATGTCGCATATTATCAACCAGAGTGGGTTCTGCAGTTATCACTGACAGTGCATCTGTGTGAGAATCCCAGGATACTGGTACTTTAGTGCTTAAAAAAGTCACCTATCAGTATTCTCTATTAGATAAGTGCCTCTTCTACCCTAAGGGAGAACGCCTAGATCATATGTCTAAATATTAATTTTTTATGCTCTTTTCAATAGTGCACCTCTTCCACAGCACACTGGGGCCACATGTTTTTAGCCAGTGCCTGCTGTTTGTCTTTTCACACACATGACACAGCCTGTGGAAGGTTTGCAGCCACAGGGAGTATTGTACATCCTGCACATAGGATTACGGAGAAAGGGATCAGAGAACCTGCCCTTATTATATGATTAGAGACAAACTGGAAAATGATAAATAAGAAAATAAAGTCACAGAATAAGTAGAGCAGGCCAAGTTGTCTGCAAAGAGATTCTGTTTTCTTTGAAAGAGTTATGTTAAGCCCTTTCTTGAGAAGGAGTAACGATTTATTAAAAAAAATTCAAGACTTTTGGATATAAGCCAATTCATATTTTTATAAAGCTCAGAGACGATTTTCATAGCAGTGAAACTCTAAACTGCTTTATAGTCCAAAACTTTATCATTTTTTGCTTTTTCCCCATAGTGTGGAAAAGAGCTTAAGGTCACAAATTTTTTCAAATCTGCCAGGAACTCATATTTTCCATGTTTGGGGATAAGACACAGTAGATTCTAAACATCTGGCTAGGCCCTACTTAAATAATTGTGTGTTCCATGCAAATCACACATATATAATTATGCTTTCATTCTATTTACCTTTTTTGTATTTTGGACATTCTGAAATCTGGATTAGATTCTGACTCCAGTAGCTATTGGAAGACACTCTCCTAAGCACTGGCTAAAGCAAAGTATATTTTCTCCCCTTTTCCATATAAACTCAAGTATGGCTTAGTTTTTTATTTTTCATTGTTCTCCTTTTTTCAAAATTAAGTGAGTATGGAAGCCTGTAAGAATTGTGTAAAATGAAGTTCTATAGTATTTTTAGAGCAGGGGAGACTTTAGAATTGGCTGGAGGAAACCTCAATTTTAGACTCTGGCCCATGTTTGCTAATGATGTGATTGCAATAAAATTCCTTAAGCCAGCTCAATTTATTCTCTTGTGAAGTGGACATAGTTCTGGCAGCTTTGGAGCAGTATTGTCAGACAAGTGAGCTGGTGGACGTGAGGAATGTTGAGTTTTGGGAGAGAGAACAGGACAGAGTAATCTGAGGTCAAGACTATTCTTCCTACTTCTCCGACCACCACTACCTCCCCTTCCTGCCGCCGCCCGCCCCATTCCCAGCCTAACTACAGCAAACCAAAGGAAAATGGAAACTGTTCTCCCTCACATTGTTCTCCTGTGCTGACTGTTGGGTAAATAATTTCCTTTCGGTCCTCTCATCTTCTGTCCATATTTTACTCACTATTTATTGGGTACCTATTATGTGCTAGAGTTGGGGGTATGATACTGATTTGGCCCAGAACCTGCCCTTGAGGAGCTCACTTTATCTCTCTCTAAATCTCTCTTCTTCTTGGCAATTTCCCTTGCCTTTTTGTGAGCACAGCGATGCTTTGAAAGAGATATTTTGCTTTTATCTGACTGTTGAGTACTAGGAGGTTGTATCAGACAATAAGCCTGCCATAACACCAGAAGCAGAAGTCCTTATGACCCACTTTATTGTCTGTGCCTTGGAATCAAGTGCACAAGCTCATCTCTTTGGTTCCCATTCCATTTACCTATGTTTAATGGCCAGACCAACGATTTTAAGCTTTTTTCCTTCTGTGTACTGGATTTGGGGTTAGCCTTTCAGTTCAGTCGCTCAGTTGTGTCCTACTCTTTGTGACCCCATGGACTGCAGCCCGCCAGGCTTCCCTGTCCATTACCAACTCCCGAAGCTTGCTCAAACTCATGTCCATTGAATTGGTGATGCCATCCATCCATCTCATCCTGTGTTGTCCCCTTCTCCTCTTACCTTCAATCTTTTCCAGTGAGTCAGTAAAGGGGTTAGCCTTTACTGTCCAGGATAGAGTTCAAAGTATGTAATTAAGTGTGGGGAGAAGAGGTTGAAAAGAACTGGGTTAAAGGCCAGGTATCAGGGCAAATGTGCATTCTGTTTGGACTCCTAGCAGAGTGACTGCAGAGAGAAGCCTGGATGTCTGCTGTCACAGCTGCTTTACTTTCTTTGATGTCCTCGGTGGTCAGCTGTGGATAAGGGAGTTTGCCTTCTTAGCTTTGATTCCTTGAGGACAACTGGAGGATGATCCCACAATCAGGGTGGGGAGTAAAAAGCTTTCTGAATACTCATCCAACCATAGACTCACTTCTGTGCTTGAAGAGAATTAGCTATTTTGCTACCTATTATACTTGTGTTGTAAGTGCCAAGTTGATAGAAATTTGATTGGCACCCAGGAATGAGGTGGAGAAGGAAACGGCAACCCACTCCAGTGTTCTTGCCTGGAGAATCCCAGGGGCGGGGGAGCCTGGTGGGCTGCCGTCTATGGGGTTGCACAGAGTTGGACACGACTGAAGCGACTTAGCAGCAGCAGTAGCAGCAGGAATGAGGTTGGATCTCCTGGCAATGTCCCATTCCCATGCAGGTGGATATTGGAAGGGCTTCTCTCTCCTAATATGCAGTCAAATGGAAGCAGCAGGAAGAGTGGTTGAGGCTTTAGGGATTTGACACCACAGTGATGACTGAGAAATTCCAAAGAGATGGCTCCTGGACACATCCTAACAAGTTGCTGGTTTATAGTTCCCTGATATAGGTTACAAACTGAAATGCATGCCTTTGATTATTGATCCAGTGAGATTTAAATGTGCTTTCATGGTTGAGAAGTGGGAGATGATTCAATGTGAACGAATAAAATAATTATAGAAGCGGGGGTATTGAAAACTGTGCATTTTTAAATTTTTAATCCTTAGAGCTTCTCTGGTGCCTCAGTGATCAAGAATCTGTCTGCCAATGCAGGAGACATGGGTTCAATCCCTGGTCCAGGAAGATCCCTGGGGGAAAAAATGGCAACCCATTCCAGTGTTCTTGCCTGGAAAATTCCCTGGACACAAGAGCCTGGCAGGTTACAGTCCACGGGCTCGCAAAGAGGCAGACACTGCTGAGCAACTGAACAACAACAAAAAAGTGTTGTATCAAAGCACCTTTGAAAAAGTGCTTTGGCTTTGCTAGAGTTTTCACTTATATTCAGATGTCTTAATCTTTTCAAGATTGCTGGGAGAAATATCAATAACCTCAGATATGCAGATGACACTACCCTTATGGCAGAAAGTGAAGAGGAACTAAAAAGCCTCTTGATGAAAGTGAAAGAGGAGAGTGAAAAAGTTGGCTTAAAGCTCAACATTCAGAAAATGAAGATCATGGCATCCGGTCCCATCACTTCATGGGAAATAGATGAAACAGTGGAAACAGTGGCAGACTTTATTTTTTGGGCCTCCAAAATCACTGCAGATGGTGACTGCAGCCATGAAATTAAAAGACACTTACTCCTTGGAAGAAAAGTTATGACCAACCTAGATAGTATATTCAAAAGCAGAGATATTACTTTGCCGACTAAGGTCTGTCTAGTCAAGGCTATGGTTTTTCCAGTAGTCATGTATGGATGTGAGAGTTGGACTGTGAAGACGGCTGAGCACCGAAGAATTGATGCTTTTGAACTGTGGTGTTGGAGAAGACTCTTGAGAGTCCCTTGGACTGCAAGGAGATCCAACTAGTCCATTCTGAAGGAGATCAGCCCTGGGATTTCTTTGGAAGGAATGATGCTAAAGCTGAAACTCCAGTACTTTGGCCACCTCATGCACAGAGTTGACTCATTGGAAAAGACTCTGATGCTGGGAGGGATTAGGGGCAGGAGGAGAAGGGGATGACAGAGGATGAGATGGCTGGATGTCATCACGGACTCGATGGACGTCTGAGTGGACTCCAGGAGATGGTGATGGACAGGGAGGCCTGGCGTGCTGTGATTCATGGGGTCGCAAAGAGTCGGACACAACTGAGCAACTGAACTGAACTGAATCTTTTAGAAAGTTTTTTTTTCTTTTTTTAACTGAACTTGTCTTCAGTGGAGGAGACCAGGGTTTGATCCTTGGGTCAGGCAGATCCCCTGGAGAAGGGGATGGCAACCCACTCCGGTATTCTTGGAGTCCAGGATCCCAGAAACCAAGATTCTGGCTTTTGCAGTATGGTTGTGTGCTCTTGGGCCTGTCATTTAACCTTTGTGGATCTGATTTTCTCATTTGTAAGATGAAGTTAACAAGCTAATCTTTAAGGCCTCTGTGAGCTCTAAGAATTCTGATTCCATGCCGTCAGGATGTCAGATGGATTCATCTTTCAGAGTGTGGGTTTTTGTGCTTTTGTCACAGCAGCATACCCTAGCCTATATATATATATATATCTATATATGTAATTATGGTTGATTATCATTGTACAGCAGAAACCAACACAAACTTGTAAAGCAATTTTCCACCTTTTAAAAAATAAACTTTTAAAAAAGAGAATAAAAACTAAATGAAAAATAGATTTGAGACATTTTTAAACACAGAATTATAGATTATCAGGTTGTGTTTGGTCAATGCTGAAGTCATTCAGTGACTAATGATTACCTGAAAAGTAAATTTTCTTAATGTACAACCTAGAGATATATCATTGTGACAACCTCAGAGTGAGGAATTGCTTGGTTAGAGTGGCTAAGTTTTATTTTGAGAATTGTTAGAGCTGTCATAATTGCCTGCCTTGTCTGCTCTCACCACTCCTGCCCTCCCTCCCTTTTCTTTTTTCAGCCATCCTGGAGTGTATTTGGGCTTCCCTGATAGCTCAGATGATAAGGAATTGGCCTACAATGTAGGAGACCTGGGTTCAATCCCTAGGTTGGGAAGACCCCCTGGAGAAGCGTTTATACCAGTTCAGACTTCAAGTAGTATACTGGTTCATGCAAGATGTTGGGGTCAGACTTCCAGGTGGATGAACACCTGACTGTGGCGCTTACCTAGCTGGGTAGCTTAGTGCAGGTTACTTAACCACTTTGTGTCTGCATGTTGTCATTCATTAAATGCCCTGTCTCACTGGGTGTTTGTGAAGATGAAAAATGCTTAGAATGGTACCTGGACTTTGGAAGGGCTATAAAGATTTTTGCCATTACTGTTCCTTAATAGATCTAGTCTGTCTTTGCCTCTGGGCTTTTATACTTCTCTGCTCTTTCCTTCATTCTTCCTAGGATTGGCTCTCATTTATTCTTCAAGACATAGCTCAGTGGTACCTCTTAGTGTGGGTAGCTCTTGTGTTTTCTTACGTTTCTCTAGCCTGGGTTACACCCTCCCTGCGTTTCTAGCCACCTGGCTATGACTTCTGTCATATTGCTGCTCTTAGTTTATGTGTCCACATGGATTGGGAGCAAGGACCACTTCTTTTTCTTTGTTTCTCTCTCTCTCTCTCTCTCTCTTTTTCTTTTGATATTTCATGGGTATGAGGAAGACACTGGGTAAATGCATATTGAATGGATAAATGGATTTATTTTTTCCTCCTTCATTCCTCTCTCCTTATTTTTCTTTGCTACTTCTCTTATCTACTACACTTCTTTTCTCCCTTCATTCTCAGGCCTGGCACTTGTAAGCATTGTGATTAATCCCATTTTGCAGGTTTGGAAGCAAAGGATCAGGGCACTAGACAACTTGCCCATCCAAAGGGGCAGCAGCCTTAACAGGGTTGTCTTTCAGTGCTGCTGTCTTTGGCATTTTTTTGGAATTCCCTTCTGACTAGTTTATGACCTACATAAGAAAGCTAACCTTATTTTGGTCACTCTCAGAAAAGATAATTTCCGGTATGATCATCGTGATTCATTGTATTTGTCTCCAAGTACACTTTGGTCATTCCAGAAATCCAAGCCGCTTTAAGAGGATGAAGATTTGCCCTTGTCAGGAATGTTTAAATGGCTTGAAGACAGTTGCATATTCTCAAGAGGCTTGGCAGCAGCCACATCAATGGGTGAACACTGTCGATACTCCTGTGAACTTTTTTTGGTGTGGTTTAGGCCTGGTGGGCTGGTGGAAGAAGGGCACAGTGCCTTGTAGTCCTTCTTCACAATTTTTATGACAGCTTTATTGAGATATAATTTATGTACCATGCAGTTTATCCATCTAACGTAAAATTCATTGGTTTTTAGTGTATTTACAAAGTTGTTCAACCAAACGGCTAATTCCAGAACATTTTCATCACCCCTAAAAGAAACACCCCTCAAAAACAAACATCTTTCGAGGGCTGATTTTCATCACCCCCCGCCAAGAAGATATGCTACTTTAATAGACATCCTTCATCTCCCCCACAATCTCGCCTGACAATCACCAATTTGTTTTCTGTCAGTGGATTTGCTTATTATGGATATTTCCTGTCAGTGTAACCACGTAACATGTGGCGTTTTATAACTGGCTTCTTTCGTGTGGCATATAGTTTTTAAGATTCATCCATGTTACAGTGTCCACCAGTACTTCATACTTTAAACGACTAAATAATACTCCATTTTATGCATATACCACATTTTATATACTCATCATCAATTGACTGATATTTAGGTTGTTTCCACTTTTTGGCTACTATGAATAATGATGCTAGGAATATTGGTGTATAAATTGACTGGATGATACCGTGTAGTATGTCCCTATATGGATATTCATCTATCAAATGTAGCATGATATATGCTACAACATGGATGAACTCTGAAAACAAGATGATCCCACTGGTGTGGAATGCCCAGAAGAGGCACATCCATAAAGGCAGAAAGTATTGGCGGTTGCTAGGGCGTGAGGATAGGGAGGAAGATGGGGAGTGACTTCTAAAGGGTAGAGGATTTCTTTTGGGGATGATGAAAATGTTCTGAAATTTATTTGTGTATGGTTGTACAACTTTGTAAATGTACTAAAAAGCACTGAAATGTAATTTTACTTTACAGGGGTGAGTTATATTTTTAAAAAATTTATAATCACTGTCATTAAATACATAACAGTTGCTTACTCTGCATTTGCAACCCTGGGAGATGCTGTGACACAAACGAGACAGTAGGCAGGAATCTCTCATTGGATGTTTCTAAGTGAAAAGTTGACCTGGATACCAGCAAAGAGTTTGATCAACGCATCACTTGATGCTAGCTTCTGGGTACAGGCCCCACTCAGAAAAATCTCAGCCTCTCTGGATATCAGCTATGGGAATGCAGAAGGATTTACCAATGTGGACTTCTCCAGTATTTATGTAACGTAGTCACATTATTTTATTATCCATGCCTTGCAATACTGTGAATTCCCTTTAGGCAGGACCTATGCCTTGCATTCATAATGATTTCCATGCTTAGCTTTGTGTCTGGTCTGTATCAGGAGGATGTGTTTGGTGAGTGGATGAGTGACTGTGTTTTGGAAGTCCCTGGGTTACTTCCTAGGACAAAAATGCCTGCAGCTTATGGCTGCCTGGACTGATCAGTCTGAGGTTGCCCCTCTTGGGAAACTGTTGCTGAATTCACCACCTGTCTTCATGCAATTTTGTTTCTCTGGTGCTTCCACTCTGATTTTGCTTAAAATGGTGACATGGGATGATACGTGGGTAGCTCTGGAGTGTTGTGCTTTCCTCTCTGGTAATAGCAACCAAGATATTGGGTTCCTGGGTCAGTGAGATTTAGGAAAATTAGAGTTGGAATAAGCTTATTTTTTTCTTTCTTAAAATCACGTTTATGAAGCATCAGTGCTATAAATTCTATGTAGCTTATGGGTCTGCTACAATAAGAAACTGATTTTCTTTTTTTCTTCTCTGTGAAGGCACTTTATGTTGATCAAGTTCTTTCTGTTATATATCCTTTGCTTGCCCTGGACTTTTCTTTGTGTTGATTTTTGCTTCATTTTTCTTTCATTTCCCATGCTGTTCAGTTACTGGATGCCAGAAGAACCAAGGTTTGTCCACTCTTTGCCGCTTGTTTGTTTTGCTCTGCACAGCCTCACCTCCTTGTGTGTCTGAGTGTGTCTGTCTGTCTGTATTTGTCCCCTTTTGCTTGCAGATGCAGTAATCCTGTTTACTAAACCTGTTTACAGCTTTATTTGTAAAAATAAAGTCCTTGTTTATGTCTACTTGTAGTGGATGCTATCATTTTTATTTTTAAATGGACATACACTTACCACAGAAAGTGACGGATAGTAGAATAAAGAAACCTTAGGAAACAAGGAATACTGAGTCTGGAGCATTGTGGGTGTAAAGAAGGTGTGTTTGTGAAAGTTTCCCTCTAACCTTTCCACTCCTAAATTACAACTCTGTAGATGTGTGATTTACCTTGTAACTGACACTAATACACTGTTTCTGTGTATGTGTACCTTTCTCTTAAGACATTCAGAAAGCATCATTGAATTAACTCCCCTTCTCCATGTGCTGTCCCTTGCTTCTGAAGTCACCTTGGAGAACCTAACAGCTGGCCCCTCTGGACCTCATGATTAACATTCCATCTTCATAGTGTGATAGCAGTAAATAGCGTTTGGCATGTTCACTGACTTTTTTCCCTCTTCTTTCTCCTCTCTTGCTCCGTCTTTCTCATCATAGCACCTTCAGTTGACAATCCAGGCCCTTCAAGATGAGCTGCGAACCCAGAGAGACCTCAACCACCTCCTGCAGCAAGAGAGTGGCAACCGAGGAGCAGAGCACTTCACCATTGAACTGACGGAGGAGAACTTTCGGCGGCTCCAAGCTGAGCATGACAGACAGGCTAAGGAGCTCTTCCTGTTGAGGAAGACCTTGGAGGAAATGGAGCTGAGAATTGAAACACAGAAACAGACCCTCAATGCCCGAGACGAGTCAATTAAAAAGCTTCTTGAGATGTTGCAGAGTAAAGGTTTGCCGTCCAAAAGTCTTGAGGATGACAATGAACGGACACGTCGGATGGCAGAGGCTGAGTCTCAAGTCAGCCACTTGGAAGTGATTTTAGACCAGAAAGAGAAGGAAAACATACATCTTAGAGAGGTAAGGACATTCAGTTTATTTCTCTAAAGTTATATTTTACAAGTTAAAATGTGTCAAATATGTTACCAAGTTATTATCAGAAGTTGGACATTATCTATAGCCTTGACAAAATTCCCCTTGTCATCTGTTTTATAACCTTCCTGTCTAGTTATCACCTTTAAACTGGAATTTAGCATTAGTCTTTTTTTTCCCCCCTTTGCCTACTACACGTGTGTTCCATTATTATTCAACACGTATTCAGGATCCAAGTGTGTGCAGCACACATCAAGGTCATTTACGGTTGCTTTCGTACAGATGGCCATTGTTTCAGGGTCTTTTAAATACAGTAGTGTTTAAGGTTTAGATATTTATTAAATATCCTCTTTTTAAAGGAGCAAAATGAATAGGTGATTAGCAAAACAATGAACTTAAATGCTTCATAGCTAAATTTGGTGTGGGATTGTTAGAAAGTAAAGCCTAAGGATATTTCTGGAAACAATGGAAAAATGTGCATACCAATTTTGAACGTTTAATCTTTGCCTACATTTACATTCATGTAGGACAGAGTGTTCCTGGTTTTCTGAGTGTCCATTTTGCACTTGGTGAATTAAATCATTTGAAGTTTATCAGAGGCAGCCTTGTTGGCTTGCCACTACCATTGAATATTGGGATGCTCCGATATCTGAGAATATGCAGTTGGATAGATCTTAGAAAGAATGTGGGTGACCTCCAAGGTTTGACATTTTTATAGCAATTCCTTGATACTGTGATGGATGTGAATCTCAAAAGTACCATGTAGGCAAAATAAAATGCTGTGACACACATCTCACAGAAAACAGGAAGCAGTGAAATGGCATTAAGTATATTTTCAAAATATTCTGCAGCCATAAATAAAAATTCAAAAAGACATTTGTTTTCAAACCAAACTAGATTTCTTGGCATTATGTATCTTTCTGGATGGGCAGTCCTTCCAGTGAGTCATTTGTTTGATTGCTCAGAAAGCATGGGTTTCATGTTGGAACTTGGTAATGCAGCTGCTCCCAGTGGTTTTCTCTGATATTAGATTGTATTTGCTTACAACATTTGAGTAGACTTTTGTGTCTTTGGATTTAATATCCTCTATGCTTACTCTCCTCGGTTTTGTTCTCATGAGACCCTAGCTACATGTTTGGGAAGTCAGATAGCTTGGCTTCACATTAGATACTTAAAGATATGTTTTGTTGGGCTTGGTCTTCCCATTCATATTCCAAGAGTGTGAATGTGGTGGGAAGACTTCTAAGATGGCCCCTATATCCATACCTATTGGAATTCATATCTTTATGTAATCTCCTCCCTTTGAGTTTAGGCTGAACTTAGTGACTTGATCCTAAACAATGGAATGAAAAAGGTAGTGGGATGCCAATATTACTTCCATGATTAGATTACTAGTAATTACTAGATTAATAGATTACTAGTAAGACTCTTCCTTCCATGTTGTTCGTGCAGTCTGTTGCCATCTCAGCTGGCATGCTTTTGTTAGGGAGGTAGAATAGGGAAAAGGAGTCCAAAATGGCGGTGGCTAAAGGACAAGGAAGGGAAAAGCCCGCGAAAATAGAACAAAAGAAGGTCTGAGGACCGGAGTGAGGACCTCAGGTAAAACAAACAACACTCCTGGCTGGTCCAATTTACACAGGACAGGCCCAGGGAGAGATAAACATATAAATAGAGGAGCCAAAGCTAGCGCTCTCTCTCACCTGTGCGTTGGGGCGCTCTTCTCCTTGTGTCTTTGGATTGACGTGGCCTCACGCCTCGAAGATGGATTTACCTGCTAACTTCTAAATAAAATAGAGCTGTAACACTGATTTGTCTAAGAGCTATAACATGGTCCATTCGAGACCTGAGGGCTATAACACGGTCTATCCAAGATCTGAGAGCTATGACACGCCGAGGGGGCTTTAATGTCTGTTATTCCAAATCTTTGTTGTAACAAGACAAAGAACTGAGGAACATACACTTGCGTGACATTTTGAAGCAAGTTGCCATGTGGCAGAGGCTTGTGTGGTAAGGAATCTCCAGGTAGTCTCCAGCTGACACCCAGTAAGGAATTGAGACCCTCACTCGAAAGCCACAAAGAACTGAGAAATGCCAGCCATCACTTAGTAAGCTTGGAAGTGGATCTCCTCCAGTTGATTCTTTCAATGAGATAACAGGCTGACAACTTGATTGCAACTTTCTGAGAGACTCAGCTGAGATGTGGTCAAATTCCTGTTCCACATAAACTGTGAGATAATAAATGTATGTTTTTAAGCTGCTGAATTTTGGGTGAATTAGTTTCTGCTCCACTGTATTAGCTATCTATTACTGTGTAAAGAATCTCTTCCTGGCTTACACTATAGACCTTCCATTTCATTTATAGAGGAGAAGCAGTGATTACTGCCATGTTATTTCATGTAGAATGTCTGTGGATTTTGAAATTTTGATTGTGTTATCTCCAAACTGTGGTTGGTAGATTGTTGTTGTATAGTTGCTCAGTCGTGTCTGACTCTTTGAGACCCCATGGACTGCAGCCTGCCAGCTCCCTGTCCTTCACCAACTCCCAAAGCTTGTGCAAACTCATGTCCATTGAGTTGGTGATGCCATCCAACCATCTTGTCCTCTGTCATCCCCTTCTCCTCCTGCCTTCAGTTTTTTCCAGCATCAGGGTCTTTGCTGATGACCTTGAAAAGATTAGTAGATTGCTATAGTTTAAAAAAGCTGCTGCTTTATTTTGGGTGCCAGGGGGTCATATTTCCTGTACAGCAAGGCTGTGATACCGGAGAAATCCCCGTCTGCATCATTGACCATGTTGGGATCTTGGGATCAGGTAGTCAGTCTTCTCTTGACAGATTCTGCTCATTGGTAGTATTTAATGGTGCCTTGATGGTGGCTTGATTCTTTTAGGATATCTTCATTTAAATGAATCTAAACACCATTTGATTTATGTTTTATGGGATTAGTTGGTCCTTGTAATGATCTGGCATGAATATATGTCATGCTTAAAACCTTAAACATTCGTCCAAAAGCTCACAGGGAGTGATACAGAAAATGCAGGCAACACATCCAACTGTTTTCCTTGAGCGTCAGACCAAAGTCAGTGGATAACCCTTATCTTGGCTCATCAAGAATGGAGAATGTGAAAAAGGTGTCTGTTAAAAAAAAATTCTCATTTAAAACTTGGAGTTGAATAAGATTTTGAGGCCTGAAAGGACTTTTCCCAAGAGAAAGAGGTTACCGGCTTCTGAGAGCCATTTAGTATATTTCCAGTAATTTTGATAGTTTGAAATTGGTTTTGGTGGGAATATTGACGCCATGGAAGTCAGCAAATGCTACTCTCAGGGTCTACTGCCCCTTTGGCGCCATCCCTGAGAGCCTATTTACCAACACACCTCTGAATAAATGCCATGAAATGTTTACCTACTATACAGCAGGAAGAGGTAAGTTAAATAGTGTGAGAATTATAATTATGAATCCATTAACCACTCATGGTTCATCACATGTTCTTATAGCAACATCTGGATAGATGCGTATGTTTTGGGCACTGTGAAGAATGTTCGACCTTGATTCACAATTAATTCTCACAACCACCTGATTTGTTCATTCATCTATTCATCCACCCACCCATCCATTTTGTGACTGCTTATTGAAGATCTGTTTGGGGATAGAGTAATGTTAACTGATAAAACTTGACTTCATGGTGATAATATTTTATTGGGGTGAAACAGCAGTTTAAAAAACAGTTAAACAGAAAATATCAGGAGGAAAAGAAGAGGGTGAAGTACTAGGGCGCTGAGTGGGGTCAACTTCATACTGGATAGTCAGGGAGGGCTTGTTGGAGGAGGTGACATTGTGAACTTCAGTGACAAAAAGAAGCAGCCATGTAAGGCTCTCAGAAAACTGTTCCAGTTAGATGGCAAGGCCCATGTCTAGGAGGTATGGCCATTTTCTGCTTTCCCATTTTTGCCTGGGGAAACGGAAGAACAAGTGACATAAAAAGTCTAGCCCAAGGTCCCACAGCTAACAAGCTGATATTTGAGTTAGGCTGCCTCCAGAGTCTCAGCTCTTACACCATTTCTTATATTCCTGTTCTAGAAGAATCTTTTCGAAAGTACCCTCCACAGTACGGCCATTTTGTGGACTATTGATATATGTTTTGAGGGGAAAAGGACTGCAGGGCTAAATGAACTTGGGAAAATGTTGAATTTTGTAGAGCTTACAGCAATGATTTCCAAGAAGAGGACTGGGGAAGGTAGAGTAGAGCCTCTCAAATTGACTTGATTTGCTTTTCTCTTGTTACACTGTTGTTCTTTGTAAAACAGTTTGGAAAAACACTGCGCTAGAAAATACAAATTGTGCTTTTAATTTGTGACCTATAAAATATGTAATAATATACATATAGTTTCCCACGACCAAAAAACTGGTTAATTTCCTCCATCGGTTATTCTAGAAGGCAGAGTTTGTTGTAAGCTGTTCCCACAATCTCTACTGAGTTTTAGAATGTTTGTTCCCCTGTCAGGGTATTTATTTTATTTTTTTTTTAGTGGAAAAATATGGCTAACTCGTTTTGGTATTAAACCAGTAGGAATAACCCAACTTGAAAAAAGAAGTCGCCTGACCTCTGTTAATTTAAATGAATCTGAAACAGGATTTAAAATGTACTTGAGATTTTAAGTTCAGTGTGTTCCCGATTCCCTTTTCATGTTGCACGATTCAACCCAGTTGGGGCTGAATGGTGTAATGCTGGGGAATGGAGTGTTAGTGGTTTTATGATTCATTCTCAGGCAGAGGTGTTGGACCTCATATAAACCTCATCTCCTAGAATACTGGCCTTGTTTAGCCTATTGTTTCGGGAGATTTAGAATTGGCAGGAGTCGCACATGGGCAGAGTCAGGTTGCTTTAGTGTCTCGTTGTCTTTCGGTGGTCTGGAAAAGGCTGAGGGTGAAACCACTTCTTTGCCTGGCAGGAAACAACAACACAAAGATTATGATCTCAGCTTATTTGGAAGACCAGAACCATTGCCCAAGAACTACAACCGACAGGCTAATGTGAGCTGAAGTATTGGCTCAAATACAAGCATTACTCACTAGTGTCCTCTGATGCTTTTGGATACAGGTTGATTTGATAAGACATTGTTTGATGTAGTAATAGTTTACCTTGTTCTCTAGCTTTTTCCACAGAGAACATACTGTTCCATATGAAGGTTTTAGTAATCAAATACCCAAAATACTACTGATCTCATTAAAGAAAAAGCGGGTTTATGTGCTAGGATCCTCCTATATTCACACTCCTTAATGTTTTCTTGGCTGATCCTTAAGAGAGAGTTAGGAGTCTTTAGTTTAATTGTACTCCAAGATGTTTGAAGGGAAGGGATATATGTTCTGCTGCCATGCTTGTTGATTTCCTATACTAAAACCCTTGGGCAGCTTGCCTGTCTTTGAAAGCAAGGTGGAACACTGAAGTCGTTGGGGACCACAGTTGCTACTAACCCAAGACAAGAAAAGCCCTCAGGACACTGGGCCTGGGCTTCCCTCCATGCTCTTGGGGGAGGGGTGCAGGGAGGAAGAGGGCAAGGCAACATGAATTCTTGGTCTCTTCATTTATTTATCCAAGTTGTCCCTAGGCCAGCAGGAATCCACCAAGGCAAAGTCTGACCTAGAAGTTCTTGAGCTCATAAACCTTTTATTAACAGCTCAAACCTCCCCTATATAATCATCGCCGAAACTTCTAATCTCCACCCTAGTCCCTCCTCTCTCAACACCATATGGCCTCCTTCTCTTTAATACGCACTTGTCTCCAGTTGGGCTGGCTGAGCCACGATTTTGCTGTTGCAGGCATTTCTAATTCTGACTCTACAGATTATACATTCTATTTCTACCAAGAAAACTTATCACAGAAAGTATTCCCAAACACAAGTGACCACATAAACAGAATATTTTACATTTTTTTGTGCAAGAGTTATATATATATATATATATATATGTGTGTGTGTGTGTGTGTGTGTGTGTGTGTGTATACAGAACCTAACAATAGTGATTTTAATAAAGTACTTTTTAACCTAACCAATACATTCCACCAGTATTTCCAGGCCTCAAATATTGCCTGCAAGATGCTCAGTAAATATTTGGAAGAGTAAAAAATAGTTTAATACCATGAGAGTTGCTCTGTGGTTTATTTTGTCAGTACTGGCAAAGTTTATAATGATTGTACAAGTGTCATATTCTTTTGTTTTCTCTATTGTTGCTCTGTGTTTGGAATAGAGCAATAGTTTTGAGGGTAGTCTTAACTGGAAGTTTTAGTTTTTTCAAAGTGTGTTGCATATCATTGGGCACGTTTTGAACATCCATATGCAGGATGCTGTGGGAGCATCCATGGCAGGTATGTCAGGGATTCAGATGGGAAGTAAGAAACAGCTCACACTTGATTGAAGTTTATTCTGTGCCAGGGGCTTTACTAAGGGAAAACTCGTCATAATCCTCATTATACAGATAAGGAAGCTGAGGCACAAAGAGGTTAAGTAATTGTACCTTGTCATAGGTAAGTGTTGGAGCCAAGATCAGAACCTGGGAAATTTAGTTCCAGAATCTACATCTGTCACCGCAATACACTACTGCTTCTTGGGCTAGTGCATCAGGAGGATCTTGAATGGCATTTAAATGCTGTGCAGCTTAGGGGTAGGAGAGCTGACAGCTGGCTTCATCCATGGCAGAGCTGGAAGAATTTCACCACACCTGTGTGGTGGAGAAGGATGGTTGGAGAAGAGATAGCTGAGCCAAGCATTAGAGGACGGCTTGGGGTACATGGAGTTTGGAGTAGCTGAAACTCCCTCTGTCAGGAGGGAAAGGAAATAAAACTGAACAGGAGGTTTGAGGTCATGTCACTGAGGGCTCTGAGTATGTGACACAGGAAGTTAGTCTTTACCTGGTAGGCTCTGGGCAGCCTTGGAAACATTGTCCCTGGAGAATGGCATGATCAAAAAAGATTAAGTGCTAACTGATAGTGGATTAGATAGGGAGAGAATAAAGAGATGGAGATAAGTTAGAAGGATACTGTCATTCAGATGACCAAGAATCTGGATCCTGGTGGTGGCCAAGAAGTTGAAGGTCAAGGTCATCCCCATCTGCAGGCAGGACTTTGAAACTCAGGAACTGAGTACTAGGAGTGTGAGGAACAGATAACCACTGTGGGCCTTGGTGTAGGCAGGTGGTGGGCCAGATAGCAGGAGAGAATGGTCAGTAGGAGGAGCTGGGGCTGAGAAGAGACTTTGGGTATAAGAGTTTGATGGCATCCTGGTGGAGCTGTCCAACCAAGGACAAGAATGTGACTGAGGAAATGATCGTGAAGTTCTGCCCCAGATGCACAAGGTACTTCTGACTCCTGGTCACATTTTATTGTAGTTGCTTTCATACATACTTCATTATCTGTGACCACTGAGCTCCCAGTTTGTATGATTGTTCTGAAGGCTGCATTGTCACTTACTATTATTATTACTTAGGAGAAGACTCTAGGAACTTCATGTTTCTTTTCTCAAAAAAGCACTTAATTTTGAATATGGTATCTTTTGAGATTACATGGACTTTTCATTGGCTGATGCCTACTTGATACAGATTTCCTTTGTTCTCACTGAGTTCTGTTTTCTCCAGGCATTTAAATCAGGATAGATCCCAATGAAGAATCTTTGCAGAAAAGCACTCTTTCTGGACCTTGCTAACAACACATCCGAAAGCAGGGTTTCATAACTTTTATCCTCACATTTCTGATGACATAGGGAATGTGCTCACTTCTGTTGAGCAGCATTTGCCTTGTCTTTAAATTCTAATACATTCTTTAAATTTGAACACTGCATGCTAATTTGAAATGGTCGAGGCTTTACCCCATATTGATTTTAATGAGTGTAATTTGTTGCTTTTTACAGTAACGGAGACTTGTGGAGCCCCAAGGAGTCATTAGGCACAAGGCATATTGCAACCCGCTGAGAAGAGAAAGTGGCAGGGTAGAGAGCATGTGGTAAGGTAGTGGGGAGAAGTGAGGACATTTTGCTGGGAGAGATGCTGGTTACTGTCTTCATTGCCCTGTCCTCTTGCTCTACCTTGTGTGTGACTGCTTTTTGAAATGTATTTTTGTGGCAGCTGACCTAATGGTTTATTGTCATCATTTGGTGAAACAGTGTACCACAAATAAAACCTCACTGGTGAGAAAGTTCTCAAAGCAGCAGTACTGCAGATATTTGAGTGTGTATCTCAAATTGCAACAGTGGGAAGTTGCTCAGCTGTAACAAAGTCCTGTGTGTCTTGGATGGGAATAGTAGCTAATACCTTATATGTGGGCGAGGCTTCATAGTTTGTGGAACATATTCCATTTTAATGATTTCCTCTGATGTACCTGGTAACCCTCTGAGGAAACTGAGGCTCAGAGATGACAGGTAACATTCACTGAGCACTCATAAGCTAATCACTTTTCAAGGAGTGCCATTTGTGCCTCCCAACAATACTCCCGGGTAGGTGTCGGTTTCCTGCCTCTCAGATGAGAAGGCCAAGGCCCAAATGGGTGGTGTGTCTCTTCCAGGTTCTCAGAGCAAGTAGTGATGGGCCTAAAATTAAAAACTGGGCCTTCTGGTTCCGGGCATCTGTCCCTAACCACTCCTGGTTGCTGCCAGGGATTTCACCCTGAAGTCTCTGAAGAGACTGGAGACTAGGATCCTCATCTTCTGACTTCTTGCTCAGGGATATTTTCTCTGTAAAGGTGAAAAAGGAAAAAAAAACAAAAACAAAATGCTTGTGCTCTTCCCCCCCCGCCCCGCCCCCCCTTAGCTACATCTTATCAGGTCCTGTTGAATTGGGGATTGTAAATCCATGGGGTCAGTAAGCAGAAGATAAGACAGTGTCATGTAGGAGGTACCACCAGGGCTAGGCCTCTTCAGTCCATTTGTGGCTCATGAAAATGAAAGTACTTGCTTAAGATAAGCATGGTACTACACATGTAGGTGCTCCATGAATTCCCAGGGAAGAGGTGGATTTTTATGGCGGAGAATAAGGGAAAATGGGGGGTGCTTAGAATTAGACCTTCCCATTTCATCTGTTCAAAGTTAGCCTTCTTTTTCAACTTTTTTGTATTATCATTACCTCATTGCCTAAAAGAAACACTTTCCCTCTTCAAACTGACTTTACTTTTTATCTAGTTTTTATTAGGTATTGTGGGTTTCTTTCTTTGTCAATTGTGAGGCATTAAAATGGCATTTACAACCTCCTAATAAGTGCCCCATTTCATTGCTCTTCTACTTCGATAGATTTGGTGAAGCAAAACTACTTTCCTATCCACCTGTTTCTGTTGAAAGGGATAGCTTTATTTGTGTTTCCTGTTTGGTGTACAGGTTGAAGGATGCCTTAAATGCTTTGGATAGAATGTTAAAGAAGGCAGTGAGATTGGTTGCTGGTTGATTCCTCTGAGTGGCTTATAGCAGTTGTAAAGAATGAAATAAACCCTCCTTACTAAAGCAAAAATATAATTATATATGAACTGTTTGTAGAAAAAGAAAAAAGATGAGTGAGACCTTATAGTGATAAAGAATCACTATTTACTTAGAATAAGAGTTGCAAGTTATACTGTGTGGCACAGATGTGGCCAACCACCTGCTTTTTATGGCATGGGAGCTAAGAGTGGTTTTACCTGTTTACATTTGAAATGGTTATATAAGTACCTGTGTAATATCCTCTATTTTGCCTGTGACCCTGAAAGCCTGAAATATTAACTGGTTGGCCCTTTAAGAAAAAGTGTTGTGGTTATTGTTCAGTTGAGAAAGTCATGTCCGACTCCTTCAACCCATGAGCTGCAGCATTCCAGGCTTCCTTGTCCTTCAGTGTCTCCCTGAGTTTGCTCAAACTTATGTCCATTGAGTCAGTGATTCCATCCAACCATCTCATCCTGTTGCTTCCTTCTCCTCTTGCCCTCAATCTTTCACAGCATCAGTCTTTTCAAATGAGTTGGCTGTTCACATTAGGTGGCCACAATATTGGAGCTTCAGCTTCAGAAAAAAAGGTGGAGATTCCTAATTTCTATAATAGGTAAACAGATTTTGAAACAAGATATTTGGTTAAAAAATATGTGCATTAATAGTATGTAGAGTGTAAAAATCTTACTACTTTTATGTATAACTTTTGAGTTTTTTTAAAATGGGAAGACAAGATTTTTTTCATTTCTGTACATTTTTTCTTTTATAATGATTAGATTGGTGATTTTGATCTCCAGAATTATAGTACATTGCATACTGCCAGTTATCACAAAAATGTGCAGCTCTTTTAGTAATGGTGGGTGTTGCTAAGGTAACTTGTGTGGATTAAAAAGGGACTGTGTGAAGTATTCAATAACCTAGAAAGTACCAGAGAAATGGAGATTGCCATTGAAACTCCATTAGAATTAGGAATTTCTGACTCAACTAAAGCACAGGCTTCCAGTTTGTCCTTCTCTTAAAAATATTTTTAAAAATAGTGTGTTTATTGATATTTTTTTAGGCTTATGCAATTAGTGGTTAAAAGTCTATTGCTGCTTTGAAGGAACTAGCATGAAAAACAAAGTGCCCATGTGTATACAGATTGTGTTAAAAAGTATTTACTTACAGTAGTTTTTGATGTGCTGTAGAATTGCTTGGGCTTCCCAGGTGGCCCAAGTGGTAAAGAACCTACCTGCCGCTGCAAGAGACGTGCGTTTGATCCCTGGGTTGGGAGGGGCCCCCAGAGGGGCCCCTGGAGGAGGAAGTGGCAACCCAGTCCACTACTGTTGCCTGGGAAATTCCATGGACAGAGGAGCCTGGTGGACTAGAGTTCATGGGGTCACAAAGAGTCAGAAGATAGCACACTTGCACCATAATTGCTAGGTTTTCCTACAGGAAGTATTTGTATTTAGGTGACGCCTAGGACTTGATCAGAATGGCACCTGAGAAATCTCCTTACTGTCCCTGGTCCTTCCTTCAGCCCCCAGGGCAATCAGGTCTCTTTTGGTGATGTTTGGGTGTGTGAATTGGGTTGCCAGTTGTTTGAGCATTTTTAGTGATGAGAGAGGACTCTGCCTATTAATGGAATTTTGCTTCATTGGTATAGGCCAGGGTTTCTCAGTTTTAGTGCTGTTGACTTGGAGGAGGATAATATTTTGTGGTGGGGACAGTCCTGTACAATTTTAGGGTATTTAACAGTATTCTAGACCTATATCCAAGACGTGCAAGTAGTACCTTTCCCCTTTTCCCAGTTGTGACAATTAAAAACAGCCCCACACATTGTAAAATATCCTCTGGGGACCAAAGTCACCTGGGTTGTGAACTCTGGTGTAGAGTGATTGACGCCTCCTTCTGGTAGTTAGCCTGTGGACATGGCAAATACAGTAATTCTCAGCCCCACCTGTTTGAAATTCTTTTTCACTGAGGAAGGGCAACCCAGATCAAGATATTTCTTGACCCAAAGACTGACCTCAGGGGAAACAACTAGGAAACATAAGTGCTGAGGGGAGGTGGGAGTTTAAGCCTGAAAAAACACAAAGGTGTGTTTGTGTGTGTGTGTGTATAGGAGAGAAAGAATGAAGTGTTCTCTGATTCCCCTCTCTCCTTCCATCTGAGAAAAGGCAGCAGAGAAATCTTAAGCAAGGAGCTGGGGGCAGTGTTTGGTCTGAGATGTTACCTGGAAAGGTTGGGACTTTGTGCAAATTAGAGACATTTCATTCTCAGAAGGTAATAAAGATGTATCTGAGAAGACACATGACCTCACTTTTTGACTACTGAACTCTCACTATTAATTGGCAGTTCTATTTTACAATAAATGTTGCCGTCTTTGCTTTCCCCCAAATGGCCTATGAGTCTCCCTTTCTGTTTTTTAAATAAACATTCCTCTGCATGAACCACTGTCCACCCCTACCCCCACTCCAGCTCCACCAAACTTCAGAACAATTTTGAAGTGTGGTGGTTTTATCACGTGGAAATGTAATACAGATGTTCAGAATTACCTTTTCTTTCTCCTCTTTAAAACATCATGGCCACACATGCTTTGCTGTAAGTACTATTTAGCGTTTTATTATTACTATTAAAATATCTTGCCTCAGGCAGAGTCCCAGTAAATCTCAAGTAAAGGCAAATTTTAAAATAGCAGTATTTATGCATATCACACTAAAAATCTGAACTCAAATTTGGCTTTTTATGCAACTGAAATATTTATTTTTTGACCCACTTAACCAAGTCTTCTGGTTTACCCTCTTCCTGACTGTAAAACTTTGTTCAGACTGTAGAATTTTGTTAACTAACCTTCCTGCTTTCCCCAGTTTTCTCTGGGCTTGAGTTTTTCTCTTTATTCTGCATATATCTTTGAACTCAGTCTGATCACTTAATGAAGTTTGAGAGGATTTGGACTTCCAGCATGAATCAGTTAGCGTGTTTTTAAAAAACGTATTAATGGTGGGAAGTTCTCTTCTTACAGACAGTTCCACAGATGTGTAGCCGAGTTTCTGTGCTGTCCAAATGCTGCATGCTGGGGCTGTGGTCATATAGATAGGAAATGCTGATCAACACCCGTTGCATCCCCCATTCAGAAACCTGTTGTACAGTCGCTAAGTCGTGTCCGACTCTTTGAGACCCCATGGTTCCTCTGTCCATGGGATTTCCCAGGCAATAATACTGGAGTGGGTTGCTGTTTCCTGCTCAAATTCAGAAACCGGTTGACAGAGATTAGCTGCCTGTCCAACTTTAACTTCTTTGGGGTTTATTAGTGCCACTTTCTTTTTATATTTCTTGGCATGAATTAAACATATTTCTCTAAACGGTTGCTATAAAGAAAACCTCTTTTCAGTTCAATCACTCAAACCTGGAATCAAGAGCTCCCTTAACAGTATGTACACTTTTATTAAGATATCATAATATAACTGTGGAAAAATTTTAAGTGAAAGCTGTGTTTAAAAATTAATGCATATACTCTTCTGGAGATTTTTAATAGCTATCTCTGCATATATTATTTGTTAATCAAAAAGTGGAATCATACTGTGCACATTATAAATGTGCTGAAGATTAATCCTGATTTAAACAAATGATCTATTTTAAGGCTTTGTTTTTTCTGTGCTTGGCCAAATAGCAGGCAAGGTGATTTTCTTTTAAAGGATGGTGGAGAGCTTTGTCATTCTGGCAGGGTCCATACAGCAAGGAAGAGACAAAACCTGATTGTGTCTTAAATAGTAGAAGTAATACCCACTTAGGGTGGGTCTTCTGCCTTACCTTCGTGATACCCAGTGGTGTTACTGCCAATTGTTTCTTTGCAGTACTTTCATGATGCAAGTCAAGGATTAGATGATTTTAAGGACTCAAGCTTTGACTATAAGAATGTTGCCTAATGTTTTATAATAATCTTGTCAATCCCACACTGGTGACTGGAGACACCTTAAAAATCTGCCAGGTGCTAACCTCATTAGGTATCCTCAGGATGCTTTTTGAGCAACTGTTACAGAGTGATCATGGGAGTCTAGTGGAGACTGGAGAATGCTTGTGCTGAGTGGGGACTGTGACCTGTGATGACGCAGGGTTCTCCAGAGAACAGGAAAGCTTTTTGGAAAATGCATTCTCTTTTTCCTTTTTTCTAGGCTGTAGCTATCTCTGCATGCTGGTGTCTTGCTTTGTTGCCTTACAAACAGAGATGTGCTACTTGCACAGAGAACTGAAGGAGAATGGTCCAAAATGACCACATTTTCTGAAATCACAGCAGCCTTCCAAGAAATCTGTGGGAGGTCCTGGCAGGGTGTTAATAGCATTAATGATCATGGGCATCACCACTGCTGTTATATGGAAGGCTCTCCTCTCTCGGTGCCAGCCCAGAGCTCAGTGCTTTGCTAAGTTACTCCTCAGTGCTACCCTGTGAGGTGTGGGTGCTGGAGAGCTAAGTAACTTGCCTAAGATCTCACATGAGACCTGACCTCAGAAATGAGAATCATTGGGTTATCTCAGTTCAGTTCAGTTCAGTCGCTCCGTTGTGTCCGACTCTTTGCGACCCCATTATCTACTGCTCTGTATAAAGTCGAAGTAACTTCTAGTTGTTTCTTCCCATCCAGTTCCTCTCCTTCTCCCTGATTCGTTTTCTTTGAAACTTTGCATTTCCATTAAGGTTTTTCATCTGGTTTCTATTATGACGTCATTTAAAATCTTATCCTGTCTCTTCATAGGTTGATTTCTTTCTCTTTTATTTTGACCTCACTTCTTTTCTTCCCTTTGTGTTTTCATCTGTGTTATTTTATGGGGTTAATTGTCTTTGTTGTCTGCTACTTTGTTGTCTAGTGGCAGTTATGCGCTTTTGCAAGAGACCTAAGAATGCTAGTGAAATTTACAGGAGCCCTCTGGCAGTTTTAATATAATTAATTTAATTTAATTATAATATAATATAATTATATAATATAAAGATATAATATAATTTAATATAATTAATTAATTAAATATAATTAATTTAATATAATTAATCAGCACTTTTCTCCTCCTCCTACAAAACCTTTTCATCTACCTGTGAGTTTATTCTTTGGTCTCCAGAGAAGTGACTATGTAAAGCACTTTCCACGGGGCTTGGTTCAGCAAATGCCATTTATATTTCCTTGAGGAAAAGTGAGGAGGGGATAAGAGTTACATTCGCATCAGTTGGTTTCCTTGTAAAGCAAATCCATGCTCCCTTTTCAAAACATTGATTTCTTTCTTTCTTAAGAATCAAACCTTGCCTGGTGGCATTTTATAGGTCACTTGTTTGGGCACAGGCATTTGTACTGAGCTGGGCAGGTTTGAGTGTGACTTTTTGTGGCTCAGCTGGTAAAGAATCCGCCTGCAATGTGAGAGACCTGGGTTTGACCCCTGGGTTGGGAAGATCCCCTGGAGAGGGGAAAGGCTACCCATTCCAGTATTCTGGCCTGAAGAATTCCGTGGACTGTATAGTCCATGGGGTCTCAAGGAGTTGGACAAGACTGTGTGACTTTCACTTTGCTCTACTATCCTGATTTCACTTTGTAATTGTTTTAGAATGTTGTAAAGTGGCTTATAATTGTAAACACTTGCTTTGAAGACCTTGAATAAATTAACTTAAATATAATGCATAGGATACATGAATTACCATGTAGTGACTGGCACATAGTAGGTGCTCAGTAAATGTGTGTTTTTTTTACAGTTTACCATTTTTATATATATATATATATATATATATATATATATATATATATATATATATATATCTCCTCTCAAGACTGTGCATTCCCTGAGACCAGGAATCACATCTTAATTCATTTTTAATAACACAAGCAGTTGGCACACAGTAGGCGCTGACTGTTGGTTTATGATTATTGAGACACATCTGCCTCCTGCCAGGACTATGCACTCTTTGTCAGCAGAGATCATGTCTTACACATCTTGAATGTAATATGGTAGATGACCAAAAGTTTGAGGTAAACAGAAAATGCCTGGGGAGAGAAAACATGAAACAGAAATTGTTACATCTTTTGGGATGACAAAAATTCTTTTGATGCATCAAAATATTTTTAATGAGTTGTATGTATGTGGTACTCAGCTAAGTCCCCACCACTCTGTACATTTAATCCTGGTTAGGATTAGTCTCTGTTTTACAGATGAGGAAACTGAGGCAAGAGAAGTTGTGACTTTCTCATGGAAATATAGTTGCCATGTTAGAGTCAGAATTTGAATAGAATTCTTTCCACAATCCCACTCTTGCCTGTAGAAGTAATTATTTTTCATAGTGTATTTCACAACCTTTTGTAATAGTAATGGTAATACTCCTGCAGCTAACTTTTTTTACTAAAAGAAGATAAATTCAGTAGGCCTAACTAAACATATACTGAATACCAGCTTTATGGCAAACTCGATCCCCAGTCTGAACCTGTCTCCTAAGTACCAGTGCTATATATATAACTTGCAAATGAATATTTTGTGCATTGAAGAGACATCTTAAGCTTTGCTGGAAATTGTTCTTGTCTTCCTCCTGTGTGCCTGTCTCAATGACTGCCATCATGGTGTGGCTCCCAACCCCAGCCAGATACTGGAGCCATCATCAGTTTCTTTCTCTGTACTGTATCAGTTTCCTGTTGCTGCTATAATAAGTTACTACAGAGTTAGTGGTTTACAGCATAAATTCTCATGCAGTTCTGAGGGTCAGAAAGCTGAAATCATTTTCATTGGGTTAAAGTCTAGGTGCTCCTTCTGGAGGCTCTATGGTGAAGTTCCTTTTTTTGCCTTTTGCAGCTCCTAGAGGCTAGCTGCAACCCTTGGCTCACGGCCCCTTCCTCCATCTTCAGGTGTCTCCCTGCATCTTCAGGGCTCTCTTTCTGTGACTTCTGCTTCTGTTGTCCTGTTTCCTTCCCTCTGACTGTGTTCTTCCTCTTATAAGAACCATTGTGATTGCATTAGACCCACCCAGATAATCTAGGATCATCTTCTCATCTCAAGTCTGCAAAGTCTGTCTTGCCATGTAAGATAAAATATGTGCAGGTTTTGGAGATTAGGGCTTGGCCTTCTTCAGGGGGTGGGGTGGGGGAGCCAGTTTTCTGCCTACTATAACCCTTGTATCCAAGGTGCCACTAAATCCTGTTTAATCTCTCTACAAACTCTTGGATCTGTCCTTGTTGTTTTTGTTTTTTTCATTTTCATTGCTCTTACCTTTGGCCTGGTCTTCTTAACTAGTTTCCCAGCTCTGTACCTCTTATAATTCTTCACACTGATGTTAGGATCATCTTTGAAAAATGATTATCTGTCCTTTAAGAACCCTTTGTTGCTAGGAGGACAAAGTACAGGCTCCTGAGCTAGGCTCACAAGGCCTTGCTTTTCCAGTCTTATCTCCTCTTTCTTTCTCCTGGACCTTCTAGTCACCTCAAACTCTGCTCTATAGCCAGCCCCTGGTCTCTGTGCCTCTGTGGGTGTGGCTACCCTACTGTCTCAGGAACACTGGGGGCACCCTTACTCCTACATCTTCACCTGACCAGCCTGTATTGATCCTGCATTATTCAGCCTGGGTGTTACCATTTCCAGAAGTCCTTTTTACTCCCTCTCACTCTACATTGAATTAGGGTCCCTGCCTGTGCATGTGTTAAATTATTAAGTGTCAGTTTACTGGAAATGTCCAAGGGAAGAACCCCCTCAACTTCACTGTGCATCCATGGGACCTATGAATAGTTCTGTCTTTGGTACATGATAAGAACTCTATAAATATTTGTGGATTGATTTTGGAATAAGGCTTCATTGGTGGTCTTTTGTGGAGAACCAACTTTTATTTGGAACTACTGTTAGAGTGATAGACAATTTGCAAAAATAGTAGTTTTCATTCATTCCTTACCCAGCCTCCCCCAATGTTAATATCTTATATAACTTAAGTAAAAGTATTAGAACCATGAAATTGTTTCTGCCTAGTTTGGTACAATATTACGGAACAACCTAAGAACCCTGTTTTTTTTACCAACGTCCTTTTGTGGATCCCGTAGTTATTTCTCCTTGGTCTCCTGCAATATGAAGTAGTTCCTTAATTATTCTGTTTTTTTGTGATCTTGGTACCCTTGAAGAGTATTGACCAGTGATTTTGCTGAGTTTTCCTCAATTCTGATCCTTCTGATGTCTTCTCATGATTGGACTAAGGTCTTATGTGTTCCTGGCAATCAGTTCAGTTCAGTTGCTCAGTCATGTCCAACTCTTTGTGACCCCAGGAATTGCAGCACACCAGGCCTCCCTGTCCATCACCATCTCCCGGAGTTCACTCAGACTCACGTCCATCGAGTCGGTGATGTCATCCAGCCATCTCATCCTCTGTCATCCCCTTTACCTCCTTCCCCTAATCCCTCCCAGCATCAGAGTCTTTTCCAATGAGTCAACTCTTCCCATGAGGTGGCCAAAGTACTGGAGTTTCAACTTTAGCATCATTCCTTCCAAAGAACACCAGGGCTGATCTCCTTTAGAATGGACTGGTTGGATCTCCTTGCAGTCCAAGGGACTCTTAAGAGTCTTCTCCAACACCACAGTTCAAAAGCATCAATTCTTTGGTGCTCAGCTTTCTTCACAGTCCAACTCTCGCAGCCATACATGACCACTGGGAAAACCATAGCCTTGACTAGACGGACCTTTGTTGGCAAAGTAGTCTCTGCTTTTGAATATGCTATCTAGGTTGGTCATAACTTTCCTTCCAAGGAGTAAGCGTCTTTTAATTTCATGGCTGCAATCACCATCTGCGGTGATTTTGGAGCCCCCAAAAATAAAGTCTGACACTGTTTCCACTGTTTCCCCATCTGTTTCCCCATCTATTTCCCATGAAGTGATGGGACCGGATGCCATGATCTTCGTTTTCTGAATGTTGAGCTTTAAGCCAACTTTTTCACTCTCCTCTTTCACGATACTACTACATAAATGGTGTACGTCTCAGTGCCCTGGATCTTGATGCTCATGATGTTGCTGTGCCCTATTACTGCTGAGTACACCAGTCTGAGCTCTGCTTTGTGATACTGACTTATTAAGTGGATTGTGGTCATTGTCATCAATGTGGCTGACATTTAGTAATCACCTATGGTATGTGCCATGCACTATTCTGAGCTCTTTAGATGTAGAAACTCACTTAATCCTCACAACAACCTAATGGAATAGAGCCTATTAATCTCTCCTTGTTACAGATGAAGAGATGGAGTCACAGGGAAGTGGATTACCCTGTCCAGAGCCTTACAGGGAGTCACAGTCAGGGTGGCCTCAGGGCCTGTGTTCCTAACCATTAGGTGATACTGCCTTCTTTGTGTGTGTGGGAGAACCAGGGGATGGGGTTAGTGTAGCATTCCGGGTCTTGAAGGCTTCTTATGGGGAAGTTGTAACCCATACTGTTTCTATAGCTGACCCCCATGCTGGTCCCCTTAGTCCTGCACTCAGCAATTAGGAGCTCGCTTTGAAAATTTAGGATGCCATTCATGAGGTGGAACTGAAGTGATGACAGTGGGGACAGACTGGGAATAGAAAAGAATGTCTTGAGGCAGCTAAGAATGTGAAGATGAAGAGGGTGGAGATATCAGTGAGAAGCTGGAGTTTTCAGCTTGGGTAACAACAGTTGTGAGGGAGGCAGGGTTTTGGGAGGGGCAGATGAATTTCACTTTTGAAAGTATGTTTGCATCTCAAGGCAGAAGACTGGGCTGGAGAGCAGACTTGGGAGCCCTTTGTATCAAGAGGAAGGGAACGGCCCTCAAAGGGAGGAGGGTCCAAAGATAGAACCTGGCATATCTTGTGTTCAGGACCAAGGAGGAGGAAGGGAAGCAGTGAAAATAAGAATTTAGAGTGGATTTAGGAATGAGGAAGAACCCAGAAAGCAGAGTATTCAAGGATAGAGAGTTCATTCATTCATGCATGCATTGATTTAGTCTTTCATTTTACAGAGTCTCCAGCTCTAAACTACATTTTGAGGTGAACACTGAAATGACAAAGACCCTCTCATGGGGGCTGTGTTAGAGTGAGACCTTCAGACTAGGTCCTTGGGGTGAGAAGTTTATTGATGGATAAAGTAGGAAAGAGACACAGATGTGGATAGCCTGGGAGCTTTATATGTTACCACAAGTATTCTATGTTAGATGCCCATTCTCCCCAACCCCCCCCAAAAAACTATAAGAATTTAACCGAACCTTAACTTACCTCCAAATTATGTTCAGATGTACAGTCTTCCTGAAGTATATGCTATAGTCAAACAAATGACATTTGGAGATTTCTCTTAACAAGGTATACTTACTTCAGTTAAAAACAATTAAAATTAATCTAGTGTTTTGGTACCATGAACATTAAAGATTCAGCTGAATGATCCGTTTCTTCACTGAGTTTTGGGAACTGGGTGGATGCTGGGTGCAAAGCACTGCAGAATCCCAGCACGATATTGATGGTAGGTAGTAATAGCTAAGGTTGCATAATAAAAGATGGTTTCATGTGATCCTTGTCAACAGAGTAAATGTTTGTGCTGCCAGAACAGGAAATTATAAAATTCACATCTAAAAATAATCTTATCCTTTGCCTTTTCAATTGTGACCTCCAGTGCAAAGAAACAAGGACCTTACAGAAACTCTGAGCAGTGTGTGAAAGCCTTTGTAATCTGCTGATTTGATTTTCTTCAGTATAATGGTAGAATTTTTGTGAGGAAATTAAACTTCATCATTTTTTAGACACAGATTGCTTTTCTATTCAGCTTTCAGGAAGTTTTTTGAAATACTACAGCTACCTTTGACCCAAGTGTAAGTTTGCGAATGACAGCAGCTTTGGAAGTTTAAATGAACTTGAGGTCTCTAAAGCAGGAGTTGTTAACTGCATCCCAGTAACATTCTGAGCTAGGTACTTTATTTTATTTTATTTTTTTTTACCAGGTTGTAGGTACTTTATTGTTGGGGTGGAGGGCTGTCCTGTGTGTTGCAGGATGTTTAGCAACATTCCTGACCTCCACCTGCAAGATCTAGAAGTACCGCCATCCCCAGTTGTGATATATGTTTCTAGACATTGCCAGATGTCCCTTGGAAGGGTAGGGGCCAAAACTGTCCCCACGTGAGAACCATTGGTCAAACCTTACTGCTCAAAGTGTGGTCCAACAACCGTCAGATCATGGGCATCTTCTGAGAGCTTGTTAGAAATGCAGCATCTCTGGCTCCCCTCAGGGCTCTGGAGTTAGAACCTGCGAGTAACAAGATGTGCAGGAGACCTGTGGGTACAGGAAGGTCTGAGAAGCGCTGACCTAAAGCACTGCCCAGGGCAGCATGGTGTAACAGAAAGGGAAGAGCTATAGAGCCAGTGATGGCTTCTCATTCATAGCTGTGTGACCTCAGGTGAGTTGTTCCACCTCTCTGAGACTCAGCTTCCTTTTCTGTAAAATGGGCCTAAGAAAATCTTCTGTACTCTGAGAAGAAAATGGGGGAATCCAGCTGAAGCAGCAAAAAAAATGCAGCTGGCCCTTATTAGGATCTTAATTGGACTGGTTTCCTTCCCTCTCTTTATAAAGCTGTTTTACTTGGCCCTGCTGCTGCTGCACTCACTCTTTCTTGTGATGATATAAGAGGCGAAGAAAAGCAGTATGTCTAAGTGCTCTGCAAGTAGAGTAGGCCATAAAAAATCTGCTTGTTTACCGATTTTTATTTTTGAGTTATCTGCTTTCTTTAAGCTGTGGCTCTTGTGGTCTGGCCTTCTCATTGCTTGGGAAACCAGGATCCCATTTCTGGAAAACCCATTATCTTGGGCCTCATGAACTCTTAATGGTCTCGTTTAGAGGCCAGAGTCTAAAGGTGGGAAAGGTAAAGCTGATGGCAGCTAAAATGGTAAACTATTTAATGGAAGAAGAATCTTACATGGTAAACTTGACTCCTGTTGCTATTGCAAGTGAGTTTTGAAATGGAATTATTTTTATGACCATTAGCAAAATTTTTGGTTATGCAAGATAAGAATGTACATTTTTGCCTTGGAAATAAACTGATTGCTGGAGACTTATAATTTTCCCCTTTTCCTGTTTCTTCTATCATGACATTGCCTTGGTATAAAAATATATCTTATCCTTACATTAATATATAAGAATAGCTGTTTTCATCACTTTGAGCCAGTAATCTAGTCTGACATAGGTAAATCTTTTTTTTTTTTAAATGCACTAAAAATAACATAATGCAGGCACATACATACACATGTGCAATGACACACTCACACAAACAATATAAGAATGACTTGTCAAGACAATTTTTGACTTGTCAGGACAAAGTAGCTAGTTTATTATAGCTGTGAAGATGAAGGGACATTGTCCAGAACCAAGGTACAGTTGTGTAGACTGGGCATTGCACAACTCATGTGCTGTGTATATCATGGACATCACAGATTTGCATAAATATTATGACAGTTTGTCAGAAGATGGTAACACAGTCCCCTGTTCCAACAGTATCGTTACATTGCAACAGTTTTCCAGCAAATGAAAGTAAAATGTCTTGAGGAAGGTGCTTTCTTTTTTAATTTGCACAAAGGAGCCCTATGGGCTGGTGGCAACCCTGTAATCTTACTTTCGTTTGTAAACTCCTACCATGGTATGAAAAGCAATACGAATTATCATCCAGAAGTCTTAATGTGGCTGAGCCACAGGAAAAGTATAATGTGTTTAATTTTCCCATTTCATGAATTTGAAAAAAGAATCCTTCATAAAAGGGGTCCTTGAATTTTTCATCTTGAAGCTGTTGTTGATGTCTGTGTGTATGTTGCCATCCTTTTCAAGTGAAGGAGAAACAGAAGTCTGCCCACCTAAGTCCAGCAGACAAGTCAGATTATAACGAAGAATCTTATTGGCTCAGATTAGTTGATGGTCACCTGACACCCTGAAGAAAGGTGGGTTGTGGGCGGTTCAGCTGGAGACATGGTGATGGTGATATTCTTTTTATACATGAGACCACAGCTAGTATATATTCTTCCTCAAGACTTTGCCTGCTAGACTCCGGGCTATTCTGTAACTTAGTATTGGTCATGTGAGCATTTTTGGTTTGTTCAGTGTCATGCCTTGAGTTGACACATTTTACACATGTTGCTGTATTTATTCCACTTTTACTTCCATTTCTTTCTAGAGATAGTCTGCAGTTTTACATAGTATTTAACAGCCACCGAGGAGGGGAAAGTATCTCAGTTCGACCTTTTCAGATGTAACAGTATTTTGATGCAGATAACAGAGGGCTCCTCTAGAAGGGCAGAGTGGGAAAGAGAAGGAAGTTACTGACAGGGAATTGCGTGGAACAAAAGAACTTTTGTTCAAATGGTACACTTCTGGGGTTATTTTTCTTGGGTCTGGATGTGCCCAAATTGGTCATTTTGACTGAACTGCAAAGAAGGATCTCACCTGTATTTTTTGGTGGTGACATCGTGTTAATGGACTGATTTTTTAACTGTGAGCATAAATTGTGAGGTATAGGGGAAACAATTTATTCTTAATCGTTGTGATCATGAAATTTGCAAATGATGTGTTAAAACTAAAATATTATAATAATAATGATAGAAGTAATAGATGGAATATTAGCTTATATAATATAAAAGTTTGAGTCCCTAATCTCATTTAGTTCTTATATAATTCCTTGAGGAAGGTTTTGTTATTATCTTATATACACTGAGACTTAGAGTGGTTAAGTTCACATTGCTATGGAGAAAATGGAATTTGAATACAAGCCTGACCAACAGATTCCCATTCAGTTATTTTTCCCTGAGTTTAAAAAAAAATGATAAAGGGTTGTATATACCCACATCTCTGGACCCTGCCATGGGGATGTGTGAATATCACAGTTCCTATGTAGGATGACTAACTGTCCCAGTTGTCTGGGAGTGAGGGGAGTAACTGGAATAGTGCTGGGAAAATTGGGAAGAGCTGGTCACCCTCTTCCTGCATGCGTTGATAAGGACGAGATAAAGATAAGATAGAAACCACTGGATTGCTTAACCCTCCTTGAATTTGTGATGTATAGTCTTGGTGGTTGGGATGAGGGTGTGGTTTTTTCCATTAAACTTTTTTAGGATATAAAGCAAATGTGTGAAGAAAATGCAGGGCTGGTCTTTTAGGCAGCTAATCAGGGGTCTTCTTTAAGGGGACTTTTTTTTTTTGTTTTTTAAAGCAGCTCACTAGGGTCTTTCTAGAAGCAGGTGAAGAAGTTGTAAATAAATACATAAATAGCCTGGCTACCTGGTGGGAGGACTGATGTTGAAGCTGAAACTCCAGTACTTTGGCCACCTGATGCGAAGAGCTGACTCATTTGAAAAGACGCTGATGCTGGGAAAGATTGAGGGCAGGAGGAGAAGGGGACAACAGAGGATGAGATGGTTGGATGGCATCACTGACTCAATGGACATGGTTTTGGGTAAATTCTAGGAGTTGGTGATGGACAGGGAGGCCTGGTGTGCTGTGGTTCATGGGGTCGCAAAGAGTCGGACACGACTGAGTAACTGGACTGAACTGAACCTGGTGGGAAGCACATTTATTGTACCTCAGATTTGGCTGCAGTGGTTATATTTCAGTGAGATGTCTAAGTCCTGTTTTGCGCTAAGTTAATGGGTTTCAGTAATTTGATGCTAGGGGCTGGAAGATCATACCCTCACACAACCCTGCCCTGAATTGGGGCTGTTTTTCTTTCATTAGAGGAGTTTAGAAACTAGACTTTAATGTTTAATTACCATTCACATTGTTGTCTTCGAGAGAAGAAGAATAAATGTGCTTACTCTAAAATGTAAATTTGCTACTTGGAAATGTCTATTCCCTTGAGGAAATTATTCAGGTTTGATCATCTCATATTGGAAGATCTGCCCGTGAGTCTGGCAGTTGTACAAGGGGAATTTATTTGGTTCTTGTTTTTGTAAAAATGAGAATGCTTTGTCTATTTTTTAAATTTTATTTTAGATATTCTTATGCCTTCCTTGGAAATTTGTTTTTCGGCAATTGGTGGCTTGCCTATCTGGTCACACGATTTTTTGTCTGTCCCCCACACCCCCATTAAACAGCTTGGGAGTGTGGAGGAGATAACTATGTCTCTTCAGGACATCTGCTGTTTGTTGTTATAGCTGACTTTGGAATGCTGTCCTTGGAACAGCTTCCGATGTTGAGTATCCATAGGCAGTGCTTCATTAAACGATGTTGTGGGAGAAAGGTTTTCTTCTAAGACAATTCCCCAAGTGGCCAGAGCCTCGCCCTTTACATGTCAACACTTTAAAAATGATTAACCACTTTGAAAGAAATCTTTATAAATTACAGCTATTTGAATACTTCCTGGCTTTCTTACAAACATTGTCTTGAACATATTGGAGCACCCCCCCCCCCCCCCCCGCTTTTTTTTTTTCCATAGCTCAGGGTTGAGATGAGCAGTATCTATTATTATTATTTTCCTGTGAAGGGGTGGGTACCTTTGGGTGGTCTTGGGAATATAGGGTATCTGCCTCTCTCCTAAGTGGTCTCAGATGATCCCCTTTAATGTCCATTTTTGGTTTTTTTTTCTCTTTGTACTTCACATGCTAGAAATAACCTATTCTTGTTAATCATATGGGTGTCTCGTACTTATTTCTCATGGTAATTCTGTTTAGACTGAATTAAATTGCCAAGCTGTTTTTTTCTTTTCACTTAATCCATTTATTTCATTTCTACATATTTTGGTTTTCTTTTTTTAATATAAATTTATTTTAATTGGAGGTTAATTACTTTACAATATTGTATTGGTTTTGCCATACATCAACATGAATCCACCACAGGTATACACGTGTTCCCCATGCTGAACCCCCATCCTTCCTGCCTCTCCGTACCATCCCTCAAAATTGTATAGAGTAACTAGGGTTTGAACAGACTTACCAAGAGTTAATTGAGTGTGTCTTAATAAGGTTAACTTGAATCATCTAAGATAGGATTTCTAGATAATTTTGATGATGGTGTGTTTGCATATCTCCTTGTGGATTTTGACACTGGTGAAACTAAAGCTTGTGAAGATTTGAGATCAGGACCAAGAGGGTCTCAGAATGTTAACTTCTTTCTAGTCAAGAATTCTCAATTATTTTCGGATACGCTTTCTTATATTTGGATGTGTAACAGAATTTTATTCAAGCTGTTTGGATATTCATGTTTATAATGGTAAGCATTATAAACTTGTATTTATGAAATTATAACATTTCATATATAACTTTGTGAAATTTCCTTCATTTTCTTTTTAATGGTGGATAAGGAAATTTTAAAAATCGTTAGTAATTTAACCTCCTGTTTATTAATATATGTTTATCCTCAACCAAGCTGGGTGTAACTAGAAAATAGGAGTGATATCTCATTAAATAACCAAATTTGGAGAACCCCCAAAGCAGGTTAGAATTCATATCCCTTAATACCATGTGGAAGTCAGCTGAGTATAGTGTTGAAAGGTCTGGGAGAAGACAGGTGAAAACTGTATTTTTAAAGCAACATTTTTCCCTCGGCCTGTTTTGTTAGACTGTAAGAATAAATTTTATCAAACTTCCAGCCTGTCTGTTTTGATCTTTTAATATTTGTTTAAAATTTAAAAGTAATGAAACTTTCTTGTGATAAGACCCTGATGCTGGGAAGGATTGAGGACAGGAGAAAAGCGGGTGACAGAGGCTGAGATGGTCGGATTGCATCACCAACTCAGTGGACATGAGTTTGAACAAACTCTGGGAGACAGTGAAGGACAGGGAAGCCTGAAAGTCCATGGGGTTGCAAAGAGTTGTACATGATTTAGTGACTGAACAGTAAGAGTTGCTTTGCATTAAATGAGAAAGTTAGCCACTTATACCAGTTAGGCTTAGTATAGCAATTTAGAACCTGTTCTAGTTGGTGCATTACAAATGAAAGCCTCTGTATTTTTCTGGCCTTGCAAAATTTTTCACGTTTTTACTTTCTAGGAGTGTATAGCAGGCTAGCACAGATAGGTGTATTAGAAACCTCTTGTATTTATAAATCAACTAGAAAATGAAAAGCTGACTGAAAGACTAAAAACAAAAATCACTTTGTACTTGTCACCGCCTTGTAAATTGCATAGACCTGAGAAAGGAAGGTTGAAGACACTTTTACCTGAAAGATAATAAAGTGAATGGGAATGGGCTTGTATCATCCACTGTATTTTTGATTCGGAAAATATCTCCTCTAGTCAGTTTCCATGTAGGTAGTAAGAAGATAATGCTGTTTTAGGGTATTAGTTTGTGGTTGTGAAGACATCTAAGGTTACAACTTCATAGCACAAATGTGAGACAAAAAAGAAGTGGCAATCTTTGGAATGTTAACTTGTTATAGAGAGTTAAGATTGTACTCTCTTGAAGGAGGTCCTACTTACATGAAGATATTCATATTGGGGCCAAAGTTTGTATAAATGAGAATAAAGTTAGTAAATTTAGATTGGACCTTCATCTGGCAAATGGAATTAATAGTATAGAATGAGTTTTCAAATCCTATATTTAACAAAATGTAAGTGACAGGTATAACTATGTGTTAATTTTAGTTTTTTAAAATAACCCCTTAGCATTTTTTCAGTCTTTGCTGAATCTGTTGCAATATTGCTTCTGTTTTCTGTTTTAGTTTTTTAACCGTGAGGGATATGGGATCTTAGCTCTCCAACCAGGGATTGAACCTGCACCCTCTGCATTGGAAGGCAAAGACTTAATCACTGGACCTCCAGGGAAGTCCCCTGTGCTAATTTTTAGACAGAACCAAAGAATGAAACATAAATATCAATTTTCACTTAGACAAAATGTTTCTGAAAAAATTGGCAGCTACCATGATGCAATATGTCACTCAGTGTTTGACCTTCACACTACCTTTTTTTTTTCTTTTTTAAAATTTTTATTTTTACTTTATTTTACTTTACAGTACTGTATTGGTTTTGCCTTACATTGACATGAATCCACCACGGGTGTACATGCGTTCCCAAACTTGAACCCCCCTCCCACCTCCCTCCCCATAACATCTCTCTGGGTCATCACCGTGCACCAGCCCCAAGCATGCTGTATCCTGCGTCAGACATAGACTGGCAATTCGATTCTTACATGATAGTATACCTGTTACAATGCCATCCTCCCAAATCATCCCACCCTCTCCGTCTCCCTCTGAGTCCAAAAGTCCGTTATACACATCTGTGTCTCCTTTGCTGTCCTGCATACAGGGTCGTCATTGCCATCTTTCTAAATTCCATATATATGTGTTAGTATACTGTATTGGTGTTTTTCTTTCTGGCTTACTTCACTCTGTATAATCGGCTCCAGTTTCATCCATCTCAACAGAACTGATTCAAATGAATTCTTTTTAACGGCTGAGTAATACTCCATTGTGTATATGTACCACAGCTTTCTTATCCATTCATCTGCTGATGGACATCTAGGTTGTTTCCATGTCCTGGCTATTATAAACAGTGCTGCGATGAACATTGGGGTACATGTGTCTCTTTCAATTCTGGTTTCCTCGGTGTGTATGCCCAGCAGTGGGATTGCTGGGTCATAAGGTAGTTCTATTTGCAATTTTTTAAGGAATCTCCACACTGTTCTCCATAGTGGCTGTACTAGTTTGCATTCCCACCAACAGTGTAGGAGGGTTCCCTTTTCTCCACACCCTCTCCAGCATTTATTGCTTGCAGATTTTTGGATCGCAGCCATTCTGACTGGTGTGAAGTGGTACCTCATTGTGGTTTTGATTTGCATTTCTCTGATAATGAGTGATGTTGAGCATCTTTTCATGTGTTTGTTAGCCATCTGTACGTCTTCTTTGGAGAAATGTCTATTTAGTTCTTTGGCCCATTTTTTGATTGGGTCGTTTATTTTTCTGGAATTGAGCTGCATAAGTTGCTTGTATATTTTTGAGATTAGTTGTTTGTCAGTTGCTTCATTTGCTATTATTTTCTCCCATTCTGAAGGCTGTCTTTTCACCTTACTTATATTTTCCTTTGTTGTGCAGAAGCTTTTAATTTTAATTAGATCCCATTTGTTTATTTTTGCTTTTATTTCCAGAATTCTGGGAGGTGGATCATAGAGGATCCTGCTGTGATTTTTGAGTTTATTTTTGTGTGCGGTGTTAGAAAGTGATCTAGTTTCATTCTTTTACAAGTGGTTGACCAGTTTTCCCAGCACCACTTGTTAAAGAGATTGTCTTTACTCCATTGTATATTCTTGCCTCCTTTGTCAAAGATAAGGTGTCCATATGTGTGTGGATTTATCTCTGGGCTTTCTATTTTGTTCCATTGATCTATATGTCTGTCTTTGTGCCAGTACCATACTGTCTTGATGACTGTGGCTTTGTAGTAGAGCCTGAAGTCAGGCAAGTTGATTCCTCCAGTTCCATTCTTCTTTCTCAAGATTGCTTTGGCTATTCGAGGTTTTTTGTATTTCCATACAAATCTTGAAATTATTTGTTCTAGTTCTGTGAAAAATAGCGCTGGTAGCTTGATAGGGATTGCATTGAATTTGTAAATTGCTTTGAGTAGTATACTCATTTTCACTATATTGATTCTTCCAATCCATGAACATGGTATATTTCTCCATCTATTAGTGTCCTGTTTGATTTCTTTCATCAGTGTTTTATAGTTTTCTATATATAGGTCTTTAGTTTCTTTAGGTAGATATATTCCTAAGTATTTTATTCTTTTCATTGCAATGGTGAATGGAATTGTTTCCTTAATTTCTTTTTCTACTTTCTCATTATTAGTGTATAGGAATGCAAGGGACTTCTGTTTGTTGATTTTATATCCTGCAACTTTACTATATTCATTGATTAGCTCCAGTAATTTTCTGGTGGAGTCTTTAGGGTTTTCTATGTAGAGGATCATGTCATCTGCGAAGAGTGAAAGTTTTACTTCTTCTTTTCCAATTTGGATTCCTTTTATTTCTTTTTCTCTCTGATTGCTGTGGCCAAAACTTCCAGAACTATGTTGAACAGTAGCGGTGAAAGTGGGCACCCTTGTCTTGTTCCTGACTTTAGGGGAAATGCTTTCAATTTTTCACCATTGAGGATAATGTTTGCTGTGGGTTTGTCATATATAGCTTTTATTATGTTGAGGTATGTTCCTTCTATTCCTGCTTTCTGGAGAGTTTTTATCATAAATGGATGTTGAATTTTGTCAAAGGCCTTCTCTGCATCTATTGAGATAATCATATGGCTTTTATTTTTCAATTTGTTAATGTGGTGAATTACATTGATTGATTTGCGGATATTGAAGAATCCTTGCATCCCTGGGATAAAGCCCACTTGGTCATGGTGTATGATCTTTTTAATGTGTTGTTGGATTCTGATTGCTAGAATTTTGTTGAGGATTTTTGCATCTATGTTCATCAGTGATATTGGCCTGTAGTTTTCTTTTTTTGTGGCATCTTTGTCAGGTTTTGGTATTAGGGTGATGGTGGCCTCATAGAATGAGTTTGGAAGTTTACCTTCCTCTGCAATTTTCTGGAAGAGTTTGAGTAGGATAGGTGTTAGCTCTTCTCGAAATTTTTGGTAGAATTCAGCTGTGAAGCCGTCTGGACCTGGGCTTTTGTTTGCTGGAAGATTTCTGATTACAGTTTCAATTTCTGTGCTTGTGATGGGTCTGTTAAGATTTTCTATTTCTTCCTGGTTCAGTTTTGGAAAATTGTACTTTTCTAAGAATTTGTCCATTTCTTCCACGTTGTCCATTTTATTAGCATACAACTGCTGATAGTAGTCTCTTATGATCCTTTGTATTTCTGTGTTGTCTGTTGTGATCTCTCCATTTTCATTTCTAATTTTATTGATTTGATTTTTCTCTCTTTGCTTCTTGATGAGTCTGGCTAATGGTTTGTCCATTTTATTTATCCTTTCAAAGAACCAGCTTTTGGCTTTGTTGATTTTTGCTGTGGTCTCTTTTGTTTCTTTTGCATTTATTTCTGCCCTAATTTTTAAGATTTCTTTCCTTCTCCTAACTCTGGGGTTCTCCAATTCTTCCTTTTCTAGTTGCTTTAGTTGTAGAGTTAGGTTATTTATTTGACTTTTTTCTTGTTTCTTGAGGTATGCCTGTATTGCTATGAACTTTCCTCTTAGCACTGCTTTTATAGTGTCCCACAGGTTTTGGGTTGTTGTGTTTTCATTTTCATTAGTTTCTATGCATATTTTGATTTCTTTTTTGATTTCTTCTGTGATTTGTTGGTTATTCAGAAGTGTGTTGTTCAACCTCCATATGTTGGAATTTTTAGTAGTTTTTCTCCTGTAATTGAGATCTAATCTTAATGCATTATGGTCAGAAAAGATGCTTGGGATGATTTTGATTTTTTTGAATTTATCAAGTTTAGATTTATGGCCCAGGATGTGATCTATCCTGGTGAAGGTTCCATGAGCACTTGAAAAAAAGGTGAAATTCATTGTTTTGGGGTGAAATGTCCTATAGATATCAATTAGGTCTAACTGATCTAATGTATCATTTAAAGTTTGCATTTCTTTGTTAATTTTCTGTTTAGTTGATCTGTCCATAGGTGTGAGTGGGGTATTAAAGTCTCCCACTATTATTGTGTTATTGTTGATTTCCCCTTTCATACTTGTTAGCATTTGTCTTACATATTGCGGTGCTCCTATATTGGGTGCATATATATATATAATTGTTATATCTTCTTCTTGGATTGATCCTTTGGTCATTATGTAGTGGCCTTCTTTGTCTCTTTTCACAGCCTTTGTTTGAAAGTCTATTTTATCGGATATGAGTATTGCCACTCCTGCTTTCTTTTGGTCTCTATTTGCGTGGTATATCTTTTTCCAGCCCTTCACTTTCAGTCTGTATGCGTCCCTTGTTTTGAGGTGGGTCTCTTGTAAGCAGCATATAGAGGAATCTTGTTTTTGTATCCATTCAGCCAGTCTTTGCCTTTTGGTTGGGGCATTCAACCCATTTACGTTTAAGGTAATTATTGATAAGTATGATCCCGTTACCATTTACTTTATTGTTTTGGGTTCGGGTTTATACACCCTCTTTGTGTTTCCTGTCTAGAGAATATCCTTTAGAATTTGTTGGAGAGCTGGTTTGGTGGTGCTGAATTCTCTCAGCTTTTGCTTGTCGGTAAAGCTTTTGATTTCTCCTTCGTATTTGAATGAGATCCTTGCTGGGTACAGTAATCTGGGCTGTAGGTTATTTTCTTTCCTCACTTTAAGTATGTCTTGCCATTCCCTCCTGGCCTGAAGAGTTTCTATTGAAGGATCAGCTGTTATCCTTATGGGAATCCCCTTGTATGTTATTTGTTGTTTTTCCCTTGCTGCTTTTAATATTTGTTCTTTGTGTTTGATCTTTGTTAATTTGATTAATGTGTCTTGGGGTGTTTTGCCTTGGGTTTATCCTATTTGGAACTCTCTGTGTTTCTTGGACTTGGGTGATTATTTCCTTCCCCATTTTAGGGAAGTTTTCAACTATTATCTCCTCAAGGATTTTCTCATGGTCTTTCTTTTTGTCTACTTCTTCTGGGACTCCTATAATTCGAATGTTGGAGCGTTTCATATTGTCCTGGAGGTCTCTGAGAATGTCCTCATTTCTTTTAATTCGTTTTTCTTGTTTCCTCTCTGATTCATTTATTTCTACCATTCTATCTTCTATTTCACTAATCTTATCTTCTGCCTCCATTATTCTACTATTTGTTGCCTCCAGAGTGTTTCTGATCTCATTTATTGGGTTATTCATTATATTTTGACTCTTTTTTATTTCTTCTAGGTCCTTGTTAAACCTTTCTTGCATCTTTTCAATCCTTGCCTCCAGGCTATTTATCTGTGATTCCATTTTGATTTCAAGATTTTGGATCATTTTCACTATCAATATTCGGAATTCTTTCTCAGGTAGATTCCCTATCTCCTCCTCTTTTGTTTGGTTTGGTGGGCAACTCTCTTGTTCCTTTACCTGCTGAATATTCCTCTGTCTCTTCATCTTGGTTATATTGCTGCGTTTGGAGTGGCCTTTTTATATTCTGGTAATTTGTGGAGTTCTCTTTATTATGGAGCTTCCTCACTGTGGGTAGGGTTCTATCAGTAGCATGTCAAGGTTTCCCAGTTAGGAAGGCTTGTGTTGGAGTTCTGGTGGGTGGAGCTGGGTTTTTTCAGTCTGGAGTGCAGTGGAATGACCAGTAATGGGTTATGAGACATCAAAGGTTTTGGAATAACTTTGAGCTGACTGTATTTTGAAGTTCAGGGGAGTGTTCCTGTGTTGCTGGAGAATTTGCGTGGTATGTCTTGTTCTGGAACTTGTTGGCCCTTGGGTGGAGCTTGGTTTCAGTGTAGGTATGGAGGCATTTGATGAGCTCATATTGCTTAATGTTCCCTGAATTCAGGAGTTCTCTGATGTTTTCAGGCTTTGGACTTAAGCCTCCTGCTTCTGGTTTTCAGTTTTATTTTTACAGTAGCCTCTAGACTTCTCCATCTATACAGCACTGATGATAAAACATCTAGGTTAAAGATGAAAAGTTTCTCCACATTGAGGGACACTCAGAGAGGTTCACTGAGTTATAAGGAGAAGAGAAGAGGGAGGGGGTAGTTAGAGGTGACTGGAATGAGATGCGGTGAGATCAAAAGAGGAGAGAGCAAGCTAGCCAGTGGTCACTTCCTTATGTGCGCTCCATAGTCTGGACTGCTCAGAGATATTTACGGAGCTATACAGGGAAGAGGAGAGGGAGGAAGTAGACAGAGGTGGCCAGGAGGATAAGAGAGAGGAATGAGAAGGAGAGAGACAAATCCTGCCAGCAACCAGTTCCTTAGGTGTTCTCCACCGTCTGGAACACACAGAGATTCACAGAGTTGGATAGAGAAGAGATGGGGGAGGAAAGAGACAGAGGCCACCTGGTGGAGAAAAAGGAGAGTCCAAAGGAGGAGAGAGTGGTCAAGCCAGAAATCTCGCTCTCAGGTAAAATTGGGTAGTGAAGTTTGGGTTTTTAAATGTACAAAATTGACAACAAAAACCAAAGAGCAAAGATTAAAAATCTGTTTTTGAAGACAATGGTCTGCTTTTCTGGTTGCCTGATGTCCTCTGCCAGCCTACAGAAGTTGTTTTGTGGAGTTTGCTCAGCGTTGAAATGTTCTTTTGAGGAATTTGTGAGGGAGAAAGTGGTCTTCCCGTCCTATTCCTCTGCCATCTTTGATTCTCCCCACACTACCATTTTTTAAACAGGGTCATTTTGCCAAAAAATATGTTGAACTTCCTCACATTTCCCAGAAGCTTCTTTAGTTATTAAGATAACTCTCTCTTGGCATTTCTATCCTGGTAGTCATCCAAGCTCCACAGATCATCCCTAGTTGTTGGCTCTGTCTGAGATCCAGTGGTTCTCTGCCACCTCATGTTTGCTGAGTGCAAAATGTGTGCCAGACATGATGCAAGACAGGGAACAGTCAAGCAAAATCTCAAGGGTAGGAACATACAGGTCTGATCCAGAAGACAGTGGGGTGTGCAGTTTGGCTAGAGAATAGGAGAGGCAGGGAGGATCAGAGGAAGTCCACAATGAAAGATGGGTAAGGTTTACCCTTCTTGCAAAGTATTGTACCTGTGAATGAAGTTATTAGGTGGAAGTCTGCATTGACTGCCCACCAGGCACTGTAGATAAAAATGTTCATAGGACAGACAGTGCCAATCTTTAGGGGAAAAAGACGCATTGCATGTAGTTAAATCATTTCAGTTATCAGATATGGTTGGAAATGTTTAACAGGGTTACTTAACCTAGTCATGGGGAGAAAGAAGGCTTCTCGTGGATCAGTGGTGTGTAAGCTGAGGCTTGAAAGTTTAAAAAGAATTAAAGGAGAACATTGGGAAGAAAGGTACAAGATGTATTGGAGGCAGAAGGATTGGCTTTATAATGGTTGGAGGCAGCAGAGAGCTGGGTCCATAGTCAGAATCAAAGTCTAGAGCTGTGCTGTGTCATATGGCAGCCATAGTCTCATGTGACCTTAAGGATTTGAAATGTAACTAGTGCAACCAAGGCACTGAATTAATTGGCCACTCCTGGCTGGTGGCTACCATTCTGGACAACACAGGTTTAGAATACCTGTAACAGAGTGAGTAAGAAGGAGAGAGACTTTCATCAGGCTGAATAGGCCTGAAGAGAGATTTTGTGAGATATGGTAGACAATGGTGAGCAGTTAAGAGCTTTAGGAAACCACTATAGGGTTTTATGAAAGAGTGGGACATAATAAAACTGGCATTCTGCAACTGGCCTGGGAAAGGATGCCGCTGCTGGATTTGAACACGAAGTTGATAGTAGGAAAGCTGTCCCTATGAAAGATTGATCTGGAATGGGGTATGGGATGGACTGGACAGGAAATGGGGGGATGTGACAAGATCAGAGGGAGAAGAGGTAGAGCGTAGTAAACAGGCTCTGGAGTCTGACTGCCAGAGCCAAATTATGGGCCTGCTAGTTTCAATTTGCCTGGAAGAAGGATGCCTCAACTGTGTGAACAGTGCTTGGCCCTAGAGCTGGCCTGGCTCACGAAACTACAGGGCGCATGACAGAGGGGCTGTCTAAGCTTGCAGCCAAGTCTCTGGGAGTCACTGTGGGTTGCCATTCTGGGGATCTGGCATGGGGGCAATGTTCTCCCATTTTTTTAATTGGTGCTGAAATTAAGGGCCCTTTGTGACATCTCATTCAATCTTTTTTTACCTTATTTGGTTAGCTTTTCACAAAACTTTTATGGAAAGTCTGTTATTCTCATCTGTTTCCCATAAGAAAGTGTTTGGCAGTGGCAGAGAGTCCCAGGACTTACAGGAGAGGAGTGGTTTCCTGAGGGTCTCCCGTAACTTTCTCATAGAGCTTACTTTCCCTGGTTGCAGACCAAACGGACTGGTGGAACAAATTTGCTTTCTCTCTGGAGAAGACAGAGAGGGGTGCCTAAAAAGGTGCAAAGAGAATCTGAGCAGGCAGTGTATGTGGAAGTTAAGACTCTGGCTGCAAGAAATCATAGCTAGCACAATTAGAAAAGGAGTCTGTACTAAAAGGGCAGCGTGTGGAATTCAAGCGCTGGATGCCGTTGGCCCTGAGGAAGGGCTGGCGGTAGGAGCCCGAGGACTGCCAGGATGTTCCAGCTTGTTTGAGCACAAGCCTCACTTGTGCTGTCTTGGTCCATATGATCAAATCAGCAAACCCAAAGCTCTCAAGTTTACCTTTTATAGATCCAGTTGGAACCTGGGAGAGAGCCCCACTTGGGTCAGTTTTCATGTTTCACCCAGTCAGGTCTGACTTGCTGGGAATGACCACATGGACCAAATAAAGGTTTGGGGCCCCCCTTTTTGGTACCTCCTTAGGGTTATGGAGTTCTGCTTGGTTGTTGTCATAGGGTGGTCATTATGGTGTCATATCATGTCATAAATGGAAAATTGTAACTTATATCCTTAGCAGCATCTAAATATTATATCAAAAATTACTCAGTTGTTGTTTAGTTGCTAAGTTGTGTCTGACTCTTCTGTGACTCCAAGGACTGTAGCCCTCCAGACTCCTCTCTCCATGGAATTTCCCAGGCAAGAATACTGGAGTGGGTTGCCATTTCCTTTTTCAGGAGATCTTCCCAGACCAGGGATCTAACCCATGTCTCCTGCATTGGAAGGTGGATTCTTTACCATTGAGACACTGAGGAAGCCCCGTAGTTACTCTAAAACCAAAAGTTATCCCTCTAGTACCTATTGCATCCTCAGCCATCTGTTATAATGCTTTTTATAAGGAAATCTGTGACTCTGCCCTGGTTTTCATAATATCAGCTATTTACACAGGAGAGAGGAAGGGCAAAAACTAATTTTATGTGATCCTTATGTGATACCATTTTTGGGGGAGGAGGCGGGGATTAATCTGTGAAACTAAATTCTCTCAGAATATCTAATCACCTTCATTGTGAGCTGAAGTGATTACATTGACATGATATCTCTAAAAAAAAAAAAATCTGATGGGAATTTGGATGCCAAGGTGGACCTCTGTAATTACTGACTTGTTGGAAATTGCTTTTAAATCTCTGGCGGCCCATTTTCCATTGATGTAGGGAAAGAAGCCAAACTTCTTTCTGTGCTGCAATCAGATTTTAAAAAGAAGATATGAAGAAACTTATAAGCTGATAAGTTAGCTCAGTTGGTAAAGAATCTGCCTGCAATGCAGGAGACCTGGGTTTGATCCCTGGTTTGGGAAGATCCCCTGGAGAAGGGAAAGGCTACCCACTCCAGTATTCTGGCCTAGAGAATTCCATGGACTGTATAGTCCATGGGGTCGCAAAGAGTTGGACACGACTGAGCGACTTTCACTTTTCATGACTAGAGTTGATCAAAGGGTAAAGTTCATACTCAAAAGGCAATGGCTGGCTGAAAAGTAAAATGTGCCAAGTCCTCAATTTTGGTTTTAATTTTTAAGGCAACAATGTACTAGTAACCTTGAACCTAATGTCTTGGAAAATGACCTCTTAGCTAATTCAAGTGTTTCAATTTTTAAAGCTTAAGTGAAAATGTAAATGTGAGTTTTAAGGGTTACTCAGGGTGGGACACGGATCCTTGGGATTGGAGTGGTAAGGGTGAGGCTAATTAGTGAAATGTAAGTCAGCTAAGCTGCATGGTTATTAAGATTGCCATGCCTGATAAAGAGTTTAAACCGTGATGCATTAACGTATGAAAGTGAAAGTGAAGCCGCTCAGTCGTGTCCGACTCTTTGCGACCCCATGGACTGTAGCCTGCCAGGCTCCTCCATCTGTGGAATTCTCCAGGCAAGAATACTGGAGTGGGTTGCCATTTCCTTCTCCAGGAGATCTTCCCGACCCAGGGATCAAACCAGGGTCTCCCGCATTGCAGGCAGATGCTTTACTATCTGAGCCACTAGAGAAGTATTAACGTATATTATAGACCAAAAGAATCTCAAGGTTTTGCTGGTTTATGTGGGCAGGAACTTGGGGCATATGTTTGCAAATGAATTTTGGGGTATTAGGTTAGGGAGGGTGGATTTTATAGTTAGAACAACCACAACTTATACATATGACTATAATGACCAGAAGGTCATCTAGAAGGGAAAACCCAGAGGGGGTTGGAAACGGGTAGCACTTGTTGCATTTCAGAAGTTTAAAGTCCCATGAAATGAATATTATTATACTTATTTTATAGATACAGAAACTGCTTAATTAAGCCCTTCTTAAGGTCAATAAGTACTTAAGCATATTGGCTCATTGTTTTCAAAGGAGATATGTTTGAAGTTGGAAAGCGAGTGAGCGTCTGGGAAGAGAACCCCTGAACCCTCCCCTATTTCATGTGAGGGAAGAGAGAATTAGATATGGCCTCCTCAGATCCAGAACACTTCCAGGAAAATTCAGGACAAGTCTAGAGCAGTGAGGGAACTGAACTTGCTTCCCAGGGCAGTCTGAGGGAGACTGGATTGTGCACATTTAAATGACCTCTTGAATGAAGCGGCAGTGGCTAAGGCCAGCCACGTGGGACCCAAGCTCCAGTGTGGTGTGGGAAAAGCAGCTGATAGGACCTGAACCCTCAAGGGAAGCTGTGGCAGATGCTGAGAATGAAGACTGGGGAGACCTGAGCAGGGAGAAGGAGCAATCAGAGTACGTGGGCCTTGTTGGAGTAAATGGTCAGGGGTACAGTCATCAGTAGTTGATGGCAGAGGTCAGGTGGCACCTGCTAATCTGACCTGACCTATAGATGGTAAGTATGCCTCAGAGGCTGCTTTCCCAGTATCAGGAAGTTAGGGGTAGATGCAAAGATGGGGAAGGAAGAGAATCTCAAAAGACTGATGTTAAACTAGTGGTGACCAAGTTATTTCCAACTGATTCTAACAAGGTTAAGTCACCTGTACCTTTACTCTCTACTAGGGACTGGAATTAGGAATTTTTGGCTACATTGAAATTCAGTTAGATATAACATAGTTTTGTACATCACTTATAATGTTATATTTTGCACATTATCTCAACAATTGCTTGGATAGTTTTTAAGCAGAATCAACTATTTTATTTATGGTTCTATTTTTTCATACTAGTGACTGAACTTTTCAAGTATTTAATGGGTGTTGGAAACCATGTTCATTATCTCACTTAATTTGGGAGGTATATTCAGTTATTTACTATTATGAGGCATATACCACTTATCCCACCTTTTCAGTTTAGGAAACTGGGGCTTAGAGAAATTAGCTTACTTGGCCAAGGTCACACAACTGATACATGGGTGAAGCTGAGTTATTAATTTAGTCCCTGGTGGCTCAGACAGTAAAAGCATCTGTCTACAATGTGAGAGACCCGGGTTCGAGCCCTGGTTTGAGAAGATCCCCTGGAGAAGGAAATGGCAATCCACTCCAGTACTATTGCCTGAAAAATCCCATGGACAGAGGAGCCTGGCAGGCTGCAGTCTATGGGGTCACAAAGAGTCGGACATGACTGAGCGACTTCAGTTCACTTCACTTTGGATTCTCAGAGTCTGGTATGGAACATGACACAAAATAAGTACAATAAATACTTGAATGAATGATTCTCAGTTGTGTGGCAGCATCAGCTGACCAGTGGTATGTTGGGAATCCTTTTCTAAGCAAGATGAGGGAAGCAAAATTAATCAGAGCTAGGTTTTCCTCTTGATGAATTAGCTATCCTTAATGTGCTATGCATTCTAACTCATAGCCAAATCTGTGGAAATACTTGTGAGTCCTGTCAGAAAATGAAACAGAAAGCAAAAGAGTTTTAAAAGTGGGTAAAAAAAAAACGTTTTGTGGTTTAGGGTCTGCTGAGGAAAGTTCATTCCAATCCCAAAGAAAGGCAATGCCAAAGAATGCTCAAACTACCACACATTGCACTCATCTCACACACTAGCACGGAGAAGGCAATGGCACCCCACTCCAGTCCTCTTGCCTGGAAAATCCCATGGGTGGTGGAGCCTGGTAGGCTGCAGTCCATGGGGTCGCTGAGAGTTGGACATGACTGAGCAGCTTCACTTTCACTTTTCACTTTCCTGCTTTGGAGAAGGAAATGGCAGCCCACTCCAGTGTTCTTGCCTGGAGAATCCCAGGGATGGGGGAACCTGATGGGCTGCTGTCTATGGGGTTGCATAGAGTCGGACATGACTGAAGCAACTCAGCAGCAGCAGCAGCACACACTAGCAAAATAATGCTCAAAATTCTCCAAGCTAGGCTTCAATAGTATGTGAACCGTGAATTTCCAGATGTTCAAGCTGGATTTAGAAAAGGCAGAGGAACCAGAGATCAAATTGCCAGCACCTGTTGGATCATCGAAAAAGCAAGAGAATTCCAGAAAAACATCTACTTCTGCTTTACTGATTGTGCCAAAGCCTTTGACTGTGTGGATCACAACAAACTGTGGAAAATTCTGAAAGAGATGGGAATACCAGACCACCTTACTTGCCTCTTGAGAAAGCTGTATGCAGGTCAGGAAGCAATAGTTAGAACTGGACGTGGAACAACAGATTGGTTCCAAATTGGGAAAAGAGTACATCAAGGCTATATATTGTCACTCTGTTTATTTAACTTATATGCAGAGTACATCATGAGAAGCCCTGGACTGGATGAAGCACAAGCTGGAATCAAGATTGCAGGGAGAAATATCAATAACTCAGATATGCAAATGACACCACCCTTATGGCAGAGAGTGAAGAACTAAAGAGCCTCTTGATGAAAGTGAAAGAGGAGAGTAAAAGTTGGCTTAAAACTCAACATTCAGAAAACTAAGATCATGGCATCTTGTCCCATCACTTCATGGTAAACAGATGGGGAAACAATGGAAACAGTGGCAGACTTTATTTTTTGGGGCTCCCAAATCATCTGCAAGATGGTGACTGCAGCCATGAAATTAAAAGACACTTGCTCCTTGGAAGAAAAGCTATGGCCAACCTAGACAGCATATTTAAAAGCAGAGACATTACTTTGCCAACAAAGGTCCCTCTAGTCAAAGCTATGGTTTCTCCAGTGGTCATATATGGATGTGAGAGTTGGACTATAAAGAAAGCTGAGTGCTGAAGAATTGATGCTTTTGAACTGTGGTGTTGGAGAAGACTCTTGAGAGTCCCTTGGACTGCAAGGAGATCCAACCAGTCCATCCTAAAGGAAATCAGTCCTGAATATTCATTGGAAGGATTGATGAAACTCCAATACTTTGGCCATCTGATGCGAATAACTGACCCATTTGAAAAGACCCTGATCCTGGGAAAGACTAAAGGCAGGAGGAAAAGGGGACGTCAAAGGATTAGATGGTTGGATGGCATTACTGACGTGATGGACATGAGTTTGAGTAAACTCCGGGAGTTGGTGATGGACAGGGAAGGCAGATGTGCTGCAGTCCATGGGGTGGCAAAGAGTTGGACTCGACTGAGCAACTGAAGTGAACTGAACTGAACTGCGGAAAGTTAGCTCTTGGGCTGAGTATAGTGTGTGGTGAAATATGTGAGGGGGCAGGAAAGTATTTCAGATCAATCATGCCTCTTAGAGTCTCTTTACAATATCCCATTGTGTTACTATAATCTTTGAGCAGAATAAAAGTGGATAGCCTTCCAAGCAGAGAAGGAAATGGCAACCCACTCCAGTATTCTTGCCTAGAGAATCATGTGGACAGAGGAGCCTGGTGGGCTGCTGTCCATAGGGTCGCACAGATTAGGACACGACTGAAGCAACTTAGCATGCATGCATGCTTTGGAGAAGGAAATGGCAACCCACTCCAGTGTTCTTGCCTGGAGAATCCCAGGGACGGAGGAGCCTGGTGGGCTGCTGTCTATGGGGTTGCACAGAGTCGGACACTACTGAAGCGACTTGGTGGCAGCAGCAGCAGCAGCCTTGCAAGAGAAATTGCAAACAGGTCTCTGATGCAAAGCAGTGCCAGTTTCAAACTTAGGTATCAGTCTAAGTTTTTTCAACTACTAGTCCAACCTAACTGACAGTAGTTTAATCTGGTTTCCACTTTGCCCTTGGGTCTCTGTTAATCTGATTAAAACACCAATCCTATATATAGGTGTTAAATGTTTCCTGAGCATCTTGAAGTTGGGGTCTTAATTAAGAGTTTTTTGTTTTGTTTTGTTTATAATGGAAGCTCAAGTCCTTTTTGAAAACGTACAGGTTTTGAGTTTTGGGAGTCTTCAGAATTTGCATGTCGTGTATGGGAGAGTATTCTTTATGTTCAGGTCTGAGTGTGTATGCAAAGAGATGAGTATCTGCAGAGCTTCCCAGTTGCTATGCATGTTGGTCCTGGACTACACTGAGAGGGGATCTGCACCTACAGAGCACTCTCAAGCTTCCTGTTCATAAGAAAGGGATGAGAAGTCTCATGTTGGGTGCAAATTGGAAAAAAGCTTGTCAGTATAAATGAGTCTTAGGCTTTGAACTCTGTAATTCTACTTCTGGAGTCTATCCTTTGAGATAACTCTTAGTACAGAAAATGATTTGTGCCCAAAGGTATTGAGAGCAATTTCTCCCCTTTTTTAAAAATAAGAAATGTTTTTTTTTTTTTTAGGTAAAGGAAAACTGTTTAAAATAAGATAAAACTTAAACATCTCTAAATATTAAACTAACAGTGATGAAATACTATATAATTATGAAAATGGTTATAAACATACCAAGCAAGTTACTTTATTACTTGTTTTTTTTTTTTTTAATTTCCATTATGTTATTATTATTTCATTTTTCAATCTTGAGAGAAGGGGGTGGGCTGTGGAACCAGAGTTCGTGGACAAGTAGTTCCTTAGAATGAGCAGCTGGTAAGGTTCGGCAGAGACGAACACCGAGCCCCGTGTTAGGAGACTTGAGAGTGGCACATGCTGTCCATATGAGCTGTGGAGCCGAGGCCCCTCACCCTGCATCACCGGAACAAGCGAGCTGTACGGTGAGTCCTCCACAGGTTCATTGGGATACAAATAAACAGCATCTACAGTGTTTGGTTTTTTTTTTGCTGTTGAAATTAAAAATTTATTTCCAAATGAAAATATGTAGTAGATTTTCAGGATAATTTGTAGCAGTAGCGTGAAGTTGCTTTTGTAATTCTATTGTTACTATTCTACATAGTGTTTGCTGTAGTTGGGATAGGGAAGATATGTAAGCCTGTCTTCCTTTGACCTTACTATTTTAGCCTGTAATTTTTTGATATTTGATCTGTATAATCACTACTAGGTATTGTGGTTGTCCTTCAGGCATATGCTCAAATGGGACATGTGTGGGAGACATCACAAATAAATCTTACACAGTGAAATTTGTTCCTGCAAAGATCTAACTTTAAAAATAATAAAATTTATAGAGATGAACCCACTCATGTTGATATGTAACGTTAAGATCAATCTGTAGCCAGATTTAAAAATAACCATCAGAACTTAAAGGAGGAATACTCCTTTAAGTTTTATAATCAGAATTTAAGTGCACTAGAATATCCTTCCAGCCTATTATGCACTTTAAATGAAGTCTCCAAGCCTTCCGTAATAGAATTTTAATGTTAGAGAATTGATGCTTTTAAACTGTGGTGTTGAAGACTCTTGAGAGTCCCTTGGACTACAAGGAGATCCAACCAGTCCATCCTAAAGGAAATCAGTCCTGAATATTCATTGGAAGGACTGACGCTGAAGCTGAAGCTCTGATACTTTGGCCACCTGATTTGAAGTATTGACTCATTGGAAAAGACCCTGATGCTGGGAAATATGAAGGCAGGAGGAGGAGGGGACGACAGAGGATGAGATGGTTGGATGGCATCACCGACTGGATGGGCATGAGTTTGAGCAAGCTACGGGAGCTGGTGATGGACAGGGAAGCCTGGCGTGCTGTGGTTCATGGGGTTGCAGAGTCAGACACGACCGATCAACTGAACTGAATGTCAGAGAAGAGGGGTAAGGGAGAGAGTCCTCTACTCTGCCACCCTCAGAACACTTCCACTTACCCCTCAGGTTTCAAATACAGAGCTGGTCTGGGGCTCGACAGGCTATAGGCAGTGCTGGGAACCAGGACAAGTTACATACATTGCTGGAGACCTCATGTGTAAAATGTCTCGGAGGCAGGTTTCCTTGGTGACTCAGATGGACTGGATTAGCATTTCACAAGCATGATTCTGTGAAACTCCAATACTCTGTGTGGAATTCAAAGGCATTGACAAGTAAAGAGTTTTCTTGATCAAATGCTTGTGAGAAATGCCACATCTCTCTCTGAAGATTCCCAGTGCGAGCGAGTGTATTCTAGGCTGTGAAATATTCTGCAGTAAAGATGTGTTTTCCAGTATTTCACCCAGCATGTCTTAAATGTATTTGATGACAGAATCCTGTTAGCAAGGAACATATTTTGGAAAACATTGAACTAAGTTTTTTCCTGAGCTTCAACATTCTGGGATTTTAAGCATGCCATCCAAATATTGCTTAGCTGTGTTACAGCCACCTGCTTTCCTCACTAGATGGCAGCCTTGAATGAGATTTCCTTTTGATTTTTGACTGGTTTCTTTTTGGACATTGCTTTTACCACGCTCTTGGAGAGGAAAGATCAGTTATTAAATTGATTTTAAGGCCATTCTTGTAACATTTTACAAGCCATTTAAAATAAAGCAGTTGTGTCAACTGTAAGGATAAATATCAGCGTAAGTTGAAATAGTATATGAATTTTTCTCACTAGAGCTAACTTAAAAAAAACAAGAAACAATAGTGTCTGAACAATACCAGTATGTGTTTTTTTTCATGTTTTAAGTTGGACTTTAGCCAGATAAAATTCAACTGGACATTTGCGTTGCTCTTTTAATCTGCTTGAAATGGTAAACTGTCAGGCTGTCAGGATATCTGGAGGCAGTTGAGAATGTTTTTAGTTTCTCTGAAGGGTAAGAAGTGTCCTCAGCCACTACATGTATGTAATTTTGTTAGGGGCCACTGAAGCATTCGTCATTCAGATGGCAGTGCGCTTCGGATGGTTTCCCTTTCCAGGCAGACTGTATTAAGCGGTCTCTTAAAGTCACCTTCATGATCTAGTAAATTTGTGATTGGCTATTTATTAAAAATAAATTGCTATATTAGGCATGAAGTTTTTGCTGGTCTGTGGGTTTGTCAGTCTGTCTTTCACTGGGTCTCACTGTTGTAAGCTCAAGCACTTTAGCTGTTGCCTGCCCCCGCAATGCCTGCCACCCCACTGCCTGGAGTTCATGGAATTTCACACATTTGTTTAAGTGTGCCCAGGAGTTTTGGAAAATGAAGGCAACTTTACTTAGGAATAGTCATGCTTCAAGTTTGTTCAACTGAAGGATGTTTACCTATTAGAAATGTGTGCCTTTTTAATGATGGAAAGGGAGCTTTTAAAAATATAATGAGGAGGCTTCCTGTACAGCTTCCTGAATTACCTGCAATATGTGCATATTTGCAAGGGATAGTGAGAACCCACTTTCTGAGTGGAGCCTTATCTTGCTCTTTCATGCTATCTTTTGAAGATGAAATGTTGGTAAGGCCTCTGAGATATTATTCTAGTGAAAGATTCTTTCTGAACCCCAAATAGCACCCCATGGACACGAAAATTCTCATACTTCTTTAAGTTGTATGAGTTGTGATTTTCTTAGCATGACTCTCAGATCTGCTGCTACCTTCTGCTTCATGTTTTGCATTTTCTCTTAGCTTTTTCCTTCATAGTATTCAGCATGGCGTGGGCCTTAGTTTTTAGTTTATTTTTGGAGCTAGATTTAGCATAGTTTTATTTAGCATAGTTTGTACATTGTACTCTGATTTGGTTAGCCTTTTTGAGAAATTTGATGCAGATTTTGTGAGTGTGGTTTATAATTGAAATATCAGATAAAGCAGGTAATATTAATCATATTTAGTATGTATTGAGTGTATTGTTCTAGGGACTATGCCAAGCATTTTACACATATTCGCTCATTTGATCTTCACAGCAACCTGAACGAGATAGATAATATTTCTATGGCATTTTCTGATGAACAAATTGAAGGTTAGAAAGGTGAAGTGTCTACACAGTTAAGTGGCCCTGCAAAGGCTGCAGATCTGGTCTCTCATGCCTTACATTTTACCACCACATGAATGATGTGAAATATTCACATCCTAAATGTTCTGTGGAATGTGTGTATGATCAAGGTATGCTGGACTAAGTGGCCACAAGGTAGGAAGAAATTTCCTAATAACGAGAACTCAACTGTCATTTTTTTTCTCAGCTCTAGACACCAAGATTTCTTTGCCTGATGGCTTCATATTCAAATATGTTTGGCCATGTTTCTCAAAACACTGGGTTACTATACTTTGCATTAACAGTGCTTGGCTTTGTCTTTTATGCAGAAAGCCCCTCCAGGCCTCTGTAATGTGCTAAAAAAGATCTTGTCTAAAACTCATGAAAATAAATAACATAAAACTGTTCTGAATAAATTTGAGTTAAGTGAACAGAACCCTTTTCTGTGCATGCATATTGCATACATACAGTTGTATGCGCTTGTGAACACATGTTCTGTCATAGTGCCTAGGACCAACATGCTCCATACTGAAGAACATCTCAGAATTTCCATTATAAATTATTTTAGGGTGTTATAACTAATACTGTAAAGAATTTAACCCCACCTGGAACTTACTTTATTGTGTTTGCACGATTAATTACTGCCAGGAAGAATGTAGATGAGAAGAAATCTTTGTCTTAGCAGCTGGGGATAGTGCAAATGTTTGTGTGATTGTTGGAAGGGATGGGAGTGCTGTCAGATGTAGATCAAAGACCTCAGAGGTTCAAGTGGCAAAGAATAATACATCTGTTGATTAGCAGACACCTAAGGGGCAAACACAAAATTTGATATTTAATTTGCATGTTAATTATAAACAGGAAATCCATACAGCATATAACTGAATTCTGTGAATTTCTCTTTTTTTAAGAAATTAATTGATAGGAATTAATACATTATTAGACAGAGGCACATAGATTCATTTTTATCATCAAGACCAAGACTCAATTCACTTCTTCTGGAAAGCATGTGATAATTACTAAATATACTGAGCACTTTCAGGGAGTGTTCTGAGCTTTTTGGGCTTCCCTCATGTCTCAGTGATTAAGAACCCTCCTGCCAATGCAGAGGACGTGAGTTTGATCCCTGGGTTGGGAAGATGCCCTGGAGAAGAAAATGGGAACCCACTCCAGCATTCTTGCCTGGGAAATCCCACGGACAGAGGAGCCTAGTGAGCTACAGTCTGTGGGGTTGCAAAGAGTCAGACACAACTTAGTGACTGAGCATGCATACATGCTCTAAGCTCTTTAAATGAGTTTTCTCATTTATTCCCGTGAACATATTCATTTCACGGATGAAGAAGTCAAAGATCAGAGTGGAAGTAAGATGCTCAAGGTCATGAAGTAGGAGAGCTGATAGACTTTGGGGTGCAAGAGCCTACAGCATGCATGGGCTGTACCCAGTGTTTTCTGATTCCCCCTTTGTAATGTCATTCCTTTAACTCAGTTGTTCTCACTTCTGTGGCTTATGAGAACTATCCCTGAAACTTAAAAATGCATGCAAGTTCCACCCCCAGATCTGATTAATTAAATCAGATTCACTAGAAAGTAGGCCCTGGTGATTCTACTGTGCAGGGAAGGCTGGCTGAGAACTCTTCTCTCTGCCCTTTATTCCTAGTCGGATTTAGTAGTTGTCAATTATTTCTCAAGTAGAAGCTTAATTAATTGATTTAAAATTTGCATCAATTTGTATGGGCTTGGCAAAAGTTTGCCTTTGCATAGGATTTGCTTAACAAATTAACAGATAAAACTGGGGCGTAAGGGAAACATTTATCCTATGAAAGAGCACAAACAGCTTTCAAAAATAATAGAAAACTGTATTCATTATAAATAAACTGATAGGTGAATTGCAGGTCACTTAAACATCTATTAATAAACTTCTTAAGTACTGTTAGTCCACAGCATTTTAGTAACCCTATTCATTACTTACTTTCAAAACACTGTTTCTATGAAAAATATTCTCTAGTACTAATTTATGATATGATCAGCTTGGGTCCGCCTCACTTTTAGTTGAAATTAGTTATTACTGTTTGATGTGGTGAAAGTTTCCTTGAAGCCGTTTTGTAGCTGGATGCTGTAAGTACTTACGCCTGTTTTTGGTTCCCTGCACCTTGCAAGATCTCTATGAATGCATGCTTCCAACTGCAATGCCCACTGCTTGCCTGGCAAAACAAAATTTTGTAGAGCTCATATTCAGCCTGTCGGCATCAAATGGTCATACTTGTATGGGTGTTTATGACCTCTGTCATGGGATTGACCCATGCCTGGGTCCTACCAGTTGTTCAGTAGTTGAATTTTACTCCTGATCTTCTCCAGAAGATCCAGAGCTTCTGCTTTGCAGACACAACCGTGAATGTGTGCTCTCTCTCCTGCATGGCGCTGGCCACAGAATAGAAAGACAGAGGCTGTATGCAGTCTACTGCTGTCAGTTTTGTGTGCTTACAGAAAGGCAAAATAGTGCAGCCATCAGGAGCTAAGGGTCTGGTATCAGTGAATTCAAGTTCAATAAATGGTTCTACCACTTACTAGCAGTGTGGCCTTAGGACTTATTTTCTTTGATTATTTCTTCATCTTTAAAAGTGGAATATTGTTAGAATTAAGTGAATTAATTTATAAACATGGTTGAAATAGTGAGTGGCTGTTTGTAAATCTCAATATATGTTATTTTTTACTATTAGTAGAAAATGGGATTATTAAATTTAGATCAGTGATGGTTAATTGGAGAGAATTCTGCCTCCCAGAGGATATTTGGCAATGACTGTATGCAGTTTTGTTTATCAGAGTGTGGGGTGTATGTGTGTGTGTTGCTGGCATTTAGTGCGTAGAGGAGAGAGATGGCGCTAAGCACAGGTCAACCCTCTACAACAAAGAAGTATTCGACGTTAGTTGTCAGTAATGTCATCTATTGTGTTGAGACACACACACACCTGAATACAGGGATGGCAAATTATGTGAAGAGTTAATGTAGAAATAATTGGAAATAACCTCTGTTCCATAGCCATCAGTGCTGGCTGCTATACTAACATATACTGGGTTCCTTTTGTTTATATTGAAACAGATCAAATGACCAAGTTGAAACACTTAAGAATGAGTAGTGGTACATTTCTTCGTTGAGTTGAATTCACATTTTGCTCTGTACTCTGCTAAGAATAGAATTGGTTTTAAAGATTATTGTGAAAAGTGATCTTGTATTATAATGTATTAAATATATATATTATAATTATATGTTTTAAAATATTAGTTCTTTAGAAAAGACTCCAACCTTTTTGGCCCAGCCTGCCATGACACAGTTCGGTCCCCAGTCTACCTGTTAAGCCTTGTCTCCCACTATTTTCCTCACCTACATGGTGCTCTGTTTACACTAGAGTGATGATAATACGAAGTCCACTTTAAAGACAGTTTTTGGCCTCTAAAAAGAACTTGCCTTTCTCCTAGACAGATCACCTGGCGCAGAATAGGCACTCAATAAATATTTGGAGAATACATAATATTATACGCATTGTATCCCTGTCTTTGTGCTTCCATTCCTTTCTTGCTGTGGAAGATGTTCTTCCTGAAATTCATATTCTCTTTAAAAATCTACCTGAAAGACTTTCACTTATTTCTTCTCTCGTTTTTTCTTCAATCACAAGTCCTATCAGTTCTTCCCTGTTGAGGGCCCTGAAGGACTGCATTTTTCTTCCATTTGCCTTCTGTTAGATCTAGTTACAAGGATACCCTTATCCCTGTATCGTATGCAGCTCAAGGTAAGGAGCCATGGCTGCACATCCTTCTTCCTACCATAGGGCCTTTGCACACAGTAAGCACCCACGTCCTCTTCAGATAACTCAGTGGGCTACCCCTTTGCCATCAACTTGAGGTTCTGTGTGCTGTCTACAATGTGCTTACTTTGAAATGAGTCTAAGTAGCCTTTTAGCCCCTTGAGGGTAGGTGCTCCGTTGAATTTTATCTGGTATCTTCTTATCTAGAGTAGCACAGAGAGCATGACTAGTGTGGGACTGATTTATATACTGAATCTTAACTTGTATAAGGAAGAATGAAACGTAGGGCAAAGAGCTTCTCTAGAAATGGAGATTAGTCTTCGGAAGATCTTTCTGCTTGATTTAAAGGCATGCTACTCTTAGGTTTCTAAAATCTACCATTAAGCGTTCATCAACTGCTTTGTACTTGGTGCCAGAATCTATGCTGGGAGAGGAAGACCAGTCCATAATACGGCCCCGCCTGCCCGCTAGGGTCTTGTGCTCTAGCACAGGGCACAGCAAACTTCTTTATTTAAAGGGTCTGATGATAACATGTTTCAGGCTCTGCAAGCCACTCATTTTCTTGGACTTGTTCAGTGCTGCCATTGTAGTGTGGTTGCAGCAGCCATAGACAGTGTGTAAGCAAATGAGCATGACTGAAGGGGAGGGAGGTGGGAGCGGGGCTCAGGACGGGGACACATGTACACCCATCGCTGACTCATGTGAATGTATGGCGAAATCCACTACAGGACTGTAAAGTAATTAGCCTCCAATTAAATTAATACAAAACTTTGTTTACAAAACTGGCAGCCTGGTTTACCCTGTGTGCCACAGTTTGTTGACCCCTGCTCTGGCGTGTGGGTGAGGGTGTATATATGCGGATATGTGTATGCATATAAAACTAGAGTGCTTTTTACTGACAGTATTGTAGGAACTCTGAGCTGGGAGAGAAGGCGGAACCAGAGTAGTAGGGGAGAGGCTTGATGAAGGGGGATTGTTCGTCTCTGTGAACACTTGTATAAAATTTTTCTTCATTCCACTTTCCTATCAAAGTTGTTTATAGAGTCATTCATGTTTTCATATATTTTTACAAATTATTGCTAAGTGATCATTATAGACAAATGCTCATTCTAGTTTTTGTAAGTTTAATGATTGGAAGTATTATCTGTATATTGATGGATTTTTCTTTTCTTTTTTTACACATTTAGTATCTCTGAGTTTGGGATGCATCTCCCAGTTGATGGTGTTACTACAGATTTTTCTCTGCAGATATAAATTAAGATGTGTCTTATAATTGACTTAGAATCTAAAACAAGTTTACTTACATTAGATATTTTAGTTTTTGCCTTCACATTTACTCACTAACCTACCAGACACAAAGGTTCTGAGAGCATATTAAATAAAGATTAGAAATTTACTTTTTTTTTAAACTAATACCTTAAGTTCTGACAGAGATTGGTTACTTTACATGTCTCAGTTAATGTTCTGTTAAATAAACTCTCATGTCAAGCATGGCTTTTTCTGAGCTCTTTGATGATTTTGGCTTGTTTCACAGATTTCCTTCATAAAGGTAAAATATAGACCAAAATTTCACAAATACCATTCTGTGGCCCAGTGAGGAACCTGGTCACAGAACTGTGTCTATTACCTATAACTTTCCCTTTGTTAGAAGCACAGAATTTGAGAACAGGTGTTGGAATATGTGTGTTTTCCTCTAATTTATCTCATTTTTATTTCATTGCTCTCAGATTTTCTAAAACTATGAAGCTCTTTATGCAGGACTGGCCTAATTAGGAGAGCTTGGGAAAGTTTGTAAAAGGTTTAATGTTCCCCCTCTTTCCTGTCTGTATAAATCAATTAAAATGGACTATGAAGGAACTCACACTCAGATCGTGTATTACTCTAGATTTCATTGCTATGTACTTGTATTCTACATTCAAGGAGGAGGTTCCACTTAACTGTATTTATGATTTACAGTAGCCAGAGATACATTTCAACTAGTTCCATGATATTTGGGAATAAGACATAATATAGAAACATTATTTATGGCTCTGATCAGAAGGGGAAAGCTGTTTCTTATACTGTGCTTATGGGCTAAGCAGCATGCATAGTAAGCACATCTGTCTTTGTAATTAGTATAAAAAGTCAGAAAAATTAAAATTCAGATTAATATTTCACAACTGACATCTCTAAGTATTTTTCCGTCAGTGTTCCTAAATAAAAACAGTAAACATGACTCAGTGTTTGTAGTCTTTGGTTACTTTGACATAACTTTCATTTATTTGTTCTCTTAAAAATATTATTTGAATGCTGAGTCTTGAAATAATCTCTCCATGTTTTTTCCTCTTGTGTATTTTAGAAAAGAAAGGTCTTTGGTGCAGAAAGGTGGTTAAAAGTTAATTGGCAATTGATCATTAGCGAGAGAGAAACTATGATTTTTATACCACATGGAGAATTTTACAGTGTGGTATTTGTGGTACTTTTGTGTGTGTGTATCCCAAAGCATTTCAAGCTGTAGTTTTACTTAATGACATTCTTTTTATAGAGCATGAGAGGTAGGAAAGGGCAAGCCAGAAGCTGCAATTCATTCAAAGATTTCTTCTTGGAATAACTCTGGAAAAATAAATCTTATTTATTTCTGACACCTTGAATTGCAATTTTTACCTTGCTTTACCTTGAAGGACTTAAGTGAAAAATATAATGACTTTTTAGAGCAGGTCTAAACTGTAGAGCAGTTAATTGAATTCTCTTATTTTTAGACAGGGAACCAGAGGCAGGCTGCCCTACCTACCATTAGCGGAGCCAGGGCAAATGCTAATGGAGCCACACAGACCACACATCCAAATATGCTAAAGGCGTAATTCAGCTGTGCCTGCCTTTTCTCCTGGGGGTTTCAACACAGTGGCTGGAGAGTGCAGGAGCCTCAGTCTCTCCAGGGCCAGCCTGGTGGCCTGTGAGCCTGTATGGTGGCATGGCTCAGCTAGGGCTGGACATGGTAGGAGGTGGAGTGGGCTGGTTCCTATCTCCAAGCCCCACTTGTCTGATGCAGGATTTCCAGGGGTTCTAAGTGCCTCTCATACCATATCCTCCCAGCAGAGGAAGGGAGGGAACAGAGTTATCCGGGAGATTCAGTATATCCAGACATCCATTTTGTTCTTGGTTCCCAGTGGCAGAGACTGGTTCATCCTGCCACATGCTCTCAACTCAGCATCCTCTGGCCTGGAGGCAAGTTTCACTAACAAGTCCCTCTTGTTGGTTCAGGCAGTCATCGAATTAAAAAATAAATAAATAAACAAACAAAACTTCCTTATGAGATTTAAACGAAAAAAGTTGCATTTTGAGTGTTGTTTTGTGTAGGACCCCTTATAGGGTGTGGCCCAGGAGAAGGGCCCCTCTGATCGAGGTGTAAGAGAGGTTGAGGAGTTGGACAACATTACACACCTAACTAGTGCTGCAAACATTGTAATATCTTCTTCAGAAACTATACATTTGTTTAATCTACCCTATAATTTAGAAACATGCTTGCTTTTGATAGAGTGCAAAGAAAGGGGGAGAATGCAAAGGCAGAAATCATATAAATGGTGTATTATTCACATCATCATTATCCCGTCTCAAATTTCCTTTGTGTGCTGAATGCAACCTTGAAACGCACATGTACATCGTGACTTCGAAAGAAAGAAAAGCTATCAAAACACTCTTCTGTGAGACATTTTCCATTTCTTAGGGAATTCAGGTGTGTGAATCACTTCCTTCTGTCCTGTCATAGGAAAAAAGAAAGCAACGTGACTTTATAGTTCAGCTGAGGAGGCCAAGGCTGGCGTTTTTCAGGGAAGATTGCTTATCATGGGGCAAAGCTGTGCTCTGAAATGGATTTCTACATAGACCTTACAGGAACAGTTTGCAGATGTGGACGGCATTCCCAAGAAAAGATTTTTACAGTGACTGACATCCTCCAAACCTTCCCAGAAAAAGGAAAACATGTCCTTTCCCAATTTCACGTAAGCTTTCTCCCTGATCAAAAGACAGATTTATCCATGGTGGCACCTGAAAAATAAATTTTTTTAACAAGTTTGCTTCACAGCAAAGATGAAAGTACAAGCAAGTATTAGACAGGCCAACTGGAAGGGCTCGAGTATGGAGGCTTTTTGTTTCTTCTTGCAATAAACACATGTGGAGTCCAGGAAGGGTGATGCCGTCATCTGGTGGCGTGAGGGAGATCTCCACTGATGCTGGAAAAATACCAGATGAATGAAATATAAAATGTAGCATTAGATATACGCAAGTATTCTGTGAGTTTGGGAGTCTATTGATGGGAATACAACCTTAACTCTTGTTGGTCTCAAGGATGTGGAAGTGGGCAGAATGGCTTAGGCTGGGAAGTAACAAGCTGAGTTGGTTTTTGACTCAAAAACTGCACTTGGCTGTCCTGTGAGAGGTCAGTGGAAGAGCTATATGAGAGATGGTTCTCCTGTAGAATTTACGTGTTGACTCGCCTTGATGTTTTTACCAACATGTATTGGCTGTTCATTTAGCACTTGTGACATATGTCTGTTTTTGCACTGATTAGAAGGATTATGCTTGTTTACAAGTCTGGTTGTATCTCTGGCCTGTGAGCTTTTTAGGGCAGTACTTAAGTCATTTACAATATTTCTCTATTCTTATACAAAACTAATGAAACTTTGGAAAAGTTGTTACTCAGAGTTTGGTTGCATGGAACCAGAAGATAAGGTCTCCCTCTATGGGAAGATCAGACTTGCTTCCATATTCTTACCACCAGGGGTCTAAAAAATGCCTTAAAAAAAAAAAAAAGGCCCTAGGACTTGAGAAGCTATTAGCAAAAACTTGGCATTCAGCACATGGGGTCTGAAACAACTCCCAAAGCACACCATTTTAACAGAGGTTGAAGGTTCTAAAAAAAAAATGAGGATTCCTTCCTCCATAGAGAAGTCATTGTCCTTTATAAAGAAAAAAATATTACAGTGGAATCCATGCAAGAGCATTTGCTGTTCCCGTGGAAACAGTCTGCTCAGCAGATGGCCTTCACACTTAGAGACTTAATAGTCTCAGGATTGGAAATTATCATCCTGAAACAGGAAGAAAAGTTGATTTTCTGGGTATGTGCCCTTTAAAAGGAGATGGCTTCTTAAGTGATACTTGAAAAAAAAAAAAGTGTGACAGTGTTATCTGAAGCTCTGACTTTACCTGTAGTAGCCTTCTACTACTGTAATATGTACTAATTAACCAAGGATTTTTTTCAGTAAGGAGATATTAGTGAACTAAGATCATCAGGAAAGATTTCCATAAGGATAAATTCCACTTTATATTCTTTTATGCTTTGTTCTTCCCACCTAGATTACTTTTTCTCCAGCTATCTTTAATCAGCAAATGTTGGCACGTTAGTTGGTCGCACCAGTTGTCTTTCAGATCCCAGCTTTGTGGTTCCTTCCACAGGGGAGTCTTCCTTGAATTCCCAGATTCACTTTGATTCTCCTTTTCAAGCAGTATTATATCATCTTATAGCAGGACTTGCAAACTGGTATGTCTGTAGGAGGTAAGTCTGTGATGTAAAGAATGAAAGGGACTGTTGATAGCAGAACCTTCTATGATGATGGAACTGTTCTCTATCTGCCTGGTTTATGATGGTAGCTACTAGCAACATGTGGCTACTGAGCCCTTAATGTGGCTACTGTAACTGTGGACCTAAATGATTAGTTGGAATTTACATTTTAATTAATTAAAAGTTAAATTTAGATAATCGTATGTGGCTAGTAGCTCAGATCAGTAGAAAGGAATAGCAGCATAAATATGGCAAATGATGATAGAACTTGGGCTCAGAGCCAGGGAGGCATAAAGGAGTGCTGAGGACTACAGAAAACCCAGAAACCATGTGCCATATCAAAAAAGGACAGCTATTCCTCAGTTCTAGCCAGTTTTTAAGAGTAGCAGAAAATCCTTGTTTTACTGTGGAATTTCCTTATTAGTATTATTATTTTTTAAGTTGGCAACTATCTGAAATTCTTGTTCAGTTTTTGCCCAAGTGTAGCCATTTTGTGAAGAAGGCAATGGCACCCCACTCCAGTACTCTTGCCTGGAAAATCCCATGGACGGAGGAGCCTGGTAGGCTGCAGTCCATGGGGTCGCTAAGAGTCAGACACGACTGAGCGACTTCACTTTCACTTTTCACTTTCATGCATTGGAGAAGAAAATGGCAACCCACTCCAGTGTTCTTGCCTGAAGAATCCCAGGGATGGGGGAACCTGGTGGGCTGCTGTCTATGGGGTCGCACAGAGTTGGACACGACTGAAGTGACTTAGCAGCAGCAGCAGCCATTTTGTGACTTCTACTGTCTTTCCTCCATAGCAAGTATCATTACTAGAATTGCTAATATAATTATTTAATTACATCTCTCCAATAGAATGTAAGATCCATGCAGAGAGAAGCCATGCCTGTCTTGTTCACTCAGTTCAGTTCAGTCACTCAGTCATGTCTGACTCTCTGTGACCCCATGAATCACAGCACGCCAGGCCTCCCTGTCCATCACCAACTCCCGGAGTTCACTCAGACTCACGTCCATCGAGTCCGTGATGCCATCCAGCCATCTCATCCTCTGTCATCCCCTTCTCCTCCTGCCCCCAATCCCTCCCAGCATCAGGGTCTTTTCCAGTGAGTCAACTCTTCTCATGAGGTGGCCAAAGTACTGGAGTTTCAGCTTTAGCATCAGTCCTTCCAAAGAACACCCAGGACTGATCTCCTTCAGAATGGACTGGTTGGATCTCCTTGCAGTCCAAGGGACTCTCAAGAGTCTTCTCCAACACCACAGTTCAAAAGCATCAATTCTTCGGTGCTCAGCCTTCTTCACAGTCCAACTCTCACATCCATACATGACCACAGGGAAAACCATGGCCTTGACTAGACGGACTTTGTTGGCAAAGTAATGTCTCTGCTTTTGAATATGCTGTCTAGGTTGGTCATAACTTTTCTTCCAGGGAGTAAGCGTCTTTTAATTTCATGGCTGCAGTCACCATCTGCAGTGATTTTGGAGCCCCCCAAAATAAAGTGTGACACTGTTTCCACTGTTTCCCCATCTATCTCCCATGAAGTGATGGGACCGGATGCCATGATCTTCGTTTTCTGAATGTTGAGCTTTAGGCCAACTTTTTCACTCTCCACTTTCACTTTCATCAAGAGGCTTTTTAGTTCCTCTTCACTTTCTGCGATAAGGGTGGTGTCATCTGCATATTGATATTGGTGTCTGTTATTGATATTTCTCCCGGCAATCTTGATTCCAGCTTGTGTTTCTTCCAGTCCAGTGTTTCTCATGATGTACTCTGCATATCAGTTAAATAAGCAGGGTGACAATATACAGCCTTGACGCACTTCTTTTCCTATTTGGAACCAGTCTGTTGTTCCATGTCCAGTTCTAACTATTGTTTCCTGACCTGCATCCAGATTTCTCAAGAGGCAGGTCAGGTGGTCTGGTATTCCCATCTCTTTCAGAATTTTCCACAGTTTATTGTGATCCACACAGTCAAAGGCTTTGGCATAGTCATAAAGCAGAAATAGATGTTTTTCTGGAACTCTCTTGCTCACTAGTCTTGTTCACTATTACAACTCAATACTGAGTTTGGTATTGAGTAGATACAAAGTGATATTTCTTGAATGCATAAGGTAAAAATAAATTAAAAGAGGTGGGAGAAAGCCAAATGTAAGTACTAAGAGTCAGGAAATTTAACTTTTGGATGAAATCCAGCTTGCTTTTCTTCATGGATAAGCAGATGCACGGATGGAAGAAACTCTTCTGGATATAACTCAGTACACGATAGGTTTAGGGAAAGAGACCAGATTTTACAAGAACGCAGTGTGTGGCCTTGAATATGCTTGGTTCCCTGAGAAGGGAGAGAGGTGGCATACACTCAAGGGTTTTGGACAGAAAAGACTTTGTGAAACAGTTGTTCTACTATAAACTCTAAAGAAGATCAGGAAGAATCAATTGTTCAAGACAATGGGGAAAAATGCTGCTTCTTCTTGTCATAGTACCTGTACCCCAACAGAAACCAGTCTGTGTTAATGCACTAAACCACCAGAATATCTTAGAAATTCCAAGGTTTATAGTCTAAAAATTAAGAGCTGTGTGTCAAGACCTTTGATGTCAGTTATAGTCTATCTCATGGAATTACATTTTTGGTATGTTGGTGTAAAACTTATGATATTTAACTGAATTAAATTCTCTGCCCTCCAGTTACCCAACTGAGTGTATATGTGTGTGTTTGTAAACACACTCACAGGAAGGTATCCTCTTCAGTAGTGTGTGTCATTTTTCTTTAAATCACACTTGGCTATTAGGACAGTTGCTTTGAATAGAATAAATCATTTGAGATGTTCAGTACATGAGAAGTTATTCCAACAAAAGAATGAAAGTGTTTATTTTCATGCAGTTACTCTTTGCCTTGTCTATAGGTGAGTTTTCACAGTAATTGTCTAAGATATAGAACTATTATAATAGATCCTCATTTCTGTTGATGCTGTTAGTATTCTTATAGGGAAAGAAGTACATTAAAAACCATTTGTAGGCAAAAATGGAGAAGGAAATGGCAACCCACTCCAGTGTTCTTGCCTGGAGAATCCCAGGGACGGGGGAGCCTGGTGGGCTGCCGTCTATGGGGTCGCACAGAGTCGGACATGACTGAAGCGACTTAGTAGTAGTAGGCAAAATAATGCCCCCCAACAAAGATGTGTACAGTCTAATCCTCTGATACCTGTGAGAGTGTTGCTTTTACACGGCAAAAGGGTCTTGCAGATGTCTCCGAATTAAGGATTTCGAGATAGGGTGATTATCCTGGATTATCTAGGTAAGCCTACTTCAGTTCTGTTCAGTCGCTCAGTTGTGTCTGACTCTGCTCCCCCATGAATCGCAGCACGCCAGGCCTCCCTGTCCATCACCAACTCCCGGAGTTTACACGAACTCATGTCCATTGAGTCGGTGATGCCATCCAACCATCTCATCTTCTGTCCCCTTCTCCTCCTGCCCCCAATCTCTCCCAGCATCAGGGTCTTTTCCAATGAGTCAACTCTTCACGTGGGATGGCTAAAGTATTGGAGTTTCAGTCTTAGCATCAGTCCTTCCAGTGAACACCCAGGACTGATCTCCTTTAGGATGAACTGGTTGGACCTCCTTGCAGTCCAAGGGACTCTCAAGAGTCTTTTCCAACACCAAGGTAATGACAAAAATGTTTGTAAGTGAAAGAGTCAAGAGAGTTAGACTCAGAGAAGGAGATGTGATAATAGAGGAGGATATTAGAGTAATGTGATTACTGGCTTTGGAGATAAAATGTGCTCAGGCAGCCTCTAAATGCTTGGAAAGGCAGGGGCGAGGAGTCTCCCCTAGAGCCTTCAGCAATCCTGCTGACACCTTTCTTATAATCTCCGAGATCCATTTGGGACTTCTTGTCTCTAGAACTATAAGATAGAAGATTTGTGTTGTTTTAAGCCATTAAGTTTGTGGTGATTTGTAAGCACATCAGTGGGAAATTATTCAGCACTAAACCATTGAAAAAAATGATGTCTGTTTACAAATGAGGACTTTATTTTCCACATGTGGTCAGATAAGTGAGTTCATTTATTTAGTAATGTTGAGCACCTACTATGAGGAGGACATTCTTCTAGCCACTGGGGATTCAATGGTGAGCAAACCTCATCACACTTCCTGCTCTGAGAGAGCTGTGTACTGTGGAGACAGACATTAAACAACTACACACACAAGTATTTAGTTGCACAGGAGGCGTTTTAAGTAGAAGGGCAAATGCACAGTCTGAAGAAGTGGTCAAGGAGGGCTTTCCTGAGGAAGTGATTTTAGAGTTAAGCTCCATGTGCTAACTGGGAATTACAAGGAAAGGGAGTTGATGGGGAGGAGCATTCATGATAGCAGGAACTGCATGTGTGAGAGCCCAAGGCAGAAGTCTCTAGCATCCCTGAGGAACTAAAGCATTCTGAGGGGATCGAAGGGAAGGTGCAGGATTGAGCCTAGCAGGGCGGGCCTTGGATGACAACACATGGATGCAAAAGAAAGGTTTGGCTGGGAAGGAATAGAGCATTGTAGTAGTGTAGCAAGTATCATTTTGCCTGTGATGTGGAGAGGGATTGAATTTAGGTGAGAATAAATGAGAAGAAGAGTGACCACACATCATTCAAACTGGGATATTTCTGAGAGCGAGAGGAGGGGCTTTTATACTCACCAGGTCAATCTTTACTCTGACTGTCCCCAGCATACCGGACATAGGAAACTGATGTAGTCCCAAAGTGAATAAGAGAGTAGTCACCTGGGCCACGTGGTAACTGTGAAGATGGCCCCTTGAGAACCACATTAGAATGTACTTTCTTTTTCTCTTGGCCCTTGATGCTCATTTCTTACTGGAATAAAATTTTTAAATAAATACTTTCAAACAGGTCCAATTGCTTTGTGTGTTGGCCCCTGTAAGCAGGCTTGATGCTTTCCACTACAACCGGCTCGTTTGTCCTGCTAGAACAGAATCCGTGGATCTTACCTCTGAAGAGATACCCTGTGCAAGCCAACTCAAGTGCAAACAAAGGCACGTACCATAGAACTTGACACTCGGATTTGCCTGGACTTGAACTGCAATTTCTTCAGCTTCAAGTTTTTATTGCATTCCTACTGATTGCTGTTGTTCAGTCCCTAAGTTGTGTCCAACTCTTTGCAACTTCACGGACTGTAGCATGCTGGTCTCTTCTGTCCTCCACTGTCTCCTGGAGTTTGTTCAGATTCATGTCGATTTGAGTCGGTGATGCTATCTAACCATTTCATCATCTGTCAGCCCTTCTCATTTTGCCATCAGTTTTTCCCAACATCAGAGTCTTTTCCAGTGAGTCAGCTCCTTGCATCAAGTGTCCAAGTATTGGAGCTTCAGCAGTAGTCCTTCCAATGAATATTCAGGGTTGATTTCCTTTAGGATTGACTGATTTGATCTCCTTGCAGTCCATGGTCTCTCATTAGAGAATATTAAACAGTTTGCTGGTTTCTTGCAGTGATTATCAATAGGGTTTGTTGTATTAGAATCCTTTGTTAAGGTAGCACTTAAAGCCTCAACTAGGGATAATTCCCCAACTCCTGCCTAGTACCTGGTTATGAGGAACAAGTAAGCATATTTGCAATCAAACGTTTGTTTTCTGTCATTACCCTTCCTATCATATTGTGTAAACCTCAGAAAAGTTTTCGTACTTGACATTGGTATTACTCTCTTTATGCCTAAATTCTGTATCTGACAGGGATGCTCTGTTTCCTGTATAGAGTAAAGCTTTATCCATTTACTGCTTGTTAACAGTGCTGTGAAGACTACATTCTTATCGGTTGCCTTTGGGGGTCTCCCTCCCACTTTAATAGCCTCACCCTTTGCTGTACTCCCAAGAGCACCTTCCACTTTTGACACTTTTTACAGCCTTCCCCCCAAATTCCCTGCACTGTTTTCTGTTTCTGAAACTTGGTGTCTTCTATATTTCTACCTGGGATGCCCTTCCATTCTTACAAGTCCTTCTTAGGACTGATGTCCCCCGTGTAATGGTCTGTTTTACCTCTGTGTTTAGTATGATATATATATTTCTGTTACAACACTGAGCAGCTCATGCCATAGACATCGCTGTGTCAGGGGATAAGTGGATGATATAGTTTATTACAACAGTGCCTTGTCTGGAATATGCTTTCACTAAATATTTACTTCATTAAATTATGAATGCAAACTTGGCTGAATAGATGACACAATTCTGAATTATTTAATATTGTAGAGTAATTTATATTTAATAATTTAGAACAATTATTTAATAATATAGAACATAATGAAAGTGTAGTATTTAATAATGAAAATAATGAAATATATAATGAAAATATAAAATATAAAATAATATAGTATTTAATAGTGTAGAACAATTTTAACTGAATTTTCTTTTTCTTATTAGTCCTCAATTGTGGTATAGTTTTTAAAAGGAGTAGTGAGATTTATTAGAAAGTTTTTCCCCACAGTTTGGCTGGGCTCTCTTTTTTCTGAATTACTTAGGTTTTGCTGTAGCTGATTTCATATGGCCTTTGGTTATGTCAAAGTATGACAGTGTTGCTATGAAGTAATTGTTGAATTTATTTTTGAGTGTCTTTACTTCATATCCTCTGGGCTTCTCTTAAGCTTTCCTTTTAGGGAAGGCTTTCAGAAGTGTGTGGTTTGGTGTCCATGAATTCCTGGAAGTTCTGGATGGTTGGAAAATGATTCACACAGTAAATATCTAGGGCTGGATTTGCAAATCATATGGTAAAATCTTGCAGGCACTGTTGACCATCAATCATTGCCCTGCTGGAAGTAAATAAAAGAGATTAGTGTCCACACAAATCTTCTCAGCTATGCCTTTGACATAAGGACATTCTTGAGAGCACTAGTTGTCAAAATGTGGTCTTCAGATAAGCAGCATTGGTATCAGTTAAGAACTTGTTAGGAATTCAAAGTTTCTGGCCCACCCCAGGCCTACTGAATGAGAAACTCTGAGGCTGGGCTTATCAGTCCATGTTTAACAAGTCCTCTAGTTTAATATTCTGATTCACACTAAAGCTGGAAAACCAGTGCTTAAGAAGATAGGGGGAAAAATATTAGAATCATGGCTTAAAATCATACCTCCTTCTCTCCTCTCCAAAGTATAAACTTCCAGTCCAAGAAAAATACTTCCTTCCAAGAAAATCTTTGAAAAACTACTGAAGATAGTAGAGAGGACTAGAGATGTTACCTAGAGTTCTCTCTCAGGAATTTCTACAATAAGTACATGTACTATTATTTATATATATATCACCAAACCTTTGAAGATGGCCATAGGGGTTGCCAGCTTTTAATTTATCCAAATTAGGAAATTGAAAAATAAAATCCTAGCTATCATCAACTAGCTTTCAATGTCAGACTTTTTCTCTTTTCTCAACACTCAGTCCCTAGGTGAGCTCATTCAGTTTATGAGTTTAGATACCATCTGTTTATTGATGATTCTCAAATTTATATTTTTGACCTCAGCATCATGTTTGAATTCTAGAATCATCTGTGCAATTGCTACTCCACCTCTCTGCTTATATATCTCACAGGCATTGTAAATGCAATAAGTGCAACCTAGATTCTTAATTCCTCCCATCCCCTTGGTCTTCTTTCAATGTTTCCCACCTGATGTTCAAGACAGAAATCTTTCCATTACCTTGGCCTCTCTCTTATATCTTACATCCACATGCACAAACTTAGTGGTTCTCCTTTTGTTATAATCTAGAATTCAACCTTTCTTTCTTTTTTCTCTTTAACCACCTCAGCTGCCATAGTCCTAGCCTAAACCAGCATGATCATCTCTCACCCAAATCATTCATAACCTCCTGATTGCTTTCCATGTTTCTTGCCTCTTACAAACTGTTCTCAACACAGCTCAAGAATGATCTTTTTAAAAATGAGGCTATGTCCCTCCTTTGCTTAGGACTCTCTTGTGGCTCCCATCTCATTTAGAATGAAAGCCAAGAGTCCTTCACCAGTAATAAATCATGTGGATATCATATCATCACCTGATAGAATGTGATGACAAGGGCACTTCATCTCTGTGGTATTTTCCCCTAAACCCATAACTCTAGACTAAACACAAGGAAAACATCAGAGAAACCCATGTTGAGGGATAATCTACAAAATACCTGATCAGTATTCTTTACACTGCAAGGGCATGACAAACAAGGCAGGACCGAGAGGCTGTCACAGGACAGAAGGGACTAAGGAGACACATCTAAATGCAGTGTGGTGTCCTGGATTGGATCCTGGACAGAAAAAGACAGTAGTGGGAGAAGTGGTGAAACATGAATAAAATCTGGAGTTTAATTAATTCTATTGTACTAATGCTGTTTTCTGCTTTTGACAACTGTCCATAGTTGTGTGAGATGTTTCCTATTTGGGAAAACTGAACAATCTGCTCTCTGAACTAGCTTTAATTATTCTACAAATCCAAAGTATTGCAAGATGAAAATTTTCTAAAAACAAAAAAAGTCCATATAGTGTCCAGCCATGTGCTATGTAATCTGGTTCTGGTAAATGCCCTAACCTTATATTCTGTTATTTACTCACTTTAACTATACTAAACTCTTTCTTGGATGCATCACATTTGTTTTTGCTTCTGGGCCTTTGTATTTACTGTGTCTTTTGTCTTTTTCTTCAGTGCATGGCTAACTCCTTCACCTCCTTTGGGTATTTACTCAAGTGCTGTAGCATGAGAAAGTGCTTCCTTGATCCTTTCCCTCCCCCTGTTGTAGTCTCTATTATCTTTCCATGCTTTATTTTTCCTTGTCGACTTCTGTGTGTGTGTTTATCGTCTGTCTTCTTCCAGTAGAATGTAAGCTTCATGGAGCAGAAAACTGTTTTATTTACTTTAACTGTATCCCCTGAATAATACATGACATATAGAGAGGAGTTACAATTGTTGAAGGAATGGTGAAATTTCTTAAGAATTTAAAGTGAGCATCCAGTTTCAGAAGGAGGAGCTGTTGTTGTTGCTTCGTTACCCAGTCATGTCCGACTCTTTTGTAATCTCATGGGTTGGGATTCTCCAGGCAAGAATATTGGAGTGGGTTGCCATTTCCATCTCCAGGGGATCTTCCTAACCCAAGGATCGAACCCACATCTCCTGCATTGCAGGTAGATTCTTCACCGCTGAGCCAGCCATAGTCCTTTAAATGGAATGAATTTAGCTTTATGAAAAATTTAAAAAACTTAACTTTTTTGGTTTCTTTTGCTATGCACTATTGAAAACTTGATGACTGATAGGTAGTGGCCTACCAGCTGGGATTTTAGAGCCATTAGGCTAGATCATTCTCCCTTCAAATGAAGGTAGTGTTTTAATTATTCTAAATGCATGCTATTCAATATAGTACACAGTATCCATATGAGTGTTTACATATAAATTAATTAAAGTTAAGAAAAATTAAAAATTCTGTTTCTCCATTGGACTAGCCATATTTCTGGTATTCAAGAGCTACATGAGGCCAGTAACTATTGTAGTAGACAGCACAACCAACTATAGAGCATTTCCATAGTCAACAAATGTATTGGCAGCACAATTCTAGACAGATAAGTCTTTGTTTTAATACCTTCAGATAATAAATATCAAATGATAACAGTAGCATCCCTAACTTACTGGCATTTACTCTGTGGCATGCACTGTGCTTTCCAAGTGTTGTCTCAATTCCCAGATCACTGGGAGATATACTATTTTTGTTTTATAGATGAGAGAATTGAAGGTCAAGGAGAAGTTTCCTGAGGACACATACCTGGTCAGCCAGGTTTCAAACTCAAGGCAGCTGCCAAAGTAAGGCCTGTGAGCCCTGCGTTTCAGAGAAGCAGTGCTTACCACCACGGTGTGTCTTCAGATGACCATCTCTCATTGTCAGGCAGCAAGGTTATCAGGGTATATTTGTTTCTTCCAATCTTTCCAATTTCATTGATGAACTCCAACTTTATATTTTATCCCTAAAGACCTCCTCTCCGTTCTGATTTTGTACATACCTTTCCAGATGCTTTCAAATTCCCCAGTGTAAAGGATGGTTGCAAGCACTTACTGGTGGTGGGTAGGGTTCTCTTTGTGATGTGAAAAAGGATGGCAGAGCCATATCATGGCCCTGGCCATTTCACTTTCACTTTTTTTCTTTGAGTTGCTCATTGAGTGTTATGTGGACAAAGGCCCAGGCATCAACAGAGCTGATACATGCACATAACTCCTCTGGAATGGAGGCCATTGAAGTATAGGTGGATGCTTTCTGAAAGATAAAAAGAGAGAAATTCTAGATTGTTAAAAGAAACCTCCCTGAGAGAGACCCTGCTTGATTTGGCAACCGAAGAGATAATTTTTTTAGAATGATTTTCCTTTCTTATTTAAGCATTTTGTATTTTTTAAGAGAACAGCTAATGGTGGCGATTGACTGCTAAAATTCAACCTGTCAGTCCTGGCCTATTTGTCTGTGACTCACATAGAGAAATATGTTAATGCAGATAAATGTGTCATAACTGTAACCCATGCATAATTGCCTCAAGTTCAACCACTTTACTTTGTAATGTATTGTGTATAGTTATGTCTTGGACTCTCATGGAGTTCTGATTGGCTGCCTTGTGCTTGAATATTCTGATCAGACTTGCAATATATATATATATATACCATGTGCCTAGTTGGTTGAAGGAATGCCACAAGGTGGCAGCTTGTAGATAGGTCTTGGGTAATGGGTTAGTTTTTGACAGGAAGAGATGAATTGGTGGGGCATTCCTAAGAGAAGAGTATGCACACAGGTGAAGGGTTTGGGAAATCTGTTATATATTAGGAAAAAAAAAATGCTCAGTTCAGTGATTGAAGTGTGAGAGACAGGTTTTGAAGATAGATTTGGGGTCAGGAGAGGAAGGGCTTTGAATGCTGAGTGAAATAATTTTTTCTTCATATACAAGGAGTCATGCAAGGTATTAAAGCACTGTGCTTTAGAGAACTAAATTTGAATTTAGAGTAGAAGCAGTAAATATGTATATAGAAAAGTGTTAACAACATGAACCCTGGGATTGCACTTTCCTGTTTTGAATTCCAAGTGATTTGAGTATGCTTAAGCCTCAGTTTCTACATCTATAAAATGAGGGTAATAATAGTTTCTACCTTTTAGAGTTTCTGTGAGGATTAAGAGACGATCAACAAAGCACATGGCATGGTGCTTTCCTTAACATGTGACACATGTTATTACCTTAATTTTAATTTTATTATTTTCACTTGGGTGAAATATGCCTAAAAGCTATTATAATAATCTATATGAGAGGTAGTACATATCTTGGAAATGCTGGGAGGAATGGCAAAGAACATATAAATGCCATTAGCAGCAGCAGCAGCAGTATTTTTAGGACACAGACTTTAGTTTACCTTTCTATTCGTATGTTAACAATCAAATGGTTAAAAAATGCAAATATTAAGTATAGTTAGTTCTGTGAAGAAGATAATATTTTCTGAAATACATAATTCTGGCATGCATAATTTATGAAGTTCTTTTTGTTTCCTGCTTAATGACTTTGAATTCAAGGATCCCAAGGAAATATTCTACTACTCTAAATAATTTGAAAAAATTTAAAAGCACCTTACTATAATGATATATAGACGCTGACTTGCCTCATTCAACAATACTGGGTTTGAAATGGTCTTTATCACGCTTTCAAATAGTGTTCATGAATTCACTATATCTTCAGTCATGTGAGACTCTGCGACCCCATGGCCTGCAACGTGCCAGGTTCCTCTGTCCATGGAATTCTCCAGGCAAGAATACTGGAGTAGGTTGCCATGCCCTTTTCCAGAGGATCTTCCTGACCCAGGGATCAAACCTGTGTCTCTTAAGTCTCCTGCATTGCAGGCATTGTCTTTACCACTAGCGCCACCTGGGAAGCCCCTGAAGTTATTTTACAAATACAAGGGTTAGTTGCCGTCTATGGGGTCGCACAGAGTCGAACACGACTGAAGCAACGCAGCAGCAGTGTGATGAACACTATTCAAAGCAATGGAGCTTATTCTCATTTTCTGTTTATCATTGGAGATGTCTCAATCAATGTTATGTGTTCTACTTAAGTTATTAGCAAGCATTATAAATGACTAGAAACCCTCTGGAAAAATTGGCAAGCACTGTCACATCTTTGATTGTTTTAGCTTGTTATTGTTTTTTAGTTTTTCTTAGATGAATCCCTGAGCAAAGATATAAACCCTTCAGACTTTGTACTAAAGTATTGTACTTCTCAAGTGGTGTAGTGATAAAGAATCCACCTGCAGTGCAGGAGATGCTGGTTTGATCCCTGGGTTGGGATGATTCCCTCAAGGAGGAAATGGCAACCCACTCCAGTGTTCTTGCCTGGAGAATCCCATGGACAGAGGAGCCTGGCAGGCTACAGTCTACAGGGTTGCAAAGAGTCAAACACAACTAAGCTACTAAACAACAGTTGGACACAAGTGTCCTTAGTTCTTACAGTTTGCTTTGTACTTGAAAAGTCCTAGAGGGGAACCTGGAGACCCCAATTCCATTCAGCTTGATACTCACTAACAGTGTGATTTGGGAGGCTATTGTTATGTCTCAAGCCATCTTTTTTTATTTGTAGAATTGAAGATTGGCTGAAAGTACCTTCCAAGTTTTTAAAAGATGGCAGAAGCACGTTTTGTGTGTATAGCACTGTGCTTGGGTCTCGATAGAGGACAGACTTGCCCTCATGGAGTTGATAGTGCAGTGGGAGAACTGTTAAAAATAAATACATGAATATCTCTACCAGTTGTCCCATTAAAAATACCTATTTTTACATACCTAGGCTCTAGAAAGGTGGGGGACTCTTTTGGGTCTGTTTTGTTTACTGTTGTAGTCTCAGTAAATAGAAACATTGCCTGGAACATGATAGGCACTTGGTAAATATATTTTAAATTAATGTTAACATATATTTTAAGTATTATAACAAAATACATGAAGTCTTGAAAATGGCATTCTATAAAATCATGCATTAAAAGTATTAGGAACTTATGGGAAAAATAGGACTAGGTAAATCACCGTTTAACTAAATAGAAATCTATGTAACTAAATAAAATTGGGAGTGTTAAATATCTGCACACATTTGTAACCAAAGCACTAACAAAAGCAATAATTGGCATCCTTTTCCCCACCCCCCACCAGGAAAACATGGACAGCTCAAGCAGGCATTTAAGTCCAGCCAGAGGCTCTTTCAGGAGACATTAGTCACAATAGCAAAAAGATACAAGCAGTGCAAGTGTCTATAGACAGGTAAATGAATAAGCTAATGTGGTATATATGAATAATGGAATATTATTCAACCTTAAAAAGTAAGGAGGGTCTAACGCAACCTGCATCGTGGGTGGACTGTGAAGTTGTTTGTTGTTGTTCAGTCATTCAGTCGTGTCCAACTCTGCGACCCCATGGATTGCAGCACGCCATGTTTCCCTGTCTTTCATCTCCTGGAGCTTGCTCAAACTCATGTCGATTGAGTTGGTGATGCCATCCAATCATCTTGTCCTCTGTTGTCTTCTTCTCCCCCTGCCTTCAATCTTCCCCAAAATCAGGGTCTTTATTCCAGTGAGTCAGCTTTTCACATTAGGTGGTCAAAGTATCGGAGCTTCAACCTCACCATTAGTCCTGCCAATGAAAATTCAGGATTGATTTTCTTTAGGATAGAGTGGTTGGATCTCCTTGCAGTCCAAGGGACTCTCAAGAGTCTTCTCCAGCACCACAGTTCAAAAGCATCCATTCTTTGGCACTCAGTCTTCTGTTATGGTCCAACTCTTACGTCCATACATGACTATTGTGCTCAGTGAAATAAGACAGTCGCAAAAGGGCAAATACCATACGGTTCTGCCTATATGAGGTACCAGAATAGTCCACTTCTCAGAGACAGAGTAGAATGATAGTTGCCATGGGCTGGAATATAGGGTTATGGGGAGTTATTATTGAAGAAGTATGTAATTTCAGTTTGGAAAAAATGAAAAATGTTTAGGAAATGGGTGGTGATAATTGTTGCACTACTGTGAATGTGCTTAATGCCACTGAACAGTAGACTTAAAATGGTTAAGATGGTAAATTTTATGCTATGTGTATTTTATAAATAAAAAAACTGAAAGAAAGAAAAGAAAAAAAAAAGTTTTCAGTCATTTAATCACCACTCAAATAAAGACATAAGATATTCCCTGTCTTCCACAGACCCTCGTGCACCTCCTGGTTACATCCTCTCAAGTTGACCACAGTCCTGCCAGTCCTTGTAGTAATATATATATGGACTTCAATATTCTGTGTTTGGCATCTTCTCTCCTCATCATATCTATGAAATTATTCCATGTTCCCATGCATATTAGTAGTTTGTTTTGTTACTGTATAATAAATCCTGTGAATATATAAACTAGCCAGCATATTAAAAAGTAGAGACACTACTTTGCCAACAAAGGTCTGTCTAGCCAAAGCTATGCTTTTTCCAGTAGTCATGTATGGATGTGAGAATTGGACTATAAAGAAAGCTGAGCACCGAAGAAATGATGATTTTGAACTGTGGTGTTGGAGAAGACTCTTGAGAGTCCCTTGGACCCCAAGGAGATCTAACCAGCCCATCCTAAAGGAAATCAGTCCTGAATATTTATTGGAAGGACTGATGCTGAAGCTGAAGCTCCAATACTTTGGCCACCTGATAACAAAGAACTGACTCATTTGAAAAGACCCTTGATGCTGGGAAAGATTGAGGGCAGGAAGAGAAGGGGATGACAGAGGATGAGATGGTTGGGCGGCATTACTGACTCAGTGGACATGAGTTTGAGTAAACTCCAGGAGTTGGTGATAGGACAGGGAGGCCTGGCATGCTGCAGTCCATGGGGTCGCAAAGAGTCAGACACGACTGAGCAACTGAACTGATACTTGTTTATCCCATCTGCTGTTGTTGACATTTAGGTTGTTTTAAGCATTTATTTTATTTCTTCTTTAAGTATAGTTGATTTACAATGTTATATTAGTTTCAGGTGTACAACATTGTGATTTGATGTTTTTATAGATTATACTCCATTAAGTTATTATAAAATATTGCCTGTATTCCTTGTGCTGTATATTATATCTATTTTTTTAATTATAAATAAAACTGCTCTGAATATTCTTATATATATCTTTTGGTAGACATCTTCATTCTTCTTGGGTGGGACTATTGGCCTATAAGGTGGTTTAGTAGATACTGTCAAATAGTTTTCCAGGATGATCATTCCAATTTACACTACTGGCAACATGGTATGAATATTCCAACTGAGCCACCTCTTTATAAACAACTCTTTGTATTGTTGGTATCTGGGGAAATAAAAAAGCACAAAAAAAGAGAGATGAAGAGATTGTTTTGGGGTGCTAAAGCAGTGAACATAGAAATAGAATTGAGTTGGTAAGATTTGTGTTAAGGAGGGCATAGGAAAAAATACTATTTGCTACAATCTGAGAGCCAGGTAAGCCTGGGGTATGACTCTGGGCAGGGAGGAGGACATGTATGAGGTTTTTTGTTTGTTTTTTTTTTTTGTTTAATTTTTTAAAAATAGAGTTGGAAAATCTTTAATCAAGCTTTTACCCATTTCTTGTCTTTCCTGTGGGAGGTTGTAAATCTACTCCTCTATTCTTACTCTCCATTGCCTCAGAAAAATTGCTTATGAACCAACCCAACTTATACATTCTACTGAATTCTTTCATCTGTTTACCAGTCACGTCTGATCTAATTGGTTTTATGAAAACACATGTTGTAGCAGAACACTCTGTTCAGTTCAGTCACTCAGTCGTGTCCGACTCTTTGCGACCGCATGAATCACAGCACACCAGGCCTCCCTGTCCATCACCAACTCCCGGAGTTCACTCAGACTCACGTCCATCGAGTCGGTGATGCCATCCAGCCATCTCATCCTCTGTCATCCCCTTCTCCTCCTGCCCCCAATCCCTCCCAGCATCAGGGTCTTTTCCAATGAGTCAACTCTTCGCATGAGGTGGCCAAAGTACTGGAGTTTCAGCTTTAGCATCATTCCTTCCAAAGAAATCCCAGGACTGATCTCCTTCAGAATGGGCTGGTTGGATCTCCTTGCAGTCCAAGGGACTCTCAAGAGTCTTCTTCAACACCACAGTTCAAATGCATCAATTCTTCGGCCCTCAGCTTTCTTCACAGTCCAACTCTCACATCCATACATGACCACTGGAAAAACCATAGCTTTGACTAGGCAGACCTTTGTTGGCAAAGTAATGTCTCTGCTTTTGAATATGCTATCTAGATTGGTTATAACTTTCCTTCCAAGGAGTAAGCGTCTTTTAATTTCCTGGCTGCAATCACCATCTGCAGTGATTTTGGAGCCCCAAAAACTAAAGTCTGCCATTGTTTCCACTGTTTCCTCTATTTCCCATGAAGTGATGGGACCAGATGCCACTGTATAGCTATGTAAACTTAAGAATGCTATGGGATGAGAGGAGCAAAGGATGTGAGGGTCCTTGTAAAGGAGTAGGTATGATGAGCCGCTTGGAATCTAAGCAGGGAAAATGAGGAAATGCCCAGAGGGCTGATGATGTGTTGGGATTCATGGGTTGGAGATCAGGATGAGGTGGAAGTAGTTGAGCAAGGAAGATGAGGATGGAAGGTGAAGTTAAAACGTAGGATGTTAGCATAAAGGTTTGATGGAGTTACAAAATTTTGAGGGAAATTGCAAACATGTTGCAACAGGGCAAACAAAAAGACAATTGGAGATGGAGGAAGTGAAAAGAGATCAGAGGATTTGGATGAGGCCTCCATAAGGATGTGGGGGTTACCCAAAAGCTGTTAGGAATGGTGATGGATAAGAGAGCCTCTGGGCCTAGGACTTCTAGATGCAGTTGCTCTTCTTTCTGACCACCAGCTGGGAAGGTAGCTTGGGAGTAGGATGGAGACCCTTCTCACATACCCATAGTGCCTTCAACTGTCTTCTCATCTCTGCAAACTTTCATCTTTTCACTGGTGAAAGTCCCTGTAGAAATGCATCTGGCTTTAAAAGAAGTTTTTTGGCTGAACCCCATGGCATGTGGGACCTTAGTTCCCCGACCAAGGATTGAACCCATGTCCCCTGCACTGGGAGTGGGGTATTAAGCACTGGACCATGGGGGAAGGCCCTCTTTCTTGTCCTTGTTTAGTAACCATTTTCCATGTTCTTTAAATTTATTTAACTGCAAAATGTTAGCAAATACTTTGAGTCTCTACTATGTTCTAAGCATAGTTCTTGGTGCTGGGTAAGATGACGGTAAGCCAAACAAGATTCCTGACCTAAGGAGACTGCAGAGGATTAATTTAAAACAAAACTGAAACTGTCTTCTTGCACATGGACTGGAGGTATTTTCTCTAACTTGACAGTTGCTCAAAGGAAAAAAATCATGAAGTAAAATGCAGGTCACAAAATCCTTTGTAGGTAGATAATAGGTATCTTGGAGCAGAATAATAGTATCTCAGTTGCAGTACTAGTTTAATAAATAGAAAAATGATACCATTGCATGAGGCATAGTTCTGGTTTTTCATAAATGCTAGTGGTTGGGGTGGCAGAATGCTGGATCTGAGGAGCTGAAATCCTGGCCCCAGCCCTGTGAATTGGGAGTGAGTGGCTGTTGATGGGCTGAAAGTATTGATAAGATGACATCCCATTTTCCTTCAGAGCATACGCTTTGTTTCCTTTCAGGTTAGCATCAATCAACCAGCCAGTGACCACCAAGAACACACCTGTTGAACGTTTTGAATTTATTACTTGTAGTGAGAGAGAACATGCAGTATAGGGAAATGGGGAGCCTTAGTAAGAGGATGTTAGAAAAAAAACATAGGATTTGGGCTTGGGTTGAGATTCAGGGAAGGGGGTTTTGCTCTAGATTGGGGGCTGTGAGAAAGTGGGTATGACTGAGTAGCTCTTATCTGTAGGAAGGACAGACTAGTTCGAAGATAGAATTGTCACTGGTAAATAAGTGGTGGTCACGCATTTTAACCATGAGAATGGGTGTTTGGTATTATGTTGGTAGCACAGGGTCCTTACTACTATTACTGTCTGCACTTAGAGAAAATTATGACATCGTCTTGTTTGGTCTCACTTTATCATGGTCTCAGAGTAACCTTGTCTGAATTCAGTGTTCTGTGAGGTCATTTATGTCCAACAGGGGATTAACACAGCTTTGCTGTGAGTGCCTGACCAGCTTCTGGATGTCAGATAACACTTTTTCTCCCTCCTAAGTATGCTGACAGTTTAGGCTTCCTTTTGGAGCAGTTAACAAATGGGGGAAAAGAGAGGGCATGCAGAAAGAGAAAACCAAATCCTAAAAGGGAGATTTTACTGAAGAACCTATGTAAGTGATGGAAGGCTGGTTGTTCATCAGAAAGGGGTTGCCTGAGGAGAGATTAACAGGATAAACAAGGGACAGATATGGAAAAGTGAAAGGAGGGAGCACAGATTCCCTCCAAACAGAGGCCAAGAAATGAGGTGATGATAGGAAATGTACTGTGGTGAGTGAGTCTCTTCTCTGGTGGGCAGCCTTCCATTCAGTTGGTAGCCATGGAAAGCTCTTAGCATGTGCCTGACTCATAGGGGAACCCAAAGTATCTCTCATTTTTATTAGTATCTCTGGGTCTCCCATGGGGTTAAGGCTTTCTACATTGGATGTAGACTACGTGTGTGTGGGAAGATTAAGAAAGTGTTGGTAACCTTGGGTATCAGTTCAGTTCAGTCACTCAGTCATGTCCGACTCTGTGTGACCCCATGAACCACAGCACGCCAGGCCTCCCTGTCCATCACAAACACTTGGAGTCCACCCAAACCCATGTCCATAGAGTCGGTGATGCCATCCAACCATCTCATCGTCTGTAGTCCTCTTCTCCTCCTGCCCTCAATCTTTCCCAGCAACAGGGTCTTTTCAAATGAGGCAGCTCTTTCCATCAGGTGGCCAAAGTACTGGAGTTTCAGCTTCAACATCAGTCCTTCCAATGAACACCCAGGACTGATCTTTAGGATAGACTGGTTGGATAGCTCTGCAGTCCAAGGGACTCTCAAGAGTCTTCTCCAACACCACAGTTCAAAAGCATCAATTCTTCGGCCCTCAGCTTTCTTCACAGTCCAACTCTCACATCCATACGTGACCACTGGAAAAACCATAGCCTTGACTAGACAGACCTTTGTTGGCAAAGTAATGTTTCTGCTTTTGAATATGCTGTCTAAGTTGGTCATAACTTTCCTTCCAAGGAGTAAGCGTCTTTTAATTTATGGCTGCAATCACCATCTACAGTGATTTTGGAGCCCCCCAAAATAAAGTCTGACACTGTTTCCACTGTTTCCCCATCTATTTGCATGAAGTGATGGGACCAGATGCCATGATCTTCGTTTTCTGAATGTTGAGCTTTAAGTCAACTTTTTCACTCTCCTCTTTCACTTTCATCAAGAGGCTCTTTAGTTCTTCTTCACTTTCTGCCATAAGAGTGGTATCATCTGCATATCTGAGGTTATAGATATTTCTCCCGGCAATCTTGATTCCACCTTGTGCTTCCTCCAGCCCAGCGTTTCTCATGATGTACTCTGTGTATCAGTTAAATAAGCAGGGTGACATACACAGCCTTGACATACTCCTTTTCCTATTTGGAACCAGTCTGTTGTTCCATGTCCAGTTTTAACTGTTGCTTCTTGATGTGCATATAGGTTTTTCAAGAGGCAGGTCAGGTGGTCTGGTATTCCCATCTCTTTCAGGATTTTCCACAGTTTATTGTGATCCACACAGTCAAAGGCTTTGGCACAGTTAATAAAGCAGAAATAGATGTTTTTCTGGAACTCTCTTGCTTTTTTTGATGATCCAGCGGATGTTGGCAATTTGATCTCTGGTTCCTCTGCCTTTTCTAAAACCAGCTTGGCCATCTGGAAGTTCACAGTTCATGTACTGCTGAAGTCTGGCTGGAGAATTGTGAGCATTACTTTACTAGTGTGTGAGATGAGTGCAATTGTGCAGTAGTTTGAGCAGTCTTTGGCATTGCCTTTCTTTGGGATTGGAATGAAAACTGACCTTTTCCAGTCCTGTAGCCACTGCTGAGTTTTCCAAATTTCCTGGCATATTGAGTGCAGCACTTTCACAGCATCATCTTTCAGGGTTTGAAATAGCTCAACTGGAATTCCATCACCTCCACTAGCTTTGTTTGTAGTGATGCTTTCTAAGGCCCACTTGACTTCACATTCCAGGATATCTGGCTTAGGTGAGTGATCACACCATCGTGATTATCTGGGTTGTGAAGATCTTTTTTGTACAGTTCTTCTGTGTATTCTTGCCACCTCTTCTTAATATCTTCTGCTTCTATTAGGTCACTACCATTTATGTCCTTTATTGAGCCCATCTTGCATGAAATGTTCCCTTGGTATCTCTAATTTTCTTGAAGAGATCTCTAGTCTTTCCCATTCTATTGTTTTCCTCTATTTCTTTGCATCAATCACTGAGGAAGGCTTTCTTATCTATCCTTGCTATTCTTTGGAACTCTGCACTCAGGTGGGTATATCTTTCCTTTTCTCCTTTGCTTTTTACTTCCCTTCTTTTCACAGCTATTTGTAAGTCCTCCTCAGACAGCCATTTTGTTTTTTTGCATCTTTTTCTTGGGGATGGTTTTGATTCCTGTCTCCTGTACAATCTCACGAACCTCAGTCCATAGTTCTTCAGGCACTCTATCTATCAGATCTAGTCCCTTAAATGTGTTTCTCACTTCCACTGTATAATCATAAGGGATTTGATTTAGGTCATACCTGAATGGTGTAGTGGGTTTCTCCATTTTCTTCATTTTAAGTCTTATTTGGCAATAAGGAGTTGATGATCCAAGCCACAGTCAGCTCCCAGTCTTGTTTTTGCTGACAGTATAGAGCTTCCCCATCTTTGGCTGCAAAGAATATAGTCAGTCTGATTTCGGTGTTGACTATCTGGTGATGCCCATGTCTAGAGTCTTCTCTTGTGTTGTTGGAAGAGGGTGTTGGGTATGACCAGTGTGTCCTCTTGGCAGAACTCTATTAGCCTTTGCCCTGCTTCATTCTGTACTCCAAGGCCAATCTTGCCTGTTACTCCAGGTGTTTCTTGACTTCCTACTTTTGCATTCCAGTCCCCTATAATGAAAAAGACATCTTTTTTGGGTGTTATTTCTAGAAGGTCTTGTAGGTCTTCATAGAACTGTTCAACTTCAGCTTCTTCAGCGTTACTGGTTGGGGCATAGAGTTGGATTACCGTGATATTGAATGGTTTGCCTTGGAAACGAAGAGATCATTCTATCATTTTTGAGATTGCATCCAACTACTGCAATTTGGACTCTTTTGTTGACTATGAGGGCTACTCCATTTCTTCTAATGGATTCTTGCCCACAGTAGTAGATATAACAGTCATCTGATTGACTATGCCAAAGCCTTTGACTGTGTGGACCACAACTGTGTGGAAAATTCTGAAAGAGATGGGAATACCAGACCACCTGACCTGCCTCTTGAGAAACCTGTATGCAGGCCAGAAACAACAGTTAGAACTGGATATGGAACAACAGACTGGTTCCAAATAGGAAAAGGAGTGCGTCAACGCTGTATATTGTCACCCTGCTTATTTAACTGATATGAAGAGTACATCATGAGAAACGCTGGGCTGGAAGAAGCACAAGCTGGAATCAAGATTGCCGGGAGAAATATCAATAACCTCAGATATGCAGATGACACCACCCTTATGGCAGAAAGTGAAGAGGAACTAAAAAGCCTCTTGATGAAAGTGAAAGAGGAGAGTGAAAAAGTTGGTTTAAAGCTCAACATTCAGAAAACGAAGATCATGGCATCCGGTCCCATCACTTCATGGGAAATAGATGAGGAAACAGTGGAAACAGTGGCAGACTTTATTTTGGGGGGCTCCAAAATCACTGCAGATAGTGACTGCAGCCATGAAATTAAAAGACGCTTACTCCCTGGAAGAAAAGTTAAGACCAACCTAGATTGCATATTCAAAAGCAGAAACATTACTTTGCCAACAAAGGTCTGTCTAGTCAAGGCTATGGTTTTTCCAGTGGTCAGGTATGGATGTGAGAGGTGGACTGTGAAGAAAGCTGAGGGCCGAAGAATTGATGCTTTTGAACTGTAGTGTTGGATAAGACTCTTGAGAGTCCCTTGAACTGCAAGGAGATCCAACCAGTCCATTCTGAAGGAGATCAGTCCTGGGTGTTCTTTGGAAGGACTGATGCTAAAGCTGAAACTCCAATACTTTGGCCACCTCATGCAAAGAGCTGACTAATTGGAACAGACTCTGATGCTGGGAGGGATTGGGGACAGGAGGAGAAGGGGACAACAGAGGATGAGATGGCTGGATGGCATTACCAACTCGATGGATGTGAATCTGAGTGAACTCCGGGAGTTGGTGATGGACAGGGAGGCCTGGTGTGCTGCGATTCACGGGGTCGCAAAGAGTCGGACACAACTGAGTGACTGAACTGACTGACTGACTGAGTTAAAATCACCCGTTCCAGTCCATCTTAGTTCACCGATTCCTAGGATGTTGACTTTTACTCTTGTCATCTCCTGTTTGACCACTTCCAATTTGCCTTGATTCATGGACCTAACATTCCAGGTTCCTACGCAATATTGCTCTTTACAGCATCGGACCTTGCTTCTATCAGCAGTCACATCCACAACTGGGTATTGTTTTTGCTTTGGCTCCATCCCTTCATTGTTTCTGGAGTTATTTCTCCACTGATCTCCAGTAGCATATTGGGCACTTACAACCTGGGGAGTTCATCTTTCAGTGTCCTATCATTTTGCCTTTTCATACTGTTCATGAGGTTCTCAAGGCAAGGATCCTGAAGTGGTTTGCCATTCCCTTCTCCAGTGGACCACATTCTGTCAGACCTCTCCACCATGACCTGGCCATCTTGGGTGGCCCCACAGGGCATGGCTTACTTTCATTGAGTTAGACAAGGCTGAGGTGCGTGTGATCCAATTGGCTAGTTGTCTGTGATTGTAGTTTCAGTCTGTCTGCCCTCTGATCCCCTCTCTCAGTGCCTACCATTTTACTTGGGTTTCTCTTGCCTTGGACGTGGGGTCTCTCTTCACGGCTGCTCCAGCAAAGCACAGCCACTGCTCTTTACCTCTGATATGGGGTAGCTTCTCTGGTCGCGCTCTTGCGTCGTCACAGCCGCTGTGCCCGTGTGCCGTTGGAGCCACCTATACTTGCATATTAAAACCCATTTGTGTCAATCAGATATCACCTCACACCTGTCAGAATGGCTGTCATCAGTTCAGCTCAGTACAGTCACTCAGTCGTGTCCGACTCTATGTGACAACATGAATTGCACCATGCCAGGTCTCCCTGTCCATCACCAACACCTGGAGTTCACTCAAACCCATTGTCCATCAAGTTGGTGATGCTGTCCAGCCATCTCATCCTCTGTCGTCCCCTTCTCCTCCTGCCCCCAACCCCTCCCAGCATCAGAGTCTGTTCCAATGAGTCAGCTCTTTGCATGAGGTGGCCAAAGTATTGGAGTTTCAGCTTCAACATCAGTCCTTCCAAAGAACACCCAGGACTGATCTCCTTTAGAATGGACTGGTTGGATCTCCTTGCAGTCCAAGGGACTCTCAAGAGTCTTCTCCAACACTACAGTTCAAAAGCGTCAATTCTTCGGCCCTCAGCTTTCTTCACAGTCCACCTCTCACATCCATACCTGACCACTGGAAAAACCATAGCCTTGACTAGACGGACCTTTGTTGGCAAAGTAATGTCTCTGCTTTTGAATATGCTGTCTAGGTTGGTCATAACTTTCCTTCCAAGGAGTATGCGTCTTTTAATTTCATGGCTGCAGTCACCATCTGCAGTGATTTTGGAGCCCCCCAAAATAAAGTCTGCCACTGTTTCCACTGTTTCCCCATTTATTTCCCATGGAGTGATGGGACCAAATGCCATGATCTTCGTTTTCTGAACATTGAGCTTTAAGCCAAGTTTTTCACTCTCCTCTTTCACTTTCATCAAGAGGCTTTTTAGTTCCTCTTCACTTTCTGCCATAAGGGTGGTGTCATCTGCATATCTGAGGTTATTGATATTTCTCCTGGCAATCTTGATTCCAGTTTGTGCTTCTTCCTTCCCAGCATTTCTCATAGACCACAAATAGCAAATGTTGGTGAGAATGTGGAGAAAAGGGAACCCTCATACCCTATTGGTGGGATTGTAAATTAGTGCAGCCACTATGGAAAACAGTATGCTGCTACTGCTGCTGCTAAGTCACTTCAGTCTTGTCTGACTCTGTGCGACCCCATAGATGGCATGGAGAGTCCTCAAAAAGCTAAAAATAAAAGTATCGTATAATCCAGCAACTCCAGTGCCGGTTCTATTTCTGAAGAAAAGGAAAACACTAACTAGAAAAGATACATGCACCTCAGTGTTAGTGTGTGTGTGTGTGTATGTGTACAGGGATATATTGTCTAGCACAGGGAATGTAGCCAATATTTTATAATAATTTTAAATGGAGTATAACCTTTAAAAATTATGAATCACTGTATACCTGAAACTTACATAATATTGTAAGTAAATTGTGCCTCTGTGGTGTATGTGTGTATTTTTAAAGAAATCCTCTTTGTGTGTATGTATGTGTATTTTTAAAAAAGTCCTGACCTACTTAGTCCAGTCTTTACATAATGTCTTTGTCTTGCAACTACAACAGTAATTTCGAAGTAGCTCAAAGTTCCTGTAGTTAAATTTCTGAAACACCATGATGGATGAATAGACTGTGGTAATACTTCGTTATAGTTATAGACAGAGGCACTCCTCTCCTACTATTTCTCTTACCTACCAGTCCTGTTCCTATCAGTATGAAGGGCCCCTTGCTCCTCACCCAAATAGTAGCTCTAAGAATTTCTGATTCTTTTTTAAAAAATCCATTTTGTTTCTCCTGTATTCTGGATTTGGACTTTTTTGAATCATAAATAGTGCTGCCTAAGACACCCTTTTACATAAACACCATGGTGCTTGGGTAAATAAATTCATTGGGTAAATTTCTAGCAGTAGGAATGGTAGACCAGTCTATTAAGATTTCACCACATTACCTCATAAATGAATTGTGCTTATTTATACACCAGTAGGATTTGAGAGGGCTTCTTTTTTCATACTCTGGTCAGCCTTGGCTGTGCTAAACCTGGGCATTTTTGCAGATCTGAATCTAAAAATATACTCAACTTTTTGTGTGTGTATGCCTATATTTCTTAGTAAATCTAATTGACATATAGTGAACATAAAGAAAGTTTAAATCTGCATATCACTTTTCATTCTTCATATTCTATGTTGCTATGCATATCTCTTTCATATTGATGTTAAGTTATTTTAAAATATAATGAAGAAAGATATGGGTGAATTAACGTGTATTTTGGCAGCTTTCAACTTTCAAAGATGATGTTTTGTAGAATGGTGTTTAAAATGTATTTGGTGGAGAAGGAACACTGCAAATAAATTTTAACATAGAAATGGTCTGTCAAGGAGTAAGAACCCTCTGATAAAGAATCCACCCTCTGGTTGACCACCAGTGCAGGAACATGATTGCTTACTATAGAGTGATGCCAAAGAGAACTTTAGTAGCTAAAATGCAGGTGCCAAGAAGCAGTGGATTGAAAAAAAAAAAAGGGTAGACTTACATAAATTATAGGGCTAAAGTGTCAGCAGAAATAGTGTGGTTATCCTGCCAAGACAACTATTGGTTGTCATTTTTCAGCTATTTTTCTTTGGTAGCCCAGAATTTGCTGTTCCTCTATTAATTTGTCCCCTCTCTGTTTGACAAACATGGTCGCCATTTCCTAGCATACATTACCTTCAATTTGTGTGCCATCTTGGCTTCTGGGAAAATGCCTTTTCTATCATAATTCAGTCGGTGTGATGTGAAATGGGGACAGTGGTTAACAGGGGTGCCACCACAAGGCTGACAAGCCTTGCCCTCCCAGGAAAGGAATCTCCTCGAATGGGATCATTCATACTGACCTACTTTGATTCTCTATTTCTGGTTTCCAAACTATTCATTTTAGATACAAAGATTCCTTTGAAAAATGAAATGTGAAGAGGTGAGGACAGTTCAGATTCCACAGAGCTCCATTTGTCGACAGACATGGATGGCTGCCTTACATCTGGTGGTGTGGGGGAACCGGTTAAATTCTGAGCTTGGTCTGTAGTGGTTCAGTGTGTGTCTTCATTCCTGACATGGCAAAAGGCACCCAGCTGGAAAATGGCTGTTTATTGGGAAGATGAGGGAGAGGAAAAGTATAATGGCTTCAACCAAAGCCAACTTGTTCTGGGAACTGGTTGTTCGCAAGATCGAAGAAAGGTTTGCACATAGCTTGAAGCTTGGTCAGACTTGAATGAGTCTGCCTATAGGTCTCCTTTTTTTTTCTTTTGCCATGTCACAACCAGGGGCCTTTTATATGGTATTTTAAGCCATAGAAACATTATGACCATGATATACTTTGCCTCTAGCTATAGCAGCTATTCATTCATTCATTTGTTCATTCATCTAGCAACAGTGAGAACTGGACATGGAACAACAGACTGGTTCCAAATCAGGAAAGGAGTATGTCAAGGCTGTATATTGTTATCCTGCTTATTTAACTTATATGCAGAGTAGTACATCATGCAAAATGCTGGGCAGGTTGAAGCACAAGCTGGAATCAAGATTGCTGGGAGAAATATCAATAATCTCAAATACACAGATGGCACCACCCTTATGGCAGAAAGCACCTCTTGATGAAAGTGAAAGGGGAGAGTGAAAAAGTTGGTTTAAAACTCAACATTTAGAAAACTAAATCTTTTAAGATCATGGCATCTGGCCCCAGAACTTCATGGTGAATAGATGGGGAACAATGGAAACAGTGAGAAACTTTACTTTTGGGGGCTCCCAAATCACTACAGATGGTGACTGCAGCCATGAAATTAAATGACGCTTGCTCCTTGGAAGCAAAGCTATGACCAACCTAGACAGCATATAAAAAAGCAGAGACATTACTCTGCCAACAAAGGTCCGTCTAGTCAAAGCTATGGTTTTGCCAGTAGTCATGTACGGATGTGAGTTGGACTATAAAGAAAGCTGAGCACCAAAAATTGATGCTTTTGAACTGTGGTGTTGGAGAAGACTCTTGAGAGTCCCTTGAACTGCAAGGAGATTCAATCAGTCCATCCTAAAGGAAATCAGTCTTGAATATTCATTGGCAGGACTGAAGCTGAAACTCCAATATTTTGGCCATCTGATATGAAGAACTGAGTCATTGGAAAAGATCCTGATGCTAGGAAAGATTGAAGGTGGGAGGAGAAGGGGACAACAGAGGATGAGATGGTTGAATGGCATTACCGACTAAATGGACATGAGTTTAAATAAATTCCGGGAGTTGGTGATGGACAGGGAAGCTGGGTGTGCTGCCTGCAGTCCATGGGGTCACAAAGAGTCGGACACAACTGAGCAACTGAACTGAACATTTGTTGAGCATTTATTAGTAGAGAGTTTGTTTCTGAAAATCAGCTTGGTTCCTGACCTTCCATTCTATGAAGCGTCCAAAACTGGATAAGTAGATAAAAACGTGTTGATGGTTCAGAAAGGGAAGAACAGAGCCGATGGGGAAGGTTATGCAAGGGTACTTAAGCTTACTTTAAGTGGTCTGGTAAGGGTTTCTCAAGTAAGTGATGTTGCAGGTGAGAATGAGGGAGGAATTGCAGTTGGCCAGTGGAGTCAGGTGGAAGAAGCAGGTGGTTGTGGTGGTGTGTTTGTACCCCGTGTGTTACATGCAGAGTGACATCATAAGCAGAAAGTCAGGGAAAGAGAAATTATTTGTACAGGAAACTGAGAGGAAAGTAATATGGTTGGAGCTAAGAGAACTCAGGACCTTGGGTTCAAACCATTCATTGTGGATATTTCTCACAAATGTGAAAACAGGTTATAATTTATGATCATAAGCAGCTATGCCCTTCCAATAAACTAGGATAACTTTTATATTATCTGCCATTCTCAGTGCAGAGAATTTTCATTTGGTCTCACTATCCTCAGTAATTTTTAGCATTTAGTAACATTGTCTTTAACTTCAAAAACATTTAAATATGTTCTTGACAGTAAATGATAGTTAAAGGTTGTATCTCCTTGCACCAGTGAGTGAATTATATGAGCTTCTTCCATGATTCGTCATAACTTCTTGTGTCCTCAAGTTTTACTTTTTACTCAGGAGATTCCAGAGCTTCTCATTGTACTATCATGTAGAGTGTTTCAGGAATTTTGAATTGCTTCTTAGGTTTTGTGGAAAAATGATAGGATATTTCCACAAACGTAGATAGCATGCCCTGGAATTGAATGTGGCTTTGAGCAAGTCAGTACCTGTATGTGTGGTCTTTGGTTTTCTCTTCTGTAGGAGGTTGTAAAAGCAACTGAACCAGAATTCCATGTAAAGCACTTACTCTTCTCCAGGGTGTGCTGCATAGTAGGTATTCACAAAGCAAGAGTTAATGATTGTTTTTCAACAAGCTGATACCTTGTTGGGTTCTGAAATGACATCCTTTGACTTCTATAACCAAAGCAAGCAGAATAACACTGTTTAAATTCACTCTCTAGTTTTGAAGAAGTGGGTGACTTCTGTGTTACTGACACTTGCTAATGCTTAGTCAGTATCTAATGTTAGCTTGACAAAAAATACAGAGAAACATAGAGAATCTTAGTAACAGATGCCAAACTGCCAAATTAAATTACAGACTTCTGAAGTTCCTTACCTCAGTGGATGTCAGATATTTGTTTATGTGTGTGACTTCCAACAGGTTGCTGCAATGAATGTAGTATTAAACTGTTATCCTTGATTTATAAATGAATGTACATTTATTAAGGAGGAGGCAATGGCAACCCACTCCAGTACTCTTGCCTGGAAAATCCAGTGGATGGAGGAGCCTGGAAGGCTGCAGTCCATGGGGTCGCTAGGAGTTGGACACGACTGAAGTGACTTAGCAGCAGCAGTACATTTATTAAGAGTACATGGTCAATTATTTTTATTCATAAGAGTACCTGCTCAAAGCATTCAGAGCACACTGATAAGGTAGACATTCTTTTCTACTTTATCTATAGAAAATTGTGTTTCTATATTTGGTGGAGGGAGATCTCTGCCTTATGACTCTTGATAAGAATCAGAATTAACTTCCTCAAAGAAGAGGAAAATAGCAAATGCTTGCTTTCCAAGTTCCCTTGAAACCATCCCTCAAGCAATGTATGTAATTGACTCAACCAGTCACATGCATTTGTTCTGGAATTTGAACAGAAGCTAATGACTCTCTCCTGTGGCAGTGGTAAAATCCAAAGCACCCAGGCTTTCTGGGCAGTTACACTGGAGGCAGTGGCAGCATGTGGCTGTCAGTGTGGCGATGGCTGGGACAGCCATGCCAGGTGCTGTGGTGGTGCTTTGGATTGTGATCCAAAGCATCTGAGCCTGATTCTCAATCCCTCCCAGTGATCCTATGAGCTGCTCCAAACCTTTCAGTACATTTCTACTGCAGTCATCCAGTTGATGGCTTGCAACCCAAAACACAGTTGACCAACATTGTGTTATATTTGCCCATGCAACCTGTTTTTCATAGAGTTTTTTATGAGATTATTATGTTAGAAAACATGATGGGAAATGCATAATAGCAAGATGTAGCAAAACCTGGGGATCATGCCAGACTATGAAAATGACCATGCTTAGAAAGTCCCTGTGTGTGACTGCAGCTGATCTTGTCTGCAGAAAGCTTTATAATTATGGTTTGAGCAGTTGTAGGGAATAAATATAGGTAGGCAGTTACTAGTACCTCCAGATCAAGGTTAGATTTTGTTTTATTCTTTGTGTCATTCACAGGAGTCTACTGTTGTTTATTGTTTTACTCTGATAATAATAATTATAAACAATCATAGTACACAACCAGTTTTTATGCTCTTAACATGTGCCAGGTGCTTTCCATAAATTCCATGTAAAGGCTCCTAACAGCCATGTGTGGACAATGCTATCTTCATTTTTCGATTGCCAAAGTGGAAGTACAACAAGATGAAATAAACCACCCAAGATTATTAGCCATAAAGCTGTGATTGCAGCCTGCTGCTCATGCTCTTTGGGCTAATTGAAACTAAGCTATTAAAGTGTTTCTCAAATCAGGGAGCACAAATTCTCTTATCCCCTTGTTTTCAAAGCATCACAGTCTTTCTGGCTCATTCTCTAGGCCCAGCATTGTTGTTCACAGTTCTTTGCCTTAGGTGAGCTTTCTTGGCCTTCAGGTTTCAGCCTGAAGTCACTTCTGGAAAGAGGCAGTTTCTGACCTTTCAGTCATGCTTGCATATTTTTCTATCAGAGCACTCTTGTGGTCTTGAATGCTATATTTACTTGTGTAGTTATTTGGTTTACATTTGTATACTCCTGTAGGGCTGTAAGCTTTAGGAACCCCAGGGTCTGTGTCTGTTTTGTTCACTACTGTATATTTTGCCCCTGCACAGAACCTAGGCTATAGACATTCCCGAAATATCACTTAATAAAGGAATGGGTCCATCACTTACCAAGGTTAGGTCAGAGTTTCTCAAACTTGCTTTTTTTTTTTTCCCACTATTGCCCACCTAGGAAGAAAAATTAAATTGAATTGAAATTCTCCATAATGAGAGAAATGAAATACCAGGGAATAAAATTTTATGGGGGTAAGATTGGCCTAAAATGACCCCCAACCGTTATAACGTTGAAGATTTTTTCATTACTTAAGAACCAATTTTTGTCACTTGTTGGCAGTATCATCCCTGTGAAGAACACATTGGCCAAGCTTTTGATTTCTCACTTTCAACTTCTGTAAAATAGCTAGGAACATCTAATTTGTAGGACTTCTGTGAAGATCAAAGAAAGCATCAGTATGTGTCAGCTCTTGTTGTATTATAGATATTCAAACATGGGTATAAGGTGTCCTCTATTAAATGTTAATTCAGTATCAAGAATGACTTCAGTCAGTCAAATAATTTTCATGTTGATGTTACAGCTTTTATAACATGCAAATCTGAAAGATGAGACATAAACAAAATAGCAGTTACTGAAAAGATACAGAGGTTTATCCAAGATTTCTTCATTTAGTGTTGACTTCTGGCATTGACAGTTTACTTATCTGAATTCAATTTTGCGTCTTCAGCTGTGGAATTTCTGAAGGAAAGCCTGATAGTGTAACTAAAGCACAAAGTAAAAGCCAACACCTACAGTGTGAATGCAGTATTCATTTTAGAGCATAAAATATAATATTTAATACAAAACACACCTATATGGATTCCCTCAAGAGTATGTGATCAGGCCAGTAATTAAATTATGCAGAAACAGGTTAACTCTATTATATATGCATTCTTCAGACTTAAAAGGAGATTTTGAGTCAGTCATAAATATTTAAATGTGCCATTTGGGGCTTGTTTCCTTCTTTTCAATTTGATAGCATCAAAATTATTTTTCCCGTGGATAATAACTTTTATTAAAGGAAATGTCAGAAATGCACATCTCCATGGTAACTGACTAGAATCCCTTGCCAAGTTCTCTTCTTAAGTGTCTGATTTATCAGCCCCCAGGTAGTTCACTTTTGCGCAAAAGAAGCCTATTGTCAGTTAATTAGGATAAAGAAGTAAGATCAGGAACTTTACTTGCAATTTAATTTGCTAGAGTATATGTTTACTTATGTCCCATTGATATTAGGAAAATGTCTGTTGATCATAAAAGTACTCTTAAAGTTTATGTTTGGGATTTGTTTGTGTCTAAAGTATTTATTTTTATACTGTACTATGCTGTCAAGAATGAAGAAGGGAAATATGCTGCCCCTCAGTTCCACAGAGCAGCACCTTTTTGTCTGAATGAACTTAATGCCATGACTCTGTGGAAATTTCAAGGGTATTTTTCATGGTCAACTCATTTGAGAATTCTCTGGAGCTTGGAACTGGTGTTCATCTATAGGTTAAAAATGAGGACAATACTAGGGCTTATTGAAACTGTTCACTGTGGTAAGAGTGAGCAGCCCAGTTGGGCTGGGCCCCTAGGAAGACTCTTGTTTCGTGTCTACTCTTGAGAGGACTTTCAACAAGAAAGATCCTGGTCTTTCTTTTGAATCCCTTTGAAAGAGGAACAACATTCTATCTGTCCACTTTTGAATGAATACTGAGCACTGATTATGTGCTCCATGCTCTCTAGGAATTAAAATGGTGAATTGACAGAAGTGTTCTATACCCTCATGGAACTTAGAATCTAAAGGCACCTCAAAGGAAATTTCCTGAATGAGGAGTGTAATCAAGGAGACTTACACTGATGCTAGGAGACCACAACTTAGTCTGAGAGGTCAAGCAGGGCATTTGGAGACCAGATTAGAGACTGGAAGCAGGCCAGGTAGAGAGGAGAGGAGTGCATAGATGGGAGGCAGACCAGGGGTGAAGATTTGAGACAGGGAAGAGTAGGATGTTCTGAAGTTGAAATCAGTTGAGCTCTAGTGAGAAACAGGGAGGAGTGGTGTGAAAGGAGCTTGGGCAGGATGGCAGAAAGTCTCAAATGCCTGGACTTGATCCATTGAGTCATTGGTGAGCTTTGACGAGTTTAAGCAGGGCAGTTGTTCAGTCGCTCAGTCATGTCTGACTCTTGGCAACCCCATGGAGCTGTAGCCCACCACACTCCTCTGTCCTTGGGATTTTCCCAGCAACAATACTGGAATGGGTTGCCATTCCCTTCTTCAGGGATCTTCCCAACCTAGGGACTGAACCCATATCTCAAAACCTGCATTGGCAGGCAGAGGGGTATTGAAATTTGACCCCCTGGCTGCTCTGCAGAAACTGGCTAAGTGGACTCTGGGGCCGTACTGCATCACCATGCACCCCATTTTCTGAGCCTGAGTACTTGAAGGGGATGGTGTCTGTGGCCATTTCACAATTTTCTGATCTTCCTGTTCTAGCACCTGGTTCCTCTGGCAGTGTCAGTTGAAGTTGTTGTAACTTAGGTTTTTTGCAGAGGGGCCCCCGTGTGCTAGTCTTTGTCCAGGTTCTTTGCTTTATCTCATGAATGTGTCTCTTAAATACAAAGCAGTCCCCTACCCCATATCACTACCTGGGCTGTGCTTTCTTACACTGTGTGCTTTCTTTCTGCTGGAGAGATTAGAAGCTGCCATTTACCTATTTCTAACGAGGCACCAGTATGTTCTTTGCTATCGAGTTAGCTTTTGAAAAAAGTTGCCAGCTTCTGGCCACACTCTAAGGGCAAGAAAGATTCTAAGTGTGAAGAACAGCACAAATTTCTACTTTCCTCAGCTGTTGCTCTTTCTTGTTAGCTACTCTAAACATTGGGGGTTTATAATATGTTTGCACTGTTTGGCATTACATTGCAAAAATGACAACATATAGTGAAGCACTGCTTTAAAACTAGAATTTATGTATAGGTAAAACAAGCGGGTGTCTTGAATTCCTGACTGGTTGACTCAAGTCGAACTTTCTACAAGTAACTGTGGGCAAAATTTTATTTTAAAATATTTGTTCGGAAACTGTTCTTAAATTTTGGAATCACCTTTTTTCAGTCAGAAAGAACAAACGGTATTTCTGGCATCAATCACTGATCTATGTGTGGTAGGCTCTCTGATATCTTTATGATTTGATAGGCTGAATCATGGAAATTCTACCCTGCCCAAGCTGACATCTCAGAAGAAATTGGAAAATCTACTTGAAGATGCGTCAGTTTATTCCCACATTGTCTGGATCTGATAAACCCTTATGCATTTGGGGGATCAAATTACCACAGTTGACTTTCCTGTGTTGCCAGTTAGTTTGCATGCTGCAAAATGGAAGCAGTTTACACTCAGTAAAAATGCCATCTATGAAACAGTAAAACATTATTATGTGTGCCAGCCTCTTACTTCTTTATCTCCATTTTGTCCAGAGGAGACTCATAGTCCTTGAGGGAACTGAGTTTCCTAGAATCCACAAGTGTACAAGTCTCTTAAGTATATCTTCCAAGCTATCCCTTCTCTTTCCTCCCTTTAAATAATTATATATTGTGCCATGGATTCTTCCAGCCCCTGAAGATATCATGGTGTAGACAAGACAGACATATTCTTGATCCCATGGTGCCTAGATTGGGATGTGTCCTTTGTTTGCGTTTACCAAGTATCTGAATACCATAAAATAGTGTTAGTTGCTCAGTCGTGTCTGACACTTTGTGATCCTATAGACTCTGTCCCTGGGATTCTCCAGGCAAGAATGCTGGAGTGAATTGCCATTCCCTTCTCCAGGAGATTTTCCCAATCCAGGGATCGAACCCAGGTCTCCTGCATTGCAAGCAGATTCTTTACTGTCTGAGCTACAGGAAAGATCAAATACCATAAAAATCATTTATAAAAACTTGTTTTTTTTCCTGAGAAAATTTACCTTCTCCCAAACCTATGTTCAAGTTTCTAAATAAAAGATAATTGTATGATCTTTCAGATACTTTAAGCCTATGATATGGAATATTCTAATGACATTACATATAATAGTTTTGAAAAATAGTTAGAGATGGTAATACTAGACCACCTTACCTGACTCCGAGAGGCCTGTATGCAGGTCAAGAAGCAACAGTTAGAACCAGACATGGATCAAAACTGGGAAAGAAGTACGTCAAGGTTGTGTATGGTCACCCTGTTTAATTTATATGCAGAGTACGTCATGTGAAATGCCAGACAGGATGACTCACAAGCTGGAATCAAGATTGCCAGGGGAAATATCAATAACCTCAGATATGCAGGTGACACCACCTTAATGGCAGATAGTGAAGAGGAACTGAAGAGCCTCTTGATGAGGGTGAAAGAAGAGAGTGAAAAAGGTGGCTTGAAACTCAACATTCAGAAAACTAAGATCATTGCCTCCAGTCTCATCACTTCATGGCAAATAGATGGGGAAACAATGGAAACAGTGACAGACTTCATTTTTCTTGACTGCAGCCATGAAATTAAAATACACTTGCTTCTTGGAAGAAAAACTATGACAAACCTAGATAGCATATTAAAAAGTGGAGACATCACTTTGCTGACAAAGGTCTATATAGTCATAGTTATGGTTTTTCTAGTAGTAATTGTGTATGGATGTGAGAGTTGGACCATAAAGAAGGCTGAACACTGAAGAATCAATGCTTTAGAACTGTGGTTTTGGAGAAGACTCTTGAGAGTCCCTTGAACTGCAAGGAGACCCAACCAGTCAATCCTATAAGAAATCAACCCTGATTATTCATTGGAAGGACTGATGCTGAAACTAATATTTTGACCACCTGATGCGAAAAGCTGACTCAGTGGAAAAGACCCTGAGGCTGAGAAAGATTGAGGGCATGAGGAGATAGGGGATGACAGAGGATGAGATGTTTGGATGGCATCATGAACCCAATGGACATGAGTCTGAGCAAACTCTGGGATTTGGTGATGGACAGGAAAGACTGGTGTGCTGCAGTCCATAGGGTCACAAAGAGTCAGACACAGCTGAGCAACTGAACACCACCACCACCAACCTCAAGACATAATGTTAAGTGAAAAAGGCAGAATATAAGGTTAATATATCACATGATCTCATTTTTATTTTCATTTTATAAATAACTACAGAGATATAAGCAGATTTGTAAACACTTTGAAAAATTATAAAATGCATAGACAAGAGGATGAGTGTAAGTACAGAAAAATGTTAATAGTTATTATGTGGAGGTCGAAGCATTTTTTTTTTTTTTTTTATAATTTAATAAGCCTGGCATGCTGCAGTCCATGCGGTTGCAAAGAGTCAGACTTGACTGAGTGACTGAACAACAACAAGGGGCATAGTGATTACATTTTTGTCTTAAACTATTCTGTATTTTTCCTATTTTCAAAAATAATACATATTAATTTAATAATCAGGGGATAATATTGTTGAAAATAATCCCAGTCTTGAATCCCTATGAAATAGACATTTTATTGCTAGAGAGATTCCTGCACCAAACATCTTGAGAAATTTTTTAATAACAGAACGGCAACTGATAATTCTCCTGTCTGCTATTTCTCGTATTCTAAATGCTTTACCTCCCTCTTTGAAATCACCCTTTATTTTGCTTCTCTCCATCCATTTCTTCTGGTTATTTGGCTAGATTATTATTGGTGTGTGGGAGAAATTATAATAATAAAAGTATAGGCTGAGTTATCTGTGTTGCATCTATTTAAATACGAGCATAGGCAAGAACTTAGAAGTGTTGCTTAGAATGTTAAAAGTGGTGAAATTAAGTGAAGATCTGTATGATGTGAAAATCTCTTTGTGGTGCCTTTGAAGGTATATGGTGCTATTGACACACTGTTCATGAAAGCGGGAAGAAGACTGCTAGAGGATTCTGTAATGCCATTCAATGAAAAGTTGGGACCTCAAGAAGAGTTCTGGATCTGGTAGTGTGTGTGTGTGTGTGTGTTACAAGGTCTGCCTATGCATGTGCTATGAGTATTTTTTTGTACTTAGAAAATTATGCCATATATCTTGGGGATCAAATGATGTATACAATAGTGCATAATTGTACTAGTTTTAAATACTGTTATAATAGATATGAAATCATTTCACTCATTATCACCATCATCAATGTATCCTGAAAGTACAGTCACTATCTCGAGGTCCTTAGTAATAATGCTAATGATGATAACACACCTAACATGTCTTCAGTCCTTAGTATGTGTCAGATTCTGTGCTAAAGTCTTCTTTATACATTAACTTTTGAAATATTGTGTCTTTGGAAAGGTGTCTTTATCTTTGCAAAAACTGGGAACTACTTGGGTTGAGAATGTCGGTGTAAATTGTAAGGCCCCAAAACTTTGGAGGCAGTGTTGTTTTATGGGTTAGGACTCGAATGCTGGTGTCAGGAAGACCTGGGTTCAAACCCTGTCTCTACCTTTTTCTGACTTTGTGATTTTGGGAAAGTTATTTAGCATTCCTTGATCCCTTTCCCCATTTGTAAAACAGAAATAATTGGTACAAGATGAAATAATACAGACAAAATCCTTAGCAGTGCCTGACAAAAAAAAGAGGGCTCAATAATGCCTGTTCATAACGAGCTTATAGTCACAGGTTAACTTGAAAAAAAGACCAATGAGTGGCATTTGCTCTAAGACGTCACATATGTGGGTTTTTTTTGTTTTTTTTTTTGGTTGAGTTGAGTCTTGTGGCAGAAAAAAACGAGATGAAATTTGTTCAATATTCGAACGTTTCAAACCTTGACCCAAGTTAAAATTTGATAAGAAAGGAGATCAATTCAAGGGACAGCTAAACAGAATTAGACAAATAACTGGAGGTACTACCATCACCTACTGTTGGTTTCCCATGCCTGTTGTATTTGCTGCCCTGCGTTCTCCTTTGGGAACACAAATGGATTTGTTTCCTTGAGTGAGTGTTCCCTCTGCCTTAGTCCTGTTTTTGGCATCTCTTGCATCTGGCCTTGTGACCTAATGGTAGTTTTGGTGGCCATGCCCACAGCTGGCAAGACTGTTGTTATTTTAATGCCTTTAAATAGTCTGTCTGAACCACAGCCCTTGGATACCAAGAATCAACATTGTAAAAAGATAATGGGCCCTAATGATGTGGGTTGTTGGGTGGTTAGTTGAGTTACAGAGGGTCTTGTTACTGGGCCAGAGTTTGGACAGACATTAATCAGATGCTGGTAGTAATTGGGATCTTGCTCAGAATGCAGTGTTCTCCAGTGACTCATGTTGTGAAAAGATACTGCCCTTTGCTAAGAGAGCACCCTGGACGCAGGGATGAGAATTTGGAGACGGTTTAAATAGGGAAAGTTTGAACAGTAATTGTAAGCACTGTCGTACACCATTACAGAATGCAGTCTCCTACTTGCTCTAATCGAGTATTTAGTGATCGGTGGACAGAAAAATAAAATCGGAGAGAATATGACCTGATTACTATATTTTCCTGCTAATTTCTTCAGTTAAGAAGATGCTGATGTCTCAATGGCAGATAATAAGGGGGATTGGGTCTATTTTATGTTGTTCTAAGACATGAGGATTCTATACGAGACTAACAGTTATGTTAAAACAAGCAGTTATTTTTTTTTAATGAAGTGTTAAAAGAGTTTATGTGAAAATACTTTTGAAGAAACAGTTCAAAGACAACCTGAATCCAACTTCTTGGCTTCATAATGAGACACACGCACACACACTATTCTTCAAAAAACCTTTTCTTGCTAAGTATAAGTGACTCTGTTGGGGGCAATGTTATATTGTATTGATGTCATTGGAAGATTTTTCAGTTTTCTAAGTGTGCATCGAATTAAATGTGTATGTCCCATTAAAAACTTAAAGGGAATTAATTACAAATGTCTGTGTGTCTCTTATTGACATTGAGACCTTAAATAGAGTTAGCAGAGCAAAAGTAAAAACTAAATCATGCATCCAGGCAACAAATATGTTTTGAATGCCTGTTCTGTGCCAGGCCCCATGTTGGGAGATGGGGTACACTGGTGTGAGCAAGGCAAACAACTCCTGCCCTTATGCAACTTAGAGCAGCCCAACTAATACACTCAAGGCTGTCTTGAGAGTTTCCCCAAGACAATAAAAAATAACTCCCATCAGGTCCTCTATACAAGGTTGTTCTTTGGGTTAATCTATAAACTGATTATGAGATGGCATTTCCTTAGCACTTCCAAATTAATTTTAAATATTGTAATTCCTGTTTCCAAGGTTTCAGTTTATCCTTTGTGTTTTCTGTTTTTAATATACTTTTTTTGTTTTGGTGTGGGGTTAGGGGTTGGTAGAGTAGTCGCGCAAAGTAATTGGAATGAATCAGGCGATGCTCAATCCCTGATCTGTCATAAACACAATATGGATAGGGGAATGTGCCTTTTCAACAAATCTGGAACATTTTCAGTTGGTACTTTATTTATTAAGTCATTTAAGAAAAGCCTTTATATAGATTTTAAATAAATAGTTGTAAAATTATATATAATTAGAGAGTATACCGTAACTTGATAATTGGGCTCTTCTCACGTAAGAAATAATCCTTCCTTTTGTCCTAATTAGGATGAGTAGGATTTAATTGTACCCCTTTTAAGCCAGAGGTCAAAAACTACAAAAGTGATCAGAAAAATCTGGCCCCCTCCATCTTCCACAAACAACTCTTACAGTTACTTAAGGTCAGAGGCTGTCAGGCCACTGTCCTTCTCTCAGGAACTTAATGATAGTTTAATCAAGTCAGGGAGATGCTGGTGCTTCCATTCTTGATAGACTCTGATAACCTGCTAATGGGCAGAAATGTTTTCTCAAAGAGGTTTAGGTTTCAGCTGCACAAAGAAACTGTCTTTCAGGAAATGTGAGCCCAGGTGCAATACAGACTTGTATTTTGCCCAAGGTCTGTCTTAGCTGGAAGGCCCCAGAATCTTTGGACTTAAGACATGTGTGATTTCAATGTCAGTGGTTGTGGAATGCATTTTATTTTTCCAAAGCAATTAGTAGGACAGACTTGGCTGCCTTTTAAATGCTTGAGTTTAGAGATGCTTAGAATTCTCTATTATGATTGCCAACTGTCCTTTATTCTAGTTTGCAGTACAATCATATATGAGTTCCTCAACTAGGACATTTTAGGAGGCTTTATAGAGATACAAAATCATTATAATCAGATTTTGTCAATTTACTGTTATAGCTATTTATAAGGGTATATAATATGTTTTGGATAATTAAGAGAAACCAATTTTCATCCTCAACATGTGATATTTTTTTATCCCCCCAAAATGCACTGCAGTTCATGGATAAGGTAACTTGAGGCTTTCAAAATGGAAAATGGAGTTTTCACCTGAGGACATTCTTGGTTACAAGTGGTTATTAGGGAAAGTGATTGCAGACTTCAGATATTGCCAGCAGGCTAAATCCTCCTGCTCTACTCAAATGTCTTGTGGTATTCTGCCTAATGGTGGAATACAAAGATGGCCAAACCAGTGTTCTGATGGCTGTTTTGATCCAGGGATTGGAAGAAGTTATGTTTTTGCAATTTGATTCTAAGTTAATGGCAACATTTGCTTCTTGTGTAGCCAAGCATGTTAATAAAGCACCCTTTCTGAAAGCGGTCCAGACAACTGCCTTCCAGAAGCAAAGAGGAATTCTCTAGAAACACATTAAGACTTTATGCTTCTAGTGTTGTAAAGAGGTTGTTCCATAAGAACTAATTTTTTTGTGCATAAGAGTATATTCTTAACTCTTTATTCTTTGCTGATAGCAAAATGTCTGTACCTGATGGTTACCTACTGTCTTAGTGTGTGTGTGTGTTTAATAGAAGTCACTTAACAATCTGGGTTTCTACTTAGGGTGTAGCCTGTTGTACCCACTGAGGTGAATGGCTTTGATCATTCTTCCCCTGGTGGCAGACTTGTGTCTATATAGATAGATAGATTATGGAGTGTTGGGAAGTGATACTTAGCTAGGTTTGTGTTTTAAGAGATGCTTAGGATTGCATTGTTCTTTTCTTCACTAACTAATTCTAATCCTAGTTCCTTAAAAAGGAGAAGAAAATTAAGGAAAATGGGTTTGGGTCATGCTGATTTCTTGCACTCCTGGAATAAAGTTTTGGTTAATATACAGTTCTCTTGAGAAGACTGACATCAAAATGACTCCATCCCATGTTTTTTAAGTGAAAAAAAAAAAAGAATGAGCATTGTCATATAGTTCATATAATAAATAATGATAAGCCTGCAAATAGTGAACTTCCATGAGAGAAGTCTATACTGGGAACAGGACACAGAGGGAGTGGTAATTCTGTTCACTTGATACATGCTAGATGGTTTGCTGAATTTAATTCTTGAGGCATCCAGTCAAGATTTTGTAAGGAGAGCTGAACCGGGTGTTAGTGAGATGCTAGTGAAGATAGGGTGAGGAGAGAAGGGAAAACTAGACAGAAGGACTGAGGAGAGTTTAGGTGAAGAGGTATAGGGCAGCAAGAGTGACAGGAGCTGTCAGGTTCGGTGGTGTATCTGAGGGCTGCTGAGCACAGTGAGATTACATGATGAGGCTTTTAGCACAGCCCCTGGTACACAGTAAATCCCCATTAAATGGCACCTTAAAAATGAAAGCTGCTTCCAGTAGTGTGCTGGTAAAGATTTAACAACAGGCTCTTAGAAGGGAGGGGAACCCCTGATTTGTTGCCTTTGCAGATTTCTGTGGTGTAATTATGCTCATTATGGCTGATTTCAAGCTTCTGACATAATGCCTTTGAACTCAGAATTGGGAATAGGTGTACCATCAGCTCTCACAAACTGGAGCAAGCTGGTTCCAGCACTCCTTTGACTCCTTTCCTCTTGTATGTGATGCTTGAGGTCTTTGCATTCCTTTTTTTTTTTTTTTTTCCCTTTTTTATATCTGAAGATTATTTTCCTCAAGTCACCCTGGCCTAAGCAGCAGAAAATCAACTCAGTTACTAAAAGACAAATGGTGTCAATGTGACATATATTATTGGAAATAATGGCTAAGCTCTGGGGTATGAATTTTGCTTGTGGAAATTTCTGGACTCACATCTTTGGCCAAGAGCCTCTTGGAATTTTAGACAGGAGAATAAGAATGGTTTTTGATTCCTGGCTGAGTGAGGGTGGCCCTGGTGGGAGGAACTGACTAATGTGAGTTACTTATTAGAGCTTGGAGAAAAGTGAGAGCTGGGGGGTAGGGAGGATATTTTTGTTAGCAATAAGATACTAAGTCTTTTTCAGTTTTTTTTTTTTCTTTTTTTCCTGATGAGGATTTGAGTAGGCAAATGTGTGGGAAAGAAGAGAACAGTCCAGAATTCTCTGTAATAGAGGAAAGTAGAAAATGAGGATGGAGCAGTCCTTAAACCTACTTGCAATTGGAATGTCATGGAGAAAGAGTAATAAGGATGAGGAAAATCCTTATTCACAGTTGCTCACCTAATATGCTGGCCGTGGTGCTGAGTGATGTACAGGGCATATTCTTTTCCTTGCAGCAACCTTGAGAGATAGATACCCAATCAAGTTGGAAATTTAGAAATTATCCTTGATTGTTCCTCTCACCCACTGCATCCTATTTATAACCAAGCCCTGCTGACTATACCTCCACTTACATTTCACAGCCATTTGATTCCTCTCCGTGTCCCCATCTAACCCCCTGGTATAGGCCACTATCATCAGTCACTTCTTATCTGGTATCCCTAAGTTCATAGTTCCTCCTTCATTCCTTTTCTACATGGCAGCAAGAATGATACTCTTAAAAGTGCATGTCATATCATGTTATTCTCTTGCTTAAAAGTCTTCCATAGCGCTCTATGACATTTACAGTGAAGTCTAAACTCCTTCCTATGATACAGTCTTTATTAATGATGTCCCTTGCTTTCTAAGCTCCAGAATACTGATCTGTCAGTTTTTTAAACATTCACTATCTTTTCTTTGCCTTCGTCTAAAACCCCATTCTCTCCACTTCCCTTTTCTCTGTTGGGTTCTTTCTCATTCTTTAGGTCTTTGTTTCAGTTCAGTTCACTCAGTCGTGTCTGACTCTTTGTGACCCCATGAACCGCAGCACGCCAGGCCTCCCTGTCCATAACCAACTCCCGGAGTTCACCCAAACCTATGTGCATCGAGTTGGCAATGCCATCCAACCATCTCATTCTCTGTCGTCCCCTTCTCCTCCTGCCCTCAATCTTTCCCAGCATCAGGGTCTTTTCAAATGAGTCAGCTCTTCACATGAGGTGGCCAAAGTATTGGTGTTTCAGCTTCAGCATCAATCCTTCCAATGAGCACCCAGGACTGATCTTCTTTAGGATGGACTTGTTGGATCTCCTTGCAGTCCAAGGGACTCTCAAGCGTCTTCTCCAACACCACAGTTCAAAAGCATCAATTCTTCGGCACTCAGCTTTCTTTATAGTCCAATGCTCACATCCGTACGTGACCACTGGAAAAACGATAGCCTTGACTAGGCGGACCTGTGTTTAAATGCCATTTATTAAAAGAAGGTTTCTTTGATCTTGTAATTCAAAGAGATCCTACCTCTTTTCTAATACTCTCTCTCTCTGCCCTCTGTTTCCTTCTTAGCATTGTCTATTTGATTTTTAAAATTTGCTTCTTTAGCTTTCTTGCCCACCAGACCATGGGTGGATACTGTGTCTCTTGTTTATCATAGTTTCTTCAGTGCCTGGCACTGTGCCTGTCATATCATCTATGCTTGATAAACATCCGTTCAATGAATAATGAAATAGTGCCATAGTCCAAGGTCCCTTGGGTTGTATCTATTGCTCATTCTCTCTAGTGAGCACCTAAGGTCATCCCTTTTCCTCTCCCATCTGCCACCTTCTGTTGTACAGTGGGCTGATGACACTGGGGATTGAGGTTTGGCCTGCAGTGTCCTTTTAGCCTAGATCCAGTCCCAGGGTTACCCCCTGACTTTAGCCATCATTCATTTGCTGAAAGTCCCTAAATCTGGGTCTTCACAGCACTCTTACCTCACCTCTCGCCCATGTTTCTAATAGCAGTTGGGCACCTTTTGACTGATCCCCAGGTGTTTCAAACATAGCTTGTACAAAACTGAATTCATCAAATTCTGTTTCTCTGTGTTCCTCATCTTAAACAAATGGCACTTTCATCTGCTCAGTTGTCCAAGTTAGAAATCTGTGCATCTTCCTTGGGGAGTTTTCCTTATCTCCTATAGTAGGTCAGTGAAACCTACCACTTTGAACCTCTCTGTATCCTCCAGCTCAGGGCCCTTCTTCCTCTACCTACCATCTCTGCCTTAGCTCAGGTTCACTGTCTTCTCTGACTTACTGTTGCAGCAGCCTCCTCGTGGGTCTTCCTGCTTCAGGTCAGGTCAACTCCAGTATATTCTAAGTTATCTATCTGAAATGCACATCTGAGCAAGTCATATCCTTTTCAAACCCTTATATAGCCTCTCCTGGTGAGAGGAAGTTCAAATTCTTTGCTTCTTCTGGGCTCTGTGCTTTCTGTTACATATTCAGAGTGTACGAATCTCCCATTTTCTTGTCACAGCCCCCTTTTTATGTCTTCTCTTAACTCTCTTAGTTGTCATTTTTCATCTGTCTGTGCACATACATGCAAATGTGTTTATTTCTGTTAGTCTTTACAACGTCTGATTGTAATTAGTTCCTTACGTAGCCTGAGCTCTGGGAATTGATCAGTGTTTCTAGATACGTGTTTCAGATTCCTCATACCGGAAGTCAGGACCCAAGCATGTCTTCGTTGTAAAGTTTTGTGAACCCAAATGCCGAGAATTTTCTGAAAAATTTGAAAGTATCTCGTTTGTCCTTTTGTTCACTTGCTGTCACCACTATCCTCAATAATAATTACTACTTGCTGAGCAAATGGTGAACTGGAAAATATTAGTGGATTTTGAAAATCATCTAATTGGGTCATGACCGACATGATTTAAATAAAAAAGATCAGAACAAAATGGAGTGGAATAGAGTTAGAATTCCTTAGATTGAATAAGTAGAGGAATTGTTTCAAGAAACTTTTCATTTCTGTTTAAATCCATGTTATTATTGACTGCTGTTGCCATAAGTAGCCCACCCCCCAGGTCTTCTTGGGGACACAGCTGGACTGCATTTCCCAGATCCGCTTATGTCTGGTTGTATGACTAAGTTTTGACCAGTGGAACAGGAGCAGAAGTGAAGGTATATTCACTTACTTGCATGCCCTCTAGAAACCTTGACTCAACTCATCATTCAAGGTGGTTTCTAAAGTTGGAGGCCTATTCTAAAGTGTATTTCAGAAAATTGCTATCAAAAAGTTTAGAAGCTTTTGTATTATAGTATTTAATTCTAATAACCATGTGAAGCAAGTACTAGTAACATTCCCATTTTACAAACACTGAAGCTGAGATACAGAGATGTTAACTTGCTTGTTCAAGGTCACAGAGCTAGAGGTTAGTGGAGCCAGAATCCAGGCCATTGGTCTACAGAGCTGGGATTTCCATCATGACGTATTATCTCTCATGACAGTGTCTGTTTTAAGCATAGCCAATACCAAGAGCTTTTCTCACACCTGAGGTGACTGGTGCTTAGTTTCCAGTTATCTTTTTCCATTGTTTTGAATCAGTTTTTATAAACGTGATCTCTACAGACACTGTGAAAATACTTTTGTGAAATATGACTCTGAAGTCTTCAAAGTGTCGTGTTGGGGATTAGCAGTGTTATTCCCAGGGATTCTGATGTGAGTCTGGCTGCCAAAAATCCCTTCCACTGTTTTGGAAAGGACAAAGGGTGGGGGGTATAGTCCCATTTATAGGGGAGTAAGGGTAATTTCTAACATATGGTTCATGATTTACTATCTTGAAGAAACTTTTATCTGTAGCTCAGTAGCTAGGTCTCGTCAAGCCAAAGATGATGAAAGTGTTTATGAGGAATGGACTTACTAGTTCAATTATTATTTCAAGGGAATGACCAACAGGAAAATTATACCATTGCAGTTTTTAGAAGCTAGGCTCCAGTTGTGTCTTTGTGGACAGCTTGATTGTTTCAGAGCAGTTTATTCAACTTCCGTTATATCTTCTCAATAACTCATCTCAAGAAGTTTTAGTCTTTGATATGTTAAAAAAGGAAGGAAGGAAGGAAGTCATCTGTCTTGTTACTCAGCAGTGAATTTAGACGGGAACAGCCTGACTGTATGTGGTTGTCTGGACTCCATTGAAAATGGGCTGTATTCTTAATATACATTAAATTTACCTTTTGTAGTATTTCCCACAATGTATAGTGTTGTCCTGTTTTAATTAAAGAGAACACACACACTCATATACTACCCCCACTTCACCCCCAATGTATCACACTTACACACATTCATGGAAAAAAGATCTGGAAAGCAAGTTTATACGAGACTATTGATAGCTGTTATCTCTGATACTAGGATGGCAGGTAAATTTCACTTCCCCCCCAGCATTATGTGAAAAATACCCTCCCAAGTTCCCTAAAAGCCACTCACCACTTTTGATGGTGGCTCTTATGGTCAGCATTTTTTTTTTTTTAATGTATGTCCCCATCTACTCATTACCAGCTGTAGTGGGACATGTGGAAGTTCGAGTTAGGTGTCAGTGCAAAGTCTGTCTCCTTTGCTGCAAGCTGGGTACTTGAGGCGAACTCCTCAATAGCCAGATCTGAGTTTTAAAATGGAAATAATGCCAGTTACCCTGTGAGGATTAGAAATACAGTGATGCCTGTCAGCAGTTGGCATGGGGCCTGGCCCGAGTAGGGACTCAGTAAACAGCAGCTGTTGTTATTTTTCTGCTTATCCTTCACATTGTCCCTTTCCTCTCCACTTTCATGGCCTCCCTTCTCTGCAGGCCCCCATTCCTCAGTTATTGAAATAGCTCCCAATGACCCCCACCTTCCTTGAACCCCCTGAGTTGTTGCCTGTTTCATTTTCACTGGGAACGTTTCTGATCTGGTGATTCCTGACACCTACAAACTAGACTTGAGCAGCTCATGACAGTTGGCCACCCCTTTACCTCCATTGCACCGCTGCATTTACCCCCTGTGCAAGATTAGTTCATGTGCTGATCTGAAAAATGGACCAAACAACTTTGCGTTCCCCGGGGGCTTTTGTGACGTTCAGTACCGTAATGTCTTAGAAAGTGCTGTCAACTGGAAAGTGCGGTATACACTGGCATGGCTGTTAGTGGCATGATGTTAGTGTTCCTTGGGCTGCTGTAACAAATTACCTGGTGACTTAAAACAACATAAATTTACTTTCTCACAGTTCTGGAGGGCAAAAGTCTGAAATCAAGGGCTCAGCAGGGCCATACTCCCTCTGGAGACCTTAGGGAAGAATTTCTTTCTTTCTTCTTCCAGCTTCTCGTGGTTCCAGGCATTCCCTGGCTTGTGGCCGAAGTTCCTCCAGTCTCTGCTTGCATCTCTGTATCAGCTCTTCTGTGTGTCTGTGTCTTCCTTTCTCATCTGTCTCAAATCTCCCTCTGTCTTTCTCTTATTAAGACACTCTTCATCAGATTTAGGGCCCAGCTGGGTAATCCAGAATGATCTCATCTCAGAATCCTTAACTTAATTACATCTTCAAGTATCTTTTTTCCACATAAGGTAACATTTGCAGCTTACTTGGATGACATGCTATTGGGCAGGGGGTTGGAGGATGAGCAACATGTAACCTACTATGTGCTGTTTGCTGAAGTTCATTCTTTCACTCTTCAAACAAGTCTTTATTGAATGCCTGCTGTTCGTCGGTGACTTGCTTGGTGGTTCAGCAGTACGTTGGCCACCTGATGCCAAGAGGCGACTTGTTTGAAAAGACCCTGATGCTGGGAAAGATGGAACACAAAAGGAGAAGGGAGCAACAGAGGGTGAGATGGTTAGAAAGCATCACTGATTCAATGGACATGAATATGAGCACACTCCAGGAGATAGTGGAGGACAGAGGAGCCTGATGAGCTACAGTCCATGGGATCCCAAAGAGTTGGACATGACTTAGTGACTGAAGGACAACAGCGACTGTTTGCTGGGTCCACAACTGTGTGTGCTCGAATACAACAGTGACCAAGATAGATGCTTCACTTGCCTTCAGGGACCTTACGGAGACAGAGTTACTAGGCAGCGAAGTATTTGACCAGACTTGATGGCTACCTTGTTAGAGAATCTTCCCAAGTGAATTAAGCTCCCCAGGTCTCAGTTTATTGGTCTGCTTAACTCACAAGATGATCAGTTCAGTTCAGTTCAGTTGCTCAGTTGTGTGTGACTCTTTGCAACCCCATGACTCGCAGCACGCCAGGCCTCCCTGTCCATCACCAACTCCCGGAGTTCACTCAGACTCACGTCCATCGAGTCAGTGATGCCATCCAGCCATCTCATCCTCTGTCGTCCCCTTCTCCTCCTGCCCCCAATCCCTCCCAGCATCAGGGTCTCTTCCAACAAGTTAACTCTTTGCATGAGGTGGCCAAAGTACTGGAGTTTCAGCTTTAGCATCATTCCTTTCAAAGAAATCCCAGGGCTGATCTCCTTCAGAATGGACTGATTGGATCTCCTTGCAGTCCAAGGGACTCTCAAGAGTCTTCTGCAACACCTCAGTTCAAAAGCATCAATTCTTCTGCGCTCAGCTTTCTTCACAGTTCAACTCTCACATCCATACATGACCACTGGAAAAATCATAGCCTTGACTAGACGGACCTTAGTCAGCAAAGTAATGTCTCTGCTTTTGAATATGCTGTCTAGGTTGGTCATAACTTTTCTTCCAAGGAGTAAGTGTATTTTAATTGAAGATCAAATAAGACCATAGGTGTGGAATTGTCCTTGATCTTGACCTGGCAGTTGTATTGATGTGACTTTGCTCATACTGTCCCTCCAAGTCCCAGAATTTGGACTTTGAATTCTGACTGCACCATCACAATGTTCTGAGACTTTGGGCAAGTGACTGAACCTTTCTGAGCCTCTGTTTCCTGAGCTACAAAATGGAGGTAATGTTAATAATAATGCCACATTGGGTTCTTACTACAATTGAAATAAACTCATGCATTGCAGTTTAAAGAAAAAACAAGTGTGTGTAAATTCTTAAAAGATGAGTGCTCATTTTTTTTAGTCAGTTTAAAAAGTGTAGATTCACAAGAAAGTAACATGAAAATTGCTTATGATCTTCTTACCTGTAACTAGTCTCTGGTAGCATTTTGGTGTATATTCTTTATGTCACCTTTTCCAAAATATAATTTTTATTAATACTAAACTATGCACTGTTTTGAAAACAACTCTTAATTTATTGTGAATATTTCTGTACATTAGTGAATTTTATCTCCCAATATCATTAATAAAGGCTGCTACTTCATCATATACCAGTTTTGTAAATTAATAGAACAAATATACACAGAGATTTTATCAAAATTGGGGTAGTTTTATAAGCAGAGGCAGTTCAAAGGATGCCTCTGCCTTTGGGGCCTTTCTGTTGGGAGATGGATACTGGCCTTGGCTGTACTGCTTTGTGGGGAGATCTTAGGGAAACTGTCTGATACCTAGAGTCGAACAATCATCCTTCTTGGAGTCTAGATTTATCATCTCCCTGTATTCCAGTCTCCAAAGCTCTCCAACTCTCTACTTGGCTGTCGCTGTGATCAGTGGGTCACCTTCAGGCTCAGCTCCATCCCAAGTTAAGACTCCATGGGCCCTTTCACTGAAGGGAATTCACCTGACTCAGCTCCCACAGTATCAAGTCCACCTTGAATTGATTCACATTCCTCCATGGCCTCAAGCCTGAGACCTGTGTATCAGAAAAGCATGATCTCTGCATTCAGGGAAGTCTGGGTTCAAATTATCTCAACTGCTCACCCACCCCATGACTTGAGTAAAGTCATGATTCTCTGATCCTTCATTTTCTCAGTGTTGAATGGGAACAATAATATGCCCCTTAGAGCTTTAGTATAAGAGTTAAACATTGTCTTAAATCTCCTAAAGTGTTGAATAAATGGATAGAAGCAAGAAATAAATGGATAGAATATGAGATTAGTGCAACATCTTTCTTGGAGTTTATGTATTTTTTTTTATTTATTATTTCATGCTTACCATATGCCAGGTCCTGTTTCAAATAGTAACCTCATTTTAAACATGGATGGAATTTAAGCCAGTCAACTAGACTTAGTAAACAGTGATGAGTATCAACAGTAGGCAGGTACTGTGGAGTTATGTTAGGCTTTGGGAGCTACTGGCTGCTACACTTTTCTAGGGCCCCATGGAGGATATACACATGCACGTGCAGAAAGAATATTGGTAATCATGGCATGCTGCAGTCCACGGGGTTGCAAAGAGTTGGACACACTGAACGACTGAACTGAACTGAATCATGGCTAAGAGCACAGGCAAGGAATTGAATCTCAATTATTATGATAGGCCACTCAGTTCCTCAGTTTCCTTGCCTGTGAGATAGAAGGAATTGTGATGATTGAAGGACACAAAACATGTGCAGTTTAGCACAGTACCTTGTACATGAAAACTAAAATGTTTGCTATTGTTGTCCACATTCTAATGGAAATAAAAACAAAGTACAGGATGAGAAGGAAGAATTAGTGTGTGTGTGTGTATGTGTGTATAGCTTCTTGAAGTACATTGGATTTGAACTGCACCTTTGAGAGACTGTAATGGGTGAAAGGTATATAATAGCACCTCCCAGAATACTGGAAATAAAAGCAAAAATAAACAAATGGGATCTAATTAAAATTAAAAGCTTCTGCACAACAAAGAAAACTATAAGCAAGGTGAAAAGACAGCCTTTGGAATCGGAGAAAATAATAGCAAATGAAGCAACTGACAAACAACTAACCTCAAAAATATACAAGCAACTTATGCAGCTCAATTCCAGAAAAATAAATGACCCAATCAAAAAATGAGTCAAAGAACTAAGTAGACATTTCTCCAAAGAAGATATACGGATGGCTAACAAACACATGAAAAGATGCTCAACATCACTCATTATCAGAGAAATGCAAATCAAGACCACAATGAGGTACCATTTCACACCAGTCAGAATGGCTGCAATCCAAAAGTCCACAAGCAATAAATGCTGGAGAGGGTGTGGAGAAAAGGGAACCCTGTTACACTGTTGGTAGGAATGCAAACTAGTACAGCCACTATGGAGAACAGTGTGGAGATTCCTGAAAAAACTACAAATAGAACTGCCTTATGACCCAGCAATCCCACTGCTGGGCATACACCCCGAGGAAACCAGAATTGAAAGAGACACATGTACCCCAATGTTCATCACAGCACTGTTTATAATAGTCAGGACATGGAAGCAACCTAGATGTCCATCAGCAGATGAATGGATAAGAAAGCTGTGGTACATATACACAATGGAGTATTACTCAGTCATTAAAAAGAATACATTTGAATCAGTTCTAATGAGGTGTATGAAACTGGAGCCGATTATACAGAGTGAAGTAAGCCAGAAAGAAAAACACCAATACAGTATACTAACAAATATATATAGAATTTAGAAAGATGGTAATGATAACCCTATATGCGAGACAGCAGAAGAGACACAGATGTAAAGAACAGACTTTTGGACTCTGTGGGCGAGGGAGAGGGTGGGGTGATGTGGGAGAATGGCATTGAAACATGTATACTATCATGTAAGAAACGAATTGCTAGTCTAGGTTCGATACAGGATACAGGATGCTAGGGGCGGGTGCACTGGGATGACCCAGAGAGATGATATGGGGAGGGTGGTGGGAGCGGGGTTCAGGGTTGGGAACTCATGTACACCTGTGGTGGATTCATGTCAATGTATGGCAAAACCAATACAGTATTGTAAAGTAAAAAAATAACATTAAAAAAAAAAGGACAACTTGGGGACTGTGTTGGTGGGAGCATGGATGGATGAATGTGACTGTATTCACAGGAGATATTGAAGTGGTTATGGTTGGGCAGGAGATTAGAGGATGATATGTAGCTTCTTTCTATGAAATGACTTCTGCCTTAGGTTTGAGGCCATGTTGCCAATTTATTTTGTTTATCCTTCCATCCATCCATCCATCTCTCTCTTATCTGAGTGCTTAAGCTAGTCATTTTCTCTCTCTGGGCCTTAGTCCCCTCATCTGTAAAGTGGGGATAATCACAGGACTCTGGGGAGTTGTTAGTGAGTGTTATGTGAGAGGGATTCTTGGTGACAGAGGTTAGGTGCTCTTGTGTTGCTGTGTACTAGAAGCTGGGCTGTGTGCTGGGGGGTTGGTAACTGCTCGGAGTGTCCCCTCAGTTTTCTGTGTAGTTTTTCCTGGTCTAGTCCCTGGCTTGCGGTCCCACTGCTCTTGCTCTTCAACTGGGGCCTAGGTTTTTTCCTCTGGACCTCCTGAGGACTGTAACTTAATTCTCAGTTTCCCCTCGCTGCCAGCTCGCTCAAAAGGGCCTCTGCCAGGGCCTCCCATTGACCAGCTGTGCCTGTGAATGAACTCCTCACATGACCCATCACTGACCTTCTGACTAGGCTGCCTCTGGCCCATTATGCTTTTCCAAAGGGGCCATCTGTCATCTTGGGGACATCATCTTCTTGTGACCATCCCTGTCCCCTCCCAGGGTCTGTGCTCCTTTTCCAGCTCCCAGTTCTTCCTGCATTGGTTTATCTTAATGCTCTCTGAACTCCAGATGGTCATGAGAAGTTGGTCACACTATTAAATACATGTTAAATAGCCAACATATTGAACTATGTTCCAGGTACTCTTCTAGGGGCCATTGCATACTGGACTTATACCTGTTAACTTACTTCATCCTTATAACAAATGGGATGAGTGTGGCTCTTATCCCCATTTACAGATGAGGCCATGAGACACAGAGTAGTGTAGCTCCCTACCTGAGGTTTTACAGCTGGTTGGTGGTAATGCCAGAAATGGTTTGCAAATCAGATGTCAAAAAATCAGTTATTACAGTTAGAGAAGGAAAAGACTACTGTTCTTAGAGATACAAAAAAAATTCTAAAATCTCAATTTTTTTTCTAGTTACAATTGTTAGGGATCTCTGATTGTTACCTCATACTTGAAAGAGAGTTTCCTGGCTACAGTGTCAGATTCACACTGGAGATGAGCCATTTTGAGGGGTGTACTAGGCCACCTGTCTCTGTTGGTTTGTGCTTGTTATTATTAATGTCAATCCTTTTGCTTCAGTTTCCTACTAGTGTAATATAATAATAAAGGCAAACGCAATGAAACGTTCCAAAGTTGCACAGAATCTGCTGCAGAGAAAGACTAGATGGTGAGGATTCTGAGCAGATTTAGAGTTGACTTGTAAACAGTACCGACAGGTTTTGTTCAGCATCTGAAACCCTAAAATTCTGATCAAGTACATGGATGGTGGTTTGAAAGGCTCCATCTGTGATGTCTGAAGCCAAATGTTTGCACATCCCACAGGGGAAGCCAAAGGTCACTTGTGGATAGGGCACTTCTCTGGGGAGATTGGCTCTGTGCTTATTCATGAGAGACTTCAACCCTGTCCCACACAGTTATGGTCACACCATTTCTGATTCAGGAACATCTTTGCTTGATAAAGTGGCTCAGAGTGGCTGAAATGACTGACTAATTTTTGGGCCCTTTAGAAAATGTGTAAGGATGGATGGACTCTACCCTTGTCAGGTTGCATGTGGAATGGCCAGTTCTTGGCACCATGTTTTAGGAATGAGATAGAACATGGAGCTTTTCTAGAGAAGGGTCATCAGGATGGTTCTTATTTTGTCTCTTGTATTCTACCATGAATGGCTGAAGGGCCTGGAGATATTTCAGGTAGAGAAAAAAATTCTGTAAGAGAGAGATGTGGCTTTCTTTCCCATACTTGGGGTGCCTTCTTAAGAAAAGGAGCTAGATTTGTTCTTTGGAGTCTGCCTGTCAAGAGTTGGCTGAACTTTTGAAGGATAGCTGTGGGTAAAAAAAAAATCTCAGATTTGTTACTCAGTGGTCTGGTCTTGGGTTGCTTATTATTCTCTGAAGCTTGAGTTTCCTCCTGACAAGTGGGGATAAGATAAGTGCTTGTCTCCTAAGTTTGGGATGAGATATTTAATGCAAGTACTTCATCGAAGGCTTGGGATATGGCAAGACCTCAGTGAATGGCCAGCATGGATGTTATTAAATTTTATGTAATGAAGAACCAGATCGAATGGACAAGAGTAAGAGGGAGCAGTTTTTGAGTTGATGTATATAAAGAGAAAAATTGCCAACTATCTGTGTTGCTTCATTGAGTTGTGACTACCCAGATCTAAAATTTTTCAAACGTCAGCTCAGTGACCTGCATCAGGGATGTGAAGAGATTTGCACAGTGTGTAAGAAGCTGTACCAGCTAGTTCCTCTGGTGCTTTCCAGTTCTATGAGCCCTCAGTATCTGACACTATATGGTTTTACTACAGATGGGTATTTGAAATGAAAACCTGCAGCAGAAGAAAGACTGTGTCCTTTCTTGTGAAAATGTTGCCACCACTACCACAGCGTGTTCCCTCGTGGTCTAGAGTGTGGCATGTGTCTCCAGCCAGGGAAGTCTTTCTGCGTAGGAGCCGCCCTCTGCTCCTGTGATGTGCAGCCATCTGGACCGTGGGGGTGTGCTGGGAACACGCTGTTGATTCATATGCCATCCCCTGCTGGCATCTCTAAAATGGGCCCTCTGGTTGGAACTGTGAAGCAGCCAGGCCTTCCCTCTCCCATGCCTTCTCCAAGTACTTGAGAAAGAAAAGGACATGAAGAAAAGTATATAAAGATCCAGGAATGTGGAATGATGGTTGGGTGGTCCCTGAGGGTAACTGGACAGAAAGCCAGTGACTTTCCTCAATCCAGTTTGAGAATCTGTGACCAAAAGTATGATACCCATAATTATGGCTCTTAACTGGTGTTTTGAGGAGCCCTGGAGTTCCTAGAAGTACTTCAGGGATCCCCACAATGGAGTGGAGGGGCTCCAGGCCTTTCCTCTCCTCTCACCCCAGCAATCAGAATAGACCCCACTGTTTTTTTACTTCTTTGTTCTCTATCTTAGCCTCTCTCCCAACAAGTGTTTTCATGGCTGGCTCCTGCTCATCCTCCAGGTCTTGGCTTGAATGTTCCCCATTCTGGGAGGCCTTCCCTGATCACTAGATTAAAATTAAGAGGGATGATAACAGGAAAAAATAAAGTTACCTTAACTAATACTACAATTCAGAGCTAAAGAATTAGAAATCTGACCACATATTCAGCAAATATCTGGATCATAGAGTCTCCTCCCTCATTTTATCCATCTCAGTATCAACTTATTGCTATTGTTTGTGTAGTTCTTACCTTCTGTATACACTTGCAGTTTTTAATGTTTCTTTTCATATTTCTTCTGCCTATCATACCAGATATTAAGCCTCATGATGACAGGGACCAATCTGTTTTACTTCCTCCCTATCTCTAAGATCTGTCACACTGAAACATAGTAGATGCTCAATTAATTTTATCATCTGTGTGTGTCTGTGTAATGTAAAATTTTGTTTGGGAACAAAACAAGCTTATACTGCTCAGAGTTTTAAAGCCAGTTACCAGTTATCTAGACTGAAAGAAATGGAATCACATCCTATTCTCTCCATGTTGGTTCACACCAAAGCTGGAGTTCTGTGTGTAACCTCTGAATCATGAACTATAGCACATGGTAATTTTGCCTGACCTAGACTCCCTGGCATCCCATTTACTAAGCCACTGTGCCCATCTTCCAGTAGCTGTGGGTGGTGCTGCCAAAACTCACACCTGTGATCTTTGCCTTCATGTGACTAGACTTGCTGAACTTCCTCCCTTCCAGAAGTGTCCGGGCAGCCACCACACAGTGATTAACTCGAGCAGTTATAGAAGCCAGCCTCCTGGCATCAAGTGAGGCAGATTCTGGGGCACAGTTGACTCCCATGAGTTTGCTGAAGGCTCAGGCTTGATTTTCTTTCTTTTCTCTTTTTTAAAATAGTACAATATGATGTTCAGCTTCAGGTGTACTACACAGTAATTTGACATTTATATACACTATGAAATGATATCTGCAGAAAGTCTAGTAACCATCTGTCCCTGTATCAAGTTATTGCTATATTATTGATCATATTCTTTTTGCTGTATACTATATCCCTGTGGTTTATTTTATAAATGGAGGTTTAGACTTTTAAAAAATATATTAAAACAACTTATTCTTATTTTCAATTGAAGTATAATTGATTTATAGTGTTGTGCTGTACAGCAAAGTCAGTCAGTTATACACATAAATGCATTCTGTTTAGGTAATCTTTTCTATTATGGTCTATCGCAGGCTATTATATCTTTAATTCCCTTTAGCTATTTTGCCTCCACCCCTGCCCGCTTCCCCTCTGACAACCACCCTTTATTCTCTGTATCTATGAGTGTCTTGGTTTTGTTTTTTAGATTCCACATATAAGTGAGATCAAATGGGTTCATCTCTGTCTCACTTATTTCAGTTAAGCACAGTACTTTTCAGGTCCATCTATATTGTCGAAAATGGCAAGATTTCACTTTTTTTTTTTTTTTTGGCTGACATTCCATTGTGTATATATTCCTCATTTTCTTTATCCATTCATCTATTGCCGGACACTGGTTACTTTAATATCCTGGCTATTGTAAATAATGTTGCAATGAACATTAGGGTGCATATATTTCTTTGAATTAGTGTTTTTGCTTTTTTTTGGGGGGGGGAGTAAATATCCACAAGTGAAACAGCTGGGTGATATGGCAGTTCTATTTTTAATTTTCAGATGATCTGTATTCTATTTCCCTAGTGATTGCCTCAGTTTCCATTTCTACTAGCAGTGCACAAGAATTTCCTCCTGTTCACATTTTCACTTTTGTTACGTGTTTTCTTTTTGTTGATAGCCATCCTGACAGGAGTGAGATGATGGCTCCTTGTGGTTTTAATTTGCATTTCTCTGGTGATTAGTGAGTATCTTTTCATGTGTCTGTTGGCCATCTGCATGTCTTCTTTGAAAAAGTGTCTACTCAAGTCTTCTGCCTATTTTTAAATTGAGTTGTTTTTTTGGATGTTGAATTATATAAGTTCTTTGTATATTTTGGATATTAATATCTTAACAGATATATCATGTGCAAATATCTTCTCCCATTCAGTAGGTGGCCTTTTTGTTTTCTTGACAGTGTCCTTGCTATGCAAAAGCTTTTTAGTTTAACATAGTCACATTTGATTATTTTTGCCCTTGCTTTCCTTGTCTGAGAAGACAAAGCAAAATATATCTATATCTATATAGATATAGATAAGATGAATATCAAAGAGTGTACTGCCTGTATTTTCTTCTTGCAGTTTTATGGTTTCAGGTCTTATATTTAAGTCTTCAATCCATTTGAGTTTGTTTTTGTATATGATGTGAGAAAGTAGTCCAATTTGATTCTTTTGCATGTAGTTGTCCAGTTTTTGCCACATTATTTACAAGACTACCTTTTCCCCATTGTATATTCTTGTTTCCTTTGTAATAAATTAACTGATCATATAAGCATGGATTTATTTCTGTACTCTCTATTGCATTCCATTGATTTATATTACTGTTCTTGTGCCAGTAAAATGCTGTTTTGATTACCATAGCTTTGCAGTTTAGTTTGCAGTCAGGGAACATGATACTTCGTTCTTTCTGTCTATTGCTTTGGTGTTTCAGAGACTTTTATGTTTTCATATAAATCTTAGGAATATTCATTGCAGGTCTGTGAGAAGATGCCATTAGTATTTTGGTAGGGATTGTATTGAATCTTCAGATTGCGTTTGGTAGTATGGTCATTTTAACAGTATTAATTTTACCAGTCTATGAGCATGGTGTCTCTTTCCATCTGCTTGTGTCATCATCAGTTTCTTTCATCACAGACTTACAGTTTTCTAAGGAGTTTTATAAGTCGTCTCCCTCTTTTTTTAGATTATTTTTAATAACTTCATTCTTTTTGATGCAATTGTAAATGAGATTTTTTCATTAATTCTCTTTCTGATAATGTATAGAAATGCAACAGATTTCTATATATTTTGTAATCTTCAATTTTACTGAATTCATTTATTCTTACAGTGTTTTGGATTTAAGATTTTCTATGTATCATGTCATCTACAGTGGTTTACTTGTTTCTTTGTAATTTGAATTCCCTTTATTTCTTTGTCTGCTTTCTGTGGTTAGGATTTTCAGTATTATGTTTCTTGCCTAAGAAAGACTTCTGATACTACATTGAGTAAAAGTGGTGAAAGTGGGCATCTTTATCTTGTTCCTCACCTAAAGGGAATGCTTTCATCTTTTATCTGAGTATTATGTTTACTGTGGGTTTGTCATATACAGATTTTATTATGTTGGAGTATGTTTCCATAACACCAACTTTCTTGAGAATTGTTATTATAAATAGATGTTGAATTTTGCCATATGATTTTTCTGCATTTGTTGAGATGATCACACAATTTTTAGTCTTCAGTTTGTTAATGTGGTGTATCACATTGATTAATTTTTGGAAATTGATCCATCCTTGCTTCCCTGGAATAGATCACACTTTATCTTAGTGCATGATCCTTTTAATGTACTGTTGAATTCTGCCTCCAGTTAGAGTAACTTCTGAGTTGAATGTGCTCATGTGATTAGGTTGTGTTCACCAGATTATCTGGGATAATCTTCCTATCTTAATATCTATAATCTTAATTGTATTTGGAAAGCACCTTTTGCCATGTAACATAATATATTCACACTGGAATGAGTAGCCATTCCTTTCTCTGGGGGTGGCTCAGATGGTGAAGAATCTGCCTGCAGTGCAGGAGACTTGAGTTCAATCCCTGGGTCAGGAAGATCCTCTGGAAAAGGGAATGGCTACCACTTCAGTGTTCTTAGAAGGAGAATTCCATGGACAGAGGAGCCTGGTGGGCTATAGTCCATGGTGTTGCAAACAGTTGGATACAACTGAGCGACTAACACTGATTTCCTTTAGGACTGACTGGTTTTATCACCTTGCTGTCCAAGCGACTCTTAAGAGTCTTCTCCAGCTTCACAGTTCAAAAGCATCAATTCTTTGGCCCTCAACCTTCTTTATGGTCGAACTCTCATATCCATACAATACTACTGGAAAAACCATAGTTTTGATTATATGGACCTTTGTCAACAAAGTGATGTCTCTGCTTCTTATTATGTTGTTTAGGTTTGTCATAGCTTTCATTTCAAGGAGCAAGTGTCTTTTAATTTTGTGTCTGCAGTCACCATCTGTGGTTATTTTGGAGGCCAAGAAAATAAAGCCTGTCACTGTTTCACTTTTTCCCCATCTATATGCCATGGGACTGGATGTAATGGGACTGGGACTGGATAGGACTGAATGTCATGATCTTAGGTTTTTGAATGCTGAATTTTAAGCCAGCTTTTTCACTCTCCTTTTTCACCCTCATCAAGAGGCTTTTTAGTTCCTCTATACTTTTTGCCATTAGAGTGGAACCATCTGCATATGTGAGGTTGATATTTCTCCTGGCAATCTTGATTCCAGCTTGTGATTCATCCAGCCCAGCATTTCACATGATGTACTCTACATATAAGTTAAATAAGCAGGGTGAAAATATACAGCCCCAGCATTTCACATGATGTACTCTGCATATAAGTTAATTAAGCAGGGTGACAATATACAGCCTTATCTACTTTCCCAGTTTTGAACTTGTCTGTTGTTTCATGTCTGGTTCTAATTTTTGCTTCTTGACCTGCATACAGGTTTATTAGGAGACAGGTAAGGTGATCTGTTGTTCCCATTTCTTTAAGAATTTTCCACAATTTGCTGTGACCCACATAGTCGAAGGCTTTAGCATAGTCAATGAAGCAGAAGTAGATGTTTGTCTGGAATTCCCTTGCTTTTTCAGTGACCCAATGGATGTTGGTTCCTCTACTTTTTCTAAACCTGGCTTGTATATTTGAAAGTTCTTGGTTCATGTATTGTTGAAGCCTAACTTGAAGGATTTTGAGCATTACCTTGTTAACATGTGAAATGAGCATAACATTCTTTGGCCATATCTTTATTTGGTATTGGAATGAAAACGGACCTTTTCCAGTCCTGTGGCCACTGCTGAGTTTTCCAAATTTGCTGGCATATTGAGTGGAACACTTTAACAGCATCATCTTTTAGGATTTGCACTAGCTCAACTGGAATTCCATCACCTCCACTAGCTTTGTTCATGGTAATGCCTCCTAAGGCCCACTTGACTTCACATTCCAGGATATCTGGCTCTAGATGAGTGATCACAGCATCATGATTATCTGGGTCAATATGACCTTTTTTTTTTCATATAGTTCTTCTTTGTATTCTTTCCACCTCTTCTTAATCTTTTCTGCTTTGGTTAAGTCTTTGATCTTTATGTCTTTTATTGTGCCCATCTTTACATGAAGTGTTTCCTTGATCTCCAGTTTTCTTGACAAGATATCTAGTCTTTCCCATTCTATCATTTTCCTCTGTTTCTTCGCATTGTTCAATTAAGAAGGCTTCTTATCTCTCCTTGCTATTCTCTGGAACTCTGCAGTCAGTTATGTATATCTTTTCCTTTCTCCTTTGCTTTTAGCTTCTCTTCTCTCAGCTATTTGTGAGGCCTCCTCAGACAACCACTTTGCCTTCTTGCATTTCTTTTTTGAGGGATGGTTTTGATCATCACCTCCTGTATAGTGTTACGAACCTCCGTCCATATTTCTTCAGTTACTCTGTCTACCAGATCTAAGCTTTTGAATCTAGTTGTCACCTCACTATCTAATCATAGGGATTTGATTTAGGTCACAAATGGCCCTTTTCCCCATTTTCTTTGATTTAAGCCTTAATTTTGCAATAAGAATTATTGGAGTCACTTAACTTATTGTTTCTGTCTCCAGAGTACCTCATGAAGTTGCAGTCAAGCTGCTCTGTAAGGCCGCAGGCATCTGAAGGCTTCACTAAGTTTGGCCAATCCATTTCTACGATGATTCATTCATCTGACTGTTGGCAGGAGGCCTCAGTTTCATGTTGTATGGGCCTCTCTATAGGTTTCAGGTTAAATGTCCTTATGGCGTGATAGCTGGCTTCTCCCAGAGTGAGTGACCCAAGAATGTAAGCAAGATGAATGCCATGATGTCTTTTATGATGAAGCCTCAGAAGTCATACTTGTTACTTCTACTGTATTCTTTTTGTTGGAACTGAGTTATTAAGTCCCGTCTTCAGGCACTACACGTTAAGATATTTAAGCTTCAACTTATAAAGGGAATATAAAAAATTTGTGAACATATTTTAAACTACCACACAAAGATTTGGTGTTTCTTTTTTTTCTGAGATTGCTAGGTTGATTATTTTTAATTTATTTAATTTATTTTAAATTGGAGAATAATTGCTTTACAATGTTGGTTTCTGTCATACAATAGTGTATACATATGTCCCCTCCCTCTTTTTGAAGATATTCTAGACTAGGGGTTGACAAGCTTTCTGTAAAAGGCCAGATAGGATTTTAAATATTTCTTGCTTTGTGAGGCCATTTTGTCTCTGTTATAACTGCTCAACTCTGCCGGGAAATGAAACCATATGAAAGCAACCATACACAGTATGTAAGTGAATGGATATAATAGTATTTCAGTAAAACTTTATTTACCAAGATAGATGGTGGGCTGATGGGCTGTAGTCTGCTGATTTCTACTGATAAAGAGATGAAAAGGGTAGAGGATTATTCTAAGCAGAAGAAAGAGTGTTTCAGAAAGAACATAATTGTTGTGTATTTAAGAGTATAAAGATTGCAAAAAAAAAAAAAGAGGTCTTTCTCATGTACTAGAAAGTTTACTCTAAAATTGTTAATAGTAGAAAAATAATAGAAAACATATTTACACCTACAAATTCTGAAGTCATAAATATTATTGAGATTGGAAACTAAAATTCAAAGCTTTGTACAGTGTGGACAGCTGTCATTTATGTAAATGAGAAAACAATGAATTCTATTGTTAGATTTCACTATTTATGAGGACATTCATATGTAATAAATGCATAGAACATGCATGAGAAGGATAGACACCAACTTTAGATGATGGTTTCTCTCTAGAAGTGTGGAAATGGTGAAGGTTGACTTAGGTGAAGGGGCTTAGTTTCTGTTGTATTTCTGGCTTAAAAATTTTTTATAAATAGAAGTACCTGCAGCATAAAATTTGCCACTTTAACTGTCCTTAAGTTTACAGTTCAGTAGTATTAAGTATATCCACATTGTTGTGCAACCGATCTCCAGAACTTTTCCATTTTGCAAAATCGAAGCTCTATACCTGTTAAACAACTCTGCATTTCCCCTGCCCTCAGTCCCTGGCAATGATCAGTCTACTTTTTGTTTCTATGAGTTTGACTGTTGTTGATGGCTCTTATAAATGAGATCATACAGTATTTGCTTTTTGGAACTGCTTTATTTCACTAAGCATAATATCCTCAAATTTCATCCAAGTTGTAATAGGTGGATGAATCATCTTATATCCTTTTAAAGCTGAGTAATACAATGTATATATATACACCATATTTGATTATTCATCCATCTGTTGAAAGAGAGTTCAGTTGCTTCCACCTTTTGGCTCTTCTGATAATGCTTCTGTGAACATGGATGTACAAATCTAAAACAGAGTTTTGATGAAATAAATGATCAGTAAATAATTGTGCAATATAGTAGCCTGAGTAAATCTTATAGCCTAAGGGTCTTTTTTTTCCCTTCCATTCTCCCACAGCACATTTCAGTCAATTTTTACTCACACTATCCACCAAAGCTACTCTAGTCAGGGTTATTAATGTTCTATGTGTTGCTGAGTCCTATGACCATTCCTCTGACCTCATTCTATTAACTGCTCAGCAGCAGTTGATAAGGCAATCATTCCTACATCCTGTGTTTATTTTCTCCACTTGATTTCCAGGATACTACTCTCCTTGTTCTCCTCCTACCTCTCTTGGTATTTTTTCCTCAGTCTTCTTTGCTGGTTCCTCCTCACTTCTGAGACCCCTTAATGTTGGATTGCCCCTGGGCTCAGTCCTATGATTTCTCCTCTCTTCTCTATGCTTAGTCCCTAGTTGATTTTATCTAGGCTCCTAGCATTAAGTGCTATGTATTCACTGATATCAAATTTGTAATTGTAGCTTTTACTTGTCCCTTCAAATCCAGCTTATCTATTCAACTGCCTACTTAGCATCTCCGCCTGAATGTTTAATAGCATCACAGACTTAACACATGCAAAACCCAACTTTTGATTCCTGTAACTCCCACTTCTCCCTAGTTTTGTCTGTCTTGGTATGCCTTGAAGCCACACTTTACTTTTCTCTTTCTGTAGTCCCAGGCAGTCTATCATGAAATCAAGTGAGCTTCACTTTCAAAGCATATCCAAACTCAATTCATTGCCATAACCTTTACTCTGTCATTGTAGTCCAAGACTCTTTTGTCTGTTGCTGGGTTTTTTCCAGTTTCTTCTACTAGGCCCTATGATTTTTCTCTTACCTCCCTCCTCAATCCAAAGCCACACTTCAGTTCAGCAGCTGGAGGAATCCTTTAAGAATATGCATCATATCCATATCATGGTTTGTCTTTTCCCAGAAACTTCCAGTGGTTCCCCATTTTCCTCAGAGTGAAACTAGTATCAATACAGTGGACTCTAAATATATACCTATCTTCCCATCATCCCCTACCCCTGAACTCTGACCTACCACTTTCCCTATCCCTTATGTAGTTGTAGGCAGGTACACAAGCATTTGCTCTTTATTACCTCTGCCTGGAATATCTGCATAACTGGTTCCCTCATTTCCTTTAGATTTTTGTTCATATTTCACTTTTTCCTGAAACTTTCCCTAATCACCCAATTTAAAATGGCTCAGCTCTCAAAGGTCCTGCTGCACCTTCGTGACTTATTTTTACAACACTTATGACAAACTGTTTTGGTCACCTTTTTAAACTGTTATGCCTCTCTTCTATTGGAATTTGAAGTGAAAAAACAGAGGGGCTGGGATGTTTTTCTGCTTGGTTTACTGCTATATTATCTATATCCTTTATATCAAATTATTTTTTGTATGTATGAATCTGCTGTATCTTAAGACTGACGAGTTGATGTTGAGATTATTGAGTTTCTTTCCTGTTGGTTTCTCCAACTGGTTTTATTCCTTAAAAGTGGCAATTAAAAGATACAGCTTCAGAATATTCTGCACCCTTCCTTGAAATTTGAGAATGCTTGTAAATGCTTTCATGGGACATCTGGGGGTAGATAATAAAAGGCCATGAAGTCTCTGGCTTATTTCTTGGAATCTTTGCACTTCAGTATAAGAGGTTGGAAGACCCTGGGGCTGCCATGCTGTGAGGAAGTCCAAGTCACACGGAGAGGCCATATATAGTTGCTCAGATTTAGAATTTCAGGTAAACCTGGCCTTCAAGTCATTTTCTAGCCGAGAAGACATACGGGTGAAGAAGCCATCTTGGAAGTGGATCCACCAGCTGCAACTGTTTTAATGCTCTAATACCATACTTTAAAAATCAGCCTTCCTTGCTCTGCCTATTATGAGTTTCTGACCCAGAATTCATGAGCATAATAAAATGGTGGTGATTGGACACCACTAAATTTGGGGTGATTTTTTACACGGCAGTGGATTACCAGAATGGTAAGGTGGAAAGTCCAGATACAAATAGTAAATTACTTTTGGATAGAAAGTTAAGTTTTGAATTTTTTTTTGTTTGCCAAAGAAAGTATATGGTATATGCAGACATTATCCTGTCAGGCTCATCTTGGATGCTAGTGTCCATCCAGATTAACTCACTAGACTGTAGATTCTCATTAACTGCCAAGAAATGTCATCCTGATGAACCACTTGAGATTTCATGCTCAAAATTCCGGGTTCTTGTTATATTTCCATGTTGATTACCTGGAGGAGCTGGCAGTTTTATACCAGCTAAGGCCAGCCTAGTCATCAGATTATAGAAAAATAACCTCAGTATCAGTGTCACAGTGAAATAGCCAATTTTCTTCTTTTTATTGATTTTGAAATGAGAATGGGTGTGATTAGAATTATCCACCAGAGATCAACTTTTTAGAATCAGCTGCTATTGAAAATCTGGATGTTCTCAGATCTGCAAGGCCAATAGAAACTCACTCATAAAGCTTCTTTTGCTCATAAGAAAGGGGAACATGACCAAGGTCTCAGGCTAGGACTGGACAGGGTCCTGACTGTCCATCCCCATGAAGTGCACTTTTTTCTCATTAAGTGGTTTTTAGCCTGTAGTATGGCTCAAAGATGAACTTCTTGGGTGCTGGACTAGGCTCTGTGAACCAGCTGAAATGATACAGCGTTTTGTTGGTGTATGCTTCTGTATCAATTTCTGGGGATAATCCATAGCTTCTGACTGATTCTTACAGAAATCAGTGACCCAGAAAAGCATAGGAACCGCTGAACTTAATGTTTCAATATTGTCATTTAAAAGCTTATCAGTTCAGTTCAGTTTAGTCGCTCAGTCATGTCTGACTCTTTGCAACCCTATGAATTGCAGCACGCCAAGCCTCCCTGTCCATCAACAACTCCCAGAGCTTACTCAAACTCATGTCCATTGAGTCGGTGATGCCATCCAACCATCTCATCCTCTGTCGTCCCCTTTTCCTCCTGCCTCCAATCCCTCCCACCATCAGGGTCTTTTCCATTCAGTCAACTCTTTGCATGAGGTGGCCAAAGTATTGGAGTTTCAGCTTCAGCATCAGTCCTTCCAATGAACACCCAGGACTGATCTCCTTTAGGATGGACTGGTTGGATCTCCTTGCAGTCCAAGGGACTCTCAAGAGTCTTCTCCAACACCACAGTTCAAAAGCATCAATTCTTTGGCACTCAGCTTTCTTCACAGTCCAATTCTCATATCCATACATGACCACTGGAAAAACCAGAGCCTTGACTAGACGGACCTCTGTTGGCAAAGTAATGTCTCTGCTTTTGAATATGCTGTCTAGGTTGGTCATAACTTTCCTTCCAAGGAGTAAGCGTCTTTTAATTTCACGGCTGCAGTCACCATCTGCAGTGATTTTGGAGCTCAGAAAAATAAAGTCTGACACTGTTTCCCCATCTATTTGCCATGAAGTGATGGGACCAGATGCCATGATCTTCGTTTTCTGAATGTTGAGCTTTAAGCCAGCTTTTTCACTCTCCTCTTTCACTTTAAAAACTTATAGAGTACTACCAATGGTATTTTTTACAGAGCTAGAACAAAGAATTTTACAGTTTGTATGGGAATACAAAAAACCTTGAATAGCCAAAGCAATCTTGAGAAAGAAGAATGGAACTGGAGGAATCAACCTGCCTGACTTCAGGCTCTACTACAAAGCCACGGTCATCATACAGTTTGGTACTGGCACAAAGACAGAAATATAGATCAATGGAACAAAATAGAAAGCCCAGAGATAAATCCACACACCTCTGGACACCTTATCTTTGACAAAGGAGGCAAGAATATACAATGGAGAAAAGACAACCTCTTTAACAACTGGTGCTGGGAAAACTGGTCAACCGCTAGTAAAAGAATGAAACTAGAACACTTTCTAACACCATACACAAAAATAAACTCAAAATAGATTAAAGATCTAAATGTAAGACCAGAAACTATAAAACTCCTAGAGAAGAACATAGCTAAACACTCTCCGACATAAATCACAGCAGGATCCTTTATGACTCACCTCCCAGAATATTGGAAATAAAAACAAAAATAAACAAATGGGACCTAATTAAAAGCTTCTGCACAACAAAGGAAACTATAAGCAAAGTGAAAAGATAGCCTTCAGAATGGGAGAAAATAATAGCAAATGAAGCAACTGACAAAGAATTAATCTCAAAAATATATAAGCAACTCCTGCAGCTCAATTCCAGAAAAGTAAACGACCCAATCAAAAAATGGACCAAAGAACTAAGCAGACATTTCTCCAAAGAAGACATACAGATGGCTAACAAACACATGAAAAGATGCTCAACATCACACATTATCAGAGAAATGCAAATCAAAACCACAATGAGGTACCATTTCATGCCAGTCAGAATGGCTGCAATCCAAAAGTCTACAAGCAATAAGTGCTGGAGAGGGTGTGGAGAAAAGGGAACCCTCTTACACTGTTGGTGGGAATGCAAACTAGTACAGCCACTATGGAGAAGAGTGTGGAGATTCCTTAAAAAACTGGAAATAGAGTAAGTAAAATCTTATCTTTCCTCATCCCTGTACCCAGATGCTCCTGGGGAACTTCTGTAGTTTATTTAAGATCATTGCCTAATGGGTGCATCTTTCAGATGATTAAGGGTAGTTGGAGCACCAGCAGCCAACTCATCTTACTCTAAGTTTAGAAAAATTTGGCCAGTACTCACATGTTAAAATCACTTTGCAGTAGTTAAAGCATAGAGAGCTGGGATCTCTACATATAAAGGCTGAAAACACTGAGACTAACTTAATACAAACTCATTTTTCATGTGTACCACCATCCAATGTGGGTGTTCAATAGACTTTTCACGTGGCATTTCAGGAACCCAGGTTCCTTTTCTCTTGGGGTTCTGCCATCTTCTTGGGTCTTGTGTTCCTTTAGCAGCAGGCAGAAAAAGAGGGAGAGATGCGGACAGGGTGAGAGATTGCTAAGGCCTTGAGTTCCTCATTGTCACCCATATTCCACTGGCCAGAAATAAGTCACCTGGTCTCACCTGAAACAAGGGTGGTGGTGGTGGCATTTCCTAACAATAGCCCCACGCTAATGAAGAGGAACAAAATCTTTATTGGGCAACTGATCCTTTCTGCTACAATCAGAGTGTGCTTTTTAAGGATCCCAAATCTTAGAGATGAATAGAGTTGCTGAGATGGGACTTTTAGGCAATCTATAAAGTTTTCCCTGTGGCTCAGATGGTAAAGAATCTGTCTGCAATGTGGGAGATCTGGGTTCGATCCCTGGGTTGGAAAGATCCCCAGCAGAAAGGAAAAGTTTCCCACTCCAGTATTCTGTCCTGGAGAATTCCATGGACTGTATAGTCCATGGGATCGCAAAGAGTTGGACCCAACTGAGTGACTTTCACATAAAGTTTTCATGTGGCTCATAATCTTCACTTACCTGACACCTTAAGATTAAGATGATCCTCAAACTGTTGAGTCTGAGTTGATTGAAATATGTTTAAAATAGGAAAATTACAGTTCTTGGGTAATTGGAAATTTTATTTATTTTTTTAAGGAGTGACAGAGAGATTTGGGGCTGGTTTTTGAATGACCTAAATCAAATCCCTTATGATTATACAGTGGAAGTGAGAAATAGATTTAAGGGCCTAGATCTGATAGATAGAGTGCCTGATGAACCATGGAATGAGGTTCGTGCCATTGTACAGGAGACAGGGATCGAGACCATCCCCATGGAAAAGAAATGCAAAAAAGCGAAATGGCTGTCTGGGGAAGGCTTACATATAGCTGTGAAAAGAAGAGAGGTGAAAAGCAAAGGAGAAAAGGAAAGATATAAGCATCTGAATGCAGAGTTCCAGAGAATAGCAAGAAGAGATAAAGTCTTCTTCAGTGATCAATGCAAAGAAATAGAGGAAAAGAACAGAATGGGAAAGACTAGAGATCTCTTCAAGAAAATTAGAGATACCAAGGGAACATTTCATGCAAAGATGGGCTCGATAAGGACAGATGGTATGGACCTAACAGAAGCAGACGATATTAAGAAGAGGTGGCAAGAATACACAGAAAAACTGTACAAAAAAGATCTTTACTACCCAGATAATCATGATGGTGTGATCACTCATCTAGAGCCAGACATCCTGGAATGTGAAGTCAAGTGGGCCTTAGAAAGCATCACTACAAACAAAGCTAGTGGAGGCGATAGAATTGCAGTTGAGCTATTTCAAATCCTGAAAAATGATGCTGTGAAAGTGCTGCACTCAATATGCCAGCAAATTTGGAAAACTCAGCAGTGGCCACAGGACTGGAAAAGGTCAGTTTTCATTCCAATCCCAAAGAAAGGCAATGCCAAAGAATGCTCAAACTACCGCACAATTGCACTCATCTCACATGCTAGTAAAGTAATGCTCAAAATTCTCCAAGCCAGGCTTCAGCAATACGTGAACCGTGAACTTCCAGATGTTCAAGCTGGTTTTAGAAAAGGCAGAGGAACCAGAGATCAAATTCCCAACATCCGCTGGATCATGGAAAAAGCAAGAGAGTTCCAGAAAAACATCTATTTCTGCTCTATTGATTATGCCAAAGCCTTTGATTGTGTGGATCACAATAAACTGTGGAAAATTCTGAAAGAGATGGGAATACCAGACCACCTGACCTGCCTCTTGAGAAATCTGTATGCAGGTCAGGAAGCAACAGTTAGAACTGGACATGAAACAACAGACTGGTTCCAAATAGGAAAAGGAGTACGTCAAGGCTGGATATTGTCACCCTGCTTATTTAACTTATATGCAGAGTACATCATGAGAAATACTGGACTGGAAGAAACACAAGCTGGAATCAAGATTGCTGAGAGAAATATCAATAACCTCAGATATGCAGATGACACCACCGTTACAGCAGAAAGTGAAGAGGAACTAAAAAGCCTCTTGATGAAAGTGAAAGAGGAGAGTGAAAAAGTTGGCTTAAAGCTCAACATTCAGAAAACGAAGATCATGGCATCCAGTCCCATCAACTTCATGGGAAATAGATGGGGAAACAGTGGAAACAGTGTCAGACTTTATTTTTTGGGGGCTCCAAAATCACTGCAGATGGTGATTGCAGCCATGAAATTAAAAGACACTTACTCCTTGGAAGAAAAGTTATGACCAACCTAGATAGTGTATTCAAAGCAGAGACATTACTTTGCTGACTCAGGTCCGTCTAGTGAAGGCTATGGTTTTTCCTGTGGTCATGTATGGATGTGAGAGTTGGACTGTGAAGAAAGCTGAGCGCTGAAGAATTGATGCTTTTGAACTGTGGTGTTGGCGAAGACTCTTGAGAGTCCCTGGGACTGCAAGGAGATCCAACCAGTCCATTCTGAAGGAGATCAGCCCTGGGATTTCTTTGGAAGGAATGATGCTAAAGCTGAAACTCCAGTACTTTGGCCACGTCATGAGAAGAGTTGACTCATTGGAAAAGACTCTGATGCTGGGAGGGATTGGGGGCAGGGGGAAAAGGGGACGACAGAGGATGAGATGGCTGGATGGCATCACTGACTCGATGGACGTGAGTCTGAGTGACCTCTGGGAGATGGTGATGGACAGGGAGGCCTGGCGTGCTGCAATTCACGGGGTCACAAAGAGTTGGACGCAACTGAACTGATCATAGGACTTGTATAGTCGTAGCAAAGAGAACTCTGTTTTCATTTTTGCAAAACTATTGCTACAAGTTTAGCTTTGTTATTGCATATTTGCCCTTAAGAATTTTTTCATGCTTGGTAGAAGTTTTAACGGAACATGTTTTTACCCTAATGGTTTTTATCTTTGTTATGTTGCTTAGTTGCTTCACAATTATTTTTGTGTGTTTTATACAAGCTTAACTTCTCTCCTCAAATTATCTTATGATTTTTATTCTGAAACTTTAGTGGCTATGGTATGAAATTATGAATTTCATTCTCAGTTTTTTTCATTAAGATACTTTTGATACCACATGTTATCAGAGTTGTTGACATACCTATGAAACATGTTTCTTCTATGACTTACTATGGAACAGTTTTGACAGGTTACTTACTTTCTGTTTTCTCATCTGTAAAATTTTATTGATCCAGTGAACTCCAACAATCTTAGAAGTAATGTTGAGGGCCAATCGACTTTTTCTTTTTTAAAGGTTGAATTCCTTATGTGATGTATATGATAATATACTGAAACTGGGTTCAGTAATACTTGGACTCATTCCTTACAGAAATATTTTAGGGGGAAAAATGTCCTAATTGATGTTGAGACCATTTTGAATAATGCCCAAGCACCAATTCTAGTTCTTCTCAAATTCAAGGTTGAGAAATAGTTTTGCATAGCTCTGCTGGTTTGTGCCAGTGATGCCTTTGAGGAGAAAATATGCTATAGTCTAGAGGTATAGCAGTAATTCCCCAGTACTGGTCCCTAGACGTATGTACCATGGCCCATGACCATGGTCTTCTTGGGCTGCTGGAAAATAAGAACAAAGTAATAGGATATGGGTGAAAGGTTGCCTGTTTTCTTAACCCTGGAATCCAGGGAAGGATTATCTTTTTCTCTGTGACTCTGTTCTGAAAAATTTCTTTCTTGATGAAATGTTCTTTCTTAATGAAATGGTGATGATAATAGATGTTAGTAATGGTGGAGGTAGGGTTATTTTTAATGTCTTTACTTGGATAAAGCCAGAAATTATATTGGTCCTCTTCTGTAACACTCAAGGTTTTTCTTTTCCTTTTTAAAAATGTTTGTGGTCCAGTGGAGTGTAAAGTCACTCAGTCATGTCTGCCTCTTTGTGACCCATGGATAGCCCGTGGAATTCTCCAGGCCAGAATACTGGAGTGGGTAGCTGTTCCCTTCTCCAAGGTATCTTCCCAACCCAGGGAACATAAAGATCTAGCACTATTCCATGTTGATGTTAAATGACTTTTCTGGAAGCAAATAAATCTTTTAGCATTATCCATAGGGCTTCCCTGGTGGCGCAGCAGTTAAAGCGTCTGCCTGCAATGCAGGAGACCTGGGTTCAATCCCTGGGTTGGGAAGATCCCCTGGAGAAGGAAATGGCAACCCACTCCAGTATTCTTGCCTGGAGAATCTCATGGACAGTCCACAGGGTCAGACACGACTGAGTGACTTTACTTTCACTTTCATAGGTGACATATAATTCAAATAAGTCTTAATGGAATTATTCCATAGGTGAGTAACTGTACCAACAATTTTGACATGTGTAAGCATTTTTATTTATTCCTGTCATTGGCTACTTTCATAAAACTGTTGATAATTATCATTAAGAAAAATAAACTATGAACCTAATAACCTTATCTATTCTCTTTTGCCAAGGCTATCTTTTAGTCTTGATAGACTTTTTTTGGAGACATACAAAAAGTAAGCCTTGAAGCTTATAATTGTAATTACGTTTTTTTGCTTTTTATCTATAAAGAATTTCTTGAGTTTATATCTGGCTTTAACCATTTTTTCTCCCCTTTAACACTATTGATATTAATGTTGGTTTTAATTTCTTGGCATCATGAATGCACAAACACATCACACACAGATGTGATTTTGAGCAAGGATTGAAACTGTAAATTAGGAAGCAAGAGATTCACAGGGTTTCATCAGACCAATTCACTGCAAAAAGTGACACTGTTGTACTGAAAATGTTTTAAATTGCTCATTTCAAACCTGCTTCAGTAGCAAAATACCATGCGTGCAGCAGATTTGCAACCACGTTAGTCATTTTCTTTCCTCTGTTTCCTTGCTGTGTTTGTATCGGGAGCACAGAGTAATGTAATTTAGTAAATTATGATTTGATGGCTGGGCAACAGCCCCAGTGTTGAACAGTATTTGGATTATGATTACTTGCTGGCTTTGTCACAGTTGACATTAATTATTGATGGAAGTTTCAGAAATAGCGCATGTGCCAGGAGCTTTTCACCGGATCGCAAGCTCCAGGCAGCAGGGATGCTAACAAGGGTGGGGGAAGAGGCACCTGTGGCTTGTTTATGTCTGTACACTGTGAGCCTGGACCGGGTGGGCTGAGTGGTACCTGGGCATAAGTCATGGTGTAAGGGAAGGATGAACCGTCAGGCTTATTTCTATCGTGTTCCTCCCCAGGAATTACACCGAAGAAGCCAACTTCAGCCGGAGCCAGCCAAGACGAAGGCTCTCCAGACTGTCATTGAAATGAAGGTAGGAGCTATTCACATTTTTCAAAAACAGCTGTTTCCTTGGAGTTTGTTCTAAACTTGATGGTGACTAACACAAACACATGAAATGGACAGTTGTGTTTTCCTTAGGCACCCTGATGGGTGCTTTTCTTCTGGATTTTTTATTTTTATTTTTTTTTGCCTTCTCGGGTATATTTAATTTATTGGCTCTTTAATGAGGATGCTTTTTCTGGGCAAAAGAATAAAGGGCTCAAGTATCCTTTGGCAGAAAGGAGCTGGCTTCATTTCCAGAGCATAGCCAGTGCTTTCAACCCTAACGGAGGTTTTGTGTGTGCTTTAAAAGTAAATTTCTAAAGCTAGAATAATTCTTTTTTCTTCTCTCCATTCACATGACAATGAAAAGACACCTTGAGAAACTAAGATTTGGCAAAGATAAGTTGTTTTTTGTGCAATGGGGGTGTTAAATAAGTAAAATTATGCTATCAGCAAAATTTACTTTTCAAAGAATAATAACTTTCTTATGACTTCAGTATTTTCTCCTAAGTCTGAAATTAATAATTATTAAATACAAAGTACTCTATTTAACTGGGGGAGCATAGAGATATTTAAAAGAAGCAAAGATCCTCCTGGATGGATTTAGGGCATTTAAAGAATAATGTAGTATATAATGATGACTGAGCCTTTAAGAAACCAATCTTGAAACCCAGTTGCTTTGTCAGTTTATAAAGATTTGAAGTCTTTTACTTTCAGTTTTTGCCCAAAGGCAGCAAATAGTAGAGTATTTCTTGTAAGAATAAATAATTATTGATTTTAGTTCCATGAGGAAAAAAGTTCATGATGATAATGTTTGCAATTTGGATATTTCATGCCTAAGTACAACATTTGAGAGTTTGCTGGTCACTATCTTTCTACAAAAGAATTCTAAAGCTTCCTGATAGGGTAATGATTTTTCTGTCTTGGAACACATTATTTTGGATTGTCTGCCAAAAAATTCCCAAGTCCGGGGGGAAGGAAACTAATACAAGCTACTGAGTTTCTGGCATTACAAGTCTAACTTGAGTTTGTTTTTTTTCCCCTAGTCAATGACAATGTCTTCATCCAAGTGGATTTTTTTTTGGAAATAACGTAGAACATTTACTTTAAGACTTTATGTCCCCTAAGTGAGGTTACATGATTCATGGTACTTATAAATACATTTGCAGCAAATTGATTTGAAAAATATTATCAAAAGCATCAGATGCCAGTAGGGTTAAAAAATAATTGCTAATCTTGGCTCATCTATTCTTTTTGGATTTGCATAATTTTGACTTATTTTGTAAATTGACTATTCTACACTTGTAGGGGAGTATAGAATCTCATAACAGAGATTTCTTCCTCACTTCACATTGGAACCAAACTTGAAACTTGGCTAAGGCTTAAAAAAAGAATAGAAAAGGAAAAAGACAAGACAAAAGATTTTATTTCAGTTTTCTGCAGAGTCATTCAGTCTCCTTTCTACCTACCTCCCCAGTCCCAACACAATTAGTAATAGAAGCTGCTGCTGCTGCTGCTGCTAAGTCACTTCAATCATGTCCGACTCTGTGCGACCCCATAGATGGCAGCCCACCAGGTTCCCCTGTCCCTGGGATTCTCCAGGCAAGAACACTGGAGTGGGTTGCCATTTCCTTCTCCAATACATGAAAGTGAAAAGTGAAAGTGAAGTCGCTCAGTCATGTCCAACTCCTAGCGACCCCATGGACTGCAGCCCACCAGGCTCCTCCGTCCATGGGATTTTCCAGGCAAGAGTACTGGTGTGGGGTGCCATTGCCTTCTCCGCAGTAATAGAAGAGGATGTATATAAAACTATTTCCAAAGCATTCTTTTTTTTTTTTTAAGGAAAGATTGTGTTTCAGAACTCTTTGGAGAAACCAGAAGTGGCATCTCTCCCAGAGTAGTGGTCATTTTCCTGTTAAAGATCTCTGTACAAAGACTATTAGTGCTTTCTTGTGACTTTAAGTATAAAGTCTGTTTGCTCATAGCTTACTCTTTTTAGCATCATATGTTTTATTAGAAAACAAAAAATAGTAATAGGTATTACTATTTAGTAGTGAATTAAAAACACTCCTTTGGGCTATCTAAAAGAAGGCCATATAAAATATGTTTTAAATTATAAAATATAATTTTTAGGGCAAATTCACTCCATATGTTATCAGTAAATTGAGTCCGGAGTTTTGTTTCTATTTAAATGGATGCCAGTGATGCTGATTAGTAGAAGAACACATTTTAGGACAATTGATAATCTATACACTGTCAGGGAACTGAGCCTGGAGTTCTTCTGTTGTCTTTGAATGCCTGTTAATTTACAAAGCACTGCCTTCTGTTTTGTCAGTGGAGAAGTCTGGGTCCCATTAGCATCTATCCTCAGTGTGCATAAATTGAGTTATGGGGGCAGCTGGTAGAAGGTCATCGCCTCGGTCATGTGTGTAAGGTTGTGATGAAGGCTGTGATCTCTTCTGCTTTTGTATATTATGTTTCTGTGAAATGGGAGGGAATATTGGAAACCCATATTTTATAAGCATTAGGGTTGACTACCAAATGTTATGGGGAGGGAGGTGGGAGGGGGGTTCATGTTTGGGAACACATGTAAGAATTAAAGATTTTAAAATTAAAAAAAAAAACAAAACTAATAGGTGTAACTTGAGACAGGGTTGTATTTTAATTTAAACACCTTTGGATAAAGGTGTCATATACTACCTTGGCAAAACCTGAAGTTAAAAGGAGCTTTCCTGGAGTCAGTTGGACATTTAGTTTTGGAGAGGTGACATGAATTAAGGGTTTAGAAGCTACCCCTACTTTTCTCTTAGTTCTTAAAGAAACTGAGGATGAAATTATGAGTCTTCATCTTCTCCAAAAATATACATCAACTCAGAAAGTTGTTATGAAAATCTGTGAAATCTTGCCCTAATTAGAGCTCTTTTAGAGCCACAGTCTGGTAGTTCTAGTAGATGTCTATATACCTCTGTGGGCTTTTAGAGTTGTGAAAAGACATCTCTGTGGGGGAGGGCCATCTGCATACACCGAAGTGGGGGCAATTCTCTTCCAGCCATCACAACTGCTGTCAGCCAGTTCAGTCAGGGGGGCTAAAGTCACCTGAATAAATATGAAAGGAAGCAAAGTAAATGAAGTTATTTGTGGTTTATCTTCTTGCAGGAAGCTCCAAGTGTTAATTTTGATCCTGATTTGGTCTGGCAGGTATGTTCCAGGTTTGCACTTAGAACATTGTGTCTTTCAGAAAAATTAGTGTTCCTGTAGATGTTGCAGTGCTCCTCCTTTTCTTGCTTTTGTGACTAAAGATTCTTTACTAAGTTTCCCTTTCCTGCTCTTATGGAGAACAGTTAAAAATGTAGTTAAATGATTTGTTCCCCCTCTTTTCTTTTAATTCCTTGAATGTGTTTTAACCTACTTCTATTATAAATTTGACATGTCATAAACGTGACATTCAAAAGTTTCACTTTCTTGGGTTCATTCATAAAGCTGTATCTAGTGTTTTTTTTTTTTTAAATGAAAATGAATTATAGTAGCAACAGTACTTGTCAGATAATCTCTGTTTTTTTTCTTTGTTAGTTAAAACTTCTAAGTGAATGAAAATCTAATTTAAAATGGTTAAAGCCTAAAGGAAATGTATTGACTCATATAACTGGGAAAAACAAGATATTGTTCAGGAATAGCTTGCTCCTGGGGCTCAAAGATGTTAACAGATTCCATTTTCTCTCATTCAATATCTCATTTTAGGTTTCTTCATGTAAGTCTGTTTTCAGACAGCCCCTTTGTGTGTGTCTGAGCAAAGTGGCTGCAGCATCTCCAACAGTCACAGATGGAAGGGATAGGGAGAAGACTGTGTTTTTAAAAAATGCAAAAAAAAAAAAAAAAAGGAAAAACAACCAACCCTAGAATAATAACAATTACTGAGATGGAACATAAAATTTCACTCAAAATTTAACAACTGAGGCTGTAAGAAAAAACTTGAAATTCTCTAAATTCCATTAGCTTAATAAATTAGATGACATTCATCAAGAAAAACTTTGTTAGTGCTAAATTCAGCAGTTTATCAGATGGGATATATGAGTGACATATGGGTTTTAGTAAGAGTTGCAGATAATATACTTGATCTGGTGAACTTGTTAGCTAAAGTGGATTAAGAAGCTAGGGGTGTAATGTGACTATATGACAATATTTCTGTGGCAACTGAAGTGAGGATTGTGGTTATTTAGGTTTCTTGTCACATAATCAGCTGTGGCACTTCTTGTGTCACAAGTGGTTCTTCTTATGTAACATTTATCCCCACTAAGCTTTTCTATGGAAACTGAGTAGTAAGCAGTTCAGTACTGAGCTTGACCAAGTTGCTGCCTCGTAGATGTGCTAGTAAGTGAAAGAATATGACTTTGTGTTCAAGTGCTACGTCTAATGGTGAGGTTGATCTTCTGATTTTAAATCCACAAACCCAGCCTTGTCTTTGTGTTCAGGCAGATGTCTGCTGTCCTTCTGCATGGGGTTGACTGACCTGTAGTTGAGCTAATTTTCCGTTAAGAGATAGCTTGGTGTTTGATCAAATTCAGGCAGTTCAGTTTCACCAGGCATGGGAGGGATAGACTGGAGCATGGGAAGGCAAGAACTAGCTGGTAACTTTTCCCAGCATCACATAATTAGGAAGGGAAAGATTTTGATTTCAAACCTTGGCCATTGAATGCATCCCACTTCCCACTGTGAATATAATTTGAGTCCTGGGATCTAGTCAGGAATACCATGAAGTGGCTGAAATGTTTTCTTTGGCTCAAGGGCCTACCTAGGTTTATGTTACCCATCTTTTGAACTGTTATTTTATATGAGGCAAAACATGGCAGTCAGAATTATTTTTTCTCCCAAGATTATGTGTTCATTGCAAATTTGTGTCAAGCTTCGTTTTTCTAGTCAAGGCATTATGTTGGATCTTAGGCCTTGAAAATAGGCCATGGCTCTTTTTGTGGCTACTAAGAAGAATTAACAACAAGAAAAAAAAAATCCTACCTGTATCACCAGTGACATCTACAGCTCAAACACCGCTAACCACACATGGAGAACGAGGTATAAGGCATCTGACATGTAATAACCCATGAGTAGCATGAGTAGCCAAATTTCACAGATGAAAAAGCCATGTTTTAGAGAAAATGAACAGCCTGCCCAAGGTCCTACAGCAGGTATGTTGGCATTTGAGGTATGAACAGGTTTCTTCTCTGAAGTTCTTAGACTCCCTACTCTTACAGTCTGCTTTTACTGAAGATGATTCCTAAGTTCAGCTGGTTTTTCTTTCCATGCTGTGGAAATTATGCACTGAGTTTTGCATCTTTGAATAGGTTGAGGCAGATCATGAGAGCTCAAGAGGTCTATCTGATATTTTTAGTAAGCTGCAATATTGTACTTTGTGCTGTAAGGTAAGATTCATCCTTTTTACATGTATATCAGCCCTGCAAATGGGCCTCCAAAATATGTACCCTACAGTCAACATATGCCCTGTTTTGTTTTGTTTTCTTTTTTTTTTCTTTCCTGGGTTTTAAGTCTTGCCCTGAAGCCTTTATAGCAACCTGGACCATAACTCATTTAAACTTGCAAAGCCCTGTGTTTTTGATGTGCACTATCCACTTACAATATAAGAAATTATCCTTTAGCTTATTTTTTCTTGAGCAATTTCTTCATCTTCTCATCTTTCAGCTTAAAAAAAAAAAAAGCCTTGTCCCATCTAACTATTTTCCTTAAATAAGGGGAAAAAATGTGGGTTTTAAGTGATAGCCAGAAAAAGCAAAATGTCAAGTTAAATGTTAGCTCTGGATGATATATAGTAGATTTTTTTTTTAAAATGAACCTTTTTTTGCTCAAATTCTTCATATATGTGTTTGACTCTAAATGTTCAAGTTGTTAATTTGTAATTCCTGCTATGAACAGGTTTATTTTGTGTGAATATAACTCATGAATTTGAATTACAAATACCACTGCTTACCAAGCAGCTTTTTTGTGCACAGCACCATGGTGGGCCTTTCAGAAAAAGTGAGCGCTCAATCTTTAAGGGGCTAATGGAAGGAATAGGGCTCTTATACAAGCCAGGGTCTAAATACTGACCTAAGAACAGCAAACTGGGCTGCAAAAGCTCAGAGGATATTAAATAAGAAAGGGACAGGGAATGTTTTTTGGAGAAGATCGCATTTGAGAAGAGGCTTAAAAAAAATTGGAATTGCTTCCCTGGTGGCTCAGAGGTTAAAGTGTCTGCCTGCAATACGGGAGACCTGGGTTTAATCCCTGGGTCGGGAAGATCCCCTGGAGAAGGAAATGGCAACCCACTCCAGTATTCTTGCCTGGAGAATCCCAGGGATGGAGAAACCTGGTGGGCTACAGTTCACCGGATCGCAAGAGTCAGACACGACTCAGTGACTTCACTTTCACTTGAAAAAAATGGCATAATTTTGATAGAGGGTAGAAGGATTTTTTATAAACAGTAGAAACCATATCAGCAAAGGCAAGGAGGTTGGAAATTATGAGACATATCTGGAGAAGAACAAACCGTTCAGTTTGGTTGAGAGAAGACTTTAAAAACCAATAGAAGATCAAATGAAACCATAAGAAAGTGGGAGAAAAAATAATAGAGAAAAAACCTGAAATTAATGAAATAGAAACCAAACACATACAAGTTCAGTTCAGTTGCTCAGTTGTGTCCAACTCTTTGCAACCCCATGGACTACAGCACACCAGGCCTCCCTGTCCATCACCAACTCCCAGAGCTTACTTAAACTCATGTCCATTGAGTCAGTGATGCCATCCAACCATCTCCTCTGTAGTCCCCTTCTTTTCCTGCCTTCAATCTTTCCCAGCATCAGGGTCTTCTCCAATGAGTCAGGTCTTTGCATCAGGTGGCCAAAGTATTGGAGTTTCAGCTTCAGCATCAATCCTTCCAATGAATATTCAGGACTGATTTCCTTTAGGATGGGCTGGTTGGATCTCCTTGCTGTCCAAGGGACTCTTAAAAGTCTTCTCCAACACCACAGTTCAAAAGCATCAATTCTTTGGTGCTCGGCTTTCTTTACAGTCCAACTCGCACATCCATACATGACTGCTGGAAAAACCATAGCTTTGACTAGATGGACCTTTATTGGCAAAGTAATGTCTCTACTTTTTAATATGCTGTCTAGATTGGTCATAACTTTTCTTCCAAGGAACAAGCATCTTTTAAATACATACAAGAGATGTACTTAAAAGCGAGCACAAATTCTTTGAGGAGATTAACAGGTGTCCTGGTCAGAATCACTGAGAAAAAGAGGCAGACAAGTAAACAATATGAAAATTAAAAGGTGGCATCACTATCAATCTTCAGTTCAGTTCAGTTCAGTTGCTCAGTCATGTCCGACTCTTCACGACCCCATGAATCGCAGCACGCCAGGCCTCCCTGTCCATCACCAACTCCCGGAGTTCACTCAGACTCATGTCCATCGAGTCAGTGATGCCATCCAGCCCTCTCATCCTCTGTCATCCCCTTTTCCTCCTGCCTCCAATCCCTCCCAGCATCAGAGTCTTTCCCAGTGAGTCAACTCTTTGCATGAGGTGGCCAAAGTACTGGAGTTTCAGCTTTAGCATCGATTCCTTCCGAAGAACACCCAGAGCTGATCTCCTTTAGAATGGACTGGTTGGATCTCCTTGCAGTCCATGGGACTCTCAAGAGTCTTCTCCAACACCACAGTTCCAAAGCATCAATTCTTCGGCTATCAATCTTACTGACTTAGAAATATGAGAGCATGTAATTAACATTTTGAAAATAAAGTTGAAATTTTAGGTCAGTTCTTTTAAAAATACAACTTATTAAGACTGCATGAGAAATAGAATATCTGAGTAGGGCTATATATTAAAAACAAAAATGTTTCTATGGTTTGAAATCTTACCATCAAAAAATATCTAAAAAACCCTATAGTTGTAGATGGCTTCTTCAATGAATTTTTACTAGACATTTGAAGAAAAACTGTATCAGTCATACAGAAGCTATATCAGAAAATAGAAAACAAGTGAACACTTCTCATTTTATGAGGCCAGCATAATTTTGATATCAATACCCAACAAAGCCATTGCAAGAAAGGAAAATTATAGGCAGTCTGTCTCAAACACCAGTGCAAAATATCCTAGTGAACTAAACCCTGTGGAAATGACCAAGTTGTACTTACTCTGGGAAGGAAAGTTTGGACTAATATTTGTTTATCAATCAATGTTATTTACATTAGCATGATAAAGGAGAAAAATTAATATAATTTCAGTGAATGTGGAGAAAGCATTTGATAAATGTAACATTCATTCATGCTAACAAAAATAAGCTTTTATCAAACTTAGAAGGAGATTTTCTAATCTGATTAAGAGATAGCTATAAGAAAAACTTGAGCAAGTATCATATTTAATGGTAAAATATTTGAAGTGTTTATGATATAAGGAACAAGACAAGAATGCTTATTACTATCACTTCTCCTCAACAATATTCTGGATATCCTGGGTATAAGAATTGTAAAGGAAGAAATAAACTCCTTTTATTCACAGGCACCATAAGTGTGTGTGCAAAAAATGTGAATCCATATATAGACTACTATATTAGTAAATGAACTTGAACAGCTGGTCACTGTATAAATGTGAATCATCTACATACCAGTAACAACTATGAAATGAAATTTAAGAAACAATATAATTTAGGATGGTATTAAAAAATCCAAAATATCCTAGAACAAATCTAACAGTGGTGAATAAGACCTAATTATAATAGATTGTATAAAACATAATTACATGTGGAATAACAAAATATTTGAAGCAAATGAAATAGCTATCAACAGTGCAGTGGATGAATAAATAGTGAAATATTCATACTGTGAAATGATATTTGGCGAGAGAAGGACCAAGCTATTGCTTCATGTAACAACATCATTGAATACCCCCAAAACAGTGTGGAAAGAAGCCAGACACAAAAGAACACACACAATTTGATTCTGTTTATTTGTGTTCCCAAAATAGGCAAAAGTAATCAATGGTGTTAGATGTCTGCATAGTGGTTAATCTGGAGGAAGAAGGAGGGTGTGGAGGTTGGGTGAGGGCTTGAACAAAGCTTTTGGAGTAGAAGTAATATTCTGTTTTATGAAATGATTTGTATGTAACCAGGTGTGTTTGCTTTAATCATAATTCATTCTGAAAACCTATGATTTGGCTACTTTCCTATGAATAGTGTACCTTAGTTAAAAAATTCATTGAAAAATGAAAAAGTAAACAGTTAAAACAAAAAAATGCTATTAAAAATTGGGTAAAGGATTTGAATAAGCATTTCTCCAATGAAAACATACAAATGGCCATGAAAAGATGTCCAATGTGATTTGTCAAAGGGAAATGCAAATCTAAGTGGCAGTTAGATACAACTTATCCCCTGCCCCCATGATGGCTAAGATAAAAAGACAAGAAATGTTCGGGAGATGTGGAAAAGCCAGGCCCTCATGTGTTGATGATAGGGATGTAAAATAGTTCTGTCCCTTTTAGAAAACTATTTGGCAGTTCTTCAAGATGTTAAACATAGTTATCAGACATACCCAACCAAACTAAAAACATGTTCACACAAAAACCTATCCCTACATGTTCATATTACAATTATTGGTAATAGCCAAAAGTCTGAAACAAGCCAAATGTTGCTTATCTTGTGGGAATAAACAAAATGTGGCATAACTGTAGTAAAATGTTATTCAGCAGTGAAAAAGACATGAAAGATTCAGTTCAGTTCAGTTGCTCAGCGGTGTCCGACTCTTTGTGACCCTATGAATCACAGCACACCAGGCCTCTCTGTCCATCACCAACTCCCGAAGTTCACTCAAACTCATCGAGGTGGTGATGCCATCCAGCCATCTCATCCTCTGTCGTCCCCTTCTCCTCCTGCCCTCAATCCCTCCCAGCATCAGGGTCTTTCCCAACGAGTCAACTCTTCACATGAGGTGGCCAAAGTATTGGAGTTTCAGCTTTAGCATCAGTCCTTCCAATGAACACCCAGGACTGATCTCCTTTAGGATGAACGGGTTGGAACTCCTTGCAGTCCATGGGACTCTCAAGAGTCTTCTCCAACACCACAGTTCAAAAGCATCAATTCTTTAGCCCTCAGCTTTCTTCACTGACCAACTCGCACATCCATACATGACCACTGGGTAAAAATGGCCTTGACTATCCAGACCTTTGTTGGCAAAGTAATATCTCTGCTTTTCAGTATGGTATCTAGATTGGTCATAACTTTCCTTCCAAGGAGTAAGTGTATATAATTTCATGGCTGCAGTCACCATCTGCAGTGATTTTGGAGCCCCCCAAAATAAAGTCTGACACTGTTTCCACTGTTTCCCCATCTATTTCCCATGAAGTGATGGGACCGGATGCGATGATCTTCGTTTTCTGAATGTTGAGCTTTAAGCCAACTTTTTCACTCTCCTTTTTCACTTTCATCAAGAGGCTTTTTAGCTCCTCTTCACTTTCTGCCATAAGGGTGGTGTCATCTGCATATCTGAGGTTATTGATATTTCTCCCGGCAATCTTGATTCCAGCTTGTGCTTCTTCCAGCCCAGTGTTTCTCATGATGTACTCTGCATATAAGTTAAGTAAGTAGGGTGACAATATACAGCCTTGACGTATTCCTTTCTAATTTGGAACCAGTTTGTTGTTCCATGTCCAGTTCTAACTGCTGCCTCCTGACCTGCATACAGGTTTCTCAAGAGGCAGGTCAGGTGGTCTGATATTCCCATCTCTTGAAGAATTTTCCACAGTTTATTGTGATCCACACAGTCAAAGGCTTTGGCATAATCAATAAAGCAGAAGTAGATGTTTTTCTAGAACTCTCTTGCTTTTTCCATGAGCCCGCGGATGTTGGCAATTTGATCTGATACATGCTAAAACATTGATGAACCTTGAAACATTATGCTAAGTGAAAGAAGCCTGCGGTGAAAGGACACATCTTATATGATTCCATATATATGTATATATGAACTGTCCAATATAGGCAACTCTATAGAGATAGAAAGTAGATTAGTGGTTTCTATCAAGAGATAGAAAGTAGATTAGGAACTAGGGGGAGAGGAGAAACAGTTGTGACTACTAACATGTACAGCAGTTTGGGGTGATGAAAGTATTCTGGAATTAGTTGGTGGTGATGGTTACATAAAGCACTGAATTGTACACTTTAAAAGAATGAATTTTATGGTATAGTATATCAATAAAGCTATTGCTAAAAAGTGAAAATATTACAAACAAAAGGATCAATAACTTTGATTATTTAAGGATTAAAATATAAAATGAGCTATAGAATAACCGACTAGGAGATGCATTTCTGAAGTTTATGGTTAGTTAGTTCAGTTGTTGAGTCGTGTCTGACTCTTTGCGACCCCATGAATTGCAGCATGCCAGGCCTCCCTATCCATCACCATCTCCCAGAGTTCACTCAGACTCACGTCCATCGAGTCCGTGATGCCATCCAGCCATCTCATCCTCTGTCGTCCCCTTTTCCTCCTGCCCCCAATCCCTCCCAGCATCAGAGTCTTTTCCAGTGAGTCAACTCTTCGCATGAGGTGGCCAAAGTACTGGAGCTTCAGCTTCAGCATCATTTCTTCCAAAGAAATCCCAGGGTTGGTCTCCTTCAGAATGGACTGGTTGGATCTCCTTACAGTCCAAGGGACTCTCAAGGGTCTTCTGCAACACCACAGTTCAAAAGCATCAATTCTTTGCGCTCAGCCTTCTTCATAGTCCAACTCTCACATCCATACATGACCACAGGAAAAACCATAGCCTTCACTAGACGGACCTTAGTCGGCAAAGTAATGTCTCTGCTTTGAATATACTATCTAGGTTGGTCATAACTTTTCTTCCAAGGAGTAAGCGTCTTTTAATTTCATGGCTGCAATCACCATCTGCAGTGATTTTGGAGCCCAAAAAATAGTCTGACACTGTTTCCACTGTTTCCCCATCTATTTCCCATGAAGTGATGGGACCAGATGCCATGATCTTCGTTTTCCGAATGTTGAGCTTTAAGCCAACTTTTTCACTCTCCTCTTTCACTTTCAAAAGAGGCTTTTTAGCTCCTCTTCACTTTCTGCCATAAGGGTGGTGTCATCTGCATATCTGAGGTTATTGATATTTCTCCCAGCAATCTTGATTCCAGCTTGTGTTTCTTCCAGTCCAGTATTTCTCATGATGTACTCTGCATAGAAGTTAAATAAGCAGGGTGACAATATACAGCCTTGACATACTCCTTTTCCTATTTGGAACCAGTCTGTTGTTCCATGTCCAGTTCTAACTGTTGCTTCCTGACCTGCATACAGATTTCTCAAGAGGCAGATTAGGTGGTGAGGTTTATGGTTGTTAGTTTTAATAAAGAGGTTATATTTATTAGTTAGAAATGAAAGTTTGGGGTAAATAATGTACCATTAATTCTAGAGATTCTTGACATTAATTCTAGAAGGGGAGATTATATAGGATTTTTTCTTTTGCCCCCTGTGTTCTTATGTTTTCAATAATGTGCATTCATCATATAGGGATGATCAGGAATTATTATTTAGGAAAAACAGCAATAAGTTTTTTGAAAGGGATTCAGGATTGGGAACATGTGTACACCCATGGCATATTCATGTTGATGTATGTCAAAACCAATACAGTATTGTAAAGTAAAATAAAGTAAAATAAAAAAAGAAAAGTTAATAAAAGAAAAATCATCTATCAAAAATCTTAAACAGTTTTTTCTGATTTCTTTTGCTGAACTGAAGACTCCAAAGTGGAGAAGGTTGTATTATATATGGAAATTGAGAATCTCATTCTGCCACTTATTGTTTCTCTGAAGTCCAGCTTCCCTTCTGTGAAATGGAACCATGATACCAGGCTTCGTAGAGTTGTGATGGGGATTAAAATGGATTAAGGCATGGGAAAATCCTGGCATACATTAGATACTCAAGGAATTCTCTGCTTGTCCATCTAGTCCTTTTCAGTCTGGAAATGGAATTTTACCTGTAAAAAAGAGGAGGTACCTTTGAGCAAGGACCGCTGGAGAGAAAGAATTTAACAAGCTTATTTCAGGCAGAGTCTTAGCTCTACATACACACACACTTTACATGTGGAAAGATTTTAAAAGTATCTTTGAAATAAGAAATCAGTGGAGAAAAAACAGTAACTCCCAGTAGGCCTGTGGTATAATAAATGATCTGGGACTTTGTTGGGCCCTTGGCAAGTCACTTGTCCCCTCTGGCTCTCATATTCTTATTTGGCAAATGAAAGGATTGAACAAAGTGTCCTGCTTTAAAAATTCTACCAAATCTGAAGGATTGGTGACTGACAATTTGGACCCTCAAAGGGACTGCCTGGGGAGTCTGAATTGACAAGGCATTCTTGCACTTTAAATCTTTGCTTTGTTTGCTCCCTCGTGGCCAGCTCTGCCCAGGCCAGCAGCCCCTGCCTTCTCCCTTGTTGGTGCTCAGGTTCCCAGCTTATTGTTTATTTAGGGACTGCAATTTCCTTATTGGCGTGTGCCCCCCTCCAGCAGAGTTGAGAAGTCAACCACAGGCCTCAAGTGAACCCCCCTTCAAGTTTCAGTAATGATAGTGTACCAGCCGTCTCATGCCTCATCCCTAAGGCATGGTCCAGTTTCCACATCCCTCAGGCCACGCTGGTGACTTGGGGTGGCCTGAATTCCTCTGCTGCCTGTTGCTTTTTCCATGAGATAAGTGTTTTGAATGTAGAAGGATTTGTGCTAGTTTTGGAGATCCTTAGAATGAGGTCTCAAACCAGGACTATTGGGGACTTCGGGGAAGTGTTAAAAGAAATGGAAGAGCAAGTTCAGGTTCTAGAAAGCCAGAAGGAGAACTTCTTCACCTGATCTTTTTCCAAAGAGAGTTGGAAGGGAACAGAGGTGTCAGGTGTCCATCTTTATATTACTGTCTGAAATGCATTCACAGTTTTGCAAAGTAATATTTCACTGAATTTCTGGGAAATTAGCCCTGTTTGTATTCAGATGTTTGTGAAAGATGACATGGATCCATTCTTGGGAGGGCAGGCTGCAGACATCGAGGGGCTACCTTTGTCATCTGGAAGCAGTTTCTTAAACTTCTTCCTCCTTTACTTCTCTTCTAGCATCGTCATTATTTTCTTTTGACCTTGCTCTGTGATCTTTAAAGGCTAAAAGTACTATGTGGAAGAAAGAACCAAAAGAGACTTGCTTCTAGGTCGTTGACTGTCTCTCAGTCCAGTCTTTCCTGAGATTATCCCAGGGACAGCAGGGTCCCAGTGTGGCTTTCTCACTCCTAGTCAAGGGAAGTTTTATGGAAGGAACCATCCTAGTTTATGAAAGATGTTTTTTTAAGAATGATTAGAGATGAAAATTCAGGTGATACAAAGAAATGCTTCATGATCTTATGAAGCAGACAGTCTCCATTTGGAGAACTGCAAAATAGGGTGGAAGGTAGGAAACTTTCCCAGGATAAGGAATAAAGAACAAGAAGGAGAGAAAAAAAAAAATCCGATTTGCTGGGACCTCATAGTCCACCTTGTTTGAAGTAACGATAAATAAGGAAATAAGTATACAGTTGGGTTAGTGTTTGGGGATTGGCTGACTGGATATGCTATGTTTCTGGTCCAGTAGAACATTAACAGGGACATGAAAGTTAACGTATTTTGGTTTGTTGATGTTGCACCCTCTTGAGCCCAGAAAGTTATTTCAACAAGAGAAAATCTTAGGCAAGTTAATTACCTTTTGTAGGTATTGTGACCTATAAAATGGGTAAAATAAATACTTACTTCATAGGGTTATGGGCAAGACTAAATGAGATTTTCTAGCACAGTGCTTGTCTTAATTAATAATACACATGAGCTGATGTTGTTATTAATATTAACTTCATTTTTAAATACCAGAATGGAGAAACTTTGTTTGCTTCTGTCCTGTGCTATTCCTTTCTGTATATTCAGATAATCCAAGTATATTTATATTTTAACATAAATGGGAAAGAAAACATAGATAAAAAGAAAATCTTTTGATTCCCCCCCCAAACCTGAGAAACTTATAAATAAATACTGATTTTTGTGTCATCCCATCCTTAAAGGGAATGTCCTTGAAGGCCAAGTCATTGTTAAACACAGGCACAAGCAACAACAAAAAACTAGTTTCTGATGCACCCAGTCCACAGGTTGGTACTGGAGAGGCTCTATATTAGTTTGTGGCACAGACTTATGGATACAGTTTTGAATTAACCATTGCTCCCTTCCATGCATTGGAAATGTAAGAAACTTTCAATATTAATTAAAGCAGCTTTGTATGTAGGCATAGGTATAGCTATAATGATTGTAAAATACTGAAATACTTCTGTGGTTATCCCAAACCCTCAGAGTACACCTCCCACTCTAGCTTTTACCGCCAAATTCAGCAAAGAGTTATCCCCTGCTCCCGCAGGGACTCCAAGACCTGGTTGCAGTGGTCCAGGTGGCAGCTGTTCTGGTTGGTCCTTGCCCTGTGCAGTATTGCTGTTGAATGTCTCTGCAATCACCCTGACTTAAAACACTGGGGTTCAGTTTCCAGTTATAACACAACTCTATTGAAACTGCCCTCATGTCACCAGTAATACTCTAATTTTTTTCTTAGTCTTTAGTGTCTTCAAATCTTTGTTTGACCTTCTTTCTTTCTTGAAACTTCACTTGCTAATTTTCTGCAACTTTTTCCATCATTTCCATAACTTTTTCTTTTTTTACCTATCTTTCCTCTGGCAGTTATGCTGTTGGTTTTTCTATACTTAATTCTCAACTATATCAGAATTCTTTCACTGCTAGGCAAATGACCCATCATCTCTACTGTCTCAACTTCCATTTTAGCTTTTGTTTTTGTTCAGTCACTCAGTTGTGTTTGATTCTTTGCAACCCCACGGACTGCAGTGTGCCAGGCTGCCCTGTCCTTCACCATCGCTAAGACCTTGCTCAAACTCATGTCCATCAAGTCGGTGATGCCATCCAACCATCTTGTCTTCTGTCATCCCCTTTTCCTCCTGCCTTCAATCTTGCCTAGCTTCAGGATCTTTTCCAGTGAGTCAGTTCTTCACATCAGGTGGCCAAAGTATTGGAGCGTCAGCTTCAGTATCAGTTCTTCCAATGAATATTCAGGACTGATTTCCTTTAGGATTGACTGGTTGGATCTCCTTGCAGGGAGATCTCTTGATATCTTGATGAGATCTCTTGATCTCATCTCTCTCTCCTTGATAGTCCAAGGGACTCTCAAGAGTCTTCTCCAACACCACAGTTCAAAAGCATAAATTCTTCAACACTCAGCTTTCTTTATAGTGCAACTCTCACATCCATCCATGACTCCTGTAAAAACCATAGCTTTACAATACACACCATTATCAGCAAAGTAATGTCTTTGCCTTTTAATACACTGTCTAGGTTTGTCAGAGCTTTTCTTCGAAGGAGCAAGCATCTTACTTTCATGGCTGCAGTCGCCATCTGCAGTGATTTTGGAGTCCAGGACAATGAAGTCTCTCACTGTTTCCATTGTTTCTCCATCTATTTGCTGTAAAGTGATGGGACTGGATGCCATGATCTTAGTTTTTTGAACATTGAGTTTTAAGTAAGCTTTTTCACTCTCTTTAACCTTCATCAAGAGGCTCTTTAGTTGCTCTTTGCTTTCTGCTATAAGGGTGGTGTCATTTGTATATCTAAGGTTATTGATAATTCTCCCCACAGTCTTGATTCCAGCTTATGCTTCATCCAGCCTGGCATTTCACATGATGTTCTCTGCATGCAGGTTAAATAGGCAGGATGACAATAAACAACCTTGATGCACTGCTTCCCAGTTTTGAACCAGTCTTTTGTTTCATGTCCTGTTCTAACTGTTGCTTCTTGATCTGCATACAGATTTCTCAGGAGACAGGTAAGATCATCTGCTATCCCCGTCTCTTGAAGAATTTTCCACAGTTTGTTGTGATCCACACAGTCAAAGCCTTTGGTGTAAGTGAATAAAGCAGAAGTAGATGTTTTTCTGGAACTCTTGCTTTTTCTATGATCCAGTGGATGTTGGCAATTTGATCTCTGGTTCTTCTACCTTCTCTACCCTCACTTGGAGAATTTTGAGCATTGCTTTGCTAGCATGTGAGATGAGTGCAATTGTGTGTTAGTTTGAACATCCTTTGGCATTACCTTTATTTGGGATTGAAATGAAAACTGAGGTTTTTATTATTAACTTCTCCAAGGTCATTTTATTGCATTCTTTTTACCAGCTTATAAATAATTCCCAGTCAGAATCAAGTATACACTCTTAGCTTGATTCTGAAAAGTGCTTATCATTCATCTCCATCTTTCTTTCATTTCCTACTCCAGTGCAACTAAAAGTGATCCATACTTTTTAATAAGTCCTGTCTTATTCCTCCTTGATACATGTTCCATGCATGCATGCTCAGTCATATCCAACTGTTTGCAACCCCATGGACTGTAGCCCACCAGATTCTGCCGTACATGGAGTTTTCCTGGCAAGAATATTGTAGTGGGTTGCCATTTCCTACTCCAGAGGATCTTCCCAACCCAGGGATTGAACCCATGTCTCCTGCATTGGCAGGTGGATTCTTTACCACTATGCCACCTGGGAATCCCTACATAGTCCATACTTGTTCTCTTATTCCTTTAACTTATATTAATTAAATTTTAATTTCTGACTTCTCTGTGTTCTTACACAGGGCTATATCGAACTATATTTTGGTGTTATCTTTTGCCCTATTTCTTGTATATTATGCTTTCTAGTTACAAGTGACTGAAACTCTGCTATTGTATTTTAATATTCTGAAGAGTGTATGATTCATATGTAGCTGTATCTTGCTGTTCAAATGATGTTATAAGGACCCCATTATTTAGGCAGATTCTTACTACATGGTATCAAAGAAGACATCAACCAGCCACAGACCCTCCATATTTTTCTTATCATTCATAATCTCAGAAAAGGAGAGGTCCTTGATTTTGTCAGTTCCCTCAAAGAACTCCGCTTGGCCTTGATGGCTTAATGAATTCACCCCTGGATCATTCAGTGTCCAGAGGTGGTGCTTGTCACCAAAGGTCAGACTGGAAAACCCCACTAAAACCACAGGGAGTTGGGGTGATGTCGTTCCCAAAAGGGGAAGAAGTTGAGCAGATAGTTAAAAAGAGATAGATGCTACAGCTAGAAAGAGGAAGGAAGGGAATATTGATAGAGGACCTACTGTGTGGTAGGTATTATTCTGGAAGGTGTGCACCTTGTCACTCGTTTTATTCTCATCACAACCTCAGGTTATTATAGGATTAGCAAGGTTAGGAATATAGTCATTAAGGTGGATTGAAAATAGATGCTATTGTCTTCTACATGTGTATCTCACAGAACTGGGAGTGGATAGGGACTTACTATACTGTTGTTGGCCTATAACAGCAACCCTTTATTCTCCTGAGGGAGTTTCATGATAGATATTTTGCATACATTACAGAACGCTTGTAATTTTCATAACCTGCTCTTGAGCATGGTCTTATTTAAGGGGAGCTTGGTGTTTTGCCCAAAGGCATAAAAACCTGAAGCAGGATTTGCATTCAGGTTTATGACTCTCTAAGGGTTAGTTGGATTGTTTTATTTTAGCTCTGTTTGTTAGACACGAGTCTGTTAACCTCGACAACAAATTAATACATGGAGACGAAAACCTCAGAGGTCACAGTGTGTCCATCAAGAACCACTAGCGATATCTTCTCCCTGAGGGTCATTAGTAATGTGCCCAGAGACAGTACAGCAGAATGATGCATTCCTAGGGTGTGGATTTCATGAAGAATGAGTCAGAAGTAGGCCAGTGAGACCATGAAAAGAAGCATCAAAGCACCCTAACTGCTTTTACTTTGATCTAGCCCAACCTGATTCTGTGCTTGTACATTTTGTTCTAAAGAGTTAGATACCATCTGAATAAACAGACAAACAAGAAAACAACATAAAAAAAAAACAGCATGTCTCTTGTCATCTTCTAATCTAGGTCATCATCTTTGTATGATTTGATAAGGCTCAGGAAGAAGAGTTTTTGAAATTTTGTTTTTTCCCCTAACATGCCTTAGGCCCATGTTGACTTCTTTCTGGAGTACTTAACTTGGGCTCACATAACCACGGTGAACCCCACACAATAAATCCTTCAAAAAGCAGGGCATTACTCAGATAACTGAACTGAGGACTGCTCAGTTATGTTTGCAGCTACAACTAGATGATTTTTAAAAGTTAAGCCTTCAAGAGCCTCTGTGGTATCCAGTAATAATAGTCTAGAATTTTATTCTAAATAAAGTGTAATATAATTATGGAAGGATGTTAGAACATTAGATCACATCTTCTCTTTAAACCATCCGGCCCTATTTTTGTTGATTAATGTCCGTAGACTGTTACATGATCACAGAGAGTTCCATGCTTTTTTAAAAAAAAAAACAACAAACCCTTGTATTTTCTTTCTTGGCCAGATATTAAAATGAAACTAGTAATCCTTCCTGTAATTGAAAGGAAAGCACATTGTGACACTCAGCAATAACATAATTGTTACTTTTTGTGACTAAATGATACTTCTTTTTTGATGTTCCACCCACTCACCATTTCAGCATTCACAGTTCCTAGACAGGAATTGAAATCTGTTTCTTGGTGTTTAAGAGGAACACAATGTTTGACAAACACAAAAAGGATAATAAAGGCATCCTTACTGGCAAATTTTCTCCAGAAAGTTTACTCCTAGAGTTGCTGTACACTTCAGCCAAATTTGATATCTTTGGAAAACAGCCTCATGTTTTTCTAAATGTACTTGACCAGTAAAGTTGTTCTTGTCTCTTTTGCATTGATTAGTCTTGTCCTTTGTATATGCTGGACACCTAAAGTCATTTAAAATACCCAAGTCACACGAGGACCTTACGAAAGTGCAGACTCAGATTCAGTAGTTGTGGCCTGAGATTCTGCATTTCTAAAAAGCCCCCAAGTGATGTCAGTGCTGTTGTCTGTAGACTACACTGTGTAACAAGGATATAGACTGCACTCCATGGTAGAGAGGGAAGGGTGCCCATGTATCTTGTTCATATCTACCTGGTATCTCACACATCTGGTAAGGTGCCTACTACCCAGTAGATGCTCAGTATGCATTTGTTGAATGACTGAGAGAAATTCTTGTATCTAAATTTACTTTCAACTATAGCAGACATGTCCTAGAAAAATCCAAAGATTATATATATCCAAAGATGTTATATATATATAATAAAGCAGAGATGAAATAAATTTATTTTAGTCTTTCCACCTGACATTTATCCTCACTGCTATAGTCCCTGCACTTGTGTGCTTGCTAGTATTCATGGCTGATTCCAGAATTACCAGGCTGGGCTCATGGGGTAGGTGATTGCTAGGGGTTCACTTCCAGTGATTTATTGTTTGCCCATTAGAAGGGTGTCCCTGGTGGCTCAGACAGTAAAGAATCTGCCTGCAATGCAGGAGACCCAGGTTTGATCCCTGGGTCGGGAAAATCCGCTGGAGAAGGGCTAGGCTACGCACTCCAGTATTCTTGGGCTTCCCTTGTGGCTCAGCTGGCAAATAATTTGCCTGCAATGTGGGAGACCTGGGTTTGATCCCTGGGTTGGGAAGATCCCCTGGAGAAAGGAAAGGCTGCCCACTCCAGTATTCTGGCTTGGAGAATTCCATGGACAGAGGAGCCTGGCAGGCTTCAGTCCATGGGGTCACAAAGAGTTGGTCCTCAGATAACTGTTTAGCATCTTTTGGATGATGGGTATAAAATAGTCTTGGACATGTATCTTTCAGTAGGAGTTATGATCTGTATGTATAAAATAAAGTATTATTACAAGTATTTTATGAGTATGCGGAAAGAAATGACTTTAAGAGCTATTCAATTCAGACATTTTTTTCTAACTCAAGAAGAATAAAGCAAACACATTTCAGTTGTTTTTAGCCCCCCACAGAAATGTCCCCCCCCCCCACATTCCTGCAATCTTTAACAAAAATATATTATAAAAGCAAAACAATTTCATGCTTTTCCTATCCCAAGACTATTTGAAAAATGTCACCTGAGATACGGAGTGGCAAGTTCAGGGAGCATGGGAGTCTGCCTGTTCTCTCACTGCTCAGGGCTCAGAGCAGGCTCTCAGTAAATGACTTGAGTGACAGAAGCTGACAAGGTGATGTGAATAGTTAAGCCCTCAATTATTTTAAATTGGGGGTAATCACGGCAAGTTTTCTTTTGAAGAATCCAAATCATTGTTTTGACTCTTTTCTTCGGTATATAACCCTGAGCTTAACATGATCATTAAAGTTCTATTCTTTTCCCCCAAGAATTGACTTCTAGAGTAATAACACTGGAAAAATCAAAGTAAGTAGAATGCTTTGCTGTAGGACCTTGCAGAATGATTAATGCTAATATGCATTGGGAATCCCCAATAATCATTTCTCAAACTTACTTGACCCTGCAGACCCCTTTTCACAGAGCATTTGGTTTCTGTGAACTTCAGGAAAAGCTGTTTCTATTTCACTTTCTCCATCTCTAAGGAAGGCCTAGAATTATCTGCTTTGAGTGCTTGCTTCTTTGTGAAACACAATCTAGATGAGTATTTGAAAATCCCTACATAAATTATTTTGAAATATCCGTTATAGATAATATGTAAAGATATTCTGATGAAGATTCTTTGGTGATTGAGAATAAAATATTGCTCTACCTTCTAAAATTCCGTTTTGAGGATGCCTCAGCATATGTCTTCACTTAAGTTTTTTTCTCTCCGTTGTACACCAGTGGTTGAGTTACTGAGCACGTGAATTTTGTATCTGTTTTGAAAGTGAAAGTTATGTCCGAATCTTTGCAACCCTATGGACCATACAATCCATGCACTTCTCCAGGCCAGAATACTGGAGTGGGTTGCCTTTCCCTTCTCCAGGGGATCTTCCCAACCCAGGAATTGAACCGGGGTCTCCTGAATTGCAGGCTGATTCTTTACCAACTGAGCTATCAGGAAAGACCTCTGTTTTGAAAGGCAATGTTTATGTACCACATTGAGCCATATCAGGAGATGCGAGATAGTTTTCTTCCATAGTCTTCCTTAAATATATATTTTTTAGTGATTTATCTTAGTTTTAGAGATTTTTGAAAAAGAAAAAAAAAATTGTTCTCTTTGAATTCCTGAAACTGAAGCAGTGGAGCAGCTGTAACCATGGCAGTCATTTTCTTTGCCTTAATTTTTCATGCTTATATTTTCCATGTCTTTTTCTGGCTCAGCATTTTGAATATCTTCTTGGGCAGAATCAATGCACCATCTAATATGTTTGTATTTTGCATCTTTTCTCTTCCCTAGATCTTGCTGTTATTCTTCCATCTCCTTTTCTCCATGCTTGTGATTTTGGTTATGAGTTCTTGAAATAGACTTCTTACTGTAAGAACAGAAATATCAATAAGGACAGAAAAATAGATCTTTATTAAAGTAACTTCTACAATATCCATTTCTCTTTCATCTGTTTTCTTTCATTACTTTCTTTTGATATTCTTGGACATCTGTGATTAAAAGAAAAAAGTCTGGGAGGAAAAAGAGGCTGCTTAATTTAAAAAAAATTAGTAAAAGTTAAAATATTATTTTAAAAATATGTTTTACTAATTTGGTGAAATTTTAACTTAGATATGTATAGATCAAAAGGATTTTCTCTATTTCTATGTGATTTCACTCTGATCTTTCTGTAGCAATGTGTAATTTTTAAAGGTCCAGTGAAAAGCTCCTTTTAACCCATTTTGAAGTTAGCAGTTGTGGTAACTGCTAACTAAACTCTTAGAAGTTGACTGAGAGGAAAGCTGAGGGTTTCTTTTCTCCTTGCCTACATGATTGAGATGAAATTTTAACAAATGCTACCAAGAAATAAAATTTAAACTATGGGACTACAAAGTATATTTCAGTACACACATATATTTATATGTGTATAAATATGTGTATAAAGGCTTTCCTAATAGCTCAGATGGTAAAGCATCTGCCTGCAATGCGGGAGACCTAGGTTTGATCCCTGGATCGGGAAGATCCCCTGGAGAAGGAAATGGCAACCCACTCCAGTATTCATGCCTGGAAAATCCCATGGACCAAGGAGCCTATTGGGCTACAGTCCATGGGGTTGCAAAATGTCAGACACGACTAAGAGACTTCACTTCATACTTATGTATAAATACATATGTATACATGTAAATATGTGTACACATGTATACATATAAATATGTCAGTTTGGACTTGAATCTGAAATCAAAGGAGATTTTATATTAAAAATATTAAAATTAAGGAATCCAAATTGGAAAAGAAGAAGTAAAACTCTCACTGTTTGCAGATGACATGATCCTCTACATGGAAAACCCTAAAGACTCCACCAGAAAATTACTAGAGCTCATCAATGAATATAGTAAAGTTGCAGGATATAAAATCAATACACAGAAATCCCTTGCATTCCTATACACTAATAATGAGAAAGTAGAAAAAGAAATTAAGGAAACAATTCCATTCACCATTGCAACGAAAAGAATAAAATACTTAGGAATATATCTACCCAAAGAAACTAAAGACCTATATATAGAAAACTATAAAACACTGATGAAAGAAATCAAACAGGACACTAATAGATGGAGAAATATACCATGTTCATGGATCAGAAGAATCAATATAGTGAAAATGAGTATACTGCCCAAAGCAATTTACAAATTCAGTGCAATCCCTATCAAGCTACCAGCCATATTTTTCACAGAACTAGAACAAATAATTTCAAGATTTGTATGGAAATACAAAAAGCCTCGAATTGCCAAAGCAGTCTTGAGAAAGAAGAATGGAACTGGAGGAATCAACTTGCCTGACTTCAGGCTCTACTACAAAGCCACAGTCATCAAAACAGTATGGTACTGGCACAAAGACAGACATATAGATCAATGGAACAAAATAGAAAGCCCAGAGATAAATCCACACACATATGGACACCTTATCTTTGACAAAGGAGGCAAGAAAATACAATGGAGTAAAGACAATCTCTTTAACAAGTGGTGGTGGGAAAACTGGTCAACCACTTGTAAAAGAATGAAACTAGATCACTTTCTAACACCGCACACAAAAATAAACTCAAAATGGATTAAAGATCTAAATGTAAGACCAGAAACTATAAAACTCCTAGAGGAGAACATAGGCAAAACACTCTCCGACATAAATCACAGCAGGATCCTCTATGATCCACCTCCCAGAATTCTGGAAATGAAAGCAAAAATAAACAAATGGGATCTAATTAAAATTAAAAGCTTCTGCACAACAAAGGAGAATATAAGCAAGGTGAAAAGACAGCCTTCTGAATGGGAGAAAATAATAGCAAATGAAGCAACTGACAAACAACTACTCTCAAAAATATACAAGCAACTTCTGCAGCTCAATTCCAGAAAAATAAATGACCCAATCAAAAAATGGGCCAAAGAACTAAATAGACATTTCTCCAAAGAAGACATATGGATGGCTAACAAACAAATGAAAAGATGCTCAACATCACTCATTGTTAGAGAAATGCAAATCAAAACCACAATGAGGTACCACCTCACACCAGTCAGAATGGCCGCGATCCAAAAATCTGCAAGCAATAAATGCTGGAGAGGGTGTGGAGAAAAGGGAACCCTCCTACACTGTTGGTGGGAATGCAAACTAGTACAGCCACTATGGAGAACAGCGTGGAGATTCCTGAAAAAACTACAAGTAGAACTGCCTTATGACCCAGCAATCCCACTGCTGGGCATACACCCCGAGGAAACCAGAATTGAAAGAGACACATGTACCCCAATGTTCATCGCAGCACTGTTTATAATAGTCAGGACATGGAAGCAACCTAGATGTCCATCAGCAGATGAATGGATAAAAAAGCTGTGGTACATATACACAATGGAGTATTACTCAGTCATTAAAAAGAATTCATTTGAATCAGTTCTGATGAGATGGATGAAACTGGAGCCGATTATACAGAGTGAAGTAAGCCAGAAAGAAAAACACCAATACAGTATACTAACACATATATATGGAATTTAGAAAGATGGCAATGACGACCCTGTATGCAAGACAGGAAGAAATACACAGCTGTGTATAACGGACTTTTGGACTCAGAGGGAGAGGGAGAGGGTGGGATGATTTTGGAGAATGGCATTCTAACATGTATACTATCATGTAAGAATTGAATCGCCAGTCTATGTCTGACGCAGGATACAGCATGCTTGGGGCTGGTGCATGGGGATGACCCACAGAGATGTTATGGGAAGGGAGGTGGGAGGGGGGTTCATGTTTGGGAACACATGTAAGAATTAAAGATTTTAAAATTAAAAAAAAATAAAAAACTAAAAAAAAATTAAAAAAAAAATAAATAAAGAATAAACAAACAGAGGCTGAAGCCAGCAACCAGTGCGGTAGGGGAAAGTCTAGGTGGTATTCTGGAAGCTAAGCGAAGAAAGTTTATCAAGCAGGAAAGAGCGATCAACTGGGTTAGAGGTTGCTGGCAGGTCAGGCAAGAGACAGGCTGAACATTGACCTCTAAATAGGGCAGAATTGAGATTACTGGAGACTTTGACAAGAGCAATTTCAGTGGACTGGTGAAGGCAAAAGCCTGAAAGGAGTGGGTTCAAGAGAGTGTGGGAGGAGAAATCAGAACAGTACAGAACTGTTCACTAAAGACACTAGGCATAGGAGTACCTGTGATGTGGTTACTCTGGATTGAAATGTGCTCTAAGGGTAATATGCACATCAGATTAGAATTTGTAAAAGAAAGTCTAGTATCTTAATAACATTTGATAACAATTACATGTTGAAATGATACTATTTTGGACATGTTGGATTAAATAAAATACATTATTAAAATTAAAAAATAAAAATAAAAAAATAAAAAGCAGGAATGTTGAATATTTCTCTCACACTTAACTTACAGGTAAATTCTTGTAAAAATTGTACTTAGATATTTGTAAATGCTAAAAAATTTGTATCAGTAAAGAGCAGAAATCTACATTAATGTTTTAATAGATTAATGATTAATGTTTTAATAGATATCTTTATATTTTAAAGAAATAGTCTTTCATGGGAGGTAAATAAAATAGTTAATAGTGGGTATATTTGAGTGATGAGATTGGGGTGGATATCATAATTATCTATGTGACTTTTCAAGTTTTCTTTAATGAGCATGTCTTAATTTTATAGTCAGAAAAAATGTCAATTTAAAATGACTCTCATTTATTTATCAGAGAAGGCAATGGCACCCCACTCCAGTACTCTTGCCTGGAAAATCCCATGGACAGAGGAGCCTGGTAGGCTGCAGTCCATGGGGTCACTGAGGGTCGGACATGACTGAGTGACTTCACTTCCACTTTTCACTTTCATGCATTGGAGAAGGAAATGGCAACCCACTCCAGTGTTCTTGCCTGGAGAATCCCAGGGACAGGGGAACCTGGTTGGCTGCCGTCTATGGGGTCACACAGAGTCGGACACGACTGAAGTGACTTAGCAGCAGCAGCGGCGGCATTTATTTATAAAGGCTCTTATGAACTTGTAAAAGTTCTTTTTCCATAGCCTTTTCATTATTGCTGCTCTTTTTATCTATGGAGTTAGCATAGCTTAGAATTCAAATGAATCACTAAGAAGGACTCCCTACATTTATCAGCTTGGCCTGCTATAAGAAAATACCACAGGCTGAGTGGCTTAAAAAACAGAAATTTATTTTCTTGCAGTTCTGGAGGCTGGAAGTCTGAGATCAGAGTGCCAGCATGGTTGGATTCCTGTGAGAATCCTGGCTTTCAGACAGTCACCCTCTTGCTCTGTTCTCACATGGCAGGGAGAGAAAACAAGCTCTCTAGTATCTCTTCTTATGAGGACGCTAAGCCCATCATGAGGGTTCCATACTTATGACTCTTTCTAATCCTGATTACCTCCCAAAGGCCTCCTCTCCATAGTGCAGGCTATAAATAAAAACATGATGGTTATCATTGGATGATAGAAATGTAGGGAATTTTCTCCATTTTTTGTGAATTTCAAGTATGTTACTTTTATAACTGAAAAGATACAATAAATACTATTTTAAAAGGAAAATGAAATGCTTACAGAATGGAATGTAATATTCCATAATAATGTTGCAAATTTCAAAATCATTTTCTTTCATCTTCTTGCATTTTTTTTTCTTTTTAAGAATTAATAAGTGTCTTCAGCACTTAGAGCACCCAGGTATGGGAACAGAGTGGAGCTCAGTAAGCTGCTTCTGCTGGTTCTCATTTTTCTACTTTTAACAGTGATGGCAATGTTCATAGTAATGAAACATGCCATTGGGCATGTAATATAGGAAAGTAAAATAGAAAGTAGCTACAAAATCAGGACAGACATAATTGTTAAAGTTTTTTTCTGAGTTGTTGTAAATAGAATAGCCCATTCATTGTCTTTACTTTTAGAACTCTTTAGTTTCTTAGATTCTAAAAAGATGAATTGGTAAAAAAAAAAAAATGAGTTAGTGGCTCATTTTTCATTAACTTCCAATTGCAAATGTAATATAACCTCCTTGAATCTACACAATAAAATGGCAGGGAGATGGTGACAGTGAGAAGACTTGACGTCAAACTTCCAGTGTGTTTCATTCGAAGCACTGATTTGACTTTAATACCTGAGGTTGAGGAACTGTTTTTCCCTCTATAATGCATCTCCTCTGTTCTCCCCTCTCTTTCTAATGCATCATTTCTTATTACGCTTTACCTTGTGTGTAGAATCTGTCATTTCCTTCTTTAAAGAAAATTACCTATGATTTGTCCTCAATTAACCCCACATTTGAGTGTAATATTTCTAGTTTTTTTTTTAAATTCTGTAAATCAATAGGTTAGAAATGCCCTTCAAGATAGTGATTTTTTTTGTCACACAGGAAGCTGTCTGCTTGCCAAGTAAATCATGATGTGATATATTATTTCCAGTTGCTATAAATTTTCAATATTTAGTGTGTCAGTCATACTAGGTCATGATTCAGTTATTTAATTTCACTTATGTCTGTATTTTAGATGAGAAGCCTTTCCCCCATTAGTAGATTTTAATTTCCTTCTCTTTCACAGTCAAATTCCAAGCATGCCTTATAAAACTAGCCACAAAATACACACATGAACAAACTGTTTTTGTGTGTACAAGTAGACTCAAAAATATTCACTAGTAAACTATCTCTGAAATTATAAATTTGTCTTCTTAAATGTCATTTTTTGTTTTTAACACTTTAGATCACTTTTATCACTATTTCTTTATTAATCTGATTGCTATATATGCAACAAACATATCTAGGTAACTCTCTGTCTTGCATTGACATAAGCTGTTTATTGGGAGCTTAAAAAATAATCTCACAAGTGATCTTCAGAGGTGAAAAAAGTAAATAGTTCTGAATTCAGGGCTGTGTGTACACCATAGTTAATCTATTACTATTGAATAAATTGCTTTCTGAAATTGTTTTGATAATATTGGAAAAGCAATTTTCTTTCCCTCTTTTTTTTTTTTTTATTTTTACCAACAGGACACAAAAATCGCTTCATTGGAGCGAAACATAAGGGATCTTGAGGATGAGATCCAGATGTTAAAAGCCAATGGTGTGTTGAACACTGAAGACCGTGAAGAAGAGATAAAACAAATAGAGGTTTACAAAAGTCACTCCAAGTTCATGAAAACCAAGGTATGTATAGTCCAAAGTTATAAACTTTTATATTCTTAATGTGACTGGAAAGTTATGGTTTATATACATACTTTTCCCAAATACTCACATAATCTGCTTTATGTAATATATGAAATATATGGACAGTAGAGAAGAATGAGGAAAATTTTTAGTTCAAAAGCATAGATACCAGAAAAATCAGGTAAAACTTTTGGTAGAATTTCTACTTCCTAAGGGGTTCAGGATTTTCTAATGAGTTCTTTCAGTGTCCCTCTGTCTTGGGAATTAACATTTATTTTTAATAGTCTTTGCTCTCCAAATTTCCTGAGATTTCATAAGTTTGCTATTTTTAAAAGTTTCTATCTTTGCCAAATTTCTGGCCATCCCTGGAAGGTGATGGTCTTAAAAGGTGTTAATCTTGGAAGCCAATTTAACTGATTTCAGTGGTATGAAGATATTTTGGTTTTATTATAGTATTTGACAGAACTGATTTTGAGTCCCAAAGCTATCATTTGCTGAAAATATTCGATCTCTGTGAGCCTCAGTTTCTTCATCCATGAAATACTGATAAGAAAAAGAAAAATACCTGTATCATCGGGTTGCTTTGACAATTCCAGGAGATTATGCATTTAAAATACTTATTTCCTTGACTGATCTCTAGAAAGCATTCAGTCATGTGAGTCATTGTTGTTGAGTGTTATTATTGTTACCTATTGCTGTGGGATATTTATGGAATATTATTATAGTAATCATTTCTATTACTTTTTATCAGTATTGCTAGTTTTAAAGAATTTGGCTTGTATTTTTCAAAATGAAACTTTGAGTTGCAAATGGACAAATCACCTGAAAATCTATTCTTTTTATATATGCAGAATTATTTAATTTCTGAGCAGCCCAATTGGCCTTTAGAGACTTTGAAATACTTTTATTTTTTCCTCTATTTAAGCCATTTTATTTTTGAAAACAATAACCACACCAATTAAAATTATGTTTTTTTCTACCACTTCCTCTTAAGTACCCCTGTTCTTATTCTAGGTTTTGCTGTTTGTTGCCTTATAAAATGCGGCAGAGTTGAGTGATGCACACTTCTGTGAGAAGGCAGTGGAAGTTGAGAGGATAACTGCTTAAATAATAGTTATGATTTTTATCAGTTGTGAAATACATGGATAGTCTTTGCAGAGAGTTTGCAAAATTACAGGAGAGAAATATGTAGTGTTTAGTTTACTCTGTATGTGTGTGCACGTGTGTTTCTCTAGGAAAAACAAAAACCATGCTATACTTCTGTCAACGTCCATCTGTAAGTTAATGTTGAGATTTTGACTAAAAATTTTCATCAAGGAGTAGAGATATGAGAAGGAGAATGTCCAGTATATTTGAATGTAACTCCTTGCTTTTAATGATGGCCACAGAATGCAGAGCTGGTTTCCTTGCTAAGTCCTCCCTTCTGGTTTCTTTTTGCAGTCCTTTCCTCTTAGAGAGTTGAGCTGACATGCCACAAGCACAGTGTAGGGTGGCCTGCAGACAATGGCCAGAACACTCCAGGAACGAAGACCAGATGTACAGATCTGAGTGAATCCATGAAGATTGGGGGAAATGATTGTTTTGGCTCAAACTTTTCCTCCCCACCCTATCCTGTCATATATCAGTGGAAGATAGTTCAAGCCACTTGTACAACTGAAAATGCCTTGAAATTTGTAAACTCTGTCCCTCAATATAGATTGTGTCCCAGTGAATAAAACATGTATATGGTCTTCAGGAAGCAAGTGATGGCCTTTATTAGCCCACAGTCTTCTGAGGCACCATCAATCCTTGAGCTAGTTTTAACTTTTAATGGTTAGTTACTTTCAAGGTTTCCCAGAGTGGTCAAGTCGGAAGGATGTTCAAGGAGAGAAAAGGAGTTGGGTGAAAAGAGTGCAGGCTGAAGACTGAAGTAGACTCTGGCAGATTTCTAACCTGTCCTTGATAGCTGCGTGACCTTCAGGAGTGACTTAAGTCAGTCAGCCACACTTTCCTCATCTATGAAGTGGGGGCAGCACTGCAAAACTTAGAAAGTGACTCAAAATGTTCAACGAAACTCTGTAGTTAAAACACCTGAGTCAAAAAAGTAGGCAATGACTATATCCATTATTACTGAAGAAATATAATCAAATATATTAATAATTTTAGTAAGTGCAAAGAGGAACTAAGGAGCCTCTTGATGAGGATGAAGGAGGAGAGTGAAAAAACTGGCTTAAAGCTTAACATTCATAAAACTAAGATTATGGCATCTGGTCCCATCACTTCATGGCAAATAGATGGGGAAACAGTGAAAGCAGTGACAGATTTTTTTCTTCTCAGACTCCAAAGTCACTGCAGCTGGTGAAATTAGAAGATGCTTGCTTCTTGATAGGAATGCTATGACAAACCTAGACAGCGTATTAAAAAGCAGAAACATCACCTTGCTGACAAAAGTCCTTGTAGTCAAAGCCATGGTCTTTCCAGTAGTCATGTACAGATGTGAGAGTTGGACCATAAAGAAGGCTGAGCACTGAAGAATTGATGCTTTCAAACTGTGGTGCTGAAGAAGACTGTTGATAGTCCCTTGGACAGCAAGGAGATCAAACCAGTCAATCCTAAAGGATTGGGCTTCCCTGGTGGCTCAGCTGGTAAAAAATCTTCCTGGAATGCAGGAGACCTGGAAGACCTGGGTTCAGCCCCTAGGTTGGGAAGATCCTCTGGAGAAGGGAACAGATACCCACTCCAGTATTCTGGCCTGGAGGATTCCATGGACAGTATAGTCCATGGAGTCACAAAGAGTCAGACACGACTGAGTGACTTTCACTTTCCTAAAGGAAATCAACCCCAAATACTCATCAGAAGGACTGATGCTGAAGCTCCAATACTTTGGCTACCTGATGCAAAGAATTGACTGATTGGAAAAGACCTGATTCTGGGAAAGATCAAAGGCAGGAGAAGAAGGGGACGATAGAGGATGAGATGGTTGGATGGCAATACCAACTCGATGGACGTGTGTTTTACCAAGCTCCGGGAGTTTGTGATGGACAGGGAAACCTGGCGTGCTGCTGTCCATGGGGTCACAAATAGTTGGGACTCGACTGAGTGACTGAACTGAACTGAAAATTGAATTGCTAGTGTACTTCATGGTCCATTGTAGCCTATTTGGATAACTTTTCTACAAAGTTTGTATGAATGTGTTGCTTGTGAACATCACAGATATCTGAGGAGTTAATTTGTGCAATAGTTGTTGACACACATTGACAAGGAGACTGTTTAGTGTCACCACTGGAGTTTCTTGAATTCTTTTGTTTATATGCAGGATTATATGGATAAAGCTTTCAGTGGTGGATTTTGAGTTCTGTGGTCCCCAAAGGGGCACTAAAAGTTGTGCATGTTCAAAATATTTCCCATTTCCCAATACTTACCACTTAGTTGGGAAAGTAAGAAATGTACTCAAAACACCACCCTGAAGACTTGATGGGAGGAGAGTTCATTTCTGGCTGGAATAATGCAAGTTGTGCAAGGTTAAAGTTAGTGTTTTGTTTTTTATTTTGGTCAGAATAATCAGATTGGTAAAACTACAGTGATAGGTCTGCGGAAGATTGCCAACTCAAATCTATGTCTGAGCATACCTAGAAGGATATGTGAAAATACCATTCTATCCCCAATTCTATACAGTTAAGGAAGTAGGAAGGAGTCAAGTCTATATGAAATTACAGACTTTTTCAAAAAATAAATATTACATTTAAATTGCAAAAATCTAGAGATTCTGAAATGTATTTGGGAAATGGAAATGTAATTGTTAAACTCATTTGGTTTACTGAAACAGTGGTAGAAATGGAAATCATAAGGTGATTTTGGATCCCATCTAGCAGAAAATGGTAAGTTTAATGCAGGGACAGTTGACTTCAGAAACTGTTGTTTTAATAGTTCACAAAGACTCAGAGTGATGGTAGAGGAACATTTCAGAAATTCTTATGAAATGCTGCACAAGGAGGGGACTAGAACTCTTTGAAACTAAATCTGAAAATTGCAGCTGTATGTTGTTACTTCTGCCTGTGGCTTGTAATGAATATATAGAAAGCTTTTAAGAATGCCCTTTCTTTTACCGGGTCTTCTGGAGAGGCATCTTCAGGGTTTACGAAGGTGCCAGGCTTGGCAGTGCCCACTGATCTATTACTTTAATAGAGGTCTAAATGTGTTCTGTCTTAATTACTTGGAAGCTTACTTTTTTTTAATTAGAAAAAAGATTTTAAAAGTTTTAAAGTCAACCTAATCATTAAAAAATGGCTCCTAGAATATCTATGTTCTCATTTGCTTATATTTTTGAAATTTTAGCTGAAAAGTACTTTCATGACCCATTGGTGATACAATTAACTCAGCACTTGGTTCCTTGTCATTAGCAGGGCTTAATCTCAATCAATCTCAATTTCTGTGTGTAACTGTTTGCTCCAAATAGATAATTGCTATCATCGTTTAGTCGCTAAGTCATGTCCGACTCTTGCAACCCTATGGACTATGGTCCGCCAGGCTCCTCTGTCCATGGGATTCTCCAGGCAAGAATACTGGAGTGGGTTGTCATTTCCTTCCCCAGAAATATATAATAAAGGCAGCTAATAGTGATATATACAGACTCATTTTCAGAGATAGAAGCGTATTGAAATAATTTTAAATGTTTCAGTGAAAAGTTGACATTGTTGTTGTTCAGTCACTAAGTTGTGTCTGACTCTTTCAGACCTCATGGACTACATCACGCCAGGCTCCCCTGTCCTTCAGTATCTCCTGGAGTTTGCTCAAATTCATGTCCATTGAATCGGTGATGCTATCTAACCATCTCATCCTCCACCATCCCCTTCTCCTTTTACATTCAATCTTTCCCAGCATCAGGGTTTTTTTTCCAATGTGTCAGCTCTTTGCTTCAGGTGGCCAAAGTATTGGAGCTTCCACATTAGCTGAGAATTTGATATAGAAACAATGTTGTGATATGCAAAGTGAGTGCTGCTTGGATTAATTATTAAAATGAGTAAAGACAGGAGGTTGGAGGGAAAAGAAGTATTTTAAGTAGTCCCATGAAATAGCATGTACTTCCATTTTGTTGATGAGCAGATGACTAGGACTGGTAGGGCCTCTTGCAAGCTTTGTGATTATGAAGTAGCAGCGAAGACCTAAATTGCTTTTATAAATATGATATCATAAATAGCCACGATGCAGCCATGAAATTAAAAGACGCTTACTCCTTGGAAGAAAAGTTATGACCAACCTAGACAGCATATTCAAAAGCCGAGACATTACTTTGCCAACTAAGGTCTGTCTAGTCAAGGCCATGTTTTTCCAGTGGTCATGTATGGATGTGAGAGTTGGACTGTGAAGGATGCTGAGCACTGAAGAATTGATGCTTTTGAATTGTGGTGTTGGAAAAGACTCTTGAGAGTCCGTTGGACTGCAAGGAGATCCAACCAGTCCATTCTGAAGGAGATCAGCCCTGGGATTTCTTTGGAAGGAATGATGCTAAAGCTGAAACTCCAGTACTTTGGCCACCTCATGAGAAGAGTTGACTCATTGGAAAAGCCTCTGATGCTGGGAGGGGTTGGGGGCAGGAGGAGAAGGGGATGACAGAGAATGAGATGGCTGGATGGCATCACTGACTCAATGGACGTGAGTCTGAGTGAACTCCGGGAGTTGGTGATGGACAGGGAGGCCTGGCGTGCTGCAATTCACGGGGTCGCAGAGTCAGACACGACTGAGCAACTGAACTGAACTGAACATTTTTGAAATAGTAGAAGGTGAATTTCAAAAATGGAAAGGCAGAGTTTAGAATCGCAACTTGTGCAAAGCCTGGGATACCAGATATAGTATCCTGACTAGGATGAAAAGACATGCATCTTTCAAGCCCTCTGGCACATGCATGTTGTCCCTGAGAACTGAGACTCTGGGAGACCTCCCAAGCTGTACAACTCTCCCCTGTTGGAAAGTCCAATTTCTACCCATACTCACAAGGTTTAGAGGAATCAAACTGTGAGGGCAGAATGTAAGAGGCTATGAAAAGCATGAGTTACCTTCAGCAGCACTGTTAAGGCTTTAAGAATGGAATGTACCATATAAATAATTGTTTTCCTACTAGGGAAAGAATGGTGGCATCCCCTGCTGTATACAAGCCTTTGTTCCTAGTCTCACACATTTTTCATCTACTGACCCCAGTACTTCTCTGTTAGCCACTCCCTCTGCAGAGTTTGCCAAAGATGCCATTCTGCTGTCTTAGATCTCCCCCTTTATTCTCAATTTGTAACACATTTTCATATTAACCTCTGACGAATTACAAACCTCATAACCCAAACTGCATGATAATAAGCACTTCACTTTCTAGACGTGAGGGCCATATCTGCAGTGAAAAAGAAGCTGCTTTCCTTGGCGGAGTAGGTTTTATTGGTGTTAGTTGTGTCACAGATGTAAGCTGTGGAAGAACTTTCAGACGAGATGAAGTGTGCCTGATGTCCACATGGACTTCATATAAAGCATGTGATGTAATTCCGATTGGTTTTTTTTCTTCCCATCATGGAGACAGACCTTCCCCAGCCTCAGTTCTCATGTATGTTCGATTGCATCACTTTCCATTTTTATTGAGTTTATGGCTATAAAAGAATCCAAGGCATATTTTTATGGAAGGATATGATTTTTTTACCCCACAACTATATTCCCCTTATAAAAACGTTTTTTCCTGTTATTGTCTGCATAAAATATTTAAAATTTACCTCACAGCAGTGATAGTCTGCAAGTTATTTAAAGCAACTGCCTATTAATATTTATAGACTGAGATAGTTTTATCATTATCAATCTATTTTTATTGAATGAAGTAGCTATCTGTAGAACCTGCCATGTCTTCCTTCCTATTAAATACCGTTCCATTGATGTTAATTTCTTTCACATTCCTCTCTCAATACCCCACTCCCATATGAGATTTCTACTCCGATATTTGTAGACGTTAGCACTAATCAGCTTTTTTTCTTTACTATAAATATCATCATTGTTTCGGCATGTAGAGTTGAAAGTTTTCTGAGTTTTATTTTCAGATGAATCAGTTTCATATGTTGAATCAACTATATATGGTAACGTCAACTATTCCTTGAATAGTTGCTGATCACAAAAGATTTAATTCATTTTATAATTTTCTCTTTTCCCTCATTTTATTTATATTCTGTTTTTGTGTGTGAGAAAAAGAGAGGGGTATAGGGAGATAACTTACTTTGTTCTAGCTAAAAATCGTAGACTCGTGATTTGTTAAATTACAAAGAAATAATGTACTTCATGGATTGCACAGACCTGAGTAGTGCTGCCACCCGGACACACATACTTAAAGCATTGATAATCTCCCACAGTTCTTTTTAGTGAACTTTTCAGCATACTCAGACTTCTTCTCAAGACTGTCTTCCAGGCAGCCATTATCAAACCTGTAAATGTGGCAAGTATGATGAAACCTCTATGTCCCCCTATCTAGTCTGGGTTCACCCTGCAAGTGGGATTCTATATCAACTTTTATATTTAATTGCTGAACCCTTAAAATTTCTGAAGATGGAGGTCTCACTTCTCTTTAAGCCTCTCATTCTGTTTATGCTCAGTAGTTATTATCAGTAGGTTGGTTCTTATTTAGCTAGTTTCAATTACTGGGACAAAAATGATGGATCAAATATAGTTTAAAAACATACAATTTAAAATGTGCTTATGAACTTTCAAGTTAGAATCTGAAGGGCCAAGATTAAGCCAAAGCAGGGGACTAGAGTGAAAACTACAGCACTGTCTTCTATCTTCTCCTTCTTTTTTAACTGTTTTGTCCGCTCCAGGTCTTAGTAGCAGCGTATGGGATCTTTATTGTGACATGGTGGATCTTTAATTGTGGCATCCAGGATCTAGTTCACTAGCTAGAGATCAAACCCAGGCCCTCTGCACTGAGAGTGTGCAGTCTTAACCACTGGACCACCAGGGAAATTCCTGGTTTTGTCTTCTTGTTGGCTTTGCTAGACAGATGAACTTGAGCTTTAGTTTTCACAGTCACAGTGACACTGAAGGAAAGTGACAGAAGCTTGAGCCTGCTCAAAATGAGGAGCCAAGTAGGAATCCCACTACCACATAAAGCTGCGATGCCAGACAGCTAGACTCTTAATGCAGGAGTAAAGTAAAAATAAACTGCCCACTCTATTTTCCTCCCACCTAGACTAAGGGGCTCCAGGGAAAATCATTTATTTACCTATTTTAAATCTTTGAGCCAAGATAAAGGTGAAAAAAACTAGCATTGAGAATCTGTAACCACAGCTGGCTCTTGTGCAGATGTGCAGTGTGAGGTGATCCAAGAACTTTCAGTATAGAATGTAGTTTAAAGGAGCCCATGGTTGGTAGTGCCCAGGTATTGGCTGAGATAAATGTTCTGAAGGACCACATGTTCAACTAAGACCTCTCAGTACTTTTCTCCAGAGAAAGTTCCAAAACATGTGAGTAAAAATTTAAAAAATTTACAAAATCTTCAAGAAAGCAAGTCACTGTAAGCAAAAGCCAGCAGAAAGAATGAATAGCAGAACTAGAAGGGAAAGACTTCAGAAATTGAAATTTTAAGACAAACACTATGAAATAAGTATGTTTAGTATGTTAAATCGGAGAAGGCAATGGCACCCCACTCCAGTATTCTTGCCTGGAATATCCCATGGATGGAGAAGCATGGTGGGCTGCAGTGCATGGGGTCGCGAAGAGTCAGACACGACTGAGTGACTTCCCTTTCACTTTTCACTTTCATGCATCAGAGAAAGAAATGGCAACCCACTCCAGTGTTCTTGCCTGGAGAATCCCAGGAACGGGGGAGCCTGGTGGGCTGCCGTCTATGGGGTCGCACAGAGTCGGACACGACTGAAGTGACTTAGCAGCAGCAGTATGTTAAATAAAAGGAGTTGAAAATATGGCTAAAGGGCAAGAGGCTATAAAAATACCAAGGAAATTTAAAAAGAAGCAAATAAAATGACCTAGAAATGGAAAAATATAAAAATGGAAATTTTAAAGTTTGAGAAATATATTTAATTGAAGAGTGGTCATAGCAGAAGAGAAACTTAATAGACTAGAAAATAGGGCAGAAGAAGTTAAATGAAAGATAAAAAGATAGAAAACATTAAAGATGCATAGAAGATAGAATGAGAAGATCTAGCACAAATCTAACCCAAATTCTTGAGGAAAGAGAGATGAAATAGGGACAGTTATTATTCAGAAGGCATATTTGAAGAGATAAAAGCTGAGAATTTTCACAAGTATCAGTCTACAAATTCAAAAGTCTTAAAATACCCAAAATAAGATAAATAAAATGAAATCTCTCTATTTGCCTCAAAATAAAGACATAAAATCTTAGAGGCAAAGAAAAAGTCTTAACAGAACATTTGTCCAAAGGAGATATATGAATGTCTAACAAGTATGGAAAAAGATGTTTGATAGCATCTTAGTCATTAGAGAAAGCAAAACCATAAGGAGATAACCACTTTATACTTACTGGAATGATGATGAATGAAAAGACAGATGATAACAAGTGCTGGTGAGGTTTTAAAGAAATTAGAACCCTCATATGTTTCTAGTGGGAATATAAAATGGTATGCTGCTGCTGCTGCTAAGTCACTTCAGTCGTGTCCAACTCTGTGCAACCCCATAGATGGCAGCCCACCAGGCTCCCCTGTTTCTGGGCTTCTCCAGGCAAGAACACTGGAGTGGGTTGCCATGTCCTTCTCCAATAAAATGGTATAGTCAGTTTGGAAAACAGGTAGAAATTCTTCAGAAAGCTAAACATAGTTACCATGTGACCTAGCAGTTTCACACCTGTGTTTATATCCAAGATAAATGAAAACATATGTCTCCACACACTTGTACATGAATGGTCTTAGCAGCATTATTAATAGTCAAAATGTGGAAACAACTTAGGTGTCCATCAACTGGTGAATAGATAGAAACAATCATGTATATTCATACAGTGAAGTATTACTCAGCTATAAAGAGCAATGAAGTACATGCTACAACATGGATGAAACTTGAAATGTTGTGCTATGTTACAGAAGCCAGTGACAAAGTACGAATATTGAAGAGTGCATTTATATGAGATTCCCAGAAAAGTCCAATCCATAATGTAGATTATTGGTTGCCTAGGGCTAGGTGTAGAGGATGAGGAATGAAGAGTGACTTTTCTACTTATAGAGTTTCATATTAAGATGATGGAAATATTCTAAAAATAAAAGTGTAATCAAATGTCGTGCACATATATGGAATATTGCTCCCAACAATTGTTGGACCCATAATCTTTTTAAGCATATAGTATACAGAATGCTTCCATGGTGGCTCAGACAGTAAAGCATCTGCCTGCAATGCAGAGATCTGGGTTCAATCCCTGGGTTGGGAAGATCCTCTGGAGAAGGAAATGGAAGCCCACTCCAGTACTCTTGCCTGGAAAATTCCATGAATGGAGGAGCCTGTTAGGCTGCAGTCCATGGGGTCGCAAAGAGTCAGACACAACTAAGCGACTTCACTTTTCACTTTCATACAGGATGCATTTATGATTACTGACTACATACTGTGCATAAAGCAAGATACACCAAATTTCAAATGAATACTGTAGAACAGACCATGTTCTCTACTCACAAAGCAAGTAAGACATAAAAAAAAGAGATAACTAGGAAACACTTATGTATTTGGAGATTAAGAAACATACTTTTAAGTTATTCATGGTTCAAGGAATAATAATAGAGATTGGAAAATATTTAAGGCTATACAATAATGTCAAGGTATATCAAACTAGAGAGAGTGAGCTAAAATGATACTGACAGGAAAATATATGCTCTTAAGGCTCATACATGGAAAGAAAAAAGTATGAAAATTAGTGAGATAATATTCCAACTTAAGCTTAGGAAAAGAAAATAGAATAAACCCAAGGAAAGTATGAAGAAGAAAATAATTTAAAAATTAGAGCCGAAACTAATGAAATAGAAAATAAAAATGTTGGATGTCAACAGAACCAAAATTGGCTCTTTGAAGAGGTTATTTAGTGGGACATGCTTCTGCTGAGATTCATTAGGAAAATAATTAAAAATAAAAATATTAGGAATGAAAAATGATAGTCATGCATACCATTATATCAAATATAAATGAGTTTTATGAAAACTTCATGCCAACAGGCTGAAAATTTAGATGAAATGAAAGTCTTTTAATGAAAACAACTTAGCAAAATTGATTCACATAATTAGAAACATGGATATTCCTATAATCATTAAAGATGGATGAAGTAAGGAATGGTCTTTGGAAAAAGAAAATACCAGCTCTGGATGATTTTTAATGAACTTCAGTAAAAAAAAAAAAAATTTGCAGTTTTACACAAATCATTTCAGAACACACTAAAAGAATGAACACTCCTTACTTTTTTTGGAAATTAACGCTAAAACTTGATAAAGATAGCACAAGATAGGAAAATTACAAATCAGTCTTGCCCATAAGTGTAGAAATGCTGACAAAATATTAGCAAGATGAATCCAGTAATATATAAAAATAATAATGCATCATGATGAAGTGAAATTTTTCACAGTAATGCATGGAGAGAGTAATATTTTAGAAATCCATTAATATAATTTATTATATTAAAGGTGAAAATGTGATAAATCATGAGGTGCAGAAAAATGCTTGATAATATTAAGCATTCTTTAATGATTAAAAAAACAACTCTTGGCAGAGTTGTAATAAAAGGGAACTTTCTAAAACTTGAGTGCCTATAAAAAGCTAAAGCAAACATCAAGCTTAATGATGAAACACTGAAATTCTTCCTTTTAAGATCAGGAACAAGACAGAAGCCACAAATTCCACCAGGAATATCAGAAAAGTTCCTCTCTGTCTTTCTGCGTGGCTTGATAGTGTGGCTGGCATAGACTTCTTCACAGCCAAGTGGTCACAGGGTGGCTGGACTTCTGTCTTTGTGGTTAGCTTCCAGTGAGAGGAAGCTAAAGCCGCTAGTTCTCCTTGAGGCTAGAACACGCATACTGACACTTGTTCTGCATTTTGCTAGCTGAAGCAAGTCACAGTCCAGTCCATGCTCAAGAGGAGGGTAAATAGACTTCTCCTTTAGTTGTGAGGAATGGCATATGTGTATAAGTAGGAAGAAATTGGTGGCAGTCATTTTTAGAGGTCTTCTACCATAACTCCTACCAGAGTGGCCAAAATGTAAAACTCCAATGACATATGATATTGGCAAAGACATGTAGTGATTGGCACATTTACACATTGCTTGTGACCATAGAAATTAATATAAGTCCTTTAGAAAACACTTTAATGTTATCTAGTGAATATGAAGATGTGCATACACTGTGTTCCAGCTATTTAACTCCTAGATTATTTTTTACAATGTGTACCAGGTAGTATGTATAAGAATGTTCAGAAGATCTCTGGCCTTTCTATTTTGTTCCATTGATCTATATTTCTGTCTTTGTGCCAGTATCATACTGTCTTGATGACTGTGGCTTTATAGTAGAGCCTGAAATCAGGCAGGTTGATTCCTCCAGTTCCATTCTTCTTTCTCAAGATTGCTTTGGCTATTCAAGGTTTTTGGTATTTCCATACACATTGTGAAATTATTTGTTCTAGCTCTGTGACAAATACCTCTGGTAGCTTGATAAGGATTGCATTGAATCTGTAGATTGCTTTGGGTAGTGTACTCATTTTCACTATATTAATTCTTCTGATCCATGAACATGGTATATTTCTCCATTTATTAGTGTCTTCTGCACAACAAAGGAAACTATAAGTAAGGTGAAAAGACAGCCTTTGGAATCAGAGAAAATAATAGCAAATGAAGCAACTGACAAACAACTAATCTCAAAAATATACAAGCAACTTATGCAGCTCAATTCTAGAAAAATAAACAACCTAATCAAAAAATGGGCCAAAGAACTAAATAGACATTTCTCCAAAAAGACATGCAGATGGCAAACAAACACATGAAAAGATGCTCAACATCGCTCATTATCAGAGAAATGCAAATCAAGACCACAATGAGGTACCATTTCACACCACTCAGAATGGCTGCAATCCAAAAGTCTAGAAGCAATAAATGCTGGAGAGGGTGTGGAGAAAAGGGAACCCTCTTACACTGTTGGTGGGAATGCAAACTAGTACAGCCACTATGGAGAACAGCGTGGAGATTCCTTAAAAAACTACAAATAGAACTGCCTTATGACCCAGCAATCCCACTGCTGGGCATACACATCGAGGAAACCAGAATTGAAAGAGACACATGTACCCCAATGTTCATCACAGCACTGTTTATAATAGTCAGGACATGGAAGCAACCTAGATGTCCATCAGCAGATGAATGGATAAGAAAGCTGTGGTACATATACACAATGGAGTATTAGCCATTAAAAAGAATACATTTGACTCAGTTCTAATGAGGTGTATGAAACTGGAGCCTATTATACAGAGTGAAGTAAGCCAGAAAGAAAAACAGCAATACAGTATACTAACACATATATATGGAATTTAGAAAGATGGTAACGATAACCCTGTATGCGAGACAGCAGAAGAGACACAGATGTAAAGAACAGACTTTTGGACTCTGTGGGCGAGGGAGAGGGTGGGATGATTTGGGAGAATGACATTGAAACATGTATACTATCATATAAGACATGAATCTCCAGTCTAGGTTCGATGCAGGGTGCAGGATGCTAGGGGCTGGTGCACAGGGATGACCCAGAGAGATGGTATGGGGAGGGAGGTGGGAGGGGGGTTCAGGATTTGGAACTCATGTACACCCATGGTGGATTCATGTTGATGTGTGGCAAAATCAATACAGTATTGTAAAGTAAAATAAAGTTAAAAAAAAAAAAGTTCAGAATAGCATTTTTCATAATAGCAAAAAACAAAAAAAGAAAACCTGGAAATAAGCCTGAATGTCTGTTAACAGCACAGTAGACAAATACTTCTGATGAAGTCTTACAATGGAATACTGTTCAGTTCAGTCGCTCAGCTGTGTCTGAGTCTTTGCGACCCCATGGACTGCAGCACGCCAGTCTTTCCTGTCCATCACTAACTCCTGGAGCCTACTCAAACTCATGTCCATCACATCGGTGATGCCCTCCAACCATCTCATCCTCTCTCATCCCCTTCTCTTCCCACCTTCAATCTTTCCCAGCATCAGGGTCTTTTCAGATGAGTCAGTTCTTTGTATCACGTGGCCAAAGTATTGGAGTTTCAGCTTCAGCATCAGTCCTTCCAATGAATATTCAGGACTGATTTCCTTTAGGATGGACTGGTTGGATCTCCTTGCAATCCAAGGGACTCTCAAGAGTCTTCTCCAACACCACAGGTCAAAAGCATCAATTCTTCTGCACTCAGCTTTCTTTATAGTCCAACTGTCACATCCATACATGACTACTGGAAAAACCATAGCTTTGACTAGATTGACCTATGTTGGTAAAGTAATGTCTCTGCTTTTTAGTATGCTATCTATGTTGGTCATAGATTTTCTTCCAAGGAGCAAGCTTGTACCTTAATGAAAATGAACACATTGCACAAATAGGAACTGGATTTAATCTTGAAGATATTAGATTGAGTAGAAAAAAGCAAAAAGCTAAAAAAGAAAACACAGTGCAAATAAAGTTAAAAGCTATGCAAAATTAAATAGTATAGGATTTACAGGTGCAGAAAAAAAAGGTAAGCTTGAAAGACAAATAAGAAAAGGATGAACACAAAATTTAGGGTGGTTTTTGTTTCCAGAGAGGGAAATAGAAACGGGTTGGGAATTGGGTAATTCTAGTGATCCTTTTAGTGAATTGAATAATGAATGTTTCTTATATTATTTTTCCATTTTATGTATTTTTGATGTCCTTTTGTATCTTTTTAATATGTAATATAAGAAAAGAGATCCCTCAGTGCTTGTTTTTCGGGGGTGAGGATTCTCTTCTGTCGAATGATGCTCTTGAATGATCATTTCCATTGTGGAGTATCAGAGAAGGTCTAGATTCTGTCTTGGGTAATTACCTTTGTTAGCTCCCTGTTGACCCTTCTGAGGACTGTGGTCAATAGACCTTATTTTTTCTTGGATGAGTTGTGGGTTTGGCCAGGAAGCCTTCATTCCATTGTGAACCTTGGTTCTTAGTGGTGTAGCAGATAGAAAGCATCTTGTGGACCTTACCTTTCCTGTTTTCTATTGTCAGTTGCCCTTGAAGAGCCTCCCCAGACCCCTAAGACTAAGTGACTCCCAAGGCTGTATTTTTAAGCTCATGGTCTGCCATGTTGTAGTAATGATCACTAGCTCTTGAAAATTTAAGAGAATTCAGTAGTCCTCAAATGTAAAGAGTAGGAGCTGTAGCTTATAACTTTTTGTAATTTCATTGTTTTACAGATTGATCAGTTGAAGCAGGAGCTTTCAAAGAAAGAGTCAGAACTTCTTGCCTTACAAACAAAGCTTGAAACTCTTAGCAATCAGAATTCAGATTGCAAGCAACACATTGAAGTGCTTAAAGAGTCACTTACTGCCAAAGAACAGAGAGCTGCCATTCTTCAGACTGAGGTAAGGTACTGTTTCAGGACAGTAGACATTGAATTGACAGCAAATATCATACCCAAACAGCTTTCATTAGAAGACTCCCTTATCCAAATCCTTGGGGCCAGATGCATCTTGGATATCAGATATCTTGGAGATTTTGGAAAGGTAAGATCTGTTGCGTGAATCATGGATTGTCTAACACTCTCAGTGGGGTTGCAACAATATCCCGTAAACAAATATATGAATATTTGTGCAGAGAAAAAAATTTTTTACACTTAAATAGTATAATTAAAGTATATATGAGAAACCTCCTATTAATTTGTGTTAGGTTGTGCCACCAAAGGAGTTTGCTTTTCTTTTCTTTTTTTTTTTCATTTTTTGGAGTTTTTATTTTTTTGAATGCTGGAACCACAGATAATGATTGTACCTGAAATGGTTTCGTTTTATCAAAAATCATAAAAGCATCAGAATGGCATCTACCTTCCTGTTACTGTGTGTCTGTGTAGGCTTCACTCCTGGCACCCTTATGTTTCATACTTCCTAAAGAGTGTCCTCAGATTTCAAGATTATTTTACCCTTTGAAGAAAGTTGATATTGTTTCAACTTATTCATAAAGTTTCTTAAATGAAATATGATTTTTTATTTCTTATTCATACTTAGAAAAAAAAACCCTAAATAACTTGTTACTATCCTACTTTCTTGCTTCTTCTCCTTAAATTATATCTTGGGTCTATTAAGAAATACAAAACACAAACTAGTTATTATAAATAAAACAGTTACTAGAATATAAATTATTACATGGAGTCAATAGCAAAGAATACAGTGAATCTCCCTCATTTTTGTGTTGAGGCACTGTTTTACATGGATTACTTTAGAAGGCAGTCTACTTGAGTTACATATTGTTTCTTGTGCTCTTGAAGCCATGTCTTTGCATGTGTACAGTTTGGGGTCTTTGGGGAAGTTTGGATTTTCTGTAGGAGTTACTGGGGCCATAGAGTAGACCTGTGCCCTCAGCCAAGGTGCAGGAAAATGCACAGAGGAGAAGGGAAACAGGCTCCAGGTTGGACAGGTCTTGGCCTGGACCTTATCGGTCTATGCACTTCATTGGTCAATCGGCAGTTAATTGGTAGCTTCAAGCCAAAACTGTCATTTTGGCCTCAATGATATAGATATTTTACATATAAGAAATATCATTTTTAGTTGTGTATAGTTCTACTGTGAATGTAGAAGCTTGGATATTTAAATTTTTAAGGCATAAGTATGAACTACACCTTAATTGAAGGTTGACTTGTATAATATTTGAGGAAACAGCAGTGAAGAGCAGTGAACCTGGAACTGTGCTAATACTATACTATATTAGTATATATTACTATTATATAGTATAACATATACTATAGAACTGTGCTATCTAATACTATAAAACTATGCTGTCTAATACTATAGCCACCAGGCACATGGGTCTATTCAAATCTAGATTAATTCAAGTGCAGTTAAATTTAGACTGTAGCTTCTCAGTCACACTAGCCACTTTTCATATATTTAATAGTCACATGTAGTTTGAGACTAGTGTATGGGATAGCACAGCTATATATAGAACATTTGCATGTAGTACTTGTCTGTTGGCTTATTGGGACAAATCCTGCTCTCTGCCTGATTTTGTAAAATTTTATTATAACACAACCATGCTCTTTCATCTATGTGCTGTCTTTGGTTGCTTTTGTGTTGAAAATATTTACTCTCTGGTCCTTTACAGAAAAAGTTTGCCATTTATGGCGTGTGATTTCTTGGTGAGAGGATTGATTGGGAATTTGCATGCCTGGTTTGTCTTTTCTCTAACAATCTTACTCTGAACAGGGCCAGATTTGCTAACCTCCTTTCTATGAGCACAAGCTTTTCTTTAAAGTGGACATTCACAGAGCAACAGGTTGTATCACAGTTGTCTTACATTGGCAGTAATAATATCGCTACTAATAAAGTTACTGTGATTGTGTTGTTGTGTATTGGGTAGAAGGAAACTTAAGATGCAAGGCAGTCTGTTGAGATATGGCCCAGGCTTCTTGATAGTTCCCCTCCAGAAGGAAGGAATGAGAAAAGTCAGCTTAGAAAAGCTTACTATCTTCCTTTCACTGCCTTGTATTGATGAGTGCTCTATTCCCCAGCCTCTTTCCCTTTTCTTATCCTGTCCCCTTGTATTTTGCATCTCTCGAATTAATGCAGTTCAAATTAGACCTATATATATTTCATGGAAAAGACAGTGGTGACATTATATCGATAGCTTTCATCCCACATTCAATAATTAAAATGACCCAATAAAGAGATGGCACTTTGAAGTAGAAAAAAATTACTCTCCATGTGTAGAGAAAGTGAGATGATTTTCTGGTTTTCTGCTTTGAAGTTGGGAGTGTGAGATTAATGATTTTATCAGCTGGAAATATACAAGGAATTTTCTTTTTCATTTTTTCTTCTTTTAAAATCTCTGTAAATGGAAATGGAAAGAGTTATCTAATGATATCCATCTCTTAGAGGAAGCAATTTAGGTTGAAATTAGCTCTAATTGTTGGATCATAGGGAAAGGATTTTTGGCAGCCCAGTAAAATGCATTAAAGTGATTTTCCTGCTTCTTGGAAAAACAGAGGAAAATAAGAGTCTCCCTACCTAATGTGGGTTAGTGGGTGAGTATTCAGTACATGAGATGTTTCCTTGAGCCCTACAACGAAAGAACCGAGCTTACATTCCTGTGAAAGGCATGGTTTCATCCTTGGAAGAGGTTATAAAATGATAGCTCCTTCCAGGTAGATTCCTAAGTCTTTATGGAACGCTCTTGCCAAAATAGAAGACGACTTTCTCTAGAATGGGAAGAGGCCTTCCTGCATCTCTGGAAAACCTTTGCCATTAACTGTCTTTGGCTTCTCTTTTAGAATATGGTGAAAGTGACAGATGTTACTGACTCAACAGTTCATCTCCATAAGGAAGGCTTTTTACCACCATGCAATTTGCATTTGGGAGGTGGTAGGTTGAAGGGTGGGACAAGGGGGGAGGCAAGTTGTCTGGGTTTGTGGCTATGTGGCTTGGCTCCTGGATAGATTTGTTTTAACTTGTACAGATGCCCAGATGCTCTTTGACATGTGTGCAGTAAATCAGTGGAATAATAATTACACATACACACACACACACACACCCCACATAGCTCTTAACATAGCATTTTACTTTTTAAAATAGCTTCAAAGAACCCTAACGCCAAGTATCTCATTTTGCCACTTGATGTTTTCCACGTACTAATTTACCCTTATCAACCAACACATTAATTTCATGTGCATAGAGATAATAATAAATTGACTTTAGTGCCTTGACTTTTATGAATTTCAATGAATAATTGCCAACATATCCAGAAATTACAAAGAAGAAAGGCCTAGCTATTATTTTATCATCTGAAGTAAAATGTGCTATGAAAAAGCAGCATTTAGAAGTGGGAGATGTGTGCACATGCCTTAATCTCCCCATTTAATCACTGTGACGTAAACAAGACTTAAATTTCTGAGCCTCCACATCTTGACTGTAAAACGGCAGCGTTGTGCCAGCTTGATGTGTCCATATGAGAAATGTTTAGATTCTTCTAAAGGGTTTTAACTATCAGTTGTGTTGACTATGATCATTGCTGTGATTTTTATCACTATTGTATATTAGGATATTTGGGGAACAATCCACCTCACTTCTCTTACCATCCATTCTGTGTGTTCTACCTTTGTGTGTCTCCTTTGAATTTTTGGTATCTGCTTTTACTGAGTTCAGATTTTTATATTTCAACTGAGTCACTTTTTTATGTCTTAGAATGAAGCAGAGAAATGAAGATACTATGAAAATGCCATCTTTTGTTCTGGCTTCAAATTAAAAGGTGTCTGTGTGTTTTCTTGCAAGTACACTTTGCCCCAGCCCAGCATGATTCCCAAAGTGCCAAGCATGATGTCTCTTCTGTATGTTTTCTGGAAGATATGTTATATGACAGTGGTATATGATGGTTGCTTTTATACTCATTTGTTCCAAGTAGTTAGGGAAACCTCCTACTGGTCTAAAAGAAAACACTTGACAACCTGTTAATTAAAAAATGTATGGGGGTTTAGTGTTGAGAAGGTGAGAGGCAATACATGCAGGTTAGGTTAGTGGCAGCTCCTTGGCAATGATCCATAACATTTTTGATTTTGGTTTTTAAATGTCATCAATATAAGAAAATGTCGTGCAGTCTTTTGGTTCACTCCTCAGAAAATTAACCTCAGCACATCCATACTTATATTCACATGCCATAACGTATATACTTTCAGGTAGTTTACATATACCCTGAAGCATTTCCAAGAGTTTCACATTAAAGATCCCCACCCTATGGATTTCATGAATTTTTCATTCAACGTATATATTTTGAATGACTACTATGTGCCACATTTGGCTCCTGCCTTTATTGAGTCAACATTATAGTGGATATATGGATATATGATAGAGAGCTGATCAGAATACCTTGAATACTCACTGAATCTATTATCACTTGTTGGTAATAATCCCACACAAAATCTTAATTGGACTTCATCTCTCTTTGCTTTTTTAAAAGCAGACAAAAGGAAACAAAGAAGCTAGAATTAAATGTTTAGCTCCTTTGACAACTGAAGTATGCAAGCTATATGAAAATAGCCATTTGTATCTCTTGTAATTTAAGGCTAACATTGCTAAGGGTTCCTTCCTGGTTCAGTGGTAAGGAATTCACTTGCCAATGCAGGAGACGTTACTTTGATCCTTGGGTCAGGAAGATCCCCTGGGGAAGGGAATGGCTACCCACTCCAGTATTCCTAAGGTGATTACACTGTTAATGTTAAGATTTTATGTTTTGATTTAAACTGATCCTCTGGTTCTCCTTGAGAAGAGGAATTATATTTATAGACTTACAGATTATTTCAGGATTTCCTGCATCTACTTAGAAATGCTTCAGTCAGCTATACTTTAGACAGACCCTCCCCTGAACTTGTCGGAACAAGCAGCATATTCTTTGATAATATTTTATTAAGCATCTATGACACACAGGTGCTTGACAGTGTGGGATCCATAATCTCAGAGGATGCGGGTCTTGGATTTAGTAATTTAATTACATTGCTGGAATGTCTACTAAGTACAAGACATGACTGCTCTGTTGACTTTAAAAAACTGTAGCTGTTTTCCATGCAATATGTTATTTTAAACTTGACTTACAGCTTGTGAATTTGGTATTGTTGTCCCCTTTTCTTAAGACTAGGAAATAGAGGTTCAGAGAGAATATGTATCTTGCTCAAGGTCACAGAACAGTGAGTGACGGACTTGGGTTCTCAAGTTCTAAAACTCTTTAACTAGAAATCTAGCACTTTTCAAGCGTCCCAGTGGACCAAGGGTTTTCTTTGTGTTAAGTAAGTGATGTACATTATCTCATTTAATATTCATGGCAAAGGTTATGCCAGATTTTATAATTCTGTATTTAACAGGGAGGTTCACTAGGGATTCAAGAATGCTCACTAGATACAACCCTGTACTGTCTATAAATAGGGATAAGAATGAATAACTCTGAAATCGTAAATTCTTACAGTAACATTGTGGCTATAGCAATAGTGCTGTGGGCATATTAATGTGGGATATTGTCCAAACTTTAGGGAGGATACTATTTTTATGAAGTCTAGAATTCTAGTATATTAAGAATTTATTGTATATTATTTAATTTTTATTTCTTTAAAAATGTTTAGGATTGTGTATATATGTACATATTCATACATGCATTCACCCTTTGTAGGAAAAGAAAAAGGAATGGGCAAAAGTATCTTACTGTTTTTTATTTTTGTAGGAGTCTCAGGTGATCTTAAAGTGGTCTATGATACACTTAATGTACATATGTAGTATAAAAATTAAATGCATTCTTTAGAGAAATGGTGATGATAATTTCTTCAGGGAGACTGTGCAAGGTACTGGTGGAGGAGGAGGTGCTTTTTAAGCCCACGGCAGCATTTTTTGTTCCTCTGAGTCATGGATGATTCAGTGTGATAACACACCTCGTGGAGCTGTCAGTTCTCATGATGAATCATAAAACCAAGCTTTTGACTGTGAAAATGTTGTTTTATGGAGACAAGACACATTTTATGAGTCCTTGTTTCTGGGTTTGTTTCTCATTGAAATGGGTCCTCCACCCCACTTCAAGGTGAGGCCAGGACTCCTGGATATAAAGGTCACCCTGACAAGGAGTTGGGAATGCTTTATGGTGTCCAGGGGCTGTGGGACAAGATGCATTCACATAGGGCTTTGTAAACTGTTCATATACTTGAGGAACTACTCCTTCTTCTAAACTCACACATGTGACCAAAGGAGTTTTTTCAATGACTGGAAATTGTATTTTCCACAATATGTAAGATGGGATTTACAAGGAGTGCTCCTTTACTTTAAAAAAATAATTGCAGTTTTCCTTTTTACCTCTGGCCCCTGTTGACTGGCAAGCAGTAAAGTCCTTTTTAATCACTTTAGTCCAGCCTTCAAAGAATAATATTAGAACTGTCCTTTTTGAGAGAGACTTTTGTTTAATGTCCTTCATAATCACAGCATTTAAAAGTGAATTGTTTTTTTCAAAAAGTTAGTAGCAAATGATGAAACCAACTTTTAAGACTGTCAAAACACCCCAGTGCCAAATCAGGGTGCATTGTATCACTTTTAAGAGTTGCAAGGAATGTCTTTAAAATTGATAAATGAAGGAGGTTGGTGAAAAAATATACAAAACAAAATCCTGGTGTCACTTGTATTTTTCATTCTAATCCCATCGTTGGCTTCACGTTTTAAAATGTTTTTATTTGACCAGGAAAGGCATCATTTGAAATTTTTATTGATAACACTCTTAACTTCAAGAAAAAGGCATAAACCTGCAAAGTTGTAACTATCATGGTGGCCACAATTGGGAGGTCTGCAAAATAGTTTATTACCAGTAGGAAAAAAATCTTGGGAACCACAGTCATTATAGGGGTCACCACCTCTGCTACGTGCATTTTATTTTTTTTCCCCTTTTCATTTTGAGGGTATGTATGATGCCAGTGCCAAACTACACACATTCCCCTCCCCTAATGTCTGTGGGCTTTGTTTTGATTCTCTCTTTATTAATGATGTGAAAACTCTGGGGTCACACAAAAATGAGCCAGGGTCAGCCTTTAGGGGCCCCAGAATGCTGAAAATGTCCTGGTATCTAGCTAGTGAAGACATTGTTTAAAGGAGCTAGGTTTCACTTGAGATTTTTAGCTGTTGTGCAGATTTTAGACACCCAGGTAAACTTTGCAAGTCAGCCTCATACTCTTGCTTTCTTTAGGTGAAATACGAAAGACTTGTGGTGGAGGAATTAAAATGTGTCCTGGTTGTTGGCTGCAGTTCTGTGACTTTTTTTGAGGGGTCCTGTTAAAGGATGGTACAGGTAGCTACAAACATTATTTTATTCCATAGGTCCAAAGCCCAATGCTTTTGTTGTCATTGTTCAGGCTTTCAGAAAATGCCATGTTTAACACCTTGTTAGTATAAAATTGCTTTTGACTTCATAAACACAGGTGTTCAGTTTGAATCTTAATCAACTGTGAAATAGGTAGATGTCTAAAAGGAAATTCTATAAATTGTGAACATGACTCTGTCAGCACACTAAATGGATTAGGAAAATTCATTGTCTGCCATGTAACTGAACACCAGTGTGATGCGTGGACAAGAATTAGTCTTGAAAAGCCAATAAAATGGAGGAAAAAAGCAGAGCCTAGGAGATGTTGATTGTGTGGGTTCCCCCCACCACAAATGAATGCTGGTGCAGAAGAACTTGGACATCAGAATGGCTATTTAGAAGATGGCCAAGAAGGAATATGTATGAGCAGACAACACAAAATTTATAGAGTAAAACCACAAACACCTTATTTTCCATTGTACTAGAATAATGATATTTTACAGTACCATTTTATATGTAATTCTGCTTTCAATTTTATATTGTTACTGCAGTTCAAATCTCATTATAAATGTTCCAACAAAAATCCCTTTTTAATCAAAAACTTTCCAATCCTTAGCCCATTGTCAGCTTATTTTGAACAACGTATTTTTCTAGTGAAACAAAGGAATTTGGTCCTTCTATCTGAGCTCATTGGGATGTTATTTGAACTGTGTGGCTCAACATGTAATTAAGATAACTGATTCATTTTAATTTCCATATTATATCCCCTCATAATCTGTATCCATTTTTGGTGGGGGGTATAGAGGTACGGGGTCAGAGCCCCTTATATTCTTTGAAAGAAAATCACTAGATCAGTAGTGCTTTTTATTTCTGTTTTACAAAAGATGTCTATACTATATTAAGCTGCAACTTAAAGTGACAATATGCAAGTAGTTAATCATCTGTGAGAGAGTACATGTCCATAGTAAGTGTTATCTACTGGTGAATGGTTTGCAGGAAAAAAAAAAAAAATTTATGCCATGTCTGTGGGAAGCTGAAAATTGCCACTTTAGAAAAGGAGATGACAGAATTTAGGAGGAGGAAAATCCAACCAAACTCTCACTGACCTCCAAGCTCACTTTCTTTCTTTCTTTTTTTTGGTATGAATTTTATGGAAAACAGAATTTATTAAGTACTTCCATTTATTTTTTTTTTTTCCTTTTGGGATCACCATTTGGAAATAACCAGTGTACATTGTGATTAAGTTCTCCCTGACACTGGACCCACATTTGTAACACTTGCCTCCATTCCTCTGGAAAAAGGATAACATTTGCTGTGATTGGGCTTCTTTATGTGTGTATTTACATATCAAACCAAAATGTAAAGAGTGAAGTTAAATTGCAGGGCTTCTGCAAGAATCTTTTACCCATTCTCATATGAACTTTATTCTTTTTAAATTAAATACAGATATTTATTCTATACAGACATATATTTCACCCTTCTTGTTTTATTTTTTTTTTAAAGGTGGAGAATACTACTTGAGGTAGTAAGTTGGGTAGGGGAGGATCATTTTAACTCTAGAAATTTGTGTTTATGGCCAGCATTTCTTTCTTGAAGTATGGGAAATTTATTTTTTACATTATTTAAAATTTTCAGTGTAAGTGATTTATCAAATCCTTACTAATAGAATAATATTCAGCCTCTAAAATACTACTTGGCAGTTGTTAATTTGAAACTGGACAGATTGTAAGTTCTGTTATTAAGATCTTGTGAAATGTGAAGGGAATAAGAAGACACAGCTCCTCATTTACTGAGTGTGACTGCTTAGCTAGTGCCAGCAAAGCTGGGTGTCAGAGGGCTGGTTCTCCATAGCTATGACCACCTTTGGCAACTCTTGTGAGAGCAGTTGAGGAAAAAGGGAAATGCATGACTAGGAGAATTGCTTGGGACTGCCAGAGATGTAGACTTTAGGGTTTGTCAGCTCTTCAACCTCACTTCCATCCAAAGTTGAAAAATACATTTATGGAAAGATGTACATGAGTTTTAAAGATTTAATTTGGAAAAATTTAGTCACATTTGTTTTTTGCTGTGTGTATGTGTGTGTGATGTGTGTATATATTAGAAGAAACAGAACACTAAGATATGGAAGCTAGATAAATAGCATCATTTCAGCAACCTTTTTTGTTGGATCTCCTGTAGATTAAATAAGCCTACTAAATTAAATGCCTTCTGTGGGTTAGGTGTAGTGCTAAATGCCAGGAATACAAAAATGAACAAGAGATAAGTGTTGTCGGCATTACCACGCATAATATGATTACTGAGAAATATTTAAGTTTTTTTTCATACTTCTTTTTGTCCCTGAATATCCACTACTATTTGCTCATGGAAAATTCAATCCAGTGAACTGTTAGTTGCTTATCAGAGCAATCCATAAAGACTTTGGGCATGTAACAGGGTCTTTGAGTAAGACCATGGAAGTAACTAACCAGAAGGAAAACTTGTCTCTATGCTCAGAGCCTTTTTCATTTATAGATCTTTAAATTTTCAAGTGTCACTTTCTTGGACAAAGTTTATAATATACATTGTATAGTACATAAAAAATACAATCTTATTCCTCAGAGACATTGTGGCCTAGCTGGGGTTTTCAGTACTGTGCCACATGCACTCAAGTTTTTATTTTAACCTTTTGTTAACCTAATATTTATAAAGAAGGAAAACATCATCACAACATAAATTTCTTGAAGAAAGGGATCTTTTGACTTACTCTGTGAAGTATCTGAGCTCTGAGAGTAGTGCCTGGCACAATGTAGGAACTGCAAAAATATTTGTTGAATCTATTATTGATCTTTGGCATCACTAGTGTAGTGGGAGGATTAGATGAGATATTGCATCATAGTAGCAATGGAAATATTCTTTTTTAGATGATGCTTTAATATTAGTATTATGAGAAAACATGAATTAACTCTTCTGTAACTTTGTTATGGGGAAAATATTGCTAACTATGAATCAAGATCTGATAGTAGCAAAAATATGTAAGATTGATAAGTTTGATGACATGAAATAAAGAATTTGTGCTTGGCAAAAATTATCATCGAGTAAAAGGCAAGTAACAACTTGGGCAATATACTTACTAGTTATGCTGCAAAAAGAGGGTTTTTATCTCTAATAAAGTTTTTAAAAACAACCCTAGGGACCAATAACCTATAGAACCAAAGGGTAACAATATATAGATAGAATAATGGTCATAATAGTATAAGTTATGCACAGAAAAAGAAATGTGAGTAGTCCTTAATTTATGATGCTCAGCCTGATACATAAGAGAAATGTATATTAAAATTACATTGAAAAATGATTGCTCATTTGTTAGATTAGCAAAAATTCCAAGATTTGAAACATATGCTACTTATTGATGGGGAAAAACTAGCCCTACAGTATCATTTCTGTTAGGAATGCAAAATGGTACATCCCCTTTCAGAGAGGAATTTGCCAACATCTAGCAATTCACACAAGTTTGCCTTTGACTCTGAAATCCAAATTCTAGGAGTAGATTCCAAAGATATGCTGACAAAAATACAAAACAGCCAAGATTTTTCATTACAATATCATCTGTAATAGTAAAAGACTGTAAACAACCAACATGTCTGTCAAAATGGGACTTACTGAATAAATCGCTGTGATCCACACATGGATTACTAAGTAGCTATGTAAAAGATGAAGAATCTCTCTATATATTGATACGGAGTGACCTGCAGGATATATGGAGAGGTGGGGAAAGAAAAAAAAGATTGGTGAAAAGTATATAAAACTGCTGTTTACCTAAGAGATTGAAGAAATGCACATGTATGTATAAATATATGTATGAATATATATTTGTTTAGATTTTAAGGAAAATGGTGGACAAACTATAATATTGAAAACCAAATTTGAGGGGTTTTGTTAATTGAATGAGTGAACATGGAGAGAATTTAGACTTCTTTGAATATAGTTTGTTTTCTAGGTTTTACTTTGGAACTGTGTATTTTACATAATTAAAAAGCAAAATTAAATCCAAAAAGGCAATTTCTGAAAAGTCGAAGGAAAATGAAACAAATGAACCTATCTACTAATGTGAGTGGTGTTATCCCCACAGAGTGAGGATCTATTCCAGGTGACTATAAAATACAGTACTTTGAGTAACATCTCTAGTGAAATACTGTATGCTGCTGCTGCTGCTAAGTCACTTCAGTGTCCGACTCTGTGTGACCCCATAGACGGCAGCCCACCAGGCTCCCCCATCCCTGGGATTTTCCAGGGTTGCCATTTCCTTCTCCGATGCATGAAAGTGAAAAGTGAAAGGGAAGTCGCTCAGTCGTATCCGACTCTTTGTGACCCCATGGACTGCAGCCTACCACGCTCCTCTGTCCATGGGATTTTCCAGGCAAGAGTACTGGAGTGGGGTGCCATTGCCTTCTCTGAAATACTGTATCATCCCAGACAAAAATACTACATAGAATCTTAAACTTTTTTCAGTGATTATATTATTGATTGTAATAGATATTATTTATTATAGGAAATTTTTTATTCTAAGACAAGTGTGTGCAAAGAATGGGATAAAACAAATGAGTGTCTCTGTTGGCATCATTAAGAGCTTGGATTTTCAGAACTTGGGAAGAAGATAGAGATGTGAGATTGATCAAGTTAAGTAAAAATACTATAGTCCTGTGATGTGTGTTTTTAAAAATCTATATCAACATATCAATATCTATGTAATTTATCTATATCTGTTATATCCTAGCTGTGTCCCTGCAAAGTCCTAGAAATAAAGATCCATCTCTGGTAATGATAGCCTTTCCAAGCATCATATTTGCTGTTTTCCCACTAAAGGCTTCTGTGGAAATGGATAAGTCTGTGCCTGGGACAAGAAATGGTGAAATCTTGTCATTTCCGAAAGTAGTGAAAAAAACAAGTTAGTTGCTCAGTCGTGTCTGACTCTTTGCGTCCCCATGGACTGCAGCACATCAGGCCTCCCTGTCCATCACCAACTCCCAGAGTTTATTCAAACTCATGTCCCTTGAGTCAGTGATGCCATCCAACCATCTCATCCTCTGTCGTCCCCTTCTCTTCCCGCCTTCAATCTTTCCCAGCATCAGGGTCTTTTCAAATGAGTGAGCCCTTCGCATAAGGTGGCCAAAGTATTGGAGTTTCAGCTTCAGCATCAGTCCTTCCAATGAATATTCAGGACTGATTTCCTTTAGGATGGACTGGTTGGATCTCCTTGCAGTCCAAGGGACTCTCAAGAGTCTTCTCCAATACCACAGTTCAAAAGCATCAATTCTTCGGCGCTCAGCTTTCTTTATAGTCCAACTCTCACATCCATAAGTGACTACTGGAAAAACCATAGCTTTGACTAGACAGACCTTTGTTGGCAAAGTAATGTCTCTGCTTTTTAATATGCTGTCTAGGTTGGTCATAACTTTTCTTCCAAGGAGCAAGCGTCTTTTAATTTCCTGGCTGCAGTCACCATCTGCAGTGATTTTGGAGCCCCCCAAAATAAAGCCTGTCACTGTTTCCCCATCTATTTGCCGTGAAGTAATGGGACCAGATGCCATGATCTTTCTATTCTGAATGTTGAGTTTTAAGCCAACTTTTTCACTCTCCTCTTTCACTTTCATTAAGAGGCTCTTTAGTCTTTCTTCACTTTCTGCATAAGGGTGGTGTCATCTGCATATGTAAGGTTATTGATATTTCTCTCAGCAATCTTGATTCTGGCTTGTGCTTCATCCAGCCCAGCATTTCTCATGATGTACTCTGCATAAAAGTTAAATAAGCAGGGTGACAATATACAGCCTTGGTGTACTCCTTTCCTGATTTGGAACCAGTCTGTTGTTCCATGTCCAGTTCTAACTGTTGCTTCCTGACCTGCATACAGATTTCTCAGGAGGCAGGTCAGGTGGTCTTGTATTTCCATCTCTTGAAGAATTTTCCATAGTTTATTCTGATCCACACAGTCAAAGGCTTTGGCATAATCAATAAATCAGAAGTAGATGTTTTTCTGGAACTCTCTTTTTTTTTTATGATCCAATGAATGTTAGCAATTTGATCTCTGGTTCCTCTGCCTTTTCTAAATCTAGCTTGAATATCTGGAAGTTCATGGTTCATGTAGTGCTGAAGCCTGACTTGGAGAATTTTGAGCATTACTTTACTAGTGTGTGAGATGAGTGCAATTGTGCAGTAGTTTGAGCATCCTTTGGCATTGCCTTTCTTTGGCATTGGAATGAAAACTGACCTTTTCCAGTCCTGTGGCCACTGCTGAGTTTTCCAAATTTGTTGGCATATTGAATGCAACTCTTTCACAGCATCATCTTTTAGGATTTGAAACAGCTCAACTGGAATTCCATCAACTCTATTAGCTTTCTTTGTGGTCATGCTTCCTAAGGTCCACTTGACTTTGAATTCTGGAATGTCTGGCTCTAGGTGAGTCATCACACCATCGTGATTATCTGGGTCGCGAAGATCTTTTTTGTAAAGTTCTTCTGTGTATTCTTGCCACCTCTTCTTAATATCTTCTGCTTCTGTTAAGTCTATACCATTTCTGCCCTTTATTGTGCCCATCTTTGCATGAAAAGTTTCCTTGATATCTCTGATTTTCTTGACGAGATCTCTAGTCTTTCCTATTCTGTTGTTTTCCTCTGTTTCTTTGCATTGATCCCTGAGGAAGTCTTTCTTATCTCTCCTTCCTATTCTTTGGAACTCTGCATTCAAGTGGGTATGTCTTTCCCGTTCTCCTTTGCCTTTAGCTTCTCTTCTTTTCATTGATAGGACACATCAAAAGGAGTTAGGGGCAAATTTTTTAAAAAAATGTTCCACCTAACAAAGATTATGAGCATTAGAGGTACATGAAATATGCTTTATTCAGTCCTTGAGTTCAGGAGTGTGTGAAGTCGCTCAGTCGTGTCCGACTCTTTGCGACCCCATGGACTGTATGTAGCCTACCAGGCTTCTCCGTCCATGGGATTCTCCAGGCAAGAATACTGGAGTGGGTTACTAGTTCCTTCTCCAGGGGATCTTCCCGACCCAGGGATTGAACCCAGGTCTCCCACATTGGAGGCAGACGCTTTAACCTCTGAGCCACCAGTTCAGGATGAATACTATTTTAAAAAAAATTTTTTTTTTTTGGTACATTCTAGGGAGCCAACACATTATTTTTGAAACTGGCAAATAAATGGGAAGAAATGAGCCTTCATTATAACTTACTTATATAAATGCTACCTCAGGGTAGCAAAGAGTTGTGGCAGAGAATATTCTCTTTGTAGAAATATTCCAGCTGATAAATAAAGAAAGAATGCTAGACTCTCACCATCTTGCAGCCTCTAATGATTTCATGGATCTGGGGATTGAGCATTAAGGGATGCCACATCAAATACTGCATACTTCCTGATGGAAGTATGCTCTGTTGCCAGTGAAGCAGTTTTGCTTGAAAAATCCAACCTGAAACTTACTGGAAATACAGAGGACAGAGAGGAACTTAGCAAACAACTCCAAGGGATTCAGTGAGCAAGCTCCCCACCATGGGAAACTTGAAGAATAGGATAGATTACTCTATGCAGTTTTTTGTTTTTTAGTTTTTAGAAACAACAATGCGTTTTCAAGGAAAAGAGACATAGGTAGAGAGGGAAATCATTGATTAAAAAACTTGAGACCAGTGAACCAATTATAATGTATGAACCTTGTTTAGATCCTGATTCAAATAAACAAAATGGTAAAATTATGAGCCAACTAGGGAAATTTGAAGATTGAACTGATGATAGTAAGGTGTCACTGGTAAACTTGTCTTAGGTGTGATAACATTTTTTTAAAAAACATAGACTGCATATCTTTTAAGGACACATATTAAAATATTTACAAATGAAATCATATAATACCTGGGGTTTGGTTTTAAATAATCAAGGGCCTGGGAAGTGAAGGAGGTGAGGTCATAGACAAAACAAGAGTACCCAGGAGTGGATACTTGTTGAAGTGGGAAATGAGTACATGGAGATTCATTTTACTATTCTCTGTACTTTTGCATGTTTGATATTTACATAAGAAAACATTGAAAACAAACTAAAAATAAATGAGTCGGTGGCTTGAATTTCATTCCCAGTGACACAAAGATGCCACAAGATGTCTCCCACCTACCTATTTTTGGACTTTATGTTCTCATATTTACAGATGCTGTTGCAGCTAATTATTCTAAAGTTAATTGGTGACCCTGAAGATGATTTCAGACCTTTTATCAAATCAACTGAATTATACCCTTCAGAGGGAGAAAGTCTTGTTTTAACTTTTTGTAGTTTTTCTAGGCCTTTGTTTTTATGAGATGGTATTTTGGCTGTAAAAGACCTAGAAGAAAGCACTGGGAAATCTGATAGGTAAGCTAAACTGGTTGGGCTTTTTATGTTGAAGCTTTTGGAAATCTTTTTTCAACCTGGCCAGTCACCGTGAGACTTTGCAGCTGGCTGGTGTCAGGGGCCTGCTGATGACTCACTCATTTTAGGCAGGGTCAGTCCTTGATAACTTCCTTGGAATTGGCTCGGGCTGCCAGGCACAGATCATGGCCACATGATTTTTGCTTGACATCATTTCTTTTACCCACATTCGTGGCTATCAGTCATCAGAGGATCTAATTTCTATTTTACTCTCAGTCTAGAAATTTAGAAGACTTTATTTTGCCTCTTTGAATTCTTATATTAATCTTATAATCTGGCTGTTTTCTGATTGATAAAACATAAATCTGGCTCAGGGAAATTCTAAATATTTATTGTACATGTTTTAGAAAGAGAAAGTATATAAAAGATGAGATACAGATAGTAGGACCTTGTTAGTTTAATTCTTTCTCCATGCTGATTTTTAAGAAAATCTTGGATAGTACGAAAGGAGCAACACTTGTCAGTAGGGACTTGCTGGAGTGTGCCAGTGTGTGTTTTGTAAATTAAGTTTACCTAAATTCCAGTCTAGAAGAAGCAAGCCAGTTTCTCTAGTCTTTTTCTAGAAAGTGAATTTTAAAGTAATACCACATGTGGGGTGAAATACAATAGCACTAAGATCAAGATACCTTAAGGTACTACAGAGTGAATTTGCAAACATAAGAAAGGGATGCTCATTAATTTGTGGAAAATTTGAGATAAAATTAGAACATGGGAGATTTGAAAATAGTTCTTTTGCCCAGTTAACAGTACTTGTACAGGTAAGTTCCTGGCAAGCTTATTTTCAGTTCTCTCTTTTTGGGCATGTTTCTCATCTTCATTTTCCACATATCTTTGGCAGACATCTATTTGTGCCCATAGTCTCTGGATTATGTGGCCTTGGTCACTTTTTCTGCTGTCTCTTGGCACAGTATTCAACATTGAGTTTCTAGAATTGTTCTCTAATTTGATTGTACATTTGCTGAGGATGGAGCTAGCTTGTCTTACATTTTATCTCCTTTTGTAATGTCTGGTTTTGCTCATGTCCCTCTCCTTCGCTACTGCGGTTTATCTCAAAGAATCTTTATAAGTTTTAGAAATGTTTCAGAGTCCAAGATTTTGCATTGATTGACCATTGTAGGAAAGTGAATTCAGCTTTGCATTTATTTTCATTTTTATAATGCTTTGCTATAATGCCAGTCATTTAGAAATAAATTACCACACAAAGCCTTATCCTAGGCATTGTACCATCTATAAGCTGGAATTTGTATTTCAAGTTAGGAAGATTTACAGACACTGTTCTTGTATTTATTGGCAAACTACTGCTTTATACTAATGATTAACAAAGTTAAAGTGCTTTTCCCTTAGATGATTATGAATAAAGACTCTGCCTGCAATGCAGCAGACCTGGGATCGGGAAGATCCTCTGGAGAAGGGCATTGCAACCCACTTCAGTATTCTTGCCTGGAGAATCCCCATGGACAGAAGAGCCTGGCGGGCTACAGTTATAGGGTCACAAAGAGTTGGACAGGACTGAGCAACTACAGTTTGTTTCTTTCTTTCTTTAGATGCTTACAGTTGTAAAAATCAGAAGAATCATTGTTACTAATGGCATCAATGCAAATTGACACCTTTTGTCAATTTGTCAAGGAGGTCTTATATACCACTGACTAAAACTATAGTAGCATTGTCATCTTTATTGAACATTTGTCAGGTACCAAGCCCATTTGTGATGCCAAAAAATTCTCATATCAATCCTGTGAAGTTCATGCTACCTGATTCTGATGGGCTTTCTTATTTTATAGAACTTTTATATGGGCAAAGTAAGCACAGTTAGAATGGCTTATAACAATTTTCTGTAATACTTACTGAAAGAGAAACTTCAGAGTAAGTTAGATGACATTAGGATCTCCCTTTGTAGAGACACAGAACCAAAAAACAGCATAATGGAATACATTCAGTAATAGAAGCAGAAACAAAGAACTCTGAATCCTTGGGAATTACTGTGCCTTGCTGGGGATGGAGTCCAGACAGGCATTAAAGAGGAGAGGACTTTCACATGGCCTCTGAGGATGAAAAGTGTTTGCTATGATGGAAAAGGTGTGGGCGGGGGGAGAAGGTATTTGAACAATAAGATATAATACAGAAGGTGAAAGTTTGGCCTGTTGAGGAAACAGTGAGTAATTAACTGTGGCTAGGGTGTCACTTGGCATGTGTTTGTGGGGGCAGAGGGAGAGAAGGGGAGAGAGATGAGTGAGTAGCTGGGATGGGTCAGTGGGACTATATAGTATAGCAGTCGGAGTTCACAATTTCTGAGCTCAGAAGCAAATCTAGCTTAGAGTTTTAGGTTTGTGTTTGGCCAGTGCTGTGTCAACTGTGAATTTTTTCATTTGTTCATTCATTTATTTAACAAATATTCATTGATAGCATCAAAGAACCCGATATTACCCTAAGCACAAGGGATGGAGCAGTGAGGAAAATAGGTAAAAATCCCCTGCTATCAGGGAGCTTACATAGTGGTGTGGTTTTTTTCATAGCAAAGTGTAGAGAAATCAAACAAATATGAAGAGGACCATTTAATGGCAAATACAACAGATCAGATAATGATTCCAGGCTGGGGGAGAAGTGAGTGTCTAGGCCTTCAGGAATGAAGAGCTTTTATGTATACATTAAAGGTGAACTTGGAGAAATGGGCAGAGGACAGCCCAAGGAGGGCCTTGTTGGCCAACAGTGAGGAAATAAGATTATGTCCACAGTGCAGTGGGAAGCTACTAGAGGGATTTAGCAAGATGGCAGGTGACCTGACTTGCATTCCTAATAGACCACTCTGCCTGCTATGTGGGAAATGGCCTGTATGGGGCCTGAGAGGAGGCTGAGAGGTCATTGCAGATATCCTGGTGAGGAGTGATGGTAGGCTGGACCTAAAGAAGATGTGGAGGTGGAGAGAAGAGGATGTTTTGCCATCCATTTTGGAAGTATAGTTGTCAGGATGTGTGGAGGAATTGGATATGGAGTGGGGATGTGAGGAAAGAGAGGAATCAAGGACAAATTCTGAGGTTTTAGGTTGGACAGACTAGTCAGGTAACTCCTTGAATTCCAGAGAGCTATCCTTCCTGAGGATTACATGGGATAGGAAGACTTCCTGGTGGCACAGTGGATAAGAATGCACTTGCCAGTGCAGGGGACCTGGGCTCGATCCCTGGTCTGGGAAGATCCCACCTGCCGCAGAGCAACTAAGCCCATGCGCATCAACTACTGGGCCCGCACACTAGAGCCTGTGAGCCGCAACTGTTGAGCACCTGTGCAGTACCTGCTGAAGCCTACGTGCATAGATCCTGTGTTCCCCAACAAGAGAAGCCACTGCAAGAAGAAGCCTGTGCACTGCAGTGAAGAATCGCCCCCACTCACCGCAACTAGAGAAAGCTGTGCAAAGCAACAGACCCAGCACAGCCATAAATAAAGTTATTTTTAAAAATGGAACAGAAATATATGGAATGATGGATGAATTCATTAAATGTGCTTTGTGCTGTCTTGAAGTGTTTGAACTCAAGGTATAAAGACACAGAGCCCATAGAGTGACAGAGAAGTTGGGAAAGGGCTAAAGAAAAGGTGCTTAGCAGAGGCCACAAGGTGGAGAGAAAGGAGGGCAGTGGTATCGGTAGTAGAAGCAGTGGTAAAAAGAGAGATTGAATTCTGAGTCTAATGGGTACGCTGGCATCGCCTCTGAGCCACCTGGTCTCCTGGGATATCAGAAAGGGAGCCTCCATTCTCTCCAAGACCTGGCAGTGTTGTTACTTAGACTTTTCTGGTCTTCCTTTTGCCCCTGCTCTGCCCCCACCATGAGCCCTCTCTACCTGGACAGATCCAATGTTTTCTACTCATGTAACCTGACTGAGCCAAAATAACATAACAAAGTTTCTTTCTTGTTGGAGGGCCCATATGTCTTATTACATACAATTGGATTTTTATTTATTTTTAAACTATGAATAATGCAGAAGTTTATTTGCATTGTCATTTTAAAAAGTGGAATTAAAAAAAAATTATCACGTAGCATGAATTTTTCTTCAATCTTTCTGAACACAGTGACGTTGTATCCTCTCCCCAGGCATAACCACCCTTATCATTTTGGGGGCTGAACCAGTCCATGTTTTCTAAGTAGTTATATACTTATCAATATATGCATATATTATTGTGGGGATTTTCCAAACATAAGTTAGATTATATGGAATATTAAAAACTATAACTTTACCAAAAAAAGTATAAAGTAAAAGCAATAACTTCCTTTTTTCACTCACTGTTTCTTTGAGGTCCTTTTATGTCAGTATACAAACACCTGCCTCACTGTCAATGGTTGCCCATTATTCCACTTAGCACGCTTTAGTAAATCTTTCTCCTGTAGATAGATTATTTCCAAAGTTTCTGCTTTTACTGAATTATTTTTAAGAGTGGGGCTGTGCTTCCATGCAACCTTTCACCCATTTGAGCAAAACCAAACTAGTGTTAGTGAAGTCTTTGGTCATTTGGTGTCTGTACAGTACATCTCAGCCCTGAGGTTGGGCTGAGCTGCAGGCAGAGTCCATGGACCCCATGTGGATTATAAGTCAGGCACATGTGGCAGCAATTTTCCTCCTTTTCCTCTTGCTTCGGGGAGGAATTAGAACTGTGGGGGCAGGGAGAGCCTCAAATTTTGCAGCATCTTTGAGAAAAACTCAAAGTAAACTAACCTGTTTATATTAACACCTAGTAAAAGAAAATAGTAACTTTGTTAAAATAATCTTCTAAAAAGACAGGTTTAATGAGAATTTCTGAATTAAATTGAAGAGTTTTAATTAAACATGCAAAGGATAAACAGTATATTCAAAGTTCAGCCTAAAGAATTAATAACTATTTCTTGAGAAGGAAAAATATTTAACTGTACTGAATGCCTGGATGATCTTTGAAAGAGTGTTTGTGTTTTTGAAAAGTCACATAAAAACCTGTCATTGGGCACTCATAATTTGTGTGCTTTCTGTAGGTAGGTTTATGGAAGTTGTGGATATCTTTGAAGTAGTACACCTTTGTTTTGAGAAAGACATAATATTGGGTTAGCCAAAGGAGACTATAAAGTATCATGATTGCTAAATTCCCTGGCTAACCTTGACTCTAAAATAGATCTAAAGGTTCTGAAGGTCTTAGATTAGCTCCTAAGGTTGCTAGAGGCCCTGGCAAGAAAATCATCAACATCTTTCTACAGAATCCTTTGCTCTTAAACTCCAGATGTGAAGGGTTTGGATGAAATTTTTGCATGCCGATAACTCTCCTCAGGTGTTTAGAACCCCTTGCATCACATGCTACTAAATGAGATCATTCCAACAGGAATTGCTGTACATATTCCCTCCATCACTACCAGGTACTCTAGGAACTGCTCTCTCGTTCTGCTCCCATCCTTTATTACAAAACTGCAGCCAAGGTGAAAACCTCACTCTTCCTCAATGTTTCTATTTTGGCTTCTAATTTCAAGAATATAATTTCTTTCCTTTTTTCCTTCTCTGCCTCCCTCCCTCTCAATTCCTTCCTTCTTTCCTTTCAATATCCCTTCAAAAGGCAAAGAGACAATCTCTCTCCTTTCTACTCAGCTTTTAGTCCTCTTCCCCTCCACTAAGTCTGCATATAACCTAGGGGGTCCCTATATCAGTGTGCTGGGATCCAGACAGGTTTTGTAACTCAGGGAAGCGATTGTAACTAGAGAGCACAGACCCAATCTAAAGCTGATTCTTGCCCTCAGGAACTAGAAGTCCAGTGTTGCCAAACGTGCCGATTTTAAGAGAAGCAGGAAATCCAGACTTTTTGGTGGTTTCTCTGTTGTTTTTTTAAATGCTGGCAACCAGTTTGAAAATTATTTTGCAACAATATGCAGTGAAGCAGAAGACATGTGTTAGACATCACTTGGAACTTCTTAGTAAATCAAATAAAAATTTTGAGCTTTCTTATTTTGAGGGTAGCCACACAACTTCTTCCATACTTGCCTATCTTTTGACTAAGGTGATCTTTTCTTTGGTAGGTTTATTTTCCACAAATGTCATCTACAGACATCTCTAGGAGGCAGCGGAGTGTTCTGCTTAAGGTCAAGACTTGGATATCAGCTGAATCTGGGTTGGATTAGAGTTCTTTTGAGTAATTTGTTACCTTCAATGGGTCATTGAAACTTTGTGAGTCTCCAGGAAAAGGTGACTACTAATGATTTGTCTTAATTGCTTTACAGACAACAAATCCTTATTGAGTGCTAGTTACATACCAGACATTAAATTAGGTATTGAGGATCCCATAGTGAACAAAATCATACATGGCTTCAGCATTCCTGGAGCTCACTGTCCAGTCCAAGAGAAAGATATTCTCAGTAATGCAGTTAAAACGAGAAAAGGTTAAATGCTCTGCACAAATGAGCAGTGAAATTAGGCTGGGGTTCCTGGAGGAAGTGTTGCATGATCTGAGAACTGAAATATGAGTTGGAGTAAACCAGGTGAGAAAGGGATGGAATAGTGTTTATGTCCAAAAGGCCAAAGTGTACTTCTTTCCAAGGCATTGAGATCACACTGATATTATGTAACCAGATAAAATAATGGTCCAGACCCAAGTCAGTTTTACATGGTGCCATTTTAACAAATATTCTCAAAGAGGAACAGAAAAGTACTGTTACTTCTCTGCGGTTCTCCAACAATATTCCCTTTGTCAAGTGTAGTAGTAGATAGTATAGTCTAGGTTATGCTGCAGTAACAACCTCAAAACTGCTGTGACTTAAGCCCATATCAACAAGTTATAACCTACAGGCCAAATCTTGTATATGCCTGCTTTGGTAAATCAATTTTTATTGGAACACAGCCATGTCCATTCGTTTACATACTGTCTGTGGCTGCTTTCCCACTACATTGACAGAACTGATTATTGGGAAAGGGACTATACAGCCCTTTATTTTTTTATTTACTACCTGACTCTTTACCAAAGGGGCAAAAAATCGCCAGTCCCTGTTTAAAAGTATTGGTACCCGCTTCCTCAGGCTTTCCTTGTGGCTTAGTGGTAAAGAACCCACCTGCCAAAGTAAGAGATGCAAGTTCAGTTCCCTGGTTGGGAAGATCCCCTGGAGAAGGAAATGGCAACTCACTCCAGTATTCTTGACTGTGAAATCCTGTGGACAGAGGAGCTTGGCAGACTACAGTCCATGAGGTCACAAAAGAGTCAGACACGAATGAGTGACTAAACAACAAAAGGGAAACTGGAAATTATACTATTAATATCTATACATGGTGCTGTAAAGGAACACATTTGTTATGGAAGGACATAGCTTAGTGCTTGGCATGTAATATACTTCTTCTGCTCTTTGTCATTATTCTTAATACTACCTTTTTCTCCTTTTTTGCTCTTCTTCAGTTCAGTTCAGTTCAGTTGCTCAGTCATGTCCAAGTCTTTGCGACCGCATGAATTGCAGCACACCAGGCCTCCCTGTCCATCACCATCTCCCGGAGTTCACTCAAACTCACGTCCATCAAGTCAGTGATGCCATCCAGCCATCTCATCCTCTGTCGTCCCCTTTTCCTTCTGCCCCCAATCCCTCCCAGCATCAGAGTCTTTTCCAGTAAGTCAACTCTTCGCATGAGGTGGCCAAAGTACTGGAGTTTCAGCTTTAGCATCAGTCCTTCCAAAGAACACCCAGGACTGATCTCCTTTAGAATGGACTGGTTGGATCTCCTTGCAGTCCAAGGGACTCTCAAGAGTCTTCTCCAACACCACAGTTCAAAAGCATCAATTCTTCTGCGCTCAGCCCAAAATAAAGTCTGACATTGTTTCCACTGTTTCCCCATTTATTTCCCATGAAGTGATGGGACCAGATGCCATTATCTTCGTTTTCTGAATGTTGAGCTTTAAGCCAACTTTTTCACTCTCCTCTTTCACTTTCATCAAGAGGCTTTTTAGTTCCTCTTCACTTTCTGCCATAAGGGTGGTGTCATCTGCATATCTGAGGTTATTGATATTTCTCCCCACAATCTTGATTCCACCTTGTGCTTCTTCCAGCCCAGCTCTTCTTAGAAACCCCTATCTGATTACTAAGCCTTGTATATGTTATATCAATATTATTACTGCCACTACTAACAATAGCGCTTTGATATAATAATACATTTGTATAATGTAGATTTACTGCTCACCTATGATGTTTAAGGTATTGGGCTGGGAACTTCATGTGTCATTATCTTGAACCCTTACAGTGCTTCTTGAAGGAGAAGTATCCCCACTTTATAGACCCTGCTCTTATTAGTAACAAACCCTAACCATTGACTGAGCATTTATTCTATGCCTAAGCATGTGCTCCCATAAATAATAGGTCCTTATAAAACCATCCCATTTTATAGACAAGGAAGCTGATACCTAGAGAGGTAAGTAACTTGCTCTGGGCACCATGCTCTGCTCTGAAGTGGTAGAGATGAGGGTCTAACTGTAGCCCTTCCAACACCAAAGCCTTAATTGTATTTTCCATCTATGTACCATCCCATGTCCCATGAGTAGTCAGGATAGAGGGATTAAAATGACAGCTTCAGTCGCCCCTTGGCCAGGCTGGCCCATTCTTCGTCCCTGGGACAGCTTTTCTGTTGCTTTTCCTCTGCTCAGAGGAGTCTTGCCTTTTCCTCCTCAACATGTACAATCTGCTCATCACTGAACCCCTGTTCTTAAAGAAGCTTGTTCTCATTGCCATCGTGACCTCTCTTTCCACTGACTTACGGTGAACATTTGGATAGCTCATTAGATGCGAAAGTAACAGAGTAGACTAGGACAAGCCCATTGTGAAGTAGGCACTCATTTAGTGTTTTTTTTTTCCTATAGAGTTAATGATCACTGATCACTTCTCTTCCTCCTCCTTTTTAAAAAATAGCTTTTTGAGCACTTTATATATGGCAGTCATCATGCCACATACATCATGCCATTTACTATCTTTTACTTCTGACTTACAGTACAGAAGGGCTTCCCAGGTGGCTCAGTGGTAAAGAGCCACTTTTGCCAATGCAGGTGACGTGTGTTTGATCCCTGGGTCAGGAAGATCCCATGGAGAAGGAAATGGCAACCCTCTACTGTATTCTTGCCTGGGACGTTCCATGGACAGAGGAGCCTCCTGGGCAGCCTACAGTTCTTAGGGTTGCAAAACAGTCGGACATGACTTAGTGACTAAGTAGCGCTTATTGGGCTTCCCTGGTGGCTCAGACAGTAAATAATCTGCCTGCAGTGTGGGAGGCCTGGGTTCAATCCCTTGGTTGGGAAGATCCCCTGGAAAAGGGAACAGCTATCTACTCTAGTATTCTGGCCTGGAGAATTCCATAGACTCTATAGTCATAAGGTTGTAGAGTCAGACACGACTGAGCGACTTTCACAGGTGCAGAAACCACGGCTTGCCCAAAGTCTTTCAACTAGGGAGAGAATATTCATTGAGGACAAAGATATCCGTTGGCCCAGTTGTCTTTGTCTTAGCAGCTACTTATGTGGAATGAAGTCCAAATGGTTCCCTTCTGAGGATTATATCAAATTCATATTGACATGGAGAATCCAGACAATGGCTCACTACCAAATAAGTGACAAAGCACAGTGGATGAATAATTATAATCTATGATTTTCAAACATAACTAGAATTATTCATTCAGCTTCTCGGACACTAAGTACTCACTATCCTCTGTGAGTGAGCACTGAGCTGAGCATAGTGTGGGCATTTGCAAATACCTGAGGCATTCTTATGCTCCTAGGCAGTACCTAGCTCTGGTGAGGGCAGCATCATCTATTAAGAGATCAGGCTTTGTGTCTGAGGGAACCAGGATCCAATCCAGCATCTATCACTTGACTAATATTGGAATCTTGGGCAATTTGCCTAACTTTTCAGAATGTTCGTTTTCTCAGCTGTAAAACAGGAATGTTGGAAATACTTGCTCTGAAGAGTTAGCATAAGCATTTACAGATAGGTTGTAAGTAACTCAATTTAGCACAGTACCTAAATGTGGTATACATATATACCATATACAGATCACCCAATAAAGTCTTGAGTATTAATAGATGTAATCTGTAATAGAAACAGGGTCCCCAAGAAAATGCAAAGAAGGAAAGAGGTATAGGGGAAGAAAAGAGTAATTCCTTTGGGTTGGGGGCTATTGGGAATGCTCCACTATGGAGGCAAACTAGAACTTGAGCAGTGATAGAATTCTGGTGGGCAAAATGGTCAGGAGAGGGAATAGCATCTCAGGCTGAGGAAGCAGTGTGAGCAAAGATTTGGAGACAAGAGTCAAGAGTATGTTCAAGGAATTCTTCATGGTATTGGGTGGCTGGAAAAGGGAGGGCAAAGGGAAAGATGTGGAGAGTCTGACTCTGAATGTTGAAAAAAATATTTCTGGAACACACAACTGCGAGTGTGTGATGGTGTCCCAATGAATGTGCAACTGTTCCTTTGGTGGATGCCTGCCATTCCTGGAGGCTGCAAAGTGATCCCCTTCTCCTGCAGGAAGATATAAAGGCTTGCTATTCTGCTCTCAAGACATGAGTGCCTTGACTCCGCAGTACTGGCAGGCCAAGTTTGTCCCTCCCAGGCTCACTACTAGAGATACAGCTGCTCTTACAACTTGTAATGCCATGGCACAAAACAGGTCCCTGTTCATAAATGTTCTCAAAGTCAGGCTCCTGGGCCGCACTTGCCTAGGTAAAGGTGAAACACCATGGACCATGGCTTTCTTCTTATTTTAAAGTGTAGATTTTATTTTATTCAGCTCTGGTGAGGTCAACAGATCAGGAGAAGACTGCCATTGAAATGACAGTTTGTACTCACCATTCCCAAGAGGAGGGGACATGCCATCCCATGCAAGGGGTGGTGAGGGGGCACACAAGGAAACTAAATTAGAGTCAGTCAGGAAGTAGAGGGGGGGAGGGGAAAGCATGCGCAAGAGCCTTAATTGTGGTTTCCATGGGAAGGAATGGTTGAGGCAGGGTAGGCAGGGTTAGGGTTGGCTGGTTTGAATAATTTCAACAGGCTCTGGAGCATGAAGGCTGTCCCCAGTTGTTTGGTACCTGGCCTTTGGGTGATGAGGACTGGGAAATAGTGGCCCTGCATATGAGATCCTGATATAGGTGATAGTGGGGGCGTGGACTCTGGATTGATTGGTTTGCCTATGAACATCATACAGGTGAGCCCTTTACTGTTTCTAGGCATTGGTCAGCCCTGAGAGGAAAAGTCTCTTCGGGATCAGCAAGGCCGCATAGGTCAAAGCATCATAATACAGAAAATTAAAAAAAAAAGTGGTTAATATATTTATGTCCTTGATAATGTAAGAAATCGGTGTCCTTCAGGAATTTACAGAAACTCTATTTCTAATACACATACATACACACACATGGTGGTCCAGTGGTTAAGACTGTGTTTCCAGTGCAGGGGGCCTGGGTTCCACCCCTGGTCGGGAAACCAGAGCCCACATGCTGTAACTAAGACCCAACTCAGACACGTACACCACACCACTGAAGAACATGTAGTGTTCCAGTCTGTGGGTGTTAGGTCACAGAGGGCTTGTACACGAAGGCAGCTTTTCACCTGCTTGCTCAGCACCAGGGATGAAGCTTTCTTATGCCTGGAGGGGACTGATGGTATGAAACACTATGAAAATCACCGAGTTCATCTTTTCCACATTATCCACATGACTGCTTTCATAAAAGCTTTTCTTTTTTTTTCTTCTTCATTAACTTGATTTTATTTATTTATTATTTTCATTTCACATATGATATTTTGCGTGTTTCAATGCCATTCTTCATAGAAGCTTTTCATAGTAATGTTTTCAACTTCATTCTTTCATTTATTAATACCGTTTAAAATGCGCCCCTTCTTCCTATATTCAAGACCTTAGGAAAGAAGGCTTGTCTTCACAAGACACTAGTAGAGCAGCTGATGTCTCTTGTGAATTAGAACTTGTATGATGGGCCCTGTCAAATTGTTTTAACTCTCAGAAAGAATATTAACACCCTCATGTGGAGATAGAGAGACATACTTGGAGTTGCTGTCCAGGGTTTTATACCCAAGAACCAAAGAAGCTCTTCCTGACTTTTAATATTGCCTCTTTGGAGACCACCTCCCTAGAAGAACAAGTGGTTTTGGTCTATTTTTCCTGCCCTTGTATCTAATAACTCTGACGATGGTCCTTTACAGGATACTGCTCAGGTTTATTTATTAGGTCATGTTTGCATGACCTGCCAGTGGAAATGGGAAATTTAGTTTCTCTCCTCCCCTGAACACCCCACATCTCTCCTCCCCTGAACACCCCATATCTTGACCATGTGTTATCTTTATCATAGTAAAGTACTTTGTAACCATCCCTGCTGTTTTTCTCATAATGTATGAAGTTGGCTAAATGAATGAACTCTACTTTCCAGCTTGTCCCTGAATTTACATATTTCGGATTGTGATTTTCAAACTCCAGGATCATCTTTTAATGATAACAATCCAGAACTAAATTGTTTAACATGATATTTTCCTTAGAGACTAAAGTGGAATTGATAGCCTCTGTAACAACAATTTTGTACCTTTCATAAATATGTATGTGTGTGTGTGTTATTCTCTCATTCAAGGCTTATTACTCTTTGCTAATATGCTATTGCTTGGGATTAGTTAATTAAACATGACTTAAAAGTTTGCATTATACTTAAACTAGTGACAAAAATTGCTTAACGTGATTTCTTGGTTATATGCTGCTTTTGGAATGGCAAGAAAGCAGAGTCAAGAAAATACATTCACTCTGTTAAATCTTTATTTATTTTCTAAGGAGTGAGAGAGCATTTTTATCCAAGTGGTGAGAACCTCCTGGAGTTGATTGACTTAAATTAGCTTGATTGCTTTTTATCAATCGCAGCTGCACTGTTTAGCATAAAAATGCAAAACATCTAAAAAGCATTTGCCTTGCAGCATCCTCGAAAGATGTTTTTAGTTAGTTTTAAGATGTTTCAAATTTTTATTCTGCACAGATTCTCTGAGAATGTATCCAGAACATATCTAGTTACAGAGAATTAGTACAGATATTGTAAACTTTGAGAAAATGAATTAAAGAAAATATGCTGTTTTATGAATTACATATTTAGAATTTGGGCTTTTTAGCTTTTAAATGTCTCTCGTAAGTTAAACAGTTCAGCAATATTTGTTGCAGTGGCCGAGCCAAGCAAACCACTGCTAAACATTAAAAAACAGTCGCTGGAACTTTTCACATAATGAGCCATTTGGCCTTTCTTGTGGAGCTGTGACATGGTTCAGTGGAAACTAGCTGTTGTAAAGTTAGGTAAAACCAGCTTTGTCTTGAAATCCTATGAATGAATTTCAGACCATCATCTTCATTTTCTCCCTAACTTAGTTTAACGTTGAGCATGGCTGACTTACTGAATGTCTTCTTGTGTGGGTGTTGCTGGGAGTAGTCTACTCTGAAACCCATTCCATTCTGTTTCTGAATCAACTGCTGTTTTGTTTTTTTTTTAAATATCTTCCTATTTGATAGATTTTTGTTCTTTGGTGTTTTGGACATAATCAGCATCAAAATTAGAAGAAGATGCACTGTCAGAGTTGATGAGAGAGATGATGAGGGAGGGAGCAAAAGGAGAGGGAGAGAGAGAAAGGAAGCAAGCTAGTTTCTTGTCACATTTTTGTCAAAAATCACCTACAGGTCTTGATTGATAGAGAACGAATCTCTTTCAGACACTAGGACTTGAGTTCATAGAACAGAGCTTCATGGACACACCAGGGGCATGTTCTTTGAGCATGAGCTCCGGGTTGCAATTCATGTATATAAAACAGATTTTCCCTTTACATGCATTTTTTGAGTGGAGTAGCATCATTTCTTTGCTGCACATTACAGAAGTCCTGTGTATGAGAAGGGCATGTGTCTACCATTACTTGGCCAATTTTCCTCCTTTTCAAGTGTGTGAAGGGTCACCCTCTTGAGTTTGTAATGCTCTTGGCCATGTGCCCTCAATTGGAGAGAGAATTGGACTCCTTGAGTCACTGTCAGGAAGTAGGCCTCCCCACCTTTGTGAAAGCAACTGCTGGGTCAGTTCAGTTCAGTTCAATCGCTCAGTTGTGTCCGACTCTTTGCGACCCCATGAATCGCAGCACACCAGGCCTCCCTGTCTATCACAAATTCCCAGAGTTCACTCAGACTCATGTCCATCGAGTCAGTGATGCCATCCAGCCATCTTATCCTCTGTCGTCCCCTTCTCCTCCTGCCCCCAATCCCTCCCAGCATCAGAGTCTTTTCCAATGAGTCAACTCTTCCCGTGAGGTGGCCAGAGTACTGGAGTTTCAGCTTCAGCATCATTCCTTCCAAAGAAATCCCAGGGCTGATCTCCTTCAGAATGGACTGGTTGGATCTCCTTGCAGTCCAAGGGACTCGGAGTCTTTTCCAACACCATAGTTCAAACGCATCAATTCTTCAGCGCTCAACTTTCTTCACAGTCCAACTCTTGCCTCTATACATGAGCACAGGAAAAACCATAGCCTTGACTAGCTGGGCCTTTTTTGCTGCTGGATATTGATCCATTTATCAATCAAAAGAGGCACAGGAATTCCATATGAACAGGTGGGGCCCCTAGTAACTGTAGATGTGTGTCCTGGACTCCAGAGGTGACCTTTTAGATATGAGATTAATGAGTTCAAAGGCTTTTTCCATAGCTTTTCATTCTGGATAAGTCTCTCTTATCCATGTAGATTTGTGAAATCAAATAAGCCATATCATTCTGGGGAAATTTTTGAAAAATTCTTAGCTATTTCAATACTGCCTACAGGATACTTTCCAAAAATCCTTCTTCCCCTCAGTTTTAATGTATTATTAGTATGTTTAATGATATTGTTGGTGTTTAAATTGTTCACAATTTTTACATTATGATAGTTTAAAAAATTGTTTCCCTGTTCCAATCTGATCTTTGTTATGCTCTTCACATTATGTATCATATATTTGCTTTTATAATGTATCTAAAATTTAGGGTTTTGAGTTTTTAAATTTAACATAGTGTTATTAAAAGTGTTTATAAGCCTCCTGATTTTTTACTGTTAATGGCATTCTGTGCTCTGATTTACCCAGGCATGCTTCTACTTTTTGTCACTGCAGTCATTTCTAAAAATTTTCACTGATTATATATACTATTTAAGTGAGAATGTCAATTAATATTAAAATGTCTAGCATAGCATTATTATCCTTTGTTTTGACTTTAATTATTAAAAAGGATTAAAAGTGTTTACTGGGTGTATTTTCTCTGTGAATCTCACATGGTGGATTCTCACTCAGTATAATTATACATTAGTGATATTAACTCTGTCTTGATCCAAATATTTATTTATTCCATTTTTTAATTTGCCCTTTAAATTTTGGTTTTGTGAGTTTTCATCAGGTTTTGGGCTATAAACGTAGTTGAATCTGTCAACCATTTTTGCCCTCACTTCTTTGGTTCTCCAAAGATTAATTTAATTAAACGGTCTTTCTTCATTGTTCAGTCTTGATTCAATCTTCATTTTATTTCCCATATGTAGTTGGTGTTTTGCAGGGGATCGCTCTCTCTTCTCAGTTTGATTGTTTGTAGTATATCTTTCACTGGGCTCCCTTGCTTTGTGTTCTAGATAGGAAGGGAGATTGCTGCCCTAAATCCAAAATTGATTTTTGAAAATAATATTTGATATACTTACCTGACTTTTCCCCCATTTTATTATTAGTACCATTCTCTCTGTTTTATCGTCTATGGAGTACACTCAGTCTGCAAATTATTGTTGTTGTACAGTCAGTAAGTCACATCCCACTCTTTGCGACATCATGAACTACAGCTTGCCAGGCTTCCCTGCCCTCACTGTCTTCAAGTTTGGTCAAACTTATGTTCATTGAGTCAGTGATGCTATCTAACCATCTGATCCTCTGCTGCCCACTTCTCCTCCTGCCTTCATTCTTTCCCAACATCAAGGTCTTTTCCAATGAGCTGCCTCTTCATATCAGGTGGTCAAATTATTGGAGCTTTAGGTTCAGCATATTCAGCCTGAATTTCCTTTAGAATTGACTACTTTGATCTCCTTGCTGTCCAAGGGACTCTCAAGAGTCTCTTCAGCACCACAGTTCAAATGCATCAATTCTTTGGCACTCAACATGGTTCAGCTCTCATATCCGTACATGACTGCTGGAAAAACCCTTAGCTTTGACTATCTGGACCTTTGTTGCCAAAGTGATTTCTCTGCTTTTTAATATGATGTCTAGGTTTCTTATAGCTTGTCTTCCAAGAAGCAAGTGTCTTTTAATTTCATGGCTGCAGTCACTGTCCACAGTGATTTTGGAGCCCAAGAAAATGTGTCTCTGTTTCTACTGTGAAGAAAGCTGAGCACCAAAGAATTGATGCTTTTGAACTGTGGTGTTGGAGAAGACTCTTGAGAGTCCCTTAAACTGCAAGGAGACCCAACCAGTCCATTCTGAAGGAGATCAGCCCTGGGATTTCTTTGGAAGGAATGATGCTAAAGCTGAAACTCCAGGACTTTGGCCACCTCATGAGAAGAGTTGACTCATTGGAAAAGACTCTGATGCTGGGAGGGATTGGGGGCAGGAGGAGAAGGGGACGACAGATAAGATGGCTAGATGGTGTCACTGACTCAATGGATGCAAGTCTGAGTGAACTCCGGGAGTTGGTGATGGACAGGGAGGCCTGGCGTGCTGCGATTCATGGGGTCGCAAAGAGTTGGACATGACTGAGTGACTGAACTGACTGACTGACTGTTTCCACTTATTGGCCCACCTATTTGCCATGAGTAATGGGACTGGATGCCATGATCTTCATTTTTTGAATGTTGAATTTTAAGCCAGTTTTTTCACTCTCCTCTTTCACCTTCAACAGGAGGCTTTTTAGTTCCTCTATACTTTCACCCATTAGGGTAGTATCATCTGCATATATGAGATTGGTGACATTTCTCTCAGCAATTTTGATTCCAGCTTCTGATTCATCCAGCCTGGCATTTCACATGATGTACCCTGCATAGAAGTTAAATAATCAGGGTGACAATATATAGACTTGATATACTCTTTTCCTGATTTGGAATCAGTCTGTTGTTCCATGTCCAGTCCTAACTGTTGCTTCTTTACCTGCATACAGGTTTCTCAGGAGACAGGTAAGGTGGTCTGGTATTCTCTTTAAGGATTTTCCACATTTGGAAGTTCTCAGTTCACATACTGTTGAAGTCTAGCTTGAAGGCTTTTGAGTATTACCTTGCTAGCATGTGAAATGCTCACAGTGGTACAGTAGTTGGAACATTCCTTTCATTGCCCTTCTTTGGGATTAAAATGAAAATTGACCTTTTCCAGTCCTGTGACCACTACTGAGTTTTTTGTATTTGCTGACATATTGAGTCCAGCACTTTCATAGCATCATCTTTGAGGATTTGAATAGCTCAGCTGGAATTTTATCACCTGCGGTAGCTTTGTTCATAGTAATGCTTCCTAAGGCCCACCTGACTTCACACTCCAGGATATCTGGCTCTAGGTGACTTCCCGGAGTTCACTCAAACTCACGTCCATTGAGTCAGTGATGCCATCCAGCCATCTCATCTTCTGTCATCCCCTTCTCCTCCTGCCCCCATTCCCTCCCAGCATCAGGGTCTTTTCCAATGAGTCAACTCTTCCCATGAGGTGGACAAAGTACTGGAGTTTCAGCTTTAGCATCATTCCTTCCAAAGAACATTCAGGACTGATCTCCTTTAGAATTGGACTGGTTGGATCTCCTTGCAGTCCAAGGGACTCTCAAGAGTCTTCTCCAACACCACAGTTCCAAAGCATCAATTCTTCGGCGCTCAGCTTTCTTCACAATCCAACTCTCACATCCATACATGACTACTGGAAAAACCATAGCCTTGACTAGACAGACCTTTGTTGGCAAAGTGATGTCTCTGCTTTTGAATATGCTGTCTAGGTTGGTCATAACCTTTCTTCCAGGGAGTAAGCCTCTTTTAATTTCATGGCTGCAGTCACCATCTGCAGTGATTTTGGAGCCCCAAAAATAAAGTGTGACACTGTTTCCACTGTTTCCCCATCTATTTCCCATGAAGTGATGGGACCAGATGCCATGATCTTCATTTTCTGAATGTTGAGCTTTAAGCCAAGTTTTTCACTCTCCTCTTTCACTTTCATCAAAAGGCTTTTTAGCTCCTCTTCACTTTCTGCCATAAGGGTGGTGTCATCTGCATATCTGAGGTTATTGATATTTCTCCCGGCAATCTTGATTCCAGCTTGTGCTTCTTTCAGCCCAGCGTTTCTCATGATGTACTCTGCATAGAAGTTAAAGAAGCAGGGTGACAATATATAGACTTTATACTCCTTTTCCTATTTGGAACCAGTCTGTTGTTCCATGTATGTAAAATTGTTAATAAGCTGTCTCTAGTGTTGTTTTAAATAAGATGGTCTTAACATCCCCCTCATTCTTTAACTCCACAAAGTTTAGCAGAAGCTGGAAACCCATCTGTGAACCCAGTCCAGAGATTTAGTTTAATGGACTCAGTGTTCTTTGTTTATTTGATATATTTTTTCTTAAAGAAAAATTTAAAAGGTGCTCAAAATGAAAGAAAATCAGGATATGTCACATAATAATGTAGGTTGTGGTTTCTCTCAATAAAGGTGAACCTACATAGCACTCCTGGGGCTCCCTCCCTCTTAGCAGCCTTGCTTGCAGGCTGAGACACTGGCTGCCCCTCGGGATGAGATGTGTTTCCCCAGTTTGCTAAGTCCCCATTCAGCCAGAGTTGCTCTTTGGTGTCATTTGCCTGACCTCCTTGGCATTTACTTTGTGACTCTGGTCAGCTTTGTAAGTGAAATTACGGAGGGAAAGGTTAGCTAGTAAATGTTTGAATAAACTATGAATGTAAGGACATCCAGGTGATCAAGGTACTGGCAACAATTGCTATTGAAAATAACTGCCCCCTTTTCCCGGAGAAGGCAATGGCACCCCATTCCAGTACTCTTGCCTGGAGAATCCCATGGACAGAGGAGCCTGGTGGGCTGCAGTCCAGGGGGTTGCTAAGAGTCGGACATGACTGAGTGACTTCACTCTCACTTTTCACTTTCATGCATTGGAGAAGGAAATGGCAATCCACTCCAGTGTTCTTGCCTGGAGAATCCCAGGGATGGGGGAGCCTGGTGGGCTGCTGTCTATGGGGTCACACAGAGTCGGACACGACTGAAGTGACTTAGCAGCAGCAGCAGCAGCCCCCTTTTCCTGGATTTCAAGTTTAATTCCTAAAGGAAGCCCAATCAAAATGCATTTCTTGTGCTCCCAACATCAACACAGGTTGTAAAGGATAAGGGGAAGCTGTGATGTTTTTTGGCCATGTCATATATAGCGTATTTCTATCAGCTTGGAAAGTCTAAGCACAAACATCTTGATTCTCTCCTTTGAGGCTCAGAGCAACCCAGTTTCCTCTTGCTGAGTGGAACATTTCCAACTTAGCAATTTTTTGTGTGTGTTTGTCTCTAATGAATGACTTCCTCCCCTACATTATTAGGACACTGAAACTATAATGGCTTCTTCAGGCACTGGTGTAGGAGGCAGAAAAGCAGAGTTGTTGAATTCTGTTTGTCGCCTAATTCTCCAGGTCCCTGTGTGTAGGCTACTCTGATAGGCAGATAAGGCTCAGTTCTGAGTTCTAGTGGATGTGGGGTCATGGCTCAAGTCCTTCACTTTCCTGAGGCTCACTTTTCTTCTCTGAAAACAGGAGGAATGATGCTTTCTTCTTCATCATCATACCCTTAGGCTGGTGAGTAGTACTTCAGGTATTTAATAATTGGCAGTAGGTTTGTTTTTATTACAGTGTTGTTGACTTAGAGAAGGACTGGTGTGAGCCCATCAAAAATCTGCTGAGAATACATGTATATGAATAATGTGAACTCTCTGAATGAAAACAGTTGCTTTCTTTTGTGAAATTACTATATTCTTATTGTCCAATGTTTTAACGCTCTCATCTTCATTGGTGATAAAAACTTGCTCTTGTGTTTGTTTTCCTGAGGTGTAAAAAGGATTTTCTGAAGGTGCAGGCCAGAGGCCTCCATGTCCACAGCTCGAAGAGTACAGGTTCTGCCCACTCATCTCTGATCACAGCAGAGTGTGGCTGCTTTTCAGAGCAGGCATCTTCCTATCCAATGAAATGAATCTTTTTTTTTTCCATAGTCTTTACCAAGATTAGAAACTGGGAGGGAGGTGGGAGGGGGGTTCAGGATGGGGATCATGTGTACACCCGTGGCAGATTCATGTTGATGTATGGCAAAATCAATACAATATTGTAAAGTAATTAGCCTTCAATTAAATAAACAAATTTATATTAAAAAATAAAAATAATATAAGAAGAAATATAAGAAGAAAAAAAATTAAAAGCAAAATTTCATTCATCTTTGCCTGGAAAATAACTTTGCATTCAGAACTGTACCAAGAAGAGAAAAATAGAAGAGGATATTTTTCCTCCATAATTTGATTTACCCCAAAATATTTGTGTTGAGGACAATCATCAGAGGTAAGAGAACGAGTTTTTAGGTTCCATTCCTTATAATTCCATTTTCCTTATACTTTTTATAGCATGTGCAGTCATGAAATAACCAAGACATTATTTTTACAGCTTTCTTTACCATGACTCAAGCATAAATATATTGCAATTTAATAGTGTTAATAAAAGTGACTTGTGATGATGGGGAATATATAGAAAGGAATGGCATGAAAGTACATTTTACCCCTGATCTTCTGAGTGAAGATATTTCAGAAAATGTCTTCTTTTCAAGTTCTTGGCTATTCTTTACAAAATTTGTCAAGACAAAATTTAGCATTTGAAAAATGTAAATTTTGTAGGCTATTTTGGTCCTTTATTTAAACAATACTTGGGATTGTTAGCAATCAAAATGAAAAAAAAATCTTCTAGGGGTACTACTCTAACCTACTTCTAGTAAAGGGCTATTTTATCAAGTGTAGATTTAAATCATAATGCATTATGTGTGGCCATGTAAGCTTCTAAAGCAATCTTCTAAGTGTTACATTTCTAAGACCTCCCATTGTGCCCTGGAGTTAGGTGCTTAGTCCGTACTTGCTCAGTGGTCCAGAGGGCATTTGTTCAGGCACATATGTTCCACTGAAGGTGCTGGGTTCTGGGTCGGAAAGAGGAAAACACTCAGACTATGAGCTTAGCTATGAATACGTTTGGAGAGTTTGCCGAATATAGAATATAATATTAAACTTGCATTTGAAAAGAACATATTCTACTGCAGTATTTTCCACAGTACGTTCCCTAGGATATTAATAGGATGTTATAAAAAAGAGAGTGTTGGAGTTAAATAAGCTTGAGAAATGCTTATTAACCAAAGTTAAAGTGGACTTCACAGAGAATTTAGCAAATTCTAGGAAGAGTATTTCCCAAATTATTTTTACCTTGGAACATTTTTCCTACCCCACTCCCAGTCCTTTATTTCCCCAACACGAGTACTTGTAGAACTGCTTTTCTCTGGAAATGTATTTGGGAATGCTAGGATTATGCATAGTAATAAATTACCACAAAATCAGTGGCTTAAACCATAAAAATTTATTGTCTGACAGTTCTGGAGGCCACTTATCCAAAATCAAGGTGCTGGCAAGGCCGTACCCCCTCCAGATGGGTGAGAATCCTCTCCTGTCTTTTCTAGCTTTTAGTGCTCCAGGCATTTCTTGACTTGGCTTGCAGAAACTCCGGTTTCTGCCTTTCTTTTTGCATGGCCTTCTCCTCTTCTGTCTGTGTCTTCTGATATGTGTGTCTTTTATTAGGACCTTGGTCATTGGATTTAAAGTCCACCCAGATAGTTCAGGATAGTGTCATCTTAAGGTCCATAGTTATATATGAAAAGACCCTTTTTCCAAATAAGGTCACATTCATAGGTTCTAAAACATGAATATAATGTTTTGGGAGGCACCGATCAACTTACTGTGTATAATAAGGTTTTTCAAAACTGGAGGATACTTAAGAAAAGCCTAATTCAAAGACGGGAAGCCAGCTGTGCCCATAAGTGTGGAGATTCAGGGTTGAGTGTTCAAGATGCAGAAATCCGATATTGGCATACAATTCTTGTGCCATGCAGGCATCCCCTTTTTATCCACCAGTCTTCTCACCAGTTCTGGATCCCTTCTTAACAAAGTCTCCTTGAAGCTACTTCAGGTCACCTGGAGTGGGCATGTGAAGCAAAGAGGATCTCTGAGATAAACAGAGCAGAACTTTGAGAGGCATGAACAGTCTCATTGAATGAATTCCTTAGCTTCTTACAGAACTCTAATTTGATGGACCCAGGGCACAAACATGTTATTTTGTCCAGGAAAACATGTATTACACATGGGGAATGCTTTGGGGATAGGATGGAGGTTTTGTGCAAGTTTCTGGTCCTTTATGTGTGTCCCCACAAGATTAAAAGTACCTGGTGAGAGGAAACTCAACAGGGAAGAACTGCTCTCTTGTATTCCACTTCTGAGGCTTCTCTGGTGGCTCAGTGGTAAAGAATCCACATACCAATGCAAGAGATGCAGGTTTGATCCCTGGGTTGGGAAGAGTCCTTGGAGGAGGAAATGGCAACCCACTTCAGTATTGTTGTTGTTTTCCAGTTGCTAAGTCACGTCTGATTCTTTGCAACCCCATGGACTGGAACATACCAGGCTTCCCTGTCCTTCACTAGCTCCCTGAGTTTGCTCAAACTCAAGTCCCTTGAGTCAGTGATGCCATCCAACTATCTCATCCTCTGTGATTCCCTTCTCCCCCTGCCCTCAATTTTTCCTAGCATCAGGGTCTTTTCTGATGAGTCAGGTGGCCAAAGTATTGGTGCTTCAGCTTCAGCATCAGTCCTTCCAATGAATATTCAGGCTTAATTTCCTTTAGGATTGAGTGGTTTTATCTCCTTGCAGTCCAATGGTCTCTCAAGAGTCTTTGCCAGCATCACTTTGAAAGCAAAGTCTACTTTATGTTCCAACTCTCGCATCCATACATGACTACTGGAGAAACTGTACTCCAGTATTCTTACCTGGGAAATCCCATGGAGGATTTCAGAGGAGCCTGGCAGGCTCACAAAACATTAGATATAACTTAGCGAGCATCAGACACAGCAAGAGTGCTCCACTTCTAAATCTATAGAAGAAATTGGGACCGTTCTGATTAATGGTGACAATGTGTAAAAGACACAAATTCTGCTTTCTACATGGATATAAGTGAATCTGGCAATATGTCCTGGCAACATCCTTGCTCATCTTGGCTTTTGTGTAAACTTGCTTGTATTTGAAATGCAGTGGCATGGCAAGCTCACATGGTGCATTTGGTTTCTCCATCATCAGGAGGTTGTAGTTGCTAGACATATTTTTCCTCCTCTGGCTCAGACAGTACTTCCTTTTAGATTACTGCTCTTATTTCTGGGCATTTCTTGTGTTTCAGCTAGATAGGATACTGTCAGCACATTTCTCCCCTCTCTGTGTAACTGGTAATTGTGAAAGGTAGGGCTGTGATTTTTAGTTATTTTCTATCCAGGACCCTTTTATTTGCAAGACTAAAAGTCATGCAGAGTGCTGTCTTTCCCCTCCTTCTTACATTACGCTGAAAATACTGTTTAAATGGGTAAATGGCTAGTGACTAGATTTGCTTATAGGATATCAGGCTACTCAAAAATAATAGTCTCTTAGTTTGTGGGTGGTTTGATGGGTTCCAGTGTTATAGAATATGAACTGACAAAATGGAATCATAAAATCTCAGACTGTCAGAGTTGGAACTGGAACAGTGAGTTCAATTTCCTCATTTTAAGGATGTGAAAACGGTGGGAACTCCCAGTCATCAATTGTTACTCTGAGCAGCTTACTAGTGATTTCTCTTATAAAATTGTAGAACTCTAAACAAAGAAACCGCTGCTGGAAGAATAATGCAGGATAATATTGACTTATTGTGCACATGGTAAATTGATACACACACAAGAAAATTTCCATACCAAAATGTTCCCCACCATAATAGTGCTGTGATCACGGTAGATATTTTCAGGAGCAATGATGGCGAACCCAGAAAGAGATGGTGATTCATTTCACTTTAGAAAAAAAACGACCAAAGAATGTGTGTAGCATGACTTTAATTTTTTAAACATCATGGTGTCTTTTGCTTCTGGCTTAATAGGTTTTCATAATGATCTTGCTTCTCGCTTAATTGGTTTTTATAATGATCATCTTCTTCACTCCTGGAACTCAGTTTATTTCCAGCTCCAAGTTCTTTAGTAACAAAATGCTTCCAAGTTGGAAGAGTCTATAACAAGTCCCAACAGAGAAACAATTGCTCGCTCTGGCCAAGGTAAATTTGCACAGAGTTTGATGTTACCACCCATTTCACAATCATTTATGTTCTACCTAAAAGTCAATGATGTGAAGCCTCAAATTGGCTTAAAAATGAGTGTGTCCCTAAATTCAGCACACACACCCTTGGCGGGGGTGTGTTAAAGTGGTATTTCAGTAGTGAAACCTTCCTTTCCTATAGCTATTTTTGTGTGTAAAAGACCTATCTGAATATCTTAGAATAGGAGAAGTATTTTCACCATTTTGAAAAGCAAATCTATAAAAACTGTTTCTGCAGCAAATATTTGATTCATGTTGCAACATCATAGCATAAAAATATGTAGGTGGAGTGGTGTATACCTATATGTCACATTTTGTAGGATTTTCTCATTGATGGCATTTTGTTCAGGGTATTTTATACATGGATAGAGATAAGAGCTATTTTTTGCTGTCATATGTTATACGTTACATATACATGTATGTGATATATAAGGCATGGGGCTTCCCAGGTGGTTCAGTGGTAAAGAATCTGTCTGCCAATGCAGGAGACACTGGTTGGATTCCTGGGTTGGGAAAATCCCTTGGAGGAGGGAATGGCAACCCACTATACTATTCTTGCCGTAAAATTGCATGGACAGAGGAGCCTGGCAGGCTACATTCCATGGGTCGCAAAGACCGAGACACAACTTGGTGACTAAATAGCAGCAGCATATAATTTAATTTTATATTGTATATGATTATTTATTTATTTTTCAGTTGGCAAGTAGTGTCTGACTCTTTGCAACCCCGTGGACTATAGCACGCCAGGCTTCCCTGTCGCTCAGCATTTCCCAGAATTTGCCCAAGTTCATGTCCATTGAATCGGTGATGGCATCCGACCATCTCATCCTCTGTCACCCTCTTCTTCTGCCTTCAATCTTTCTCAGCACCAGGGAAAAGATTATTTATATAAAGCATTTATATTGTGATATATATTATATAGAATTTAACATATAATGTATAAACAGATATATGTATATATTATATATAATACATAAAATATAATAAAATATAAATCACATTGCTACCATGTTAGCCTGGAGATCCCTCAGAGCATCTATGTTTTCACCTATCAACATACCTGCCAATACCAGTTTATCAGAAAAGATAAAATACATAGCATAATTTTAGCAGTTTTCTGCATTGTTTTTGTTTCATGCCATATTCCTCTTCACTTCTGTGATTGTCATTCATGCTATTTGAATATTTCTAGCTTTCTTCCTTATGAGCTTGATTCAGAGCAGGCCCCGTGGAGTTTGATACACATGTGCTTCAGTCTTGGCTTTGCTGGCTGTAATCTGTGTGGCTCCGGACCTTCTAAAATGGAGAGCAGTAGCTCTCTGTCTCCAAAAGCAGATGGGCACATGAAACTGTCCCATGGTTGTTAGCTACTGTTGCCATCATTGTTGTTAGTAAAATTGGCTTTCAGTGTTAGCTGCTAGAATATAACATAGTACTCTAATGACTGAATTTACCAGTTATACATAGATGATGCAATGTATTTTTTTATCATGGTGATAATTGATGTTAGTATTTCGTATTAAACAGTAGCCACTGTTCATTGATTATTTCTACTTTATTTCTTAGTGCAGATAATAAAGCCCCTTGCAAGCCATGTTTTGATTAGTCCTTGCGGCACTGGTACTACAATACCATTATCTTTATTTTATGGATGAAGAAACTGAAGTTTTGAGAGATTGTATCTTTCTCTAGGTCCTGGTGAGTAAGTGGAAGGTTAAGATCTTAACTTGAGAAATCTAGCTCCAGGGCCCCTTGTAGCTATTAATTACTCTTTCTTGCCTTCCAACAATGTATTTGCCTGAGCTTACAAGTGGAGTTTACTAATGTGTTAAATTCTTGTTTTTATCACTTATGTGAGTGAGCGTATGTATAGTAGGTGTTTAAGAAACTCTTGTTTGCTTATGAATCTTTGCAGAAAAATTTTGTGCACACACAAGCAAATGATCTTTTTCTTACTCCCAACTGAAAACACAGTATATATACTGGAACACACATAGCATTTTACTTTTGGCTTCCAGAAAACTTTTCTGCAATTTTCCTTTGTCTGTTTTCATGAAAACGTTTTAATCTGTATTTAGTCTTATGCATCTCTCTTTTCCTTTATGGTATATAAGCTTTTTCTCTTGCCTAGAAAGAACAACTTCCGTACTTCAAAAATAAAAAAAAGAAGGGCCCCAATATTTTCTTATAGAACTCTTCATTAGAAATTTGTTTTTGTCATGAGAAATTAGGTAAGGATTTACCTTTATTGGGTTTCCCTGGTAGCTCAAATGATAAAGAGTCTGCCTGCAGTGTGGGAGACCTGGATTTGATCCCTGGGTCAGGAAGATCTCCTGGAGAAGGAAATGGCAACCCACTCTAGTATTCTTGCCTGAAAAATCCCATGGATGGAGGAGCCTGGCAGGCTACAATCCATGGGGTCACAAAGAGTTGGACACGACAGAGACTAACACTGCGTGCTATGCAATAGGTTACCTTTACTATTATTTTTCTGAATGATTTGTCAGTTTTTAGCCATTATCCACTGAGAAATTTAGTTTTTTCTACTGAATATAGTGCCACTCTTACTGTATATTAAATTTCTCTAAGTATGTGAATCTATTTTGGATTGCCTCTTTTTGTTCCTACATCAATACCAAACTGTTTTAATTACTGAAGCTTTAAAATATGTTTTAGTGTCTGGATCTCTGACCTCCTAACATCATGAAAGTTTGGAATAGGTGATGACCTTAGAGGCCATTGAACGAAGTTTTGTTGGTTTAAAAAGCAGGTAGATGAGTCCCTAAAAAGTACCTGACTTTCTTGAAGATTGCACCCTCAGGTGTTGGCAGAGCCAGATGTGAATTTGGAATGGAGGCTGCAGTGGATCTTGAACCAGAATATGGGGCTTTAACATAGTCCAACCACATTAGCCCTGAAAGCCCTCTGAGCTTCAGTATTGTTACTTACAAATAATACCTGTGTCATAGGTGGCCCTGAGGAATGCATGAGACACCCTGTTGCATCACCAAACACATTGCTGTCCACAGAGGACATCTCAAATGTATCTAGTTGACTCCAAGCCAAGGCCTTCTGAATCTAATTCTTTGGTGTGCCCCCATGTCACCACACCCAACCATTTCATATCCATGGCATGCCTTAAAGTTTTGATTGCTAAAAGATACTGGAGAATAATCTTTCATAAAATTTTCTGAATGATATTGTTCTTAGAAAAACATGAGTTCTGTTTTTAAATAGATGTGAGCAAAGGTGACTTAAGTAAGATCTTGGCTGTGGGATTTTAGAAACTTTAGTATGATAATGTCTACCATAAATCAGGGGAGTGAGCTGCATTTCCCAAGTTGGCTTGATCATAGAGCTAACCTCCACTCCCCCAATTAATTTTTCCACAACACCCAGGAGGGTTTCAAAGAACAAATACTGTTTACTTTAGAGCAATTGTGTCTCTCTTGGGAAGAAATTCCTTTTAAAGAAAAAAACAAAAAGAACATTATAGCACCCAGTATTGTTTTATGTAATAATTATTACTTATGTTACTTAATTAGGTACAAAGATAAGACTAGGCATGCTTATAGCTCTTACAGAACTATGAAGCCAAATCAGAATTACACACTAAATGAAAATACAATGTCAAAGCCTATAAACTTTAAATGAATGATATTAACTTTATATGAAAAAGGATTGTGTTTGCTGGATGTAAATTTATATTTGACCTGAGTATGGTGCCAGCTGCTATAGCTCAGATGCAGCTCAGAAGTCTGCACAGTGCTGTGCTGCGTATTAACCTAGTTTCCTCACTGGTTGCTGTTTCTGTAGTGCTGATAGACCCCTTGCTTTCCTGTTCAACATCATGTCCTATGGCCAAGATTTGAAGGGAATATATCAGAGAAATAAGATATATTTCTTCTGTGTTTTTTTTCCATTTCATTCCCAAAGAACTGAAGTGTGAATACAAAGGCAAATATTTAGATCGTTTAATAATCCTTGTTTATCAGGAATTATTTGTATGATCCAGAAGAAGTTCACTTTAACTTTTGAGATAATCATCAAAAAGAAAAGATAAAATAAGTTTTGTAGCAAACTCATGGATCCTTGAACATAGGTCCCCATTCTTTAGGAGTATGGGCCCTGACTTTAAAATATAGTTTTAATTCTCTTTTAAGTAAATGTACTATAGTTTCTAATTTAGTAGTCATTTACAAATGTGTCATATGTATATGAATGGAGATTACTTACTTGGATTTATTGAACATTACTGACCTTGAGATCACGAAATTATTGCTTAGTCTTCCTAGTAAATTATCAATGAGATTTAAGTTCTTTGAGCCTCAGTGATAGGTTAAAAAATTCATGGCATATCTCAGTAGGACCAGTATTTAAACTTTTTATGTTAAGATTCATTTTCATGTTTAAATTTAGTGTGCTTCCTTGAAGGAATGGTACAATATGAAGGATACATGGTGTTTTCGTTAATGTATTTTTTTGGTAATAGTAAATGTTTTGAAGATGGGCATTTTAAATGTTAGGAGGTTCTAAGATTGATAGCTTTGCAAATTGGTTTTAAGTATTTTGAATTTATAACTATCATCATGTTGCAAAATAACATTGACTTTGGAATAGCTTGCTTCCTTTTGTAGTAATTCAAAAATATTATGACAGCTATAGTTTTATAGTGAGCATAAAAACCAGTGAGGTAAGTTCAATGAGGTAAGGTTAGTGTTGGAAGTTTTATTAACAAAAACTTTAAGTATTAACACATGAGTTACAATTCCCATGTGTTTTCAGAAATTTGCTGGAACTGAACTAAACATTAAATTTTGAACTTTGGACTAGTCACTTAAAACCACCTAATTTTAGTGTAAGAAGTAGCCAAAAGCTTGAGTATGAAAACAGGCTTTATAAAGTTGGCTGGATTATTAACCCACATAAGATATGAATTCTTCCATGTAGGTGATATGAAACACTCTTGACCAAGCATTGTTTTCTTCAGGTAGGTGGCATATGGGAGTTGGGTATGATTTTTTGACGGGTGGGTAAGACAAAATGCATCTTTACAACCTGAAAATCTCAACTGTGTTATTAACAAGCTGGTGATTGTAACTTAACTTTTATAAGCACAGCATGTGGTTATGCAATACTAAATATACCTGAATTTTATTTTTGAATTGAAATTATATGAGAACAGACTTCTAATTGAGGAGAAAGGTATACTGTAAATTATGAAGCAATCTACAATACAGCCATCATTGTTTCTCTTTGTACTATTTAAATAATTTAAAATGTAGATTTCCTAACCCCCACTAGGTCAGATGTTTAAGTTTTGGATTGGTAGATGAAAGCCAACACACAGAAATGGGATTATCTAGTCCTTTTTTCCCTAGTCAGCATCACTCTAGTGTTCAGTTCAGTCACTCAGTCGTGTCTGACTCTTTGCGACCCCATGAATTGCAGCATGCCAGGCCTCCCTGTCCATCATCAACTCCCGGAGTTCACTCAAACTCATGTACATTGAGTCGGTGATGCCATCCAGCCATCTTATCCTCTGTCATCCCCTCCTCCTCTTGCCCCCAATCCCTCCCAGCATCAGAGTCTTTTCCAATGAGTCAACTCTTCACATGAGGTGGCCAAAGTATTGGAGTTTCAGCTTTAGCATCAGTCCTTCCAAAGAACACCCAGGACTGATCTTCTTCAGAATGGACTGGTTGGATCTCTTTGCAGTCCAAGGGACTCTCAAGAGTCTTCTCCAACACCACAGTTCAAAAGCATCTCCTAGTGTTCAACAGGAGAGTAAATACATGATTGACATGTAATGAGTGACATTAACTGGTGGCTGTGAAAAGCTTAAGGGTATAATTGATAAGACCAAATCTCTTGTTACTGGTAACTATGATGGGGGAAAGAAAGTATGAAAGTGGAAGTTGCTCAGTCATGTTTGACTCTTTGTGAACCCATGGATTATACAGTCCATAGAATTCTCCAGGCCAGAATACTGGAGTGGGTAGCCTTTCCCTTCGCCAGGGGATCTTCCCAGCCCAGGAACTGAACACAGGTCTCCGTATCTCAGGTGGATTCTTTACCACCTGAGCCACAGGGGAAGCCCATGATGGGGGAGAGACCTTGTAATAAAATTAAAGGAACCGTTTTAGGAAAGGGATTTTCTCAGTTTTCAATTGTTATAGATATCCTCTCCCTACAAGTTGTTGTTGACTTGATCATTTCTGTGGTAATAAATGTATCTGTAAATATGCTGAAGATGTCCTAATTAGTCTTCTGAAAGAATGTTATAATTCTTTATACTACATTACATTATAATATAATGTTATAATTACAGGACTACTCATCCACAAGTAGATTAGACTGTAGTCCAGGTTCTGTTGTGTTCAGTTCAGTTCATTTCAGTCGCTCAGTTGTGTCAGACTCTTTGCAACTCCATGAATCGCAGCACTCCAGGCCTCCCTGTCCATCACCAACCCCCAGAGTTCACTCAAACTCATGTCCATCAAGTCGGTGACACCATCCAGCCATCTCATCCTCTGTCGTCCCCGTCTCCTCCTGCCCCCCAATCCCTCCCAGCATCAGGGTCTTTTCCAATGAGTCAACTCTTGGCATCAGGTGGCCAAAGTATTGGAGTTTCAGCGTCAGCATCAGTCCTTCCAATGAACACCCAGGACTGATCTCCTTTAGGATGGACTGGTTGGACCTCCTTGTAGTCCAAGGGACTCTCAAGAGTCTTCTCCAACACCACAGTTCAAAAACATCAATTCTTCAGCACTCAGCTTTCTTCACAGTCCAACTCTCACATGCATACACGACTAATGGAAAAACCATAGCCTTGACGAGACGGACCTTTGTTGGCAAAGTAATGTCTCTGCTTCTTAGTATGCTATCTAGGTTGGTCATAGCTTTTCTTCCAAGGAGTAAGCATCTTTTAATTTCATGGCTGCAGTCACCATCTGCAGTGATTTTGGAGCCCCCCAAAATAAAGTCTGACGCTGTTTGCAGTTTCCAATCCATATGGCCATTTACCTTTACAATATTTCCCAGCATCTCAAACTACGTATACCTAATACTGAACTCTTGATTGCCTGCCTCAAGTCTGATTCTCCCCAGTCGTTCCCATAATAGGCAGTAATTCCACTGTCTATTCTAGTCAGTAACCCAGGAAACCTTTGAGTCCTTCCATCCATCTACCCATATAAATAGAAACCCTCAGTTCTCCCAGATGCCTCCCAATTGTTTCACAGAATATGTCTCAAACACAGCCACAAACTCCTTGTGGACCACCTCAATTTTAGTTGTAGCAGCCACTGTCTCTCCTCTGGTTGACTGCCTGTCCTTTGCCTCCATTCCCATCCCCTACCCCCAGTGTCTGCTTGTAGAACAGCATCAAATTGTCCCATCGTTGGCAACAAAAAGACTCTGTTTTTCATAGATGCTTTGCATTCTGATTCAATTCTATACTTAATGTGCACATTTCTTACTACAGACCTAATGTCAATTATTTCTACAATGAAACTGATTTGTTTTATTTAGAAATGGTTTTAAGAGACAGTATTTGGGGTGGGCAATCATTGTTACTGAGATGGTTACTGTTCTTTAAAGCCTTTTTAATGGACAAAACTAGAAAATATTTAATTTCTTTTTTTATTGAAGGATAATTGCTTTGCAGAATTTTGTTTTCTGTCAAACCTCAACATGAATCAGCCATCGGTATACATATATCTCCTCCCTTTTGAAACTCCCTCCCATCTCTTTCCCCCATCCCACCCCTCTATGTTGATACAGAGCCCTTGTTTGAGTTTCCTGAGCTATACAGCCAATTTCTGTTGTCTATCTAGTTTTCATATGGTAATATAAGTTTCTGTGTTACTCTTTCCATATATCTCACCCTCTTCTCCCCTCTGCCCATGTCCATAAGTCTATTCTCTATGTCTATTTTTCCACTGCTGTCCTATAAATAAATTCTTCAGTACCATTTTTCTAGATTCCATATATATGCATTAGAATATCTTTCTCTTTCCGACTTACTTCACTTTGTATAATAGGTTCTAGGTTCGTCCACCTCATTAGAATTGACTCAAATGCATTCCTTTTTATGGCTGAGTAATATTCCATTGAGTATATGTCCCAAAACTTCTTTATCCATTCATCTGTCGATGGACATCTAGGTCGCTTTTATGTTCTAGCTATTGTAAATAGTGCTGCAATGAACAGTAGGATACATGTGTCTTTTTCAGTTTTGGTTTCCTCAGGGTATATGCCTGGGAGTGGGATTGCTGAGTTATATGGTGCTTTTATTCCTAGGTTTTTAAAGGAATCTCCATACCGTCTTTGATAGTGACTGTATCAATTTACACTCCCACCAAGAGCATCCACTTTTTTCCACATCCTCTCCAGCATTAATTGTGAAAATAATATTTTAAGAACATTTGGAAAAGGGAGGGGATATATGTATACCTATGGCTGATTTATGTTGAGGTTTGACAGAAAACAAAAATTTGGAAAACTCAGCAAGGGCCACGGGACTGGAAAAGGTCAGTTTTCATTCCAATCCCTAAGAAAGGCAATGCCAAAGAATGCTCAAACTACCACACAATTGCACTCATTTTACACGCTAGTAAAGTGATGCTCAAAATTTTCCAAGCCAGGTTTCAGCAATACGTGAACCATGAACTTCCAGATGTTCAAGCTGGTTTTAGAAAAGATAGAGGAACCAGAGATCAAATTGCCAACATCTGTTGCATCATTGAAAAAACAGGAGAGTTTCAGAAAAACATCTATTTCTGCTTTATTGACTGACAGATTTGACTGTGTGGATCACAATAAATTGTGGAAAATTCTGAAAGAGATGGGAAGACCAGACCACCTGACCTGCCTCCTGAGAACCTTTTGAACTGTGGTGTTGGAGAAGACTCTTGAGAGTCCCTTGGACTGCAGGGAGATTCAACCAGTGCATCCTAAAGGAAATCAGTCCTGAATATTCATTGGAATCTTGGACTGATGCTGAAGCTGAAACTCCAATACTTTGGCCACCTGATGTGAAGAGCTGACTCATTTGAAAAGACCCTGATGCTGGGAAAGATTGAAGGCAGGAGGAGAAGGGGATGACAGAGGATGAGATGGCTGGATGGCATTACCGACTCAATGGACATGAGTTTGAGTAAACTCCGGGAGTTGGTGATGGCCAGGGAGGCCTGGCTTACTCCAGTCCATGGGGTCGCAAAGAGTCAGACACGACTGAGCGACTGAATATTTTAAGAAAGAAAACATGCCATGTTGTTCATGCTTTTTAGTATTATAAGGCTGTTTTTAGTATTTCAGTGCTTTTTCTTAAAGACTTAAATTTATTAAAATCCAAAATTAACTTTAAAGCAGAGAAGCATGTGTCAAGAACAACTTATTTAAAGATCAATAAAGACTATTTAGTGTTAAAAGATGGGATAATAAAGAGTAGCCATCAGTTAAATAAACCATTTTAGTGAATATCCAAGTATCATTCCAACTTATAACAGCTGATAGACATTTGCTGAATCATAAATTTATTTTGTGTATACACAAACATACAATGAACATTTTCACCAATAAACACAGATATCCACAAATTAGCTTCTTGTCATCCAATTTTTTATAAGGCTTTTATATAAGTTGTTAGATTTTTGTATTTGTATTACTTTCCTTTTATGCTAAAAATCATGTTTTCTAATGATCAGTTCAGTTCAGTTGCTCAGTCGTGTCTGACTCTTTGCGACCCCATGAATCGCAGCACACCAGGCCTCCCTGTTCATCACCATCTCCCGGAGTTCACTCAGACTCACGTCCATTGAGTCCGTGATGCCATCCAGCCATCTCATCCTCGGTCGTCCCCTTATCCTCCTGCCCCCAATCCCTCCCAGCATCAGAGTCTTTTCCAATGGGTCAACTCTTCTCATGAGGTGGCCCAAGTACTGGAGTTTCAGCTTCAGCATCATTCCTTGCAAAGAAATCCCAGGGTTGATCTCCTTCAGAATGGACTGGTTGGATCTCCTTGCAGTCCAAGGGACTCTCAAGAGTCTTCTGCAACACCACAGTTCAAAAGCATCAATTCTTTCGCACTCAGCCTTCTTCACAGTTCAACTCTCACATCCATACATGACCACAGGAGAAACCATAGCCTTGACTAGATGGACCTTAGTCGGCAAAGTAACATCTCTGCTTTTGAATATACTGTCTAGGTTGGTCATAACTTTTCTTCCAAGAAGTAAGCGTCTTTTAATTTCATGACTGCAATCACCCTATTTATATAATATTTAATTATATAATACTTTTTTGCTCTACTTCACCTCCAACTTCACAAATACATGGTTCAACAAGTCATGACTTGCCAATCTTGTTAAAATGACTAGGACAATTCCTGCCACAAAATCAATTCTTCACATTTGTTAAATGAATGAATAAATAATTTTAGTTACTGTAAATAAAGAATACCTACAGAGAAGAGAAATCTGAAATCAAAATAGATGAAGGCAAAGAGTAGAAAGACATGACCTAAGTATAGGTTAAGAGAGAGACACACCCTCATCTCAGCTTTTTTTTTCCTTCTCTTTTTAGCTATGCTGGGTCTTCATTGCTGCAAGGGCTTTTCTCCAGCTGCAGTGAGCAGGGGCTACATTCTAGTTGTAGTGTGCGGATTTCTCATTATGGTGGCTTCTCTTGTTGTGAAGCATGGGCTCTAGGCATGTGGGTTCAGTAGTTTGGCACATGGGTTCAGTAGTTAAGGCTCCCAGGCTCTAGAGCAGAGGGTTAGTAGTTGTGATCCACAGGCTTAGTTGCTCTGCGGCATGTGGTATCTTCCCAGACCAGGGATTGAACACATGTCTCTTGCGTTGGCAGGTAGATTCTTTACTACTCAGCCACCAGGGAAGCCACTGTATAGCTACTTTTTGATGGTGCAGTTGCTGAAGGTCATTTTTTTTTGAAAGGCAATTTTTGCTATAATTAGCGATTTGTATGAAAGAGCTTTAAAAAAGCAATGATTATTCTGAATGTTTCTTTTCAGCAAGACTGCAGAAAGATCATGCTAACTAAATCACCAATCAGTTAGGTGGTTCTCTTTGATAGAGATCAGTAACCTTTGAGGATTAAAGAAGAGAAGACTCCTGCCTGTTACCTCATCTCCAGGTAGTATATCAGTCATACAGCCTTTCTGAGTGCTCCGTGAAATTCCAGTTCTCTGTCCTTTTGAGATCATAAAAGGTTCATGTGAGGCCAGTTGGACACTGTTTCCTGTGGCATGGCTCAGTCAGCCATGTTTGCTATTGGTCCAGAATCCTCCCTGAAGTGTTTCTCCATAGAGGAGATAAAAGTCTAAGGATTGAAACTTTTGAATTTATTAGAATCATAGACCCACATGGTCCACTATTGTAACCATGAACCATATGGGGATATTGAGCATCTGAAACATCACTAGTTCTAATTGAAATATGCTGAAAGTGAAGAGTAGATGCTGACTTTTGAAGACAATACCAAAATGTAAAATAGATTATTTTTTAATGTTGATTACATGTCAAAAAGTAATATTTTTGATATAGTGGATTACATTAAATATAGTCTTAATATTACTTTTTGGAGAAGGAAATGGCAGCCCACTCCAGTATTCTTGCCTGGAAAATTCCATGGACAGAGAAGCCTGGTAGTCTACAGTCCATGGAGTCACAAAGAATCGGACACGACTGAGCAACTTCTCTTCAATATTACTTTTACATGTTTCTTCTTTTTAAACTTGGCTGCTAAAAAATTAAAAATTACAGATGTGGCTTGCGTTGTATTTTCATTGGACACACCACCTTCAGTCTTTTTTCTGGAAGGGTGGATGTATCTGTGCAACATTTCTAGCCAATCCATACAACTTGAACACCACCCATTTCATCAAGGAAAAGTCAGTCCTCACATCAATTATGCTAATTGACCAAATTTCAGATACTCATCCAATAAAAAGAATATTGAGCCACTTTTGGTAGTTGACTCTGGTATGTCAGCTTTTAACTGAAATCTTTCATAGCTAATAAACTACCCCTGGAGAATTTATGCACAGTTGGGAAATACACCCATCAACCCAGCCACCCCTCCACACAGACACACATATCATACCATGTATGCTGAAATATTTTAAAGTAAATGACAGACAGTATAACACTCTGGTACATGTTAGAGCACAAAACCTTACTTGCTGGTTCTCCACTTTTCCTGAGGGCTGTTGATTAGCAACCTTTATTGCATTCCTACAGTATATAAATCACTGGGTTACAGGGTGTGGAAAGCAGAATAATAAAATATAATAACAATAGCAAAAATTTATTGAGTGTTTCTAGGTGCCAGGCACTGTGCTAAGTGCATTACATGTGTTATTTAATTTAATCTTTAATGTAATTTGATGAAGGTGGTACTCTTATTATCCTCATTTTGCTTATGACACCTTTGATTTATTCTTGACATTTGGAAGGCTGGTGAGTAAGTCCATGGCCATTGACATGAGTTGCTTGAACATCTATATTTGCAGTGGAGAGACTTTGCAAAACAGAGTTGTCCACTTGAGCCATTTGTTGATAGGAATAGAAGTTCAAACCAGTGTGCTATAGGAGACTCTTCCTCTTTGATCGCTTTTTCTCTTCTCCCCAGGATCTTGATCTTTAACCTCTGTGTTTACTCCCTAGGATTCTGCTACTTCTTCCTTTCAGCTCTGTCCTTGGCCCTCTGTCAACCATCTCTCCCTGCCCCAACCCCTGCCACACTTCTTTGGAATTGGAATGAAAGGATAGAGGAAAGTAGATTTTGAGGTCTTATACATTGAGGGAGTAGAGGGAAGAACAGTGATCCAGTTTCATGTAGGTTTATGGCCATCGGACACGACTGAGCGACTTCACTTTCACCTTTCACTTTCATGCAGTGGAGAAGAAAATGGCAACCCACTCCAGTATTCTTGCCTGGAGAATCCCAGGGATGGGGGAGCCTGGTGGGCTCTGTCTCTGGGGTCGCACAGAGTTGGACACGGCTGAAGTGACTTAGCAGCAGCAAGACAAACAAACCTTTCTAGTTTTAAGGTACCTACTTTTTAATAAAACCAGGGGAAATGATAGTAATTGAGTAGTTTAATACATCATACTGTTGGGGGGCAGGGAGTTAGGGGTGATCCTGCTTTTGAGGATCCAGATATATGGAGGTTCTGCCATCTTGTAGCTCCACCATGTGGAAAATGTATCCTTCAGAGTCTCAAGAAAGGGGAGGGGTGTCAAGAAGGTGTAGATAGGAAGTGATGTATGACGCTTCTGCTTACATTTCATGAATGGCTCCATTTTCCCACAAGGGGGCTGGAAAGAGAGATGGATCCAGTGTTCAGGAAGTAAAGGCAAATTGGATTTGAGTGAGAACTAGTGGTTACTACCACAGTGGCTTCTAGATTTTAGGTTATTTTCAGTGTTTTTGTCTTTGGAAGCATACTTCCATACATTATGCATGCTTCCAACTTTGAATCTGTCTCCCCATTTGAATGATTGCAAGTTGAATCAAATTCAAATATACTGTTAACTCAAGTCTACTATTAGGAAAAGCAAACAAACGACACTTTAAATGTGAAATAAAACTGTATTGGGAGCTTTTGTGTATGTTCCAGTTTCATTTTCTTTTAAAGTTGTTCTTTGTGATAGCATGTTTATTCAATGCCTGAAGTGTTGTCAAGTAAGTAATATTTAATCTGTGAAAATTTTCAAGTGGCCCCTTTTTCTCTCTCAAGTGTTCTTTTTTTCTTTCTCTCGAGTGTTGCCGCAGTCATTTTAACATGGAAATGAACCATTTGATTTTTAAAAATTCTTTATGGCATATCAAGTAGCGCTTCGTATTTTGTCACAACATTGAAACTGTTTCTGAAGGCCTGTGTAAAATACAGCAGAAAGGTCAGGAAGCTTATGTACAGAACTTCTAGAAACATACCTCACCATTGGAACTGGTTATAATTCCTGGGTGCTGACATGAAGATTAATAACATTTAACTCTGATTTTGGCAATTTTTGCCAATTTCATTGCCATGGTCATTTTCTTTCAAGTTATTACCTGGAACTGAAGTGATAGCAAATGCTTTATGCTTTATACTGCCAGGTAAAAGGTTAAATTTTCATATGTTACATGATTTTAAACATAGACACACATGCACCCAGATATAGACACAAATATACATACAACTGGATCAGAAGGAAATGAGTAATTCTCCTAAAATGAAAAGATTGTCTTAGTTTTAACATTAGGTGACTAGTTCCCATGTGGTTAAATAATATGTAAAAACTGGGAATTCAACCTATGGATCTTTGTGCACTGACAATATCATGTAGTTCTAATTTTCTTTTGTTTTTCTGGGAAATGATGGTGCTCTTTGCTTTGCCAAGTTTTATTATTGAGTCAACTGCCAAAGTTTAAGAGAGAGAGTCAAGGGCCTTTAAAATTATTTGGTGTTGAGTGAAGAGGTAGAGAAAGGTATTTCATATTCCCAAACATTTTAACTTTTATGTCTCTACCTGATGTTGGAATATAATCTAAACTTGTAGGCTTTTCTGATTCTTTTTAAAAATGAAGTATACTATCGAGTGAAGTTCAAATATTAGTGAAGGGAATTTTAATCCTACTCACTGATACTCAGTTTGGAACTACATATTCTAATTTTTAATAGACTATCTTCTTTCTGGCCTGATTCCTGTGTTTAAACTTCTGTGCATCAGAAGGTTTGTGCGCCTGCTTGTGGTTTTGCACCATCTGGAAGTTAAAATTTAACTTTAGAAATGATGTCATGCTTGCTTACTGCAAACTGGGCTAATGTTGGTTGAGAATTGGATGTAGTTCAGGTCAACATTTTGTCTTTAAAAAAAAACACAACAACTCTAAGCTTCATTTCTTGATTCTAGGAGGCTGTGCAAAGCTGTAGAGATAGAGTGAAGGTGATTGAAGGCCACAATTCAAATTCCTTTGAAGCTAAGTACATGCTGTCAGGCGCATGGAAAATAAACTCACAAACAGACCTTGGCTGGCACAGACTCCCTCCTGCCATGTAGAGTTTGGGTGTTGCGAGTTGTGTGTTGATCATGAGCAACTTTGCTCTCCGTTTTGTTCCTGGAGAAATAGTCTTACTTAAGTCTTACTTAATAGTCCTTACAAAAGCTTGAGTTGCTGTTTTAATCTCTTATGGACTTAGTAAGATGGAGCAAGACATTGAAAGATCACACATTGCCAGAAGGCACTACAAATGTTAAGCTTACTATTGATCAATTAGAGTCTCTTCTGAAACTTTCTCTAGCATCACTCACTATCTTCCAGGTTGTAATTTATTTATATCATGGATTTGGATTGCATGTTTCCTTTGTCCAGATAAAGACCACCATCTTTGATAGGTAGAATGTGGGGCTAATGGGACTACAGTTTCTTCTCCAATTTTCACAGAATCCTAGTCAGCCTATGTACAGATCCCTAAAATTGAATGTGTAACACTTTCTAACCGCTGCTGTAACCTGCAGTGATCAACATGTTCTGCCAGTTTTGAAAGAACCCGCTAAATACTACCCTTTTAAGTATCAGCTTCTGCACAACAAAGGAAACTATAAGTAAGGTGAAAAGACAGCCTTCAGAATCGGAGAAAATAATAGCAAATGAAGCAACTGACTAACAACTAATCTCAGAAATATACAAGCAACTCCTGCAGCTCAATTCCAGAAAAATAAATGACCCAGTCAAAAACTGGGCCAAAGAACTAAGTAGACATTTCTCCAAAGAAGACATACAGATGGCTAACAAACACATGAAAAGATGCTCAACATCACTCATTATCAGAGAAATGCAAATCAAGACCACAATGAGGTACCATTTCACACCAGTCAGAATAGTGGTGATCCAAAAGTCTAGAAGCAATAAATGCTGGAGAGGGTGTGGAGAAAAGGGAACCCTCTTACACTGTTGGTGGGAATGCAAACTAGTACAGCCACTATGGAGAACAGTGTGGAGATTCCTGAAAAAACTGGAAATAGAACTGCCTTATGACCCAGCAATCCCACTGCTGGGCATACACACCGAGGAAACCAGAGTTGAAAGAGGCACATGTACCCCAATGTTCATCGCAGCGCTGTTTATAATAGTCAGGACATGGAAGCAACCTAGATGTCCATCAGCAGATGAATGGATAAGAAAGCTGTGGTACATATACACAATGGAGTATTACTCAGCCATTAAAAAGAATACATTTGACTCAGTTCTTATGAGGTGGATGAAACTGGAGCCAATTATATTCAGAGTGAAGTAAGCCAGAAAGAAAAACAGCAATTCAGTATACTAACACATATATATGGAATTTAGAAAGATGGTAATGATAACCTTGTATGTGAGACAGCAAAAGAGACACAGATGTATAGAACAGTCTTTTGGACTCTGTGGGAGAGGGAGAGGGTGGGATGATTTGAAAGAATGGCATTGAAACATGTATACTATCATATAAGAAATGAATCGCCAGTCTAGGTTTGATGCAAGATACAGGATGCTAGGGGCTGGTGCACTGGGATGACCCAGAGAGATGGTATGGGGAGAGAGGTGGGAGGGGGGTTCAGGATTGGGAACACATGTACACCTGTGGCAGATTCATGGTGATGTATGGCAAAACCAATACAATATTGTAAAGTTAAAAAAAATAATAATAATAAAATAAAAAATGAAAAAAAATTACATTTTTTCACCAGATAAGAGGAAAACTCAAAGATAAGTACTGATGTTATTCCAAGTTGGTAGATGAAGATAACTTTTTACATAGACCCCTCAAGAATCTGGAATGTTTAAGCTTTAGTGCAACTGGCATGAGTTTTTTATTTAGGAAAGGGGAGGTCACCAGGATATGAATTTCCCCTTCACCTCTGTCCCTAGATCTTGATAGCCATTATGTGAGAAGAGGCAGAGCTATCAGATGTTTGCAGATTCAGCAGTTCTCACCTTCTGGAAAGCACAGAGTGTCCATCCTCTCTCATAGTGCGGTCAGGGTCATTCAGCCAATGGGGTTTCCAGCACTTGTCATCACCTCTGCCCTTGCTGGGATCTCCCAGCTTCATCTTGCTGTCTGGGACAGAAACTAGAAAATCTCTCTGCTTTCCTACCTCCCCATCACCTTTGACATTTAAAAACACTACTTTGGCTCTCCTTTCTTCAACAAGGGTAAGGAAAGGAGACTGGAGTGGGTTGCCATTTCTTTCTCCAGGGAATCTTCCCAACCCAGGGATCGAACCTGGGTTTCCCGCACTGCAGGCAGGCACTTTTACCATCTGAGCCACCAGGGAAGCCCTGATAACATCTTTATTTCTAGTATTTTTCTGCCCTGATGTGTCCTACCTAGGACTGATTGCTGTCTTTAAAATCATAAAATGCCAGGCACGTAGAGATAGTCAGTCCTTTCCTCTTTCTTTTATAAGTGAAGAAACTGAGGCTGAAGACTTGGTGTGGGCAAGAGAGAGTTATTTGTCCTCGTCCTCACAGGTAGAAGTAGCACTGATCACTCAGTGGTGTTTCTTTGTGACTCTATGGACTATAGCCTGCCAGGCTGCTCTGTCCATGGGATTCGTCAGGCAGGAACACTGGAGTGGGTTGCCATTCCCTTCTCCAGGGAATCTTCCTGACTCAGGGATTGAATCCAGAGCTCCTGCTTTGTAGGCAGATTCTTTACTGTCTGAGCCACCAGGGAAGCCCAGACAGAAGCAGAACCTAAAACCTAAGTGTCTTTCCTTTTTTCCAAATCTCCTTTGACTCTTTGTCCTTATAATATTTATATATCTATTTATTTTGTCTTATTACAGTATTCTTGCTCCTTTTTTTTTTTAAAAAAAGGTTTTTGTTTTTTTCTGTATTCATCTAAACTTTACTTGCAAATAGTATAATGAGCAAATGTTCAACAAGATATGCTATGAGACACAGCAGTCCCCAACTTACCCCTGTCCCATTCTTTTTCCTCAAGATCACCTCTTTAAACTCTTTATGCCTGGTTATTTTGATATCTCTCAATAACATGCTTAATTGCTTCCTAGTGTTGATGTTGCTTCTATCTATCCAGTTCCTAGTGTGGAAGGTGAGGATTAGAGTCATCTGTCATCCCAGTGTCCTGCGTCACCCACGTAAACATTTTTTGCACATGATCTTCGGAATGTTAACATTAATAAAAAAGCTTATGTTTCCCCATTCTATTGCCAACATTTGAAAAGCAGAAATTGTAGAAATCTAAATTTTTTCTTTAGTGTTTGTAAAGCAGTCTTTCATGAAGCTGTAGAATAGGTGTCATCCACAGCATTTTCTTCCTCTAACAGCATTTGCTTCATCTTGGCTACACGTCTTTTTCTAATTTAGGAGTGCTCCTCTATTGCCAACCTTATTCTCCCAGATGTCCGTGGCATGGCTCATTGCGTTCTCTGTTTTCCAGGAGGATGCTACATGGCATGAACAGTGTTGTGCCCTCCCTGGGCTCAAAGGTACAGAGAATTCACGTGTGACAGTTTCCCAACTTTTGGCTTTACAACATGAGATGACTTCATAATGTCTTATTTCATATAAACCTTATAATTAAAAAATATAAATATCACTGATCAGGTGCACATGCAGTAGGCGTTTAAGGTAGATGTAGGCTTTAAAACACATGGCCTGGAGCTGCCCATGAGCAGTGTTTGATCATGCTGCTGAGAAGGTGTACTGCTGCCCCGCCCACCTCCCAGGGCAGGATGTAGTTACTGATGACCTCTCTGTAAAACTGCAGCCTTTTTTCTTTTTCCTGATTTCAGGTAGATGCACTGAGATTACGGCTAGAAGAGAAAGAATCTTTTCTCAATAAAAAAACGAAACAGCTGCAGGACCTCACAGAAGAGAAGGGGACACTGGCTGGAGAGATTCGAGACATGAAGGATATGTTAGAAGTGAAGGAAAGGAAAATCAATGTTCTTCAGAAAAAGGTGAGTACCTGATGTAAGCACTTCAGATTGAGAATTGGTATCATCCATGTTTTGTCATTTCAGAGAAACTTTTGAGTGTGTGGGAAAGAAGAAATTATTGTTCAAGAATTTTACATTAGTGAGTGTAAACTTTAAACTTACTGATATTTAACTTACTGGTGATTGTATCATGTCAGTTTTAGCACAGCTTGATGAATTTACTTATTTGATCACCTGGAAACTAGTAATTTTTTTTTTCATTTACTAGCTTAAACATAGAGATAATTGTACAAATTTAGATATAAATCTAAAATGTATCATTAATTTTTCCTTTACTGAGAATTGAGCAGTCAATGTGTTTTGTGGGTCTTAAAGGTATTTTAGGTGCATTTTGTATTTATATAAACTTTAGTAGCTCTTATCCTGTCAGACTCATACAGATCTTCGTGGGTGTGAAGTAATATTTACGCCCATTACTTAATTGGAGTCAGTGAGACAATGTGTAATAAGGTGTAATACAGTGATTTAACACAGAAGATTCTGGACTTCTGAGAAGAGCTAGGGCTCTTCTTTCTTTCATTTTCTCCACAGTAGGGGATCCAGATTTAGGGACAACACCCAGATTTTTCTTTTGAAGAATTCCTGTTTGCTATTGTGTACAGTTTTGGTGGGATCAAAGGGTGCCCTGCCTTCCCTAGAGAAAAGGGTAGGTAAGAAGAGAAGCTAATACCCACTCTTTTGAGAGAAAGAAGCTGTTGGAAAACACATAGGGCTCTCAGATTAACAGGCAGCAGCATGGAATCTGAGCAGAAACCAGTGTGGAGAAGTAGGAGCTGGCTGGCCAGGGCACCGCCATAGACAAGCATGTCACCAGGCAGCTGCAGACGAATGGGATCTAACTGGCCCTTCTCCTGGTGACATTTGCTACCATCACGTCTCACTTTATTTGTATTGACAACACGCTAGCTGTTTTTCCTGCTTCAACCCTTACTTTTCCTACTGGGTGTTCTTAACATGCAAACTGGAGTAATTCTTTTAAAACAGAAAACTGTTCATATCACACTCTGACCAAACCTCTCCAGTCACAACAAGCTACCTAATTTGTGGGGCCAAGTGCAAGATGAAAATATAAGACCCTTTTTTCAGACTTTATTGAGAATTTCAGGATGGTCATAGTGAAGCATTAAACTAAGTATGGGGCCCTTCTGAGTACGGGGGCCCTGTGTACGTACGTAAGTTGCATGCCTATGAAGCCACGTCTCCATCCTCAGTGGTTTCCATCCTCACAGGATATTCTCATTAGTTATCTATTTTATACATCAGTTCAGTTCAGTTCAGTCACTCAGTCATGTCCGACTCTTTGCGACCCCATGAATTGCAGCACACCAGGCCTCCCTGTCCATCACCAACTCCTGGAGTTCACTCACACTCAAGTCCATTGAGTCAGTGATGCCATCCATCCATCTCATCTGTCGTCCCCTAGTAGTCTGTATATATCAACCTCCACCACCTAGTTCATCCCAGGCCCCCTCCCTCCTATATCCATGTTTGTTCTCTACATCTGTGTCTTTGTTACTGTTTTTCAAATAAGATCATCTGTACTTTAAGATTCCACATACATGCGTTAAAATATGATATTTGTTTTTCTGACTGACTTCATTCTGTATTATAGTCTCCAGGTCCATCCTCACCTCCATAAATGATGCGATTTTGTTCCTTTTGGGGCTGAGTAATATTCCATTGTATATATGTACCACATCTGCTTTATCCATTCCTCTGCTGATGGCCATTTAGATTGCTTCCATGTCCTGGCTATTATAGATAGTGCTGCTATGAACATTGGGATGCATGTATATTTTCAAAGTATGATCTTCTCCAAATATATGTCCCAAAGTGAGATTGCTGGACCATATGTTAGCTCTATTTTTAATTTTTAAAGGAATCTCCATACCATTTTCCATAGTAGCTGTACAAATTTACATGCCCACCAACAGTGCAAGAGGGTTCCCTTTTCTCCCTATCTTCTCCAGCATTTATTATTTGTAGGTGTTTTAAATTATGACCAATCTGATAGTGTGAAGCGATACCCCATTTTAGTTTTGATTTGCATTTCTCTAATAATTAGTGTTGTTGAGCATCTTTTTATGTGCCTCTTGGCCATCTGTGTGTCTTCTTTGGAGAAATGTCTAGTTAGGTCTTCCATCCATTTTTTCGAGTTGTCTCTTTTTTTGATATTAAGCTTCATGAACTGTTTGTGTATTTTGGAGATTGATCCTTTGTCACTTGCTTCATTTGTAAATATTTTCTTGCATTCTGAGGATTGTCTTTTCATCTTATTTATCGTTTCTTTTGCTATCCAAAAGTTTTTAAGTTTAAATAAGTCCCGTTTATTTATTTTTATTTTCATCACTCTCAAAGGTGGGTCAAAAAATATCCTGCTGAGGTTTATGTCAAACAGTGTTCTGCCTATGTTTTCCTCTAAAAGGTTTATAGTGTGTGGCTTTACATTCAGGTGTATAATCCCATTTCAAGTTTTACTTCTAATGTATGGTGTTAGGGAGTATTCTAATTTCATTCTCTTATATGTAGCTCTCCAGTTTTCCCAAGGATTTTTTCTCCATTGTATATTCTTTCCTCCTTTGTCATAGGTTAGGTGACCATATGTCTCTGGGTTTATCTCTAGGCTTTCTACATACTTTTTAAAAAATACTCCTTTCCATTATGGTTTATCCTAGGAGACTGCATAGTTCCCTGTGCTCTATAGTAGGACCTTTTTTTTTTTAATCCATTCTAAGCTCCCTCATTCTTGAGGAATAAATGGCAGCACTTCACTCAATAAAGATTTTGGGAAGGCACTTTCAATGCAGAAGTGACAAACAGCTTCTTTTGCTGACATGAATATTTTGCAAAATTTTAAACTGCCTCCTCCTGCCCCCTCCACCAGATTTAAAAGTTTGGAGTCAGTTTTGAAGTTCTAGAACAAAGCAAGTTATGTATTATGGCTCCTTTGGACAATAGGATAGCAATCCCACTTATTTAAACTGTGCCGATGATGGATTTGGAAATATTTCATGTATATTTGGAGAGGTTGTTTAGCTTAAAGTTTTCAACATAGTGATGGGGAAGGAGTACTATTATATCTGCAGTGTAAAAGAGAAATAATATCTAAAGAAGTGATGCACACAATTCAAAAACCACTTCAAAATGTGGAAATAATACAGGAGCTGATGAGCTAATGAAAGATTGTCTTTGGGACTGAAGACTTCTTAGAGTTTTGACCACATTCAGCATAATTGGCTATTTTTGGGCAGGCCCAGATTGGAACAGCATAAGCTTTGGATTAGGGTGTGTTGGAATGGAAGAATAATAAACTTGTGTCAATGTCAGAGGTTCAGTGTTACTTAATATTTCTTTCTCATAGACTCTCTGGCAACCAGCACTGTGTTTTGATGCCAGTAGGACTGGGTATGCTCCTTTCATAGCCATGTTTAACCTGGTGAAGCTAGGCTTGCACCTCATATCTGTCAGCTTCGCCTTCAAAGCCCTGGGTCTCAGAAGTCTTGTGTACTCCATAAGCCATGTGCACAGGTCACATGTCTGGGCAGCAGGCACAGACATGATGCTCTAAGCCTTTTGTTACTTGAGGAAGGAAGTGAAATTGAATAAACAGAGAACCCCAGGTGGCATAATATCTCTGATCAAACTTTTGTAAGAAAACAGAAGTCATTGATAATAGATTTTGTCCTACCATACGTGTTTTTGGCTTTACTCAATAATTCCAAGAAATATAGAATTCTTTTAGTACAGGTCAAAAAGGTGCATGTATGAAAATGGTTTGGCGTATTATCCCTGTGCAGCTATGATACTGAAGTCAGAGGAGCAGCACAATTTTCATGCAGCTGCCGTAGCATTCTGTTCCCATACCTGAATTCAAGCTTCCACTGATGAAGTGCTACCTTTTTGTAGGAAATGTCATAAAACCTTGATGACATTGTACATTTGGAAAGTGTATAATGACTAGGATTTTAGGACATGGTAGCATTATTTGAACCAGATCAAATTCAGACTGCTGTGTAGCTCCTAGATTCTTGCAGCATAAATTTACTACCCAAGAAAAGTTTGCCTTTTTAAAAAAAAACCATTAAATTGGACAAAAATTCTATCTCCATTTTCATTCTAGGTCTCAGTCTCACAAGCAACGTGAATTTATAGAGCAGAGGTACTTTATTTATTAGGGGTAGAGAAACAGATGGTGATCTCTCTGGACACTAAATTCACTAGCTGCCTACTGAGCTTCATGGATTGTCCTGTGGGTTGGAAAGGGCAGGGAGAGAGAGGTATATAGTTCGCTCCTGGGAGTGGTGAGTGTGGACCTGCCCCTTTTAGCAATTTTATTCTACCCCTTTGGAAATATGTTGGTGCAAATTCTGTATGACAACAGAGGAAAGAAAGCTACAGGAGTATGGTTATTAGTGTAGTGAGTTGCTTCATGAAATGTATATTAAAAAGAAACTCAGAAGATGACTATGAAACATAGAGATTTCCATGTGAGTGTAAAATTGATGTAAGGTATGGAAGACTTTTTGACTTATTTGAGCTCTTTTTCAGTGTTAAACATTCAGTGTTAAAGAGATTAATTGGCAAGTCTCTTAATTTTTAAACATGTGAAAAATCATATTCATTTTGCATTTAGTAGTGTTCCCTATGTGTCAGTCAGTTACTACTCTAAGTCCTGGAGGTTCAGAGAGAAAAAAGACAACTCTCCAGTCCTCAAGAAACTGACAGTCTGGTTGGGGAGGTAAACTTGTATAATGTGGTCTGTTAGTAGAAATAAAGCACTTGATGGATGCAAAGAGCAAAAGCTAGTTCAGGCTTCTATAAGCAAAACAATATTTACTACAAGAATATCCAGAGACCCAGTAAATTGCTGGTAAAACCATATTAGGGATGATCAAGAATCAGGACAACTCTGGGAAACCAAGAGAAAGCAGACAGTGCCTTGACCATGTAATGCAGAGTTTCTAATTAAGTGTCTTCTCTGCCACTGGCCACCCTCACACCTTCCCCTCTTTGCCCTCACATCATGCTGTTGGTCAAGATTCAAAGTCCTGGGCCAGAGTTCCAAAGTTCACACAAATGCCTCTCATTAACAGGATCTAACCAGACCCTACCTAAAAGGAATCTGGGAAATGTGGTTCTTAGCTTTACTCCTGTGGAGAAGGCAATGGCAACCCACTCCAGTACTCTTGCCTGGAAAACCCCATGGACAGAGGAGCCTGGTAGGCTACAGTCCATGCCGTCATGAAGAGTTCGACATGACTGAGTGACTTCACTTTCTCTTTTCACTTCCATGCATTGGAGAAGGAAATGGCAACCCACTCCAGTATTCTTGCCTGGAGAATCCCAGGGATGGGGGAGCCTGGTGGGCTGCCGTCTATGGGGTCACACAGAGTCAGACACGACTGATGCGACTTAGCAGCAGCAGCAGCTTTACTCCTGAGCTTTCCACGCAATTTTCATGTCACTTAGTTTGGGAGGTCTTTGCTGACACTGTAGACTGGGAGAGCTTTTACACCCCTAGAGAACCTTTTTTTTTTTTTTTTACTAACTTTGAAGTTATGCACCCCTGCACCCCTTTAGTGAATGTTGTCTTCCTTCCCAGGGCTAAGCTCCTTGAGTGCCCCAGCCATCATGATCAGGATATCTCCAGCTCCTTGCAAAATTCTTTTCAAGTGATTGTCCTCAGTCAATATGCGTATGATGAATAAATTATGTCAGTAAATTCTGAATGAATGAGATTTTGGGAGAAATTGCTTTGAGAGTCACTCCTTGCCCAAGAATATTGATAGCTCTACAAAGAGTCATTTGCCCCAGTGAAATGTCAAGCCCACTTGTTACTCTGAGAACAGTGTATTCTGTGTAGCTTGCAAGATGGAACTGTCCCGTGAATAGAAAAGCACAGGTAAGGAAATAATTGCTGCTTTACCTGCATCTATTCCATTACTCTGGGAAAGTAAAGATGGATGAAGACTCTGAGTGAGGGAGCTTAATCACTCTTCCTTAATTTTCCCTTTTAGTAAAAAAAAAAAAAAATGTTGGATTTATAGAAAATACTGTTTTGTTCCACAAAGAGGATGCTACTTCTTCCATTTCTGACTTCTAACTTACTGGTTTATTAGAGGCATGGCATTAATGAGAATGATACAGTGAAATTGCTGACTATCAATGGTAATTTCCAATTATGATCATGCAGATGATAATTTTCATAACAGAAGAAAAATCCGCTATTGACTGAATTCTTACTATATACAGAACACTGTACTCAGGGCTTTGAATCTTTAAGTTGAGTCCTTACCAAAATATATATATATATACTGGCATGTAGATACAGTTAAAATCCCTATTTTTTAAATGGGACACTGGTTTAGTGAGTGACTTGCCTATAGTCACATGGCAAGGTCACCTAATTTTAACTACCACACTATTCTGGCATTTTTCTATTTATGATCCTGCCTCCCTCATGAGACAAGTGGAATCATTAACTTTTGTAGTCATTGTTTAGTTACTCAGTTGTGTGCAGCTCTTTTGCGACTCCATTGACTATAACCCGCCAGGCTCTTCTGTCCATGAATTTCCCAGGCAAGAACACTAGAGTGGGTTGCCATTTCCTTTTCCTGGGGAAATTCCCAACCCACAGATCAAACTTACATTTCCTGCATTGGTAGGCAGATTCTTTCCACTGAGCCCCTAGGGAAACCCCCTCACTAATTTTTAGGGATTAGCTAAAACATAATTTGAGCAATTTACCTAAGGCTGATACACAAGGATGCCTGTTTTTAATACCAAATTGGCAGAGATGTAACTACTAAATAACATGATGAAAAATAGGAAAACAAAAAATATGACATTAGAACTGGATTTTTTTATGTGTATTCATCTGTTTTTAGAAAAAAGATAATAGTGACCTTCAGTTTAAGTTTATCTTTTCCTCCATGAAGCTCTTCATGTACCATGAAGCTTTTGGACTGTTTTACAGCTTCTTTTTCAAAGGAGTGCAGCATTTTTGCTCTCATAGTATTTTCACTTTTTTTGGTTCTTGGCTTTTAAAGGACTGAGACCTTGAAAGATGTTTTGAGACATCTAAGCAGCTTTCCTGGACTAGTCGCAGATGAACTCATGGTTCAGTAGATTCCTCGCCTAGTCCCAGGGGGAGCAATCTGGGAAGCTGTTCCACTTTATGGTAAGCTGGTCACCTAAGGTCAGACCTCAGTGTAGGCAAGTTTGCTCTATGTTTGAAGCCAGGAACTTGGTTGACACTTGAGGTTTGGGGCTACAACCAAGGTGGCTGTGAGTCTAAGGCAGTGTCCTCACCTGGACTGTACTTTTACAAGCCCCAGCCCTCCAGAGGAACATTTGGCAATGTCTGGAGTTCTGGTTGCCACAGCTGAAGGATCGCAGCAAGTGTCTGGAGGGGAGAGGCCAGTGGTGCTGATAAACATCCTATAATGCACAAGGGACACCCTTCCCCTTGGCCCCTGCTAGAGCAGATTACATGTAGACCTTTTCTGGCTTACTGGGGCCCTTTTCTTCCTCTGTTTGGACCACCCTTCTCATCTTGGATCACTATGCTCCTTGCCTTGAGATAGTAATCCTTAAAGTGAGTTTTACTTAGTATCATGGTCATTTATCTGTAACATTTTTAGCTTTTCTCTGGCATGATTATAGGAAGTTAACAGAGGTGAACATCTTGGGTGTGTGTGTATGTGTGTGTGATTCAACTATTAATATTACTTTCTGTTTTATAATTTTCACATGTTCATCATATAATACGTAAATCACATGATATGTTTCACATAATCACATATGTTAAAAAGAGTACATTTATACCACTCTTGAAGTATTAAAATTACTAGCATTGTTAAAACTGATCTGACTATTCTGATCAAATCAACTACTTTGGAGAGGGATGATGGTTAATTTTAGTATATGGAATATATGATAGAAATAAAACATCTGATTTAGATAGAATAGATGTGGGTCACCTATCAGGTATCACCCAGTTTAAATTTCTGTAGCTAAATGCCAACATTTCAGTCATTTGGAAAAGATCATTAAGACTATATTTTTCTGACAAAAAATGTACTTCATTTGTTCATTGTTGACTGAGTGTCAGTTAACCTATGTTGCTTTGATATCTGCAGCTAAAAAAGTATTGTCTAGGTTAGCATTCGTGATTTGCCAGTTTTCTCTTGAAATTGCCTTCTTCAGTAGAAAGTATAAGAAAAAGATAACTTACTGTATTATATGGGCTTCCCAGGTAGCTCAAATGGTAAAGAATTTGCCTGCAATGAGGGAGACCCGGGTTCAATCCCTAGGTTGGGAAGATCCCCTGGAAAAGGGCATGGCAACCCAGTATTCCTGCTTGGAGAACTCCATGGATAGAGGAGCCTAGTGGGCTATAGTCCATGGGGTCGAAAGACTCAGACATGACTGAGTGACTAACACACACACAGTATATTATATAATAAATTCTCATTGTATGTTCTGTGTTTGGAGGGTAGCTATATGTTATTGGGTTTAAGAAAAGCATTTTGAAAATTGAAATTTTGGAAAAAAAAACCAAACATTTTGAAGCATCTCAAAAATGACAGAATGATCTCTGTTTGATTCCAAGGCAAACCATTCAATATTACAGTAATTCAAGTCTATGCCCCAGCCACTAATGTCAAAGAAGCTGAAGTTGAATGGTTCCGTGATGACTTACAAGACCTTCTAGAACTAAAACCAAAAAAAAAGATGTCCTTTTCATCATAGAGGACTGGGATGCAAAAGTAGGAAGTCAAGAAATATCTGGAGTAACAGGCAATTTTGCCTTGGAGTACAAAATGAAGCAGGGAAAAGGCTAACAGAGTTTTTGCCAAGACAACACACTGCTCATAGCAAACACCTTTTTCCAACAACACAAGAGACGACTCTACACATGAACATCACCAGATGGTCAATACTGAAATCAGATTAATTATATTCTTTGCAGCCAAAGATGGAGAAACTCTATACAGTCAGCAAAAACAAGACCAGGAGCTGACTGTGGCTCAGATCATGAACTCCTTATTGCCAAATTCAGACTTAAATTGAAGAAAGTAGGGAAAACCCCTAGACCATTCAGGTATAATCTAAATTAAATCTCTTATGATTATACAGTAGAAGTGACAAATAGATTCAAGCAATTAGATCTGATAGACCAAGGGCCTGAAGAACTATGGATGGAGATTCGTGACACTGTACCATCCCCAAGAAAAAGAAATGCAAAAAGGCAAAATGGTTGTCTGAGGAGACCTTACATATAGCTGAGAAAAGAAGAGAAGCAAAATGCAAATGAGAAAAGGAAAAATATATCCATTTGAATGCAGAATTCCAAAAAAAAGCAAGGAGAAATAAGAAAGCCTTCCTAAGTGATCAATACAAAGAAATACAGAAAAACAATAAAATGGGAAAGACTAGAGATCTCTTCAAGAAAATGGGAGATACCAAGGGAATATTTCATGCAAAGATGGATGCAATAAAGGACAGAAATGGTATGGACCTAACAGGAACAGAAGATATTAAGAAGAGGTGGCAAGAATACACAGAAGAACTGTACAAAAAAGATCTTTATGACCGCAATGCTGTGATCACTCAGCCAGAGCCAGACATCCTGGAGTGTGAAGTCAAGTGGCCCTTAGGAAGCATCACTATGAACAAAGCTAGTGGAGGTGGTGAAATTCCAGCTGAGCTATTTAAATCTGAAAAGGTGATGCTGTGAGAGTGCTGCACTCAATATGCCAGCAAATTTGGAAAACTCAGCAGTGGCCACAGGACCAGGAAAGGTCAATTTTCATTCCAATCCCAATGAAAGGCAATGCCACAGAATGTTCAAACTACTGCACAATTGCACTCATCTCACATGCTAGTAAAGTAATGCTCAAAATTCTCCAAGCCAGCTTCAACAGTATGTGAACTGAGAACTTCCAGATGCTCTGGCTGGATTTAGAAAAGGGAGAGGAACCAGATATCAAATTGGCAACATCCATTGGATCATAGAAAAAGCAAGAGAATTCCAGAAAACCACCTCCTTTATTGACTACGCCAAAGTCTTTGTGTGGATCACAACAAACTGTGGAAAATTCTTCAAGAGATGGGAATTCTAGATCACCTGCCCTGCCTCCTGAGAAATCTGTTTGCAGGTCAAGAAGCAACAGTTAGAACTAAACATGGACAACCCTGCTTATTTAACTTATATGCAGAGTACATCATGTGAAATGCCAGGCTGGATAAAGCACAAGCTGGAATCAAGATTGCCAGAAGAAATATCAATAACCTCAGATATGCAGATGACACCACCCTTGTGGCAGAAAGTGAAGAGGAACTAAGGAACCTCATGATGAAAGTGAGAGAGGAGAGTGAAAAAACTGGCTTAAAACTCAACATGCAAAAAACTAAAACCATAGCATCTGGTCCCATCACTTCATGACAAATAGATGGGGAAACAATGGAAACAGTGACAGACATTATCTTCTTGGGCTCCAAAATCACTGCAGATGGTGACTGCAGTCGTGAATTTAAAAGACGCTTGCTCCTTGGAAGCAAAGGTATGACCAACCTAGATAGCATATTGAAAAGCAGAGACATTACTTTGCCAACAAAGGTGGGTATAATCAAAGTTATGGTTTTTCCAGTAGTCATGTATGGATGTGAAAGTTGGACCGTAAAGAAAGGTGAGCCCAAAGAACTGACACTTTTGAACTGTGGTGTTGGAGAAGACTCATGAGAGTCCCTTGGACTGCAAGGAGATCCAACCAGTCCATCCTAAAGAACAGTCCTGGATGTTCATTGGAAGGACTGATGCTGAAGCTCCAATACTTTGTCCACCTGATGCAAAGAACTGACTCATTTGAAAAGACCCTGATGCTGGGAAAGATTGAAGGCAGGAGGAGAAGGGGACAACAGAGAATGAGATGGTTTGATGGCATCAACGACTTGATGTACATGAATTTGAGCAAACTCTGGGATTTGGTGATGGATAGGGAAACCTGGTATGCTATACAGTCCATGGGGTCGCAAAAAGTCAGACATGACTGTGGCACTGAACTGAACTGACTGAAAGACATTTTACTCTGGCATCATTTAATACATTGTCTTTATTATGACATCAGGTTGATGTCAAGGGTTTCAGGGAAAATTCTACAGAACAAACAAGCATGCATGTTTCCTGTTCTTATATGGATTTGCCCAGTGAGCAATGGTCTAGGGAAGAAACAGCTTGATTTTAACCAGTTGATACTATTGATCATTTTATCTCAATGAAATGATATTTCAAAGGTCACTTTGTATCTCTTGATTGGAGATGGTGGCTTCCTTGGTTAGCCTTAGTTTCTTGGGAAAGCAGTGAATTCACCATCTGTCTCCATTGTGTATATTGCTTTTCTTCTAAGGAATTTGAAGTTGCCTTTCTCTTAGAGATGACTTGATGAGATTACATTTTGTCATCAAAAGAACCAAAGCTAAAAAATTCACCTTCTGGTGGAGAATTAAAGAGATTCAGGGAAGCCTGCTCATTTATTCATGTGTTCAGTCAGCATCTATAGGCACTGTACTCAGCTGCATCTTTCTACCCTTCCCTCTGTTAAACCCAACTGAATAGTATTTGTCTGTTAAAATGTGTATGCTGATGAAGCATGGACAATCCTGAAGACAGATATGAGAGAACATAAACATGGAAGAGCCCTGATGAACCCTGCTAGTCCAACCTTTTCCTTTTCCCTACTCAGTACATGAGTTCTGAGATTAAGAGACTTGTTTAGGGTCAGAGAACTAATTAGTGACAGAGCCTGGGCTCTGATTATATTTTTCCTTTTCCTTCTCTCCATTCCCCTATGGTATCTGAGGCCTGGGGCATCATTGCCCTGTTCTGGTCAGTTTGCCTTTCCTTCCTACCATTCAGTTATCCAGTGATACATGTTCAGTATCTGTAATGGTCTGAATGCTCTGCAGGCATTGAGGAACACAGGAGCTATTGAAGAAGGTACACTTTCTGCCCTTTGGGAGTTCACACTCATGGGGGAAAAAAAAAAAAACAAACAAACACTGAATAGGCAATGGCAAGGTAGAATATGATGTGTGCTATGCCAGCCAGGTACCTAGTGCATGTAGGAGGGATACCTCACCTATTATGGGCAGTAGGATGGTGAAGGAGGACTTCTGGAAACACTGATAACTAAACTGGGGTCTGAGGGAGTATAGAAAGTGTTGTCCAGTGAAAGGAGCAAGAATAGTATTTGCAACGGTTTGCCTGGAAGAGGCAGCGGAATGCATTTGGCGGAATTAGAAGTTAATATTGATGGACTACACTCCCCATCCCATTTAGGAAACAAATTTCAGGGAAGATTTCTACTGTTTGTTTTTCTAGAAATCAATATTTTATAATTAAGCTTTGAGAGTCATTTTGACTTCTATAGTATAAATGTTCTCTTCCAATCCCTTATGACTTGCTAGTGGCAATAGTGATTATCTGTGTTATTTCAAAATGCAGTTCAGGGCCAGATCATGCTGAGAACTGATGCTTATTCATTGAGAGAGCTGATCTTGAGCCAGGGGAGGCAAATTCTCTTTTAAATAAATATTTGCTTCTGTGTTAGGACCTTATATTCTGTACTCAATTTCAGCATGATGGATTTTTAAGATGTTTGTTTGTAATTACCTGTAAAACCTCTTGAAGATTTAAAATAAAAATGCCCAGAATGCCCTTACTGTGGCTGCTATCCTGAATGGGTAAAGGCATCTTGACACATCTGTCAATCTCAACTGCCAGCTGCTGTTGTTCTGTGATAAGAAATTAGAGGTGGTTGAGCTTTTACATATTTCAGTCGGGATAGTTCCGTTTTTCTTCCCACATACTCCCCAAACCATTCGATTTAAATCACCCTTATTTATGTGGGAAGGGAAATTTTCTGTGTGTGTTACTCATCCTGTGTTTGGCAATGGATTCTGCCCTGCTGTGAAGAGTTTACACATATCTATATTAGCATTTATGATGTTATATATATTGTACAGAGACTTCTGTAATTCAAAACTTTTATAATATGTGTCCTAATTTTCCCCAAAGAATAAACATAAATTGTAAGTGATGTGTTCTTGGAGCACATAACTCCACAGTTATTGTGGGTAAAGAAAGTTTAGTCACTCAGTCGTGTCCAACTCTTTGTGACCCCATGGACTGTACCTACCAGGCTCCTCTATCTATGGGATTTTCCAGGCAAGAGTACTGGAGTGGGTTGCCATTTCCTTCTCCAGAGGATCTTCCGTGACCCAGGGATCGAACCTGGGTCTCCCACATTGTAGGCAGACGCTTCACCATCTGAGGCACCAGGGGAGTCCTATTGTGGGTAAGGGACCCCTTAATATTGCCCTGATATTGTAGTCTCATTGCCATTTCTTCCCCTTTATCCTAACTTAATTATACTATACCTTTTGCATACTGGAAGATATAACTGCTTTAAATAGACTGTTTTTCCAGAAGTTGAATTCTAAGATAATGGCATAGAGTAGATGGCAGTTTGGGGTCTTCATCATGACATTTTATCACACATCCTTTTAAGATAGCTGGGTTTTGAGAATGAGCAGTAGCACCAACATGTAATCAACTCTTGGGTGATATAATTAGTTTACAAAGCAATTTATAATTTTAGCAAAAGTGCTATGGTAGACAGAATTCTAAGATGGCCCCTAAGACTTTGCACATCTCTGGTATGTATTCCCTGAATAATGCCCAGGATGTAAATATGTATTTAACATAGATTATGTTATATGGCACAGATCACTTTAAGAAAGGGAGAGTATCTGGGTAGGTTAAACCTAATCGTATGAGCCCTTTCAACCTGAATGCTGAGGTCAGAGTCAGGGCAGTAATGGATTCAACATAGGAGGGGGACTCACTGTGTGAGCAGTTTTCCACTTGATTTGAAGATGGAGAGGACCACATGGCATGAAGTGTGACAGCCCCTGGAGGTGAAAATGGCTTTCAGTGACAGCCTGCCAGGAAACAGTAAGTCAGTCCTAATACCACAAGAAACTGGATTTTGCCAATAACAAGGGTACGATCAGAAGTGTTTGTTTTTTTATTTTTCTCTACAACCTCCAGACAAATGCTCATTCTAGCTGACACCTTGAGTTCATTCTTAGGATACCCTGAATAGAGATCCCA